>NC_058081.1:472653836-473275744 GCF_014858855.1 Bufo gargarizans | reverse complement strand
AGATGTGGACCCATTTACTGTGTGTTGTGGTGGAGGGCGTGATTTCATGCTAGGGTGTGTGAAGGCGGGATCCAGGGGGCCCAAGTAAATTCTTGCCCAGGGTCCAATCAATATTAAAGACGGCCCTGGGTATATGGACAGCAGAGATGGGCAGAGATGGCATCCTCTGGGCAGTACTGTCTATGGTCATCCTTCACCAGCACCCTGACTGCCACCTGCTTGGCCTGACTCTTATGGCACTTCACTGCCTGCTGCTTGGCTATCAGTGAGTGACAGTCAGTATCCCTGAGTGTTAGGTGTGAGGTGATTCACCCCACATAATTATACAGAGGGTCCATAATAATAATACTACAGTGGGGGCCATTATAATGCAGAGGGGTCATTATAATACTACAGAGGGGGCCATAATAATTATAATAATACAGAGGGACTATAATATACAGGGGGAATAATATTATGGGGGACCATCTCTCTGGCACTAGCACAGCATTGGAGGTAGCAGCAGGATGAAAGTGTTTAGGTACCAGGAGGGGGAGGATGATATTTGTCAGCGCAATTCATGCGCTTTCCTTCTTCTTTGTGTGGTGCCAAATCAATGAGAAGTATTAGTATGTGCATGCCATACAGCTTTATAATGAGACCAGACACACTAGGTGGTTTCATGAAAGCATCTTCTCTCTTCCCTGAGTCATGGTACAAGAGACGCGCGCCTTTATTCACATTACATTGACTTAAATAGCAGACATGACATCACAAAAGGGGTGTTCCTTAAGAAGAGACTATTGGCTCCTTAACCTGATAGGAGTGGTTTTAGCAACTACAACTGTGTTCATAGGTATATTTGAAAACTGTAATGTAATCCCCTCTTCCCCCTACCTTATTTACCTTAAACAAAAGAATGCACACATGACTCAAACATCTGGCTTTCGGCCATCTTGTGGACAAAAATGTGTACTACAGAATAATGTTTCAAACCAGATACACGTCTCTCACAAATCCCTCCTTTTGCGGGAAATAGACCAAAGGTGAACAGGCAAAGTGAGGTACTCTCCCAACGCCCTAAACAGCGAAGAGCTGGACTTTCCTTATTGCTTCACCAGGTCCCCTCAACTCCCTTTCGGGTTTGCCTTCACCTTGTCCTATTTACCCCGCAACCATCAACAAGGTTTATTTACTTCAGGATGGAATCATTTTTGTCTTTGACAGGGGCACAGCACACATACAGAGTGTGGGCATGGATGTATTATACATTTTTAAAAACAATTTTCCTAAAATGTAGAACTATATGACAGCCTGTTAAAACCAAATTCTAAACGCATTGTAGTCGCTGAATCAGTTTCCAAAACATTCGGCCATGATATTAATTTCATAATTTTTTTTTTTTTTTTACTAATCATGGGAGTTAATGACTCAAATCCTGCAACTATCTGACTTTTTGCTTTAAATTAGTCAGATACTCTACTACAGATTCCTATAGCATCCATGTATACACGTGAGTCAAAGGATGTAGGAGTGACCTCTTTTGTCTTGACCGGACATTGTTTTCTGATTTGATCCCACTCAGGAGGTGAGAATAGAACAAATGGCATCAGTACTTGATCAGGGTACATTGGCCACTTCATTCCACCTGCATCCTGGGTCGGAGTTTCAAATCTCCACACAATCACCAGATGTCTGCGTTCATAAACCAACTGTCAGAGTAAACTTTAGAGTCACTACTCGTCTCATTCAGCTGAATTATGTAAGAACAATATCCTGGAGGGAAAACACCAAAGGGCTTTCCTGTATAAAATCCTGTTTCTAAGGCCAGTTTGTCATATTTTTAAATAGGACAAATATTTAATTGTCAATTATAGGTAAGGATGTAGGAGCCACAGATACGACTGAACTTTGAAGTTTCTCCCTTACCAACATTCTAGATTTGCCTAGGGGATCTTTGTCACTTACACATGCTCCTAACACATATATCCTGTTAGATAGGATTTCTAATGGACAGGAACAGAGGGTTACACTCATCATGTTTACAACTGTTTGGTGGTTTTCCCTTCAGGACAGTCATCCTTTGCAACAAACCTTCAGCTTTCCTGACTCTAGAGGTAGTTTCCACTGGTTTATATTCCCAACACTTCAGACTAGTACTCCATTCTGTTAATCTCCAATATCCACAGTTGGTATGGTCATATCTAAACACAATTACCATAGACTGGGTCAGTTCCAGTCACACAGATGTACTTATCAGACCAAAACCAAGTGTCCTATCTGTCATCTGTCTTACAGTCCACTATACTGAAAAAGTCAACTTAGTTGTTCCTGACTCATCTTGATAATATAACACTGTTGGAATTTGATTTGACTGTGATTTCCCTTTTGTACAATATGAAACAAACAATATGACATGAAACAAAACATTATGGCTCTTATAGTCCTGGCACTTGATTGCAATACGATCGGTTTCTCCTTGCAATTCGACAGCAGTTGCGGTTATCAGGACTTGATGTAGATCTTCAAACCGTAGCTCTAGGTCTTTCCACCCGTCTCTCGTTTCACTACTATCCAATCTCATGATTGTAAAGAATGAATCGCTTCTATACAGTCTGGATTCTAGGAAACAACTAAAACTTGGAAATAAACATTAGACAATTCATTTGTGCAACAGACAACATCATTTTGGAAAACTACTATGCTGCATCTGGAACTATTGGGGAAATAGACACCTAATCCAGGAGCATTCCCAAAGAGTACTTCATAAGGACTTAGACATATCTTCCGGTTAGATGTGTACCGGATGGAGAAAAGCCCCAGGGGTAGGTACTCTCACCTCAGTCAATATCTTTTAGCTGTAGCCTTTGCTACAGGCCAAATCTCTGAATATCCTGGAAAGAGATCAATATAGACACAGACATATTCACACTGTTCCACCTTTGTTCTGAATGTAGTCAATCCGCAGTCTCTGAAATGGGTAAGATGACCTGGGCATATGCCTTCCTGGAACTCCCATAGTTCTCCCATCATTATTACAGTATTCATCTTCAACTAACCTAGTGGCAGCATTGTTGAACCCAGGAGCCATCCACCACAGAACCCAATCACACCTCTCTTGATTTGCCCATGTTCTAAATCCATCCTCTTTAGGTAGAGTGCCCTCTGAAGGAAGAGTTTATTACCAACTCTCCAGAGTCCAATCATCACTTCTACCTTTATCCTTTGATGTTTCCTTTCAGCCTTTGTAACCTGTATCTGAAAAAGGCAAACTTTTTGGAAGTCCACTGGCCCTAAGCCATCCTGTATCACACAGACTTCCACTTAACGTAAACTTCAGGTAATAGCTTAGCCTCTACCTTCTCAGGCAGCATCAGGGCATCAAACATCTTTCATGCACTCGGCATTCATTATTGATGGGCTTACCCATGGATCAAACAAAATCTCTGCTTCACCAGATTAGACCATAATAATGAGTGATACCGAAGGCATACCTGGATGTTAGTAGTCTTACCCTCAGCCATCTTACAAACCTCAGCGAGTGTCTTCAGCTCTGTCTCCTGCACTAACATTGCTGGAGCGAGTGGTTCTTTCTTGACAACATCAGATTAAGCAGGAACAGCATATCCTGTCCGAAATGATCCATCTTCCAAGAACCTGAAATTATCTACCAGAAACTCAAAAATGTGGTTATTAATTGGAGGCAGTTATTTGAATTTTTATTTACAGAGGTGGGAAAGTATTTTTATTTATTACTCCCAGAAGGCCCTACTACTACTACTCCCCCCTCCAGATGCAGCAGAATAGTGGTTTCTAATTTTCACACCCTTAAGACGGCAATTAATTGGTGAGAGCAGTAGGAATTGCATTAGTATATTGTATAGAATAATAAATCCAGTATTTGATTCTGGGTAGGGATGAGCGAACTCGAACTGTATAGTTCGGGTTCGTACCGAATTTTGGGGTGTCCGTGACACGGACCCGAACATTTTCGTAAAAGTCCGGGTTCGGGTTCGGTGTTCGTCGCTTTCTTGGCGCTTTTGTGACGCTTTCTTGGCGCTTTTTCAAAGGCTGCAAAGCAGCCAATCAACAAGCGTCAAACTACTTGCCCCAAGAGGCCATCACAGCCATGCCTACTATTGGCATGGCTGTGATTGGCCAGAGCACCATGTGACCCAGCCTCTATTTAAGCTGGAGTCACATAGCGCCGCCCGTCACTCTGCTCTGATTAGCGTAGGGAGAGGTTGCGGCTGCGACAGTAGGGCGAGATTAGGCAGATTAACTCCTCCAAAGTACTTGATTATTGATCGATCTGCAGCTATGGATCATTGAGCTGCTGATACTCAATTGCTCACTGTTTTTAGGCTGCCCAGACCGTTTGTCAGTCACATTTTTCTGGGGTGATCGGCGGCCATTTTGTGTCTTGTGGTGCGCCAGCACAAGCTGCGACCAAGTGAATTTAACCCTCAATGGTGTGGTTGTTTTTTGGCTAAAGCCTACATCAGGGTGAAGCTGTCACACCAAGTGCATTTAACCAGCAATAGTCTGTTTATTTTTTGGCCATATACTACATCAGGGGCAAGCTGCGCCTGTCACCAAGTGCATTTAACCCTCAATGGTGTGGTTGTTTTTTGGCTAAAGCCTACATCAGGGTGAAGCTGTCACACCAAGTGCATTTAACCAGCAATAGTCTGTTTATTTTTTGGCCATATACTACATCAGGGGCAAGCTGCGCCCGTCACCAAGTGCATTTAACCCTCAGTAGTGTGGTTGGTCAAGCTGTCACACCAAGTGCATTTAACCAGCAATAGTCTGTTCATTTTTTGGCCATATACTACATCAGGGGCAAGCTGCGCCCGTCAGCAAGTGCATTTAACCCTCAGTAGTGTGGTTGGTCAAGCTGTGACACCAAGTGCATTTAACCAGCAATAGTCTGTTCATTTTTTGGCCATATACTACATCAGGGGCAAGCTGCGCCCGTCACCAAGTGCATTTAACCCTCAGTAGTGTGGTTGGTCAAGCTGTCACACCAAGTGCATTTAACCAGCAATAGTCTGTTCATTTTTTGGCCATATACTACATCAGGGGCAAGCTGCGCCTGTCACCAAGTGCATTTAACCCTCAATGGTGTGGTTGTTTTTTGGCTAAAGCCTACATCAGGGTGAAGCTGTCACACCAAGTGCATTTAACCAGCAATAGTCTGTTCATTTTTTGGCCATATACCACATCAGGGGCAAGCTGCGCCCGTCACCAAGTGCATTTAACCCTCAGTAGTGTGGTTGGTCAAGCTATCACACCAAGTGCATTTAACCAGCAATAGTCTGTTCATTTTTTGGCCATATACTAAATCAGGGGCAAGCTGCGCCCGTCACCAAGTGCATTTAACCAGCAATAGTCTGTTCATTTTTTGGCCATATACTACATCAGGGGCAAGCTGCGCCCGTCACCAAGTGCATTTAACCCTCAGTAGTGTGGTTGGTCAAGCTATCACACCAAGTGCATTTAACCAGCAATAGTCTGTTCATTTTTTGGCCATATACTAAATCAGGGGCAAGCTGCGCCCGTCACCAAGTGCATTTAACCAGCAATAGTCTGTTCATTTTTTGGCCATATACTACATCAGGGGCAAGCTGCGCCCGTCACCAAGTGCATTTAACCCTCAGTAGTGTGGTTGGTCAAGCTGTGACACCAAGTGCATTTAACCAGCAATAGTCTGTTCATTTTTTGGCCATATACTACATCAGGGGCAAGCTGCGCCCGTCACCAAGTGCATTTAACCAGCAATAGTGTGGTTATTTTTTGGCCATATCCCAGTCTAATTCTGTCACTAAATCCATACCGGTCACCCAGCGCCTAAATACTAGGCCTCAAATTTATATCCCGCTAAATCTGTCGTTACCGCTGTACTGTTGTGGCTGGGAAAGTTATTTAGTGTCCGTCAAAGCACATTTTTTGTTCAGGGTTCAAATACAATTCCCAATTTAGCAATTTCATAATTTAGTGGTTTCTGCTATATCAGAGCTATTTGAAATCTATCCCTAAAAGGGTATATAATATTCAAGGTGCACATAGGGTCATTCAGAATAACTTCACACACACGCTACTGTGCATTTCCAAGTCCAATTCTGTTAGTAAATCCATACCGGTCACCCAGCGCCTAAATACTAGGCCTCAAATTTATATCCCGCTAAATCTCTCGTTACCGCTGTCCTGTTGTGGCTGGGAAAGTTATTTAGTGTCCGTCAAAGCACATTTTTTGTTCTGGGTTGAAATACAATTCCCAATTTAGCAATTTCATAATTTAGTGGTTTCTGCTATATCAGAGCTATTTGAAATCTATCCCTAAAAGGGTATATAATATTCAAGGTGCACATAGGGTCATTCAGAATAACTTCACACACACGCTACTGTGCATTTCCAAGTCCAATTCTGTTAGTAAATCCATACCGGTCACCCAGCGCCTAAATACTAGGCCTCAAATTTATATCCCGCTAAATCTCTCGTTACCGCTGTCCTGTTGTGGCTGGGAAAGTTATTTAGTGTCCGTCAAAGCACATTTTTTGTTCTGGGTTGAAATACAATTCCCAATTTAGCAATTTCATAATTTAGTGGTTTCTGCTATATCAGAGCTATTTGAAATCTATCCCTAAAAGGGTATATAATATTCAAGGTGCACATAGGGTCATTCAGAATAACTTCACACACACGCTACTGTGCATTTCCAAGTCCAATTCTGTTAGTAAATCCATACCGGTCACCCAGCGCTTAAATACTAGGCCTCAAATTTATATCCCGCTAAATCTCTCGTTACCGCTAACCTGTTGTGGCTGGGAAAGTTATTTAGTGTCCGTCAAAGCACATTTTTTGTTCTGGGTTGAAATACAATTCCCAATTTAGCAATTTCATAATTTAGTGGTTTCTGCTATATCAGAGCTATTTGAAATCTATCCCTAAAAGGGTATATAATATTCAAGGTGCACATAGGGTCATTCAGAATAACTTCACACACACGCTACTGTGCATTTCCAAGTCCAATTCTGTTAGTAAATCCATACCGGTCACCCAGCGCCTAAATACTAGGCCTCAAATTTATATCCCGCTGAATTTGAATACAATACATTGGGCCAAATAATATTTTTGTTGTTGTGGTGAACCATAACAATGAGGAAAACATCTAGTAAGGGACGCGGACGTGGACATGGTCGTGGTGATGTTAGTGGACCCTCTGGTGCTGGGAGAGGACGTGGCCGTTCTGCCACATCCACACGTCCTAGTGTACCAACTACCTCAGGTCCCAGTAGCCGCCAGAATTTACAGCGATATATGGTGGGGTCCAATGCCGTTCTAAGGATGGTAAGGCCTGAGCAGGTACAGGCATTAGTCAATTGGGTGGCCGACAGTGGATCCAGCAAGTTCACATTATCTCCCACCCAGTCTTCTGCAGAAAGCGCACAGATGGCGCCTGAAAACCAACCCCATCAGTCTGTCACATCACCCCCATGCATACCAGGGAAACTGTCTCAGCCTCAAGTTATGCAGCAGTCTCTTATGCTGTTTGAAGACTCCGCTGGCAGGGTTTCCCAAGGGCATCCACCTAGCCCTTCCCCAGCGGTGAAAGACAAAGAATGCACTGACGCACAACCACTTATGTTTCCTGATGATGAGGACATGGGAATACCACCTCAGCATGTCTCTGATGATGACGAAACACAGGTGCCAACTGCTGCGTCTTTCTGCAGTGTGCAGACTGAACAGGAGGTCAGGGATCAAGACTGGGTGGAAGACGATGCAGGGGACGATGAGGTCCTAGACCCCACATGGAATGAAGGTCGTGCCACTGACTTTCACAGTTCGGAGGAAGAGGCAGTGGTGAGACCGAGCCAACAGCGTAGCAAAAGAGGGAGCAGTGGGCAAAAGCAGAACACCCGCCGCCAAGAGACTCCGCCTGCTACTGACCGCCGCCATCTGGGACCGAGCACCCCAAAGGCAGCTTCAAGGAGTTCCCTGGCATGGCACTTCTTCAAACAATGTGCTGACGACAAGACCCGAGTGGTTTGCACGCTGTGCCATCAGAGCCTGAAGCGAGGCATTAACGTTCTGAACCTGAGCACAACCTGCATGACCAGGCACCTGCATGCAAAGCATGAACTGCAGTGGAGTAAACACCTTAAAACCAAGGAAGTCACTCAGGCTCCCCCTGCTACCTCTTCTGCTGCTGCCGCCTCGGCCTCTTCTGCTGCTGCCGCCTCGGCCTCTTCCTCCGCCTCTGGAGGAACGTTGGCACCTGCCGCCCAGCAAACAGGGGATGTACCACCAACACCACCACCACCACCTCCGTCACCAAGCGTCTCAACCATGTCACACGGCAGCGTTCAGCTCTCCATCTCACAAACATTTGAGAGAAAGCGTAAATTCCCACCTAGCCACCCTCGATCCCTGGCCCTGAATGCCTGCATTTCTAAACTACTGGCCTATGAAATGCTGTCATTTAGGCTGGTGGACACAGACAGCTTCAAACAGCTCATGTCGCTTGCTGTCCCACAGTATGTTGTTCCCAGCCGCCACTACTTCTCCAAGAGAGCCGTGCCTTCCCTGCACAACCAAGTATCCGATAAAATCAAGTGTGCACTGCGCAACGCCATCTGTAGCAAGGTCCACCTAACCACAGATACGTGGACCAGTAAGCACGGCCAGGGACGCTATATCTCCCTAACTGCACACTGGGTAAATGTAGTGGCAGCTGGGCCCCAGGCGGAGAGCTGTTTGGCGCACGTCCTTCCGCCGCCAAGGATCGCAGGGCAACATTCTTTGCCTCCTGTTGCCACCTCCTCCTTCTCGGCTTCCTCCTCCTCTTCTTCCACCTGCTCATCCAGTCAGCCACACACCTTCACCACCAACTTCAGCACAGCCCGGGGTAAACGTCAGCAGGCCATTCTGAAACTCATATGTTTGGGGGACAGGCCCCACACCGCACAGGAGTTGTGGCGGGGTATAGAACAACAGACCGACGAGTGGTTGCTGGCGGTGAGCCTCAAGCCCGGCCTGGTGGTGTGTGATAATGGGCGAAATCTCGTTGCAGCTCTGGGACTAGCCAATTTGACGCACATCCCTTGCTTGGCGCATGTGCTGAATTTGGCGGTGCAGAAGTTCATACACAACTACCCCGACATGTCAGAGCTGCTGCATAAAGTGCGGGCCGTCTGTTCGCGCTTCCGGCGTTCACATCCTGCTGCTGCTCGCCTGTCTGCGCTACAGCGTAACTTCGGCCTTCCCGCTCACCGCCTCATATGCGACGTGCCCACCAGGTGGAACTCCACCTTGCACATGCTGGACAGACTGTGCGAGCAGCAGCAGGCCATAGTGGAGTTTCAGCTGCAGCACGCACGGGTCAGTCGCACTACAGAACAGCACCACTTCACCACCAATGACTGGGCTTCCATACGAGACCTGTGTGCCCTGTTGCGCTGTTTCGAGTACTCCACCAACATGGCCAGTGGCGATGACGCCGTTATCAGCGTTACAATACCACTTCTATGTCTCCTTGAGAAAACACTTAGGGCGATGATGGAAGAGGAGGTGGCCCAGGAGGAGGAGGAGGAGGAGGAGGAGGAAGAGGGGTCATTTTTAGCACTTTCAGGCCAGTCTCTTCGAAGTGACTCAGAGGGAGGTTTTTGGCAACAGCAGAGGCCAGGTACAAATGTGGCCAGCCAGGGCCCACTACTGGAGGACGAGGAGGACGAGGATGAGGAGAAGGTGGAGGAGGTGGAGGAGGATGAGGATGAAGCATGGTCACAGCGGGGTGGCACCCAACGCAGCTCGGGTCCATCACTGGTGCGTGGCTGGGGGGAAAAGCAGGACGATGACGATACGCCTCCCACAGAGGACAGCTTGTCCTTACCCCTGGGCAGCCTGGCACACATGAGCGACTACATGCTGCAGTGCCTGCGCAACGACAGCAGAGTTGCCCACATTTTAACCTGTGCGGACTACTGGGTTGCCACCCTGCTGGATCCACGCTACAAAGACAATGTGCCCACCTTACTTCCTGCACTGGAGCGTGATAGGAAGATGCGCGAGTACAAGCGCACGTTGGTAGACGCGCTACTGAGAGCATTCCCAAATGTCACAGGGGAACAAGTGGAAGCCCAAGGCCAAGGCAGAGGAGGAGCAAGAGGTCACCAAGGCAGCTGTGTCAATGCCAGCTCCTTTGAGGGCAGGGTTAGCATGGCAGAGATGTGGAAAACTTTTGTCAACACGCCACAGCTAACTGCACCACCACCTGATACGCAACGTGTTAGCAGGAGGCAACATTTCACTAACATGGTGGAACAGTACATGTGCACACCCCTCCACGTACTGACTGATGGTTCGGCCCCATTCAACTTCTGGGTCTCTAAATTGTCCACGTGGCCAGAGCTAGCCTTTTATGCCTTGGAGGTGCTGGCCTGCCCAGCGGCCAGCGTTTTGTCTGAACGTGTATTCAGCACGGCAGGGGGCGTCATTACAGACAAACGCAGCCGCCTGTCTACAGCCAATGTGGACAAGCTGACGTTCATAAAAATGAACCAGGCATGGATCCCACAGGATCTGTCTGTCCCTTGTCCAGATTAGACATTAACTACCTCCCCTTAACCATATATTATTGGACTCCAGGGCACTTCCTCATTCAATCCTATTTTTATTTTTATTCTACCATTATATTGCGAGGCTACCCAAAGTTGAATGAACCTCTCCTCTGTCTGGGTGCCGGGGCCTAAATATATGCCAATGGACTGTTCCAATGTTGGGTGACGTGAAGCCTGATTCTCTGCTATGACATGCAGAATGATTCTCTGCTGACATGAAGCCAGATCCTCTGTTACGGGACCTCTCTCCTCTGCCTGGGTGCTGGGCCTAAATTTATGAAAATGGACTCTTACAGTGGTGGGTGACGTGAAGCCTGATTATCTGCTATGATATGAAGACTGATTCTCTGCTGACATGAAGCCAGATTGTCTGTTACGGGACCTCTCTCCTCTGCCTGGGTGCTGGGCCTAAATATATGCCAATGGACTGTTGCAGTGGTGGCTGACGTGAAGCCTCATTCTCTGCTATGACATGCAGACTAATTCTCTGCTGACATGAAGTCAGATCCTCTGTTACGGGACCTCTCTCCTCTGCCTGGGTGCTGGGCCTAAACTTATGAAAATGGACTCTTACAGTGGTGGGTGACGTGAAGCCTCATTCTCTGCTATGACATGCAGACTAATTCTCTGCTGACATGAAGCCAGATTGTCTGTTACGGGACCTCTCTCCTCTGCCTGGGTGCTGGGCCTAAATTTATGACAATGGACTGTTGCAGTGGTGGGTGACGTGAAGCCTGATTGTCTGTTACGGGACCTCTCTCCTCTGCCTGTGTGCTGGGCCTAAATATATGCCAATGGACTGTTGCAGTGGTGGCTGACGTGAAGCCTCATTCTCTGCTATGACATGCAGACTGATTCTCTGCTGACATGAAGCCAGATTGTCTGTTACGGGACCTCTCTCCTCTGCCTGGGTGCTGGGCCTAAATATATGCCAATGGACTGTTGCAGTGGTGGCTGACGTGAAGCCTCATTCTCTGCTATGACATGCAGACTAATTCTCTGCTGACATGAAGCCAGATTGTCTGTTACGGGACCTCTCTCCTCTGCCTGGGTGCTTGGCCTAAACTTATGAAAATGGACTGTTGCAGTGGTGGGTGACGTGAAGCCTGATTCTCTGCTATGACATGCAGACTGATTCTCTACTGAGATGAAGCCAGATTGTCTGTTACGGGACCTCTCTCCTCTGCCTGTGTGCTGGGCCTAAATATATGCCAATGGACTGTTGCAGTGGTGGCTGACGTGAAGCCTCATTCTCTGCTATGACATGCAGACTAATTCTCTGCTGACATGAAGCCAGATTGTCTGTTACGGGACCTCTCTCCTCTGCCTGTGTGCTGGGCCTAAATATATGCCAATGGACTGTTGCAGTGGTGGCTGACGTGAAGCCTCATTCTCTGCTATGACATGCAGACTGATTCTCTGCTGACATGAAGCCAGATTCTCTGTTACGGGACCTCTCTCCTCTGCCTGGGTTCCGGGGCCTAAATATCTGAGAATGGACTGTTCCAGTGGTGGGTGACGGGAAGCCAGATTCTCTGCTATGGGACCTCTCTCCGATTGATTTTGGTTAATTTTTATTTATTTAATTTTTATTTTAATTCATTTCCCTATCCACATTTGTTTGCAGGGGATTTACCTACATGTTGCTGCCTTTTGCAGCCTTCTAGCCCTTTCCTGGGCTGTTTTACAGCCTTTTTAGTGCCGAAAAGTTCGGGTCCCCATTGACTTCAATGGGGTTCGGGTTCGGGACGAAGTTCGGATCGGGTTCGGATCCCGAACCCGAACATTTTCGGGAAGTTCGGCCGAACTTCTCGAACCCGAACATCAAGGTGTTCGCTCAACTCTAATTCTGGGTTGTTAATTCTCTATGGGCGTTTCATTTGAAGGGGCTGAATATTTGTAGCTCCTCCCACAGGCGAGGAAGTGGGCAAGTTCATCCAAAGTCTTCCTTCCCCCCTCTAGTGGGGAGGACTGATAGGCAGCCCACCCGCCTTAGGCCTTTGTTTGATTGAACTTTAACAAAATGGAGGGACAGAATGAACTTCTCTCAAGCCTAGCTAACACTTGACCTTTCTAGATGATTCTTAAAACCATCCACAAAAGCAGCACTTAGGATTTTCTCATGCATATCTAAAGTAAACTCAAAAATCCAAATCCACCCAACTTTCCTGGAGTCTAGTGAAAACTTTCTCCACACTCTATGTCCTGTCCTGATGACAATGTGACTGACTAATTACCTAATTGCTTCCTCCCAGACTCAATGATCTTCATTATGCATTGATTCGCCAGCTCTACATTGGTAAAATCTCACCAATAACATGAGAAAACTCTCCATATTTTAACTAATTTTCTATAAAGCAGCATAAGTAAGTTCTATAAATTGGGAATTCTATTCATCATGGCAAAATTGATGTTACTACTGGGTGTGGGAGATGTCAGACATCATACAATGATGCAGATATCCCTACACTTTTACTCATATCTGAATAAGGACTAAGAATGGGTGCAACCTTAGATTGATAGGATTGGACACTTCCAATTGGCATCATGGGATTTATCTCTGCAGGCACATTTTAAACCATCGGAACATACAATTTGGAAAGGTTATTTTTGCAAACATCATTGGATCTAATCCGGTGCTGGGAACTATGATAGGAATTGTGTCCTGTCTTTGAGATCCACAAACAACACACTTTATTATCTTCACAGTCTGCAGATGCATTACTAATTAGCAGCCCCCATCCCCCCCAACCCCCATATGGAGGGGAGTTGATTCCTAAACACAAGAGGGGGATGTGCAGGTAATAGCAAAATACAGATGGGAGGGGTTCTTTTTGAGAGCACATTCTAGTACATGCAGGGCCGTCTTTAATAGTGATTGGACCCTGGGCAAGAATTTACTTGGGCCCTCTGAATCCCGCCTTCCCACACCCTAAAAAAATCTTATACTCACCTGTGTCCTTTCACTGGCGCTCACTAGCTGCTGGTACGGCGAGGGATGGTGCAACGCAGACGCGCACACCTCACCGCGTCCTGGCACAGGCGGGCGTGATGATATCATCACGCCTGCATGCGCTGGGATTTCACTACCAAATAGACCTCAGGCCTGTAGCCTATGACAAGTCTTGTCGCCATCTGCAAATTTTAAGGCGCATTGGCGACCATTTTGGTCGCCATCTGGAGCGCTGTATTGCATCAATGACATGAACACTCTCCACATATCATGTTATATTACATCAGTGACATCACTGCTCTCCACATATAAGTGATATTTTACATCAGTGACATCACTGCTCTCCACATATAAGTGATATTTTACATCAGTGACATCAACGCTCTCCCTGTGCGAGCTAACCTTGTGGTAGTGTTACCTGCAGTCCTATGTAAAACCACAGATAACACTAGTGCTGAATAATGTAGTAGTGTTACCTGCAGTCCTATGTAAAACCACAGATAACACTAGTGTAGATCATGTGGAAGTGCTACCTTCGTCCTTAGTGTGCCTCCCTGTGTCTATCGCACGGACTCCATGCTGGCGCTGCCTCCTCTTCCATCTTCTTCTTCTTGCCCCGCACAGAACGTTCTGAAGCAGCTGCATCAAGACATAGGAACACTGTGGGCATGGTGATATACACAGGGAGAGACACCCACACAAAGGGACGGACAGTCACACACACACAGGGACGGACAGTCACACACACACACAGGGACGGACAGACGCACACACACAGGGACGGACAGACGCACACATAGGGACAGACAGTCGCACACACACAGGGACGGACAGTCGCACACACACAGGGACGGACAGTCGCACACACACAGGGACGGACAGTCGCACACACACAGGGACGGACAGTCGCACACACACAGGGACGGACAGTCGCACACACACAGGGACGGACAGTCGCACACACACAGGGACGGACAGTCGCACACACACAGGGACGGACAGTCGCACACACACAGGGACGGACAGTTGCACACACACACACACAGGGACGGACAGTCGCACACACACAGGGACGGACAGTCGCACACACACAGGGACGGACAGTCGCACACACACAGGGATGGACAGTCGCACACACACAGGGACGGACAGTCGCACACACACAGGGACGGACAGACGCACACACACAGGGACAGACAGACGCACACACACAGGGACAGACAGACGCACACACACAGGGACAGACAGTTGCACACACACACAGGGACGGACAGTCGCACACACACAGGGACGGACAGTCGCACACACACAGGGACGGACAGACGCACACACACAGGGACGGACAGTCGCACACACACAGGGACGGACAGTCGCACACACACAGGGACGGACAGTTGCACACACACACACACAGGGACGGACAGTCGCACACACACAGGGACAGACAGTCGCACACACACAGGGACGGACAGTCGCACACACACAGGGACGGACAGTCGCACACACGCACACACAGGGACGGACAGTCACACACACACACAGGACACACACACACACATACATACAATTAATATGATCACCACACCACTCCATCATGGGCCAGTGGCAGATGGGATCCATCCAGTTGTTACTACCAAATACCTGTAAGTTGCTTGGCTGGCTCAGGCTGTGTCTGTTGTGGCTGCTGGCTGGCGCTCGGGCTCGCTCCGCCTCCTTCTTCTATCTGCCTGTGCGGCAGCTGCGTCACGCTCCAGCAGCCACTGGTCTGCTCTGTTAAAGAGACAGGCAGGCCAGGCAGCAGAGCGGAGCGCAGAGCGGCCGCGGGCCCCGCCCCCTCCTCACTTAGTCTCTTTCTATAGTCCGGACCGTGACTCCGTGCTGTCAGATGGCTGGCGGGTTGCGGCGGCAACAAAAATATAGTAGTAAGCACAGCCCAAAGGCCAGCCCTGTGCGCAGCGCACAGCTCCCATGTCCCGCTGCAATATTCGGCAGCTAAAAGGCTAAAAAGTCTTGTTGGTCACCGAGTGCTGCTGGGCCCCCCAGAAGCAACTGGGCCCGGGGCAGCTGCCCCTTTTGCCCTGCAGTAAAGACGGCCCTGAGTACATGGCGTAGAGGAGGGGCTGACAGAAGAAGACCCAGGATTACTTTTTAAAGTTACAACAGATGTGGTGGGGGAAGGGATGCCTCATGGCAACTTCTTTGTTCTCTGTATGATTCAAAATCCTCCATCTTGCAATAAGAAATGCTGCCCATTTCTCCAACTTACTTCAATTTCTCTCAGTCACTTCCATATACACTTTTCACCATAACTCAGTATGCACCAGCCTATTATAATCCTTCAACCAACTTCTCTTTTCCTTCAATACACTTATCCACAAACTTTCATTTAATCTACCGGTTTCTGGCATCTCAATTGCACACATGAACGATTTTAACTTCATAACTGCAACTTTAGTTTCGATATGCAGCCTCTAGGGGGAACTCTTACACAATACTATGTATTTCCGGTTAATACCGGAAATCGCTGCTACTTAGTATGACAGAATGCTTTCAACTTTTATTCCTAACTGAAACTTTTCCTTTCTTTCTTTCATCAACTGAGCTGCTGTTAACATTTTTTTCACTCTGTCCTGCAACATTAGAATTTCCCATTATTGTAGTTACACAAAGCTCAAACAATTGCTACTTATCAAACCCGCAAACTTAAGCGTAGTTGCACAAAGCTCAAACGGTATCCGATTACTATAAGTAATCGCCACCGAACCCACTAACTTAAGTGCAGTTGCACAAAGCTCAAATGATATAATAGTATTGAACCCACAATCTCTCAAAGTGAAGACCCCTAGTCAATTCACCGGGATACAAAATCTTAATAACTTCCAATTGCCTATGACAATTGGTGTTAACCCTTTTCTCCAGATTCTCGTCAGAATCTTGGCTGGGATCCAATTCTACGTCACAGGATATCCGACTCAGCTGTCTAACAACTTCCGTTTAGTTCCAGCATGTTCTACCACACAAAGAAGGAATACTCAAACGGGTTTTTACGGACAGATCAGCTATAATTTGAACCCTTATATCGCAATAACACCAATTCAACTCTTGAGAACCCACAAAAGCGGAAGTTTCAGAGGAGATTCGTAAGAAATAAAGCTTTCTTACCTTGCCGGCATATGATCTCGTCTGATGGTTCCGTTTAAGTCGCTCTCGTGACGTTTGAATCGGAAGTTACGCAAGCTGTCTGCCCCACGTTCTGGCGCCAAATTTGTCAGCGCAATTCATGCGCTTTCCTTCTTCTTTGTGTGGTGCCAAATCAATGAGAAGTATTAGTATGTGCATGCCATACAGCTTTATAATGAGACCAGACACACTAGGTGGTTTCATGAAAGCATCTTCTCTCTTCCCTGAGTCATGGTACAAGAGACGCGCGCCTTTATTCACATTACATTGACTTAAATAGCAGACATGACATCACAAAAGGGGTGTTCCTTAAGAAGAGACTATTGGCTCCTTAACCTGATAGGAGTGGTTTCAGCAACTACAACTGTGTTCATAGGTATATTTGAAAACTGTAATGTAATCCCCTCTTCCCCCTACCTTATTTACCTTAAACAAAAGAATGCACACATGGCTCAAACATCTGGCTTTCGGCCATCTTGTGGACAAAAATGTGTACTACAGAATAATGTTTCAAACCAGATACACGTCTCTCACATAGTAAAGTGAGGAATCTAAGATTTTTTTCTGTGAACCTCTGCAGAGACGATACGCGGCTGAAAGAAGGCTGAGGCATGTGGTGCTGTATTCTATAATAATGTCCATCCACATATCTGTTTACGATAGGGTTTGGGGGGGATGGATATATAATTTGGCCCACACTGCCTAAGCCCTGCCCCAGACTTCAGGTCACACTGTATGTATTCTGAATTCTGGGGCCTTACACCTATCTACTACATTATCTGTACTAAAAGAGTTATCACTGTGTTATCTTTGGTGTTACATAGGACTGCAGGTGACATCTACTGCATTAACTGTAAAAAAAAAAAAAAAGGGGCATGACCACAGGTTGACGGTGGGTGGCACAATACTTGGCTTGCCTCGGGTGCTGGCAACCCACGCTACACCACTGCTTGTTAGTGATTATCTTGCGGATACTCGGCCCATGTAAAGGGCCCTTTATCCTTTGTTCCATAAAAAGGTAAGCCCCTAGCAGAGGTGTCTGCTCTCATTGACTTCATTCCAGAGAGATTAGGACAAATCTTAAACTATAATGCATATAATGGCCAATCTTCACCTTTTCTAAATAAAGTGGCGGGTAGCTGGTAGGAGTCACACTGAACATTGCTTCTGTAAGGCA
Source organism: Bufo gargarizans (assembly GCF_014858855.1). NCBI lineage: Eukaryota > Metazoa > Chordata > Amphibia > Anura > Bufonidae > Bufo > Bufo gargarizans. Next base: position 473,257,830 of record NC_058081.1, on the reverse strand, counting down.
TCACAACTCCTCAAATTAATTTGGCTCTTAGATGCCAAATTCCTGAAAAGCTCTTCTGATATGGCTCTATGATAGGACCAAGCAATGAGGATGAAGGCATCAGTACAATGGAGAATTGAATAGAAAGCTCCATGGAGGAGCTTAAATGTTGCATTAGTGGCATTGAGACGTATGGAAGCAATGTAATGCATTACTTATTGCCTACATTGCTTTTCATAGAAAATGGCTGATTGCTTAAATTTCATTCATTGCGGCAATTGGAAACACTTATGTTGTACAATATTCTAAATGAAATGGCCAGAAATTACGGATTTAATTATGCTCTAACGGGATCATCTCCACCTGCATGAATCCATAGTGATAAGCAGTATCATAAAATAACACACATTGCTGTCTTGTGTCTCAGAATCCTTTTTTTGTATATAAAGAATGTGAAATAGACTGCACTAAAATATCACTAGGCAGTATGTAAAGTGACAATGCATATTAGCATACTGACAATTTAGATTCAGATGTAATTGTACCTAATAGGCATTTGTGTGACGCTCAGCTTAAGGCCTCTTGCACACGACCGTATGGCTTTTTCAGTATTTTGCAGTCCGCAAAAAACGGATCCACAAAAAATACGGATGACGTCCGTGTGCATTCCGTTTTTTTGCAGAACGGAACAGCTGGCTCCTGATAGAACAGTACTATCCTTGTCTGTTATGCGGACAATAATAGGACATGTTCTATCTGTGAACGGAACGGAAATACGGAAACGTGAGGCATACAGAGTACCTTAATTTTTCTTTTGTGGATCCATTGAAATGAATGGTTCCGTACACGGTCTATATACGGAACGCAAAAAAATGAATGTTTGCAGGAGGCCTAACAAAGACCTGCTAAGTTGGACTGGGACATAAATGGGGATGATTACTGAGGCATTATTACTAAATAAGTGTGTTCTGTGTATCAAATTATGCAGAGACCAATAGAAGTAATAGTATTCTGTGTAGGATTGAGAAAAAAGGAAAGAGAACAACGTCAATCAGAGGGGAAATTACCTGTAAATCATAGAGTGGGTGTCTAAATGGGATTATTAAAGACTAAAACCTAAATGGGTATAGTGTATGGTCATGGTAGAGTTGGATTTGCATGTACTTTAAAGGGAGTCTGTCACCTCCATATGGCCATATACAGTGCTTACATTGCCCTTTAGCACACCTATACATGAATGTTATGGTACCTTTGTCTTTGTCTTTAGACTTGCAGAAGCTGGAAAAACAAACTTTGACTGATATGCAAATAGCACTCGCAAGTGCCCAGGGGTGGCGTTCACTGTGTTGGTGCCCAGGCTGCCCTGCTTTTTTTATTGTTCCCACGCCCCAGCCTCTGCATAATCCCGCCCTCTTATTCCCTTGCGTCATCCTAAGGTCCGGCCGAGATCCCGCGACTGCACTGCCTTGCTTGGCCGGAGCATGTGCACTGCGATACCCATTGTTGGCACGGCATCGCTTTAACTACTGCGCATGCTCCGGCGAATGGCTGGTCTTGCGCCATTTGCCGGAGCATGCGCAGTAGTTAAAGCGATGCCGTGCCAACAATGGGCATGGCAGTGCGCATGCTCCGGCCCGGCGAGGCAGTGCACAGTCGCGGGATCTCAGCCGAACCTTAGGATGACGCAAGGGAATAGGAGGGCCTTAAACCCAGTACTAGAAGAATTAGCTGAGATAAAAAAAGTAGTGAGACAGATTGGTCAACGTGTGGAAACCTTGGAGTCAACACAATCGGCCATAATAGATTACACTAAAAAGACCACTGACACGCTTTCAATTTACCAGCACTATCTCAATTATTTATATGATCTCTTGGAGGATCTGAGACACAAACATATTGCCTTCTGATGGCTCTTTCCCTTTGGGATGATTATCTCTTGGCATGATAAGAAATTAATCATTAGGTCCCCAAAAGATCTCCCAGACGTCTTTGCAGCTTTGCAGATTGAAGATTTGGATATTCTGGATTGGTCAGCAACCAACGATGTCTGTATTCCGCCTGAGATCACATCTCCAACACCGTGGGAGACGGTCAACTATGCCAAAGCCCAGAGAATTAGAAAGAAACAAGGAAAGCTGACACCCCGTCGAATTCTTGTGGATGTAGATTGAGAGACTCAGTGGGACTAATTTCTTCTCTTATTGGAGTGGTAATGGCTAGATAGTATTTTACAGCTTGCTATAAATATATACTTCTGTGTGCACTCCTTCTTCCACACTCGGTAGTACAGCTGATGAGATCCAGAAGATGGATAGTTAATAGACCCCTACGCTGTGGGTGTGGCGGAGGGGTTCACATGGATAAGTGTGGCATTGGGGCTTTTACCTGTCTCTAGGTAGAACTTTGAATATATACTCAGTGTTTGGGGTAACTTTGACCTCTCCAGCCAATCTCTCCTTCTACATATTACACATGTTCTGCCTTTTCCTGGTATATGATGTTTAGTTTCATCCTTTTTTTTTTTTTTTACACCACCTAGTTTGGTTTTGGTGTACGGACCTAGTAAGGTTCACTCAGGAGATCAGAGGTCTCCTTTCTGAAAACATTGCTTGGAGGAAGAATTTTATTATTAGAGATGAGCAAATTTTAAAAAAATTCAATTTGGCTGGTTCACCAAAAAATAAAAATAAAAATTCATTTAGATCAGAATTTATTTGCGGTGAATCGTGTTAAAAAATGGCTAGTTCCTGGCTGCAGAGAGCCTTTATAGTGGTGTAGAACACTGTGCCTGGCAGTAACACGAATAGGAAGCCTGCTATGGTAGTGAAATAATACTGAGTCAGAATGAAATGCAGATGACGGGAGTCGCTCTTAGAATCACTGCACACTTCACTTATTTGTGCAGTCACAAGGCCAAAACTGACCAAATAACTCAAGTATGAACCCAGCCTTACAGGTCGATGTTAGCGCAAAGCAGAAGCGCACTCCTTTTACACTTATACTTTTTTTCCACTTATACATGCCACAGAAGGCTTTAGAACATATAACTGCACAGCTGAATTGCAAATATATTTAACTTTTGCCACTAATACACGCCAAAAAGGGCTATAGAACATATAACTGCACCGCTCAACGGCAAATATATTTTTCTTTTGCCACTAATACACGACAAAAAGGGCTTTAGTACATATAACTGCACCGCTCAACGGCAAATATATTTTTCTTTTGCCACTAATACACGACAAAAAGGGCATTAGGACATGTATAAGGCCGATTCATTGGCCTGGATTTGTGGGAGGGGCTGGACTGCCTACATCAACGGCTAGCGCCCCTCCCACCTCGTACGTCGTGTCAGTGTTCCTGAGCGCACGTACCTGGGTTCGTTCCTGCGGTCGAAGGTGAGGTGCCGTTCGGGTCCGGTCAGCACGGTCGGTCCCTTGGTGAGTGGGACCCCGTGCTCCGGACGCACTTGTATTGAGACAGGGGCTCTCCTCCGCCCCCCTTCTGGGTGCCGGAGAGTCGCGGCAGCTGGGGGCGGTGCATGCTGGGGAGCTCGTCGCTCCGGTATTAGCCAGGGGGCCGCGCTGGTTCCCCACGTGGCGCAGCGCTCAGCCGGCGGTGGGTCAGCCCTTAGGGGAAGGGGGCGCCCCTGCACTGAGCGCTGTGCCGGGAGCAGTGCGGCCTCCCACGTGGCTCGCATATTTTCCGGCAGGGGGCGGAGCCGGGATGTTAAGACCGCCCCTACCCGGCCCTATGTCCCTGCCCGGCTCTATGTCAGGGGGTTGCGCCGTGTCCCCACGTGGTGGAGTGCTCAGCCGGCGGAGGGTCAGCCCCAGGCGATGGGGGCTCCCCCGCACTGGGCGCTCCGCCAGGGAGCGGTGCGGCCCCCCACGTGGCAACATTTCACTGACCGGTAGGGGCGGGGTCCACGTTAACCAGGGGCTCCCCCCTTACCGGTTCATGCCAGGGAACTACGCCGCTCCCCACGTGATAGAAACGCTCAGCCGGCAGGTGGGTCGGCCCATAGGTGTTGGAGGGCTCCCCCGCACTGGGCGCTCTATCAGGGAGTCGCGTATGCTCCCCACGTGGCTCACGTACGGTGTTGGTGTGGGGCGGGGGGCCACCGCGCAGGAAGGTTCCCCTGTGCTGTCCCAAGATGCCAGGGAGCTTCGCGCTCCCCACGCGGTTATCTTTGGGAGGCGTGGGCGACGCGGTGGCCCTGCCCCCTACCTACATTAAAGTCTGGCACGGGCCGCCGTGCCGCATAGGTAGGCAGGGATCCGTGATATACTAGAGTCAGTCCGGGGGAACAAATGTTAGCCTCCGGCTAGCCTCCTCCTACCGGCTGCTCATATGGTTCACTACCACGTTTTCATGTTTTACTTATTCGCCTGGTTCTTTGCTCCGCATGCACAGAGCTGATGCTTATCGTTTTGCTTCCAGGTCCTAATCTGTTACTTACGTCCGAGGTTGAGGCCTGTCGGCAAGGTAGTTGGGGTGCATGTGGGGGAAGGGGGAGTAGTGGCCGTACAAGCGGGGTTGTGTCTCATGCACTGTCTCACGTTCAGGTTGCATTGTTTCACGAGCTCCCCGCGGTGGTCATTCTGTAGGTTTCTAAGCTGGTAAGTATATCACATTCTCTCTGTGTGGTACTTCTGAGTGTCGGTTACGGTCCTCTTCCTCACGGTCCTTCTGGTTTCAGCGTATGGAGCTACACGGGAGCGGGTCACCTTTCTATACACGGCTGAGCAGGTCACTGGTGCTGGCGGTAGTCCAGTGCAGTCGGTCATTTAAGTTACTGTTTCCACAGCTGTGATGTCGCACGCATCGGATATCGTTGAGGCGTCTGTGGACGAGAATGTGGCAGGGATGTCTGAAGGGGGCAGTGTACTGTCGCTGAGAGCATGGACTATCCCTAGACTCATGTCGGAACTGTCAAAGAGGGGTATCCCCTTCCCGGCTGCCGCCAAGAAGGCGGAATTATACCGATTATGGAAAGACTCTGTGACGTCCAGCCAAGACGTTCTCCCCATGTCCACGGTGCAAACATCGCTCGCGCAGCTGCACGTCATGTTGAACGGCCTGACGGCAGCTGTTACTTCCATTCAAGCAAGGTTGGAGTCAGTTGAGTCTCGCGACTCGGTCGTTCCCGTCCCCCCCCCTGAGGTTCCGGTCGCTACTACCTCTGCTGCAGGGGAAACCCGTAACACACTGGCTGTTCCCAACGTGGCCCCCTCTCATTTTGTCCCGACCAACGTCAGGAAAGACATCCTAGAGGGTAGGGATGTCAACCTTGCTTCTTTACTAATTGCCTCCAGGGATTTGTCCGAGAATAAGGTGATAGCTTGCGGGGAAGTCTCGGTGGTACTGAGAAGCCGTGACCACAGGCTTAACCGCAAATTAACCATCCCGGAATTTGTAATGGCTTTTAGCCTTTTCAGGGATGTTATATGTTCTGCTAGGCCGGACAGGAGGGAGGAGCTTGATCTGTACCTTTTCCGCGTAACAGAATTGGGTCATAAGTACGGAGGGGTTTCGTTCTATGATTATCATTGTTCTTTTGCAGCCAAGGCAGCAGCGGCTTTTACCCAGTTCGGTTATGTCACGGATTGGTCCAACTTGGATACGGAATTATTTTGTCGGCATTTTGCAGGTCTTAAAGCTCCCTCCTGTTCGGCCTGTCAGTCCATTTTTCACGCCACCGAGTGGTGCCACAAATCAGCCGCCGGTACACCGTCATACCCTTCTGGCTCGTCGGCTGGGCCACTCGATGTGTTCAGACCTCCTAGCTCAGTTGACAAGTTAGGCCGGCCCATTGTCCAGTTGGGTAGGGCCCAGATTTGTAATAATTATAATTTCGGGTCTTGTAATTTTGGCCAATGCCGTCTGTTACATATCTGTACCAATTGCTTTAGGGCCCACCCCAGAGTCTCATGCTCATTAAAATCAGTCAAAGCCTACATGAGTGTGGTCAATACCGATTGTTTACAAAGGTTTCTGCTAGGACACCATAATTCAGGGTTCGTGCAGTTTCTAGTTGCTGGATTCTGCAAGGGTTTTCATACGGGGTTAATCACGACTCCCGAACACACGTATGAGTGCAAGAACCTCCAGTCTGCCGACAGGAATCCTCAGTCTGTAGACAAACTAATAGAGTCCGAGTTGGGTAAAGGGTTCTTGATCGGTCCTTTTGCAGTGCCCCCCTTTCAGCGGTGGAGAGTCAGTCCCGTGGGGGTGGTCACGGGCAAATTTAGTAAGAAGGAGAGACTGATTATCGATCTGTCAGCCCCACATGGTTCCCATGTCCCTAGTCTTAACTCCCTTATCCCTTCCGAGGAAGTGGGCATGAGGTATTCTTCCATCGATCAGGCCATCGCCATCATTTTGCAGTTAGGGCCCGGAGCGATGTTGTCCAAAGCTGATATTTCAGACGCCTTTAAGTTACTTCCCATTATGCCAGTGCTCTGGCAGTGGCACGGCGTCAAGTGGAAGGATCAATATTATTTCGCCAGCAAGCTCACCTTCGGCTCTAAGAGCAGCCCCTGGCTCTTTGATCAGTTGGCTCAGGCCCTTCACTGGATCCTGGAACATAAAGTCTGCTGCGAGTTTGTCATCCATTATCTTGACGACTTCCTGCTGATTGAGAGGCCAGGGGCAGCTCCCCTGGGTTTGGGGAAGTTACTGAGGTGTTTCTCCCAGTTAGGTGTTCCAGTCTCCCCCAAGAAAGTCGAAGGCCCGTCCACTGTCATCACCTTCCTGGGCATTGAGCTAGACTCACAGGACATGTTAGCCAGGTTGCCATCTGACAAGTTGGTTAGAATTAGGGAAGTCATCCACAGGTTTTCCGTCACAACGGTGGTCACCAAGGCGGACTTACAGTCGCTACTGGGCATGTTGAATTTCGCCATGCGCATTATCCCGCAGGGCAGGTCATTCATCTCTCGCTTGCTGGTGCTCCTTGCCACGGCCCCGGAACAAGACAGCCCAGTGCGGCTGGACAGTCAAGCCTTGGCAGACCTTCACATGTGGGACCACTTTCTTTGCCAGTGGAATGGGGTGTCTTTGTTTATCCCTGAGTTGTCCAGTCAATCCCCGGTAGTGTTTTCAGATGCGGCTGCCAGCTCAGGGTTTGCTGCTATTTTTGGCACTCACTGGGTCGCTGACGCATGGCCGGCTGAGGTGAGACAGATCCCAGGTTTCCTACAAACCTCAGCGCTGTTCGAGCTGTACCCCATCGTGGTGGCCGCCCATGTGTGGGGCAGTTACTGGGTAAACCGCTCTGTCTTATTCGTTACAGATAACGCTGCGCTGGCAGACGTGTTGAATAGTGGGTTGTCTAAATCCTCGCAAGTCATGTGTTTCCTGAGACGTTTAGTGCAACTGTCCCTTCATTATCATTTCCGTGTCTACAGCACGCATGTACCAGGCTCACAGAACGTGGCTGCCGACGCTTTGTCTAGGGCTAACTTCTCCCTTTTCTTACAGGTCATGCCAGAGGCAGATGTCGTGGGCGCTACCGTCCCTCCCCACGAATCGTTAACACTAATGTGACCAGCCACCTTGAGACGGCCCACGCTTTAATAGCCAAGTCCCTTTCACTAAACACAACCAGGGCATATAACACCGGGTGGAGGGTATTTTGCAGGTTTCAGCAGGAGTGTCCTCAGGGGGAGTCTAATTTCGTGGAGTATATCCTTGCTTTCATTGGCTACTGCCACTCAGAGCTTAGGCTGTCTCTCAACACAGTGAAGACATATTTGTCGGGGGTACAACATTTCCTCGCAGTCAGTCATCCTGAACGGGCATCGGTTTTCTCTATACATGCTGTCAAAGCTGCGTTGAGAGGTCTGGGTAGATGTGGATCTGGAGGCCTGGTGCGCAGACAAGCTGTCACCGGACTCCTTTTCCGTAACTTGTCCGATGTCCTAGACAGGAGCCCTTTCGGGGCCTTGCCCAGCCTGGTGCTGAAATCTGCCATCTATTTAGCTTTCTATGGCTTCCTGAGACCTGGGGAGTTTACTTGTTCTCCTGGTAGTGGCAGGTTTCTCACGGTCAGCCAGTTGGTTCCGAGCACTGAGGGTTACGTGCTACTACTCAGGACGTCCAAGACCTCGCAGGTGGGTCCCCCAGTTCCTGTGTCCTTTTTCCCCACGTCTCACCAGTGGTGCCCCGTCACAGTCTTCCGTCAGCTGCAGTCAGCATTAACTGGGTATGGTCCGGATAGTCCTTTATTGCCGTTCGGAGTAACGCCACTCACCACTCATCAATTTGTGTCCCATGTACGCTCCTTGGTGGCCAGCTTGGGGGGCGATCCAGCTGTGATCTCAGGACACTCATTTCGCATAGGTGCCGCGTCTGCGGCCTCTAAGAATCAGGTGCCGGCGCACGTCATCCAGAAGTTAGGGCGTTGGCGCTCCGCGTGTTTTAGCCGTTATGTACCTCATCCTAAAGCTGAGATGTCTATGGCTTTTCAAAGTTTGGTTTTGTGAGTTATGTTGTAATAAATTATTTCTGCTAACCAGTGTGTCTTTTGCCCTCTTTCAGGCATCCCCACTACGGCGCGGTTGCGGCATAACTCTAACCGCCTAGGGTACAGGGTTGTTAGGTAGGGCGGGGGCGCTCTCCTGGTTGCCACGACCACAAGTATAAGGCCGATTCATTGGCCTGGATTTGTGGGAGGGGCTGGACTGCCTACATCAACGGCTAGCGCCCCTCCCACCTCGTACGTCGTGTCAGTGTTCCCCACCCACCCACCCTTATTATCTTCTACTCCCAGAAGGGATGCCCTCTTTCAGGCATCCCCACTACGGCGCGGTTGCGGCATAACTCTAACCGCCTAGGGTACAGGGTTGTTAGGTAGGGCGGGGGCGCTCTCCTGGTTGCCACGACCACAAATAACTGCACCGCTGAACGGCAAATAGGCCCTTATTTTTTTCCACTTATACACGCCACAAAAGGCTTTAGAACATATAACTGCACTGCTTAACGGCAAATATATTTTTCTTTTGCCACTAATACATGACAAAAAGGGCTTTAGAACATATAATTGCACCACTGAACGACAAATGTATTTTTCATTTGCCAATAATACACGCCAAAAAGGGCTTTAAATCATAACTGCACCCCTGAACGGCAAATATATATTTTTTCCAACTAATACAAGCCAAAAATACTTTAGAGCATAAAACTGCACTGCAAAAGGGCAAATAAGGCTACTTTAACACTAGCGTTCGGGGCTCCGCTTGTGAGTTCAGTTTGAAGGCTCTCACAAGCGGCCCCGAACGGATCCGTCCAGCCCTAATGCATTCTGAGTGGATGCAGATCAGTCTGGCACTGTCTGTCCTCCACTCCGCTCAGCAGGCGGACACCCGATCGCTGCTTGCAGCGTTCGGGTGTCCGCCTGGCCGTGCGGAGGCAAACGGATCCGTCCAGAGTTACAATGGAAGTCAATGGGGGCGGATCTGTTTGAAGGTGACACAATATGGTGCAATTTTCAAACAGATCCACCCCCATTTATTTTCAATGTAAAGTCTGGACGGATCCGTCTGAATACAAATTGTACTTTTTTAGTAAAATAAAATGCAGACGGTTCCGTCTGAACGGATACCATCGTTTGCATTATAGGAGCGGATCAGTCTGTACAAATACCAGACGGGTCTGCTCCGAACGCAAGTGTGAAAGTAGCCTAAGACGTATAAACAAACATTTTTTGCGCAGGGTAATAAATAGAGTTGAGCGGACACCTGGATGTTCGGGTTCGAGAAGTTCGGCCGAACTTCCCGAAAATGTTCGGGTTCGGGATCCGAACCCGATCCGAACTTCGTCCCGAACCCGAACCCCATTGAAGTCAATGGGGACCCGAACTTTTCGGCACTAAAAAGGCTGTAAAACAGCCCAGGAAAGGGCTAGAGGGCTGCAAAAGGCAGCAATATGTAGGTAAATCCCCTGCAAACAAATGTGGATAGGGAAATGAATTAAAATTAAAATTAAATAAATAAAAATTAACCGAAATCAATTGGAGAGAGGTCCCATAGCAGAGAATCTGGCTTCACGTCACCCACCACTGGAACAGTCCATTCTCAGATATTTAGGCCCCGGCACCCAAGCAGAGGAGAGAGGCCCCGTAACAGACAATCTGGCTTCATGTCAGCAGAGAATCAGTCTTCATATCATAGCAGAGAATCAGGCTTCACATCAGCCACCAATGCAACAGTCCATTGTCAGATATTTAGGCCCAGCACCCAGGCAGAGGAGAGAGGTCCGGTAACAGAAAATCTGGCTTCATGTCAGCAGAGAATCAGTCTTCATGTCATAGCAGAGAATCAGGCTTCATGTCACCCACCACTGTAACAGTCCATTTTCATAAATTTAGGCCCAGCACCCAGGCAGAGGAGAGAGTTCCCGTAACAGACAATCTGGCTTCATGTCAGCAGAGAATCAGTCTTCATATCATAGCAGAGAATCAGGCTTCACGTCAGCCACCAATGCAACAGTCCATTGTCAGATATTTAGGCCCAGCACCCAGGCAGAGGAGAGAGGTCCCATAACAGACAATCTGGCTTCATGTCAGCAGAGAATCAGTCTTCATATCATAGCAGAGAATCAGGCTTCACGTCAGCCACCAATGCAACATCTATTGTCAGATATTTAGGCCCAGCACCCAGGCAGAGGAGAGAGGTCCCGTAACAGACAATCTGGCTTCATGTCAGCAGAGAATCAGTCTGCATGTCCTAGCAGAGAATCAGGCTTCACGTTAGCCACCACTGCAACAGTCCATTGTCAGATATTTAGGCCCAGCACCCAGGCAGAGGAGAGAGGTCCCGTAACAGAATATCTGGCTTCATGTCAGCAGAGAATTAGTCTGCATGTCATAGCAGAAAATCTGGCTTCATGTCAGCCACCACTGCAACAGTCCATTGTCAGATATTTAGGCCCAGCACCCAGGCAGAGGACAGAGGTCCCGTAACAGACAATCTGGCTTCATGTCAGCAGAGAATTAGTCTGCATGTCATAGCAGAAAATTAGGCTTCACGTCAGCCACCACTGCAACAGTCCATTGTCAGATATTTAGGCCCAGCACCCAGGCAGAGGAGAGAGGTCCCGTAACAGAGGATCTGGCTTCATGTCAGCAGAGAATTAGTCTGCATGTCATAGCAGAAAATTAGGCTTCACGTCAGCCACCACTGCAACAGTCCATTGTCAGATATTTAGGCCCAGCACCCAGGCAGAGGAGAAGGGTCCCGTAACAGACAATCTGGCTTCATGTCAGCAGAGAATCAGTCTTCATGTCATAGCAGAGAATCAGGCTTCACGTCACCCACCACTGTAACAGTCCATTTTCATAAATTTAGGCCCAGCACCCAGGCAGAGGAGAGAGGTCCCGTAACAGACAATCTGGCTTCATGTCAGCAGAGAATCAGTCTTCATATCATAGCAGAGAATCAGGCTTCACGTCAGCCACCAATGCAACAGTCCATTGTCAGATGTTTAGGCCCAGCACCCAGGCAGAGGAGAGAGGTCCCGTAACAGACAATCTGGCTTCATGTCAGCAGAGATTCAGTCTTCATATCATAGCAGAGAATCAGGCTTCACGTCACCCACCACTGCAACAGTCCATTTTCATAAATTTACGCCCAGCACCCAGGCAGAGGAGAGAGGTCCCGTAACAGACAATCTGGCTTCATGTCAGCAGAGAATCAGTCTTCATATCATAGCAGAGAATCAGGCTTCACGTCAGCCACCAATGCAACAGTCCATTGTCAGATATTTAGGCCCAGCACCCAGGCAGAGGAGAGAGGTCCCGTAACAGACAATCTGGCTTCATGTCAGCAGAGAATCAGTCTTCATATCATAGCAGAGAATCAGGCTTCACGTCACCCACCACTGCAACAGTCCATTTTCATAAATTTAGGCCCAGCACCCAGGCAGAGGAGAGAGGTCCCGTAGCAGACAATCTGGCTTCATGTCAGCAGAGAATCAGTCTTCATATCATAGCAGAGAATCAGGCTTCACGTCAGCCACCAATGCAACAGTCCATTGTCAGATGTTTAGGCCCAGCACCCAGGCAGAGGAGAGAGGTCCCGTAACAGACAATCTGGCTTCATGTCAGCAGAGATTCAGTCTTCATATCATAGCAGAGAATCAGGCTTCACGTCACCCACCACTGCAACAGTCCATTTTCATAAATTTACGCCCAGCACCCAGGCAGAGGAGAGAGGTCCCGTAACAGACAATCTGGCTTCATGTCAGCAGAGAATCAGTCTTCATATCATAGCAGAGAATCAGGCTTCACGTCAGCCACCAATGCAACAGTCCATTGTCAGATATTTAGGCCCAGCACCCAGGCAGAGGAGAGAGGTCCCGTAACAGACAATCTGGCTTCATGTCAGCAGAGAATCAGTCTTCATATCATAGCAGAGAATCAGGCTTCACGTCACCCACCACTGCAACAGTCCATTTTCATAAATTTAGGCCCAGCACCCAGGCAGAGGAGAGAGGTCCCGTAGCAGACAATCTGGCTTCATGTCAGCAGAGAATCAGTCTTCATATCATAGCAGAGAATCAGGCTTCACGTCAGCCACCAATGCAACAGTCCATTTTCATAAATTTAGGCCCAGCACCCAGGCAGAGGAGAGAGGTCCCGTAACAGACAATCTGGCTTCATGTCAGCAGAGAATCAGTCTTCATATCATAGCAGAGAATCAGGCTTCACGTCAGCCACCAATGCAACATCCATTGTCAGATATTTAGGCCCAGCACCCAGGCAGAGGAGAGAGGTCCCGTAACAGACAATCTGGCTTCATGTCAGCAGAGAATCAGTCTTCATATCAAAGCAGAGAATCAGGCTTCACGTCACCCACCACTGCAACAGTCCATTTTTATAAATTTAGGCCCAGCACCCAGGCAGAGGAGAGAGGTCCCGTAACAGACAATCTGGCTTCATGTCAGCAGAGAATCAGTCTTCATATCATAGCAGAGAATCAGGCTTCACGTCAACCACCACTGCAACAGTCCATTTTCATAAATTTAGGCCCAGCACCCAGGCAGAGGAGAGAGGTCCCGTAACAGAGGATCTGGCTTCATGTCAGCAGAGAATTAGTCTGCATGTCATAGCAGAAAATCTGGCTTCATGTCAGCCACCACTGCAACAGTCCATTGTCAGATATTTAGGCCCAGCACCCAGGCAGTAAACAGAGGTCCCGTAACAGACAATCTGGCTTCATGTCAGCAGAGAATTAGTCTGCATGTCATAGCAGAAAATCAGGCTTCACGTCAGCCACCAATGCAACAGTCCATTGTCAGATATTTAGGCCCAGCACCCAGGCAGAGGAGAGAGGTCCCGTAACAGAGGATCTGGCTTCATGTCAGCAGAGAATTAGTCTGCATGTCATAGCAGAAAATCAGGCTTCACGTCAGCCACCACTGCAACAGTCCATTGTCAGATATTTAGGCCCAGCACCCAGGCAGAGGAGAGAGGTCCCGTAACAGAGGATCTAGCTTAATGTCAGCAGAGAATTAGTCTGCATGTCATAGCAGAGAATCAGGCTTCACGTCACCCAACATTGGAACAGTCCATTGGCATATATTTAGGCCCCGGCACCCAGACAGAGGAGAGGTTCATTCAACTTTGGGTAGCCTCGCAATATAATGGTAAAATGAAAATAAAAATAGGATTGAATGAGGAAGTGCCCTGGAGTACAATAATATATGGTTAAGGGGAGGTAGTTAATGTCTAATCTGGACAAGGGACGGACAGGTCCTGTGGGATCCATGCCTGGTTCATTTTTATGAACGTCAGCTTGTCCACATTGGCTGTAGACAGGCGGCTGCGTTTGTCTGTAATGACGCCCCCTGCCGTGCTGAATACACGTTCAGACAAAACGCTGGCCGCCGGGCAGGCCAGCACCTCCAAGGCATAAAAGGCTAGCTCTGGCCACGTGGACAATTTAGAGACCCAGAAGTTGAATGGGGCCGAACCATCAGTCAGTACGTGGAGGGGTGTGCACACGTACTGTTCCACCATGTTAGTGAAATGTTGCCTCCTGCTAACACGTTGCGTATCAGGTGGTGGTGCAGTTAGCTGTGGCGTGTTGACAAAACTTTTCCACATCTCTGCCATGCTAACCCTGCCCTCAGAGGAGCTGGCCGTGACACAGCTGCCTTGGCGACCTCTTGCTCCTCCTCTGCCTTGGCCTTGGGCTTCCACTTGTTCCCCTGTGACATTTGGGAATGCTCTAAGTAGCGCGTCTACCAACGTGCGCTTGTACTCGCGCATCTTCCTATCACGCTCCAGTGCAGGAAGTAAGGTGGGCACATTGTCTTTGTAGCGTGGATCCAGCAGGGTGGCAACCCAGTAGTCCGCACACGTTAAAATGTGGGCAACTCTGCTGTCGTTGCGCAGGCACTGCAGCATGTAGTCGCTCATGTGTGCCAGGCTGCCCAGGGGTAAGGACAAGCTGTCCTCTGTGGGAGGCGTATCGTCATCGTCCTGCCTTTCCCCCCAGCCACGCACCAGTGATGGACCCGAGCTGCGTTGGGTGCCACCCCGCTGTGACCATGCTTCATCCTCATCCTCCTCCACCTCCTCCTCATCCTCGTCCTCCTCGTCCTCCAGTAGTGGGCCCTGGCTGGCCACATTTGTACCTGGCCTCTGCTGTTGCAAAAAACCTCCCTCTGAGTCACTTCGAAGAGACTGGCCTGAAAGTGCTAAAAATGACCCCTCTTCCTCCTCCTCCCTCCTCCTCCTGGGCCACCTCCTCTTCCATCATCGCCCTAAGTGTTTTCTCAAGGAGACATAGAAGTGGTATTGTAACGCTGATAACGGCGTCATCGCCACTGGCCATGTTGGTGGAGTACTCGAAACAGCGCAACAGGGCACACAGGTCTCGCATGGAGGCCCAGTCATTGGTGGTGAAGTGGTGCTGTTCCGCAGTGCGACTGACCCGTGCGTGCTGCAGCTGAAACTCCACTATGGCCTGCTGCTGCTCGCACAGTCTGTCCAGCATGTGCAAGGTGGAGTTCCACCTGGTGGGCACGTCGCATATGAGGCGGTGAGCGGGAAGGCCGAAGTTACGCTGTAGCGCAGACAGGCGAGCAGCAGCAGGATGTGAACGCCGGAAGCGCGAACAGACGGCCCGCACTTTATGCAGCAGCTCTGACATGTCGGGGTAGTTGTGAATGAACTTCTGCACCACCAAATTCAGCACATGCGCCAGGCAAGGGATGTGCGTCAAACCGGCTAGTCCCAGAGCTGCAACGAGATTTCGCCCATTATCGCACACCACCAGGCCGGGCTTGAGGCTCACCGGCAGCAACCACTCGTCGGTCTGTTGTTCTATACCCCGCCACAACTTCCTGTGCGGTGTGGGGCCTGTCCCCCAAACATATGAGTTTCAGAATGGCCTGCTGACGTTTACCCCGGGCTGTGCTGAAGTTGGTGGTGAAGGTGTGTGGCTGACTGGATGAGCAGGTGGAAGAAGAGGAGGAGGAAGCCGAGAAGGAGGAGGTGGCAACAGGAGGCAAAGAATGTTGCCCTGAGATCCTTGGCGGCGGAAGGACGTGCGCCAAACAGCTCTCCGCCTGGGGCCCAGCTGCCACTACATTTACCCAGTGTGCAGTTAGGGAGATATAGCGTCCCTGGCCGTGCTTACTGGTCCACGTATCTGTGGTTAGGTGGACCTTGCTACAGATGGCGTTGCGCAGTGCACACTTGATTTTATCGGATACTTGGTTGTGCAGGGAAGGCACGGCTCTCTTGGAGAAGTAGTGGCGGCTGGGAACAACATACTGTGGGACAGCAAGCGACATGAGCTGTTTGAAGCTGTCTGTGTCCACCAGCCTAAATGACAGCATTTCATAGGCCAGTAGTTTAGAAATGCTGGCATTCAGGGCCAGGGATCGAGGGTGGCTAGGTGGGAATTTACGCTTTCTCTCAAATGTTTGTGAGATGGAGAGCTGAACGCTGCCGTGTGACATGGTTGAGACGCTTGGTGACGGAGGTGGTGGTGGTGTTGGTGGTACATCCCCTGTTTGCTGGGCGGCAGGTGCCAACGTTCCTCCAGAGGCGGAGGAAGAGGCCGAGGCGGCAGCAGCAGAAGAGGCCGAGGCGGCAGCAGCAGAAGAGGTAGCAGGGGGAGCCTGAGCGACTTCCTTGTTTTTAAGGTGTTTACTCCACTGCAGTTCATGCTTTGCATGCAGGTGCCTGGTCATGCAGGTTGTGCTAAGGTTCAGAACGTTAATGCCTCGCTTCAGGCTCTGATGGCACAGCGTGCAAACCACTCGGGTCTTGTCGTCAGCACATTGTTTGAAGAAGTGCCATGCCAGGGAACTCCTTGAAGCTGCCTTTGGGGTGCTCGGTCCAAGATGGCGGCGGTCAGTAGCAGGCGGAGTCTCTTGGCGGCGGGTGTTCTGCTTTTGCCCACTGCTCCCTCTTTTGCTACGCTGTTGGCTCGGTCTCACCACTGCCTCTTCCTCCGAACTGTGAAAGTCAGTGGCACGACCTTCATTCCATGTGGGGTCTAGGACCTCATCGTCCCCTGCATCGTCTTCCACCCAGTCTTGATCCCTGACCTCCTGTTCAGTCTGCACACTGCAGAAAGACGCAGCAGTTGGCACCTGTGTTTCGTCATCATCAGAGACATGCTGAGGTGGTATTCCCATGTCCTCATCATCAGGAAACATAAGTGGTTGTGCGTCAGTGCATTCTATGTCTTTCACCGCTGGGGAAGGGCTAGGTGGATGCCCTTGGGAAACCCTGCCAGCGGAGTCTTCAAACAGCATAAGAGACTGCTGCATAACTTGAGGCTGAGACAGTTTCCCTGGTATGCATGGGGGTGATGTGACAGACTGATGGGGTTGGTTTTCAGGCGCCATCTATGCGCTTTCTGCAGAAGACTGGGTGGGAGATAATGTGAACGTGCTGGATCCACTGTCGGCCACCCAATTGACTAATGCCTGTACCTGCTCAGGCATTACCATCCTTAGAACGGCATTGGGCCCCACCATATATCGCTGTAAATTCTGGCGGCTACTGGGACCTGAGGTAGTTGGTACACTAGGACGTGTGGCTGTGGCAGAACGGCCACGTCCTCTCCCAGCACCAGAGGGTCCACTAACACCACCACGACCATGTCCACGTCCGCGTCTCTTACTAGATGTTTTCCTCATTGTTATCGTTCACCACAACAACAAAAATATTATTTGGCCCAATGTATTGTATTCAAATTCAGCTGAATATAAATTTGAGGCCTAGTATTTAGGTGCTGGGTGACAGGTATAGATTTACTGACAGAATTAGACTTGGAAATGCACAGTAGCGTGTGTGTGAAGTTATTCTGAATGACCCTATGTGCACCTTGAATATTTTATACCCTTTTAGGGATAGATTTCAAATAGCTCTGATACAGCAGAAACCACTAAATTAGGAAATTGCTAAATTGGGAATTGCATTTCAACCCAGAACAAAAAATGTGCTTTGACGGACACTAAATAACTTGCCCAGCCACAACAGTACAGCAGTAACGACAGATTTAGTGGGATATAAATTTGAGGCCTAGTATTTAGGCGCTGGGTGACAGGTATAGATTTACTGACAGAATTAGACTTGGAAATGCACAGTAGCGTGTGTGTGAAGTTATTCTGAATGACCCTATGTGCACCTTGAATATTATATACTCTTTTAGGGATAGATTTCAAATAGCTCTGATACAGCAGAAACCACTAAATTAGGAAATTGCTAAATTGGGAATTGCATTTCAACCCAGAACAAAAAATGTGCTTTGACGGACACTAAATAACTTGCCCAGCCACAACAGTACAGCAGTAACGACAGATTTAGCGAGATATAAATTTGAGGCCTAGTATTTAGGCGCTGGGTGACAGGTATACGTTTACTGACAGAATTAGACTGGGATATGGCCAAAAAATAACCACACTATTGATGGTTAAATGCACTTGGTGTGACAGCTTGACCAACCATACTACTGAGGGTTAAATGCACTTGGTGACAGGCGCAGCTTGCCCCTGATGTAGTATATGGCCAAAAAATAAACAGACTATTGCTGGTTAAATGCACTTGGTGTGACAGCTTGACCAACCACACTACTGAGGGTTAAATGCACTTGGTGACAGGCGCAGCTTGCCCCTGATGTAGTATATGGCCAAAAAATAAACAGACTATTGCTGGTTAAATGCACTTGGTGTGACAGCTTCTCCCTGATGTAGGCTTTAGCCAAAAAACAACCACACCATTGAGGGTTAAATGCACTTGGTGACAGGCTCAGCTTGCCTCTGATGTAGTATATGGCCAAAAAATAAACAGACTATTGCTGGTTAAATGCACTTGGTGTGACAGCTTCACCCTGATGTAGGCTTTAGCCAAAAAACAACCACACCATTGAGGGTTAAATGCACTTGGTCGCAGCTTGTGCTGGCGCACCACAAGACACAAAATGGCCGCCGATCACCCCAGAAAAAAGTGACTGACAAACGGTCTGGGCAGCCTAAAAACAGTGAGCAATTGAGTATCAGCAGCTCAATGATCCACAGGTGCAGATCGATCACTGGATGGAGTCTTTTGGAGGAGTAAATCTGCCTAATCTCGCCCTACTGTCGCAGCTGCAACCTCTCCCTACGCTAATCAGAGCAGAGTGACGGGCGGCGCTATGTGACTCCAGCTTAAATAGAGGATGGGTCACATGGTGCTCTGGCCAATCACAGCCATGCCAATAGTAGGCATGGCTGTGACGGCCTCTTGGGGCAATTAGTATGACGCTTGTTGATTGGCTGCTTTGCAGCCTTTCAAAAAGCGCCAAGAAAGCGACGAACACCGAACCCGAACCCGGACTTTTACAAAAATGTCCGGGTTCGGGTCCGTGTCACGGACACCCCAAAATTCGGTACGAACCCGAACTATACAGTTCGGGTTTCGCTCATCCCTAGTAATAAACCAACAAAATTCATGCTTGCTATGCTGAAGCAACGCAGACGGAAATCCAGAATCTCTGCTATTAAGCACAATGACAACCTCTTATTGAAAGATGATGAGGAAATAGCCAGAGCCTTCAATAAATATTACTCAGCACTTTATAATATTAATGATTCAGACTCAGAAGCCATAAAAATTAGAGATGGTCTTGCGGTTCGCCCGGTGGTCGTTTTACGGTGAACTTTGCTAGTTCGCGATTCGCAGAACATGCGAATATATGGCAGTGTTCGTATGCGCCATATTCTTTTGCATTGCGCTAAACTTTGACCCATGACACATCCATCAGTTGGGACAGTACAGCCAATTGAGACGTTTCAGCACATGGACACCCCCCAACCCTATAACAGAACCCAATCTGGCAGCCATTTTACATTCTGTGTTTTACTAGTGTAGGGAGAGGTTGCTTTGTGGAGCAGGGACAGACTGTTAGGGACAGCAAACGTTAGCTAATAAGGCCACAAAAGTCCTTTTAAGGACTGGTATAGGTGTGCTATCGATAGATGTGATATACTGAGGGGTACAGTGGCGCACCTACAGGGGTGGTCCAGTGGGTCTGGGAGCCCCCAGAACAACCAGCGAATATTTTTTTTATCCCTCAGGGCCGCACCGCTGATCACCACAAGCGCTCATCTCCATATTCATTTGTATCGCCGTCCTAAGGACAGCAATACAGATGACTGTGCTGCGGCGGCACGATACAGATGACTGATAGGCCGGCTCGGCGGCGCAATGACGTCATTATCATGGCGCCGCCTGAGCCGGGCAGCACACAGCAGGGACACAGGCTGGAAGAGTCCTGCATCGCATCACTGCTGATGAAGGCAAGTATGTGTTTTGTTTTTTTGAGGGGGGAGCTGGCACTATGGGGGCATCTGGCATTTCTTATAGCCCAATTTTTTTGGGGGTGGCACTCTGGGGACATTTATTTCTTGCCCATTTTGGGGGGGGGGCACTATGGGGGCATTACCTACTGGCACATTATGGGGGCTCCATAGGGAAGAGGAGCACTATGGGGGCATCTGGGGGCTCTAAAGAGGCTTTTTTTTATATTGGCACATTATAGGGGGCACTATTGGGGAGAGCAGCACTATAGGGGTATTATTTGGGGACACTATGGGGAAGTGAGGGCTCTAAAGGGGCCTTTTTTCTTATTGGCAAATTATGAGGGACACTATGGCATCTGGTGGCACAAAGGGGGCATTTTTTACTGGCAGATTATGAGAGGTACTATAGGGGAGAGCCGCACTATGGGGGAGTGGAGCACTATTAGGGCATCTGGTGGCACTAAGAAGGAGCATTTTTTACTGGCACATTATCGGGGAGAGGAGCACTATAGGGGCATCTGCTGGGGGCACTAAGGAGGGGCATTTTTTTAATGGCATTTTATGGGGGACACTATAGGGAAGTGGGAGAGGAGCACTATGAGGGCATTTACTGGGGCACTATATAGGGGTATTTTTGTCATGGATGTAGTAGGGGAGAACTCCAAAAGACAATCAAGAAGGAAGGGGGAAAGACACTAGGCCTCACCGCTAGGGAAGGAAAAGGGTCACCACCTATAAAACCCTGCTCCTGGCCCTAACTCCTATCCGTATGGGCACCTCTCGATGGTAGAGATGCCCATACACGGGAACCTAGAAAACCCTGGTGACCCTCAGATGCCCTAAAGATAATGACAGGGCAGAGACCACCCGTTCCTTCCCTGGTGAAGGAACTAGCATCTCATTGAGGCCTTGTAAACAACTCGGGGGAATACAAAACACGACAAGCGGAACACTTAACTTCAGAGGATGAAGGATGAACAGGACTTCAACACAAACCACACTCCAGCTCTTCCAAGACCAAATAAACCTATCCCAAGCAAGAAGTGATGGGAAAAGTCTGACAATAGGGCGAGGTAAAGGTCACATGATCCACACCTGAACAGTAGGTGTGGACATACCAGCAACACACAGACAAAGTGAAATCAAAAGAGGCTGTCAGATCAATAATGCGTAGATAATCTTTCAGACCTTCTGAGACCTGTCACAGATGTGACAGTACCCCCCCCCCCCCCTTCTACAGGTGACCTCCGGGCACCCAGGACCGACCTTATCAGGATGAGCTCTGTGGAATGCTCTCACCAGACGACTAGCATTAACATCGGTCGCTGGAACCCACATCCTCTCCTCCGGTCAGTACCCTCTCCAATGAACGAGATACTGGAGGGATCTCCGGAGAACTCGGGAGTCCACAATCCTGCTGATCTGAAATTCTAAATTGCCGTTCCACCATGACAGGAGCGGGAGGCAAGGAGGACGGCTCAACAGGTTCGACACATTTCTTTAGCAACGATTTATGAAATACAGTTATGGATTTTCAATGCCTGAGGAAGTTCAAGACGGAAGGCTACAGGGTTAACAATGGCAGTGATCTTATATGGACCAATAAATCTTGGGCCCAACTTCCAAGAAGGTACCTTAAGTTTAATGTTTCTTGTAGACAACCACACAGAATCACCCACTCTCAGGTCCGGACCACTCATACGTCTCCTGTCAGCCACACGCTTATACCTGTTGCCCATCTTTTTCAGGTTATTTTGGATTTTCCGCCAAATAGAAGACAAAGAAGAGGAAAATCGTTCCTCCTCAGGAATGCCGGAATTTTGAGCACCAGAAAATGTACCAAACTGTGGATGGAACCCATATGCCCCAAAAAACGGCGACTTATCAGTGGATTCCTGTCTACGGTTATTTATAGCAAACTCAGCTAACGACAAAAATGAAGACCACTCTTCCTGATTCTCTGAAACAAAACATCTCAAGTAAGTCTCCAGATTCTGATTAGTGCGCTCCGTCTGTCCGTTCGACTGAGGATGAAAAGCCGAAGAGAAGGACAATTGTACACCCAGACGAGTACAGAACGCTTTCCAGAATCTGGAAACAAACTGAGTCCCTCTATCGGACACCACATCAGAGGGAATGCCATGTAGTTTCACGATGTTGTCGACAAACACCTGTGCAAGAGTTTTAGCATTGGGTAGACTAGGTAATGCAATAAAGTGTGCCATTTTACTAAAACGATCTACAACCACCAGAATCACAGTTTTTCCCGAAGAATTCGGTAAATCCGTGATAAAATCCATGGACAAATGGGTCCAAGGTCTGGACGGGATGGGCAATGGAAGCAGAGATCCGGAAGGCCGAGTATGTGTCACCTTAGCACGTGCACAGGTACCACAGGCTGACACATAGTCCTCAACACACTTACGCAACCCCGGCCACCAAAATCTGTGAGAGATGAGATCGACAGTCGATCTGCTCCCAGGGTGCCCAGCAAGCACCGTACAGTGATGTTCCTCGAACACCTTGTGACGTAATTCGGAGGGAACAAACAACTTCCCCGGAGGACAAGAGTCCGGAGCATCCTCCTGTGCCTCCAACACCCTGGCCTCAAGATCAGGATAAAGAGCGGATATGACTACCCCTTCAGATAAAATGGGACTAGGGTCATTAGACTCCACCCCCCCCCCCCCAGGAAAGCTACGCGACAAAGCATCCGCCTTGACGTTCTTAACTCCAGGGCAGTAAGTGACGATGAAGTTAAATCTGGTGAAAAACAATGACCATCTGGCCTGCCTTGGGTTCAGTCGCTTAGCTGATTCCAGGTAGGCCAGATTCTTGTAATCCGTAATTACCGTAATAGGGTGAATTGCTCCTTCCAACCAATGCCGCCATTCCTCGAACGCCAACTTAATGGCCAGCAATTCCCTATTCCCCACATCATAATTCCTTTCAGCAGTAGAGAGTTTTTTTAGAGAAAAATGCACATGGGCGCCATTTACTAGGTGAAGGACCTTGCGACAAGATTGCTCCTACCCCTACCTCGGACGCGTCAACCTCAACAATAAATGGCTGAGTCACGTCCGGTTGCACCAGAATAGGGGCCGAAGCAAAACATTCTTTCACAGCAGAAAAGGCCTGTAATGCCGCATCAGACCAGACAGAAATATCCGCACCCTTCCTAGTCATGTCTGTTAAAGGTTTAACCACCGATGAATAGTTCAAGATAAATTTACGGTAGTAGTTGGTAAACCCCAAAAACCGCATAAGCGCTTTCAGATTTTCGGGTCGATCCCAGTCCAACACGGCACGGACCTTCTCGGGATCCATACGAAAACCTGAGGATGAGAGCAGGTAACCCAGAAATTGCACTTCCTGTACAGCAAATACACACTTTTCCATCTTAGCATACAACTTATTCTCTCTTAGGATCTGTAACACCTGTCTCACATGATCCTGATGAGTCTCCATATTAGGCGAATAAATTAGTATGTCATCAAGGTATACAACGACAAACCTCCCCACCAGATGATGAAAGATGTCATTGACAAAGTGTTGAAAAACCGCAGGAGCATTGGTTAACCCAAAGGGCATGACCAGGTTTTCAAAATGACCCTCAGGGGTATTAAATGCGGTCTTCCACTCATCCCCCTCCTTGATCCTTACCAGATTATATGCCCCCCTCAGATCCAACTTAGAGAACACCTTGGCACCGACAATCTGACTAAACAAATCCGGAATCAAAGGAAGGGGGTAAGGATCACGGACGGTAATACGATTGAGCTCACGGAAGTCCAGGCATGGTCTCAGGGTACCATCTTTTTTCTTTACAAAGAAAAACCCAGCAGCCACTGGGGACTTGGATGGTCTAATATGTCCCTTTGCCAAACTCTCGGTAATATACTCTCGCATGGCCTTTCTTTCGGGTTCCGAAAGATTATACAACCGAGATTTGGGCAATTTAGCTCCGGGAATAAGATTGACGGGACAGTCATACTCCCGGTGCAGAGGCAACTCCTGATTACCACTCTCAGAGAAAACATCAGAAAATTCTGAAATGAACGAGGGTACAGTTTTAGTGGTCACCATAGAGAATGATGCATTAAGACAGTTGTCCATGCAAAAATCACTCCAATCGAGAATCTGTCTCGCTTGCCAGTCGATGTTAGGGTTATGTTTGCTTAACCATGGTAAGCCCAACACCAACGGAGCAGGCAGACCCTCCAATACATAACAGGAGATAGATTCCTGATGCAAATCACCCACTCTTAAATGAATGTCATTCACTACCTGCGACAGGCATTTTTGGGTGAGAGGTGCTGAGTCAATTGCAAAGACAGAAATACTTTTCTCTAATGCATTAGTAGTCAACCCATGAATGCGTACAAACTCTCCATCAATCAAGTTAACTCCTGCCCCACTGTCGATAAATGCTTCGATTTTCACAGTTTTGGACTCTAGCGCCACCTCGGCAGACAGGAGAAAACGGGTACTACCAGTAAAAGACAAAAGTAGGTTTTCTTGCTCCCCATCCACACCACCAATAGTAATTTGAGGATTAAAAGTTTTTTTCTTTTTGTTTACACCTTGATGCTGCAAGTACGGACAAATATTCACAAAATGTCCCTTCTTGCCACAATAAAAGCAGACTCCTTTCACATGACCCAAGCTTTTGCCAGGAGTAGCTCCTCCTAACTGCATAGGCTCATCACAAGGCGCAACTACCAGTGTCTCTCCACCATAAGTGTCAAAGGAAGCAGTACCCTTATTGGACAGTACGTCCTGAAGGTGAGGACCCCTAGATCTCTCCCTCAGGCGTCTATCTAGACGTACAGCAAGGGACATAGCTGCCTCCAATGACACAGGATTTTCATGAAAGGCCAACGCGTCCTGCAGTCTCTCAGAGAGACCCTGACAGAATTGGCTACGGAGAGCAGGATCGTTCCACTCAGTATCGGTAGCCCATCTCCTAAATTCAGAGCAATAGGTCTCCGCGGAACGTTCTCCCTGCCGCAAACTCTGTAACTTGGTCTCGGCCTGAGAGATCCGATCCGGGTCATCGTAGATGAGACCCAAGGCTCTGAAGAATTCATCTACCGACCGGAGGGACGGTGATCCGGTCGGCAGAGAAAAAGCCTAAGATTGGGCGTCCTCTTTAAGCAATGAAATAATCACACCCACACGTTGACACACATCACCAGAAGACTATGGACGCAGCTTAAAGTATAATTTACATTACTCCCTGAACCGGATTAAATTGTCACTACCCCCGGAAAACCTGTCCGGGAGAGCCACCTTTGGTTCAGGACAGGCCTGGGACCCACCACCGGAACCAGCAGCCTGTGGGCTCTGAATCTGCAAGACAGCTGCGTGGAGGTCTGCTACCTCCAAAGTCAGATTCTGCAGCTGTTCAACCAGTGCAGACATAGTATCCACAGCTGCACAGATCAGAGCAAAAATGTCGGTATCGGCTTGGGATAATGTCAGGGCAGAGACCACCCGTTCCTTCCCTGGTGAAGGAACTAGCGTCACACTGAGGCCTAGTAAACAGACTGGGGTGGGGGTGGGGGGGGGGAAGGAATACAAAACACGACAAGCGGAACACCTAACTTCAGAGGATGAAGGATGAAGGATGAAGGATGAACAGGTCTTCAACACGAACCACACTCCAGCTCTTCCAAGACCAAATGAAGCTATCCCAAGCAAGGAGTGACCCACCTACCAGTCATGTTTTCAGGATTTCCTTAGTATTGAGCAGGTGATATAATTAGTGTCATTGCATCAGGACTTACCACAGGTATTCATTCTGTGGGATATTCTCAAATCCAGACTGGTAGGTGGGTCCCGAGGACCGGAGTTGAGAAACCCTGCTCTAGGAGCAGGTGAAACCCCCCGCTCCTAGAGGCTTATTAGCATATTATAAAAGTTTTTTTTTTTTTTCAATAAAGGCTTTAGGCAGTGAGATGGCACTAATCTAGTTATGTTCAGCTGACATTAGCACATCGCTAATGTCAGCCAGCTTAATACTAATTTTTCAGGAGACAGAAACCCTTTAACAGAGGGCATTTCTACCATGGTGGGGGCTCAGAGGTTATTTCTACCATGGAGGGGCACAGAGGGCATTGCTACTAGAAAGGGGGCGCAGAGGGCATTATTACTACTACAAAGGGGGCACAGAGGGAATTATTGCAACTGCAAACGGAGCCTAGAGGGCATTACTACTACAAAGGGGCACTGAAGGCATTACTACTACAAAGGGTGCACAGAGGGCAGTACTACTGCAAAGGGCATTACTAGAATTAGGGGGGCACAATGGGCATTACTACTATGGAGAGGGCACAATGGGCATTACTACTATAAATGGGATACAATAGGCATTATAACTATGAAGTGGGCACAATGGGCATTACTACTGTGAAGGAGGGACAGTGGGCATTATTACTATGAAGGGGGCACAATGGGCATTACTAATATTAAGGGGGCACAATTGGCATTACTACTATGAAGGTGCACAATGGGCATTACTACTATGAAGGGAGCACAGATGGCATTACTACTGTGAAGGGAGAACAGAGCATTATGCTTGTAAAGTGGGTGGGCATAACTGTTATGGGGCACTAAGTGGGCATTATTACTATGAAGGGGCACAGAAGGCATTATTACTGATATGGGGGCATAGTGAGGGCATAACTACTCTGAATGGGCAAAGAGAGGGCATTACAACTGTGAAGGGGGCACATATAGGGCATTACTACTTTGAAATGGGCACAGAGAGGGCATAACTACTGTGAGAGAGGCACAAATAGGGCATTACCAATTTGAAGGGGGCACAATGAAGGGATAAGTACTTTAAAGGGGCACAATGTGGGCATAATTACTGTGAAAGTTGTACAGTGAAGGCATAACTACCTTGAAGGGACACAATATGGGCATAACTACCATAAGAGGGCACATATCTGGACAAAACTACTGTGAAGGTTGTACAATGAGGGCAATACTACTGTAAGGGGGTACCATTTTTTAAAAGTATTGGTGGGGGGTGCCAGAAAAAGGACCCGCCATTGGGGCCAAACACCCTAGGCACGCTACTCATCTTAGTTATGAAGAAAGATTAAAATAATTAAATTTATTTAGTCTTGAAAAGAGACGTCTAAGAGGGGACATGATTAACCTATACAAATATATAAATGGGCCATACAAAAAATACAGTGACAAGCTGTTCCATGTAAAATGTGCTCAAAAGACAAGGGGGCACTGCCTCCGATCGGAGAGGAAAAAGTTCAGTCTCCGGAAGCGTCAAAGCTTCTTTACTGTAAGAACTGTGAAGCTGTGGAATAAACTTCCTCAGGACATGGTTACAGCAGGAACAGTAGACAGTTTTAAAAAGGGTTTAGACGATTTCTTAAAAGTCGCAATATATTTAACTCATTAGTGACCCCCCAAATTACATATCTGCTTCAAGTCCTGTATACTTGGCTCCCCAGCAGATTCTTTGTACAATTTCGTAGAATTTGCTCTAAATACATCTGGGGGAACATAAAACCTAGGATATCCCATAAAATTTTTCAACTTCCATTCATTTGTGGAGGAATTAGTTTCCCCTCTATACAAAGGTTTTAAAAAGCAGTACAGCTAGGATAGTTTTGGAGGAGCACATAACACAGTACCCTTTAAGACATCTCATTCTGTCAGATCCTAAGTGATTACCCCTGGTATCTGGGGATAGAACACTAATATCAGCCACCCCCAAGATCTGGAAGGACAATGATATTAGTGGCTGGTGCTTTCAGTTCCCCTCCCCTCTGTTAGACATGGTGGATTGTCTATGTCCCACAGACCCGGATTTAAATCCTTACCATCTCAATTGAGGAAAAGCAACATTGGAATTGCTTGATAAAAATGGGACTTAACTCATCTAAACGTTTTACAATATGAGTATTTAAAATCTGCAATTAAAAGGGGTTTGACTTAGAGACGGAAGCCACCTTCACTCACCTGGTTTGAAAATCTGATATCTCAGATATATACTCCAGTTAAGCTTCTCTCGAAAATAAAACACAATTTACAAGCTGAGGAACTCCCTACATCTCTTTACTTCATTAGAGAGTGGGAAAGAGCTAAAGAAAATGTTATTAGCACCTAAAATTCTAGATGCATCACAATACAAGAAAATGCTTATAATATTCTTACCTGATGGTATCTGACTCCTGATAGATTGAGGAAGATGTATAGTTCCACATCAGATATGTGTTGGAGATGTCAGATCCAAGAGGGACATTTTTTACATATTTTGTGGTCATGCCCTAAATTTGTAGATTCCTGGAGAAAAGTGTTTGATATTATCACCACTAGGGATGAGCGAACCCGAACTGTATAGTTCGGGTTCGTACCGAATTTTGGGGTGTCCGTGACACGGGCCCGAACCCGAACATTTTCGTAAAAGTCCGGCTTCGGGTTCGGTGTTTGGCGCTCTCTTGGCGCTTTTTGAAAGGCTGCAAAGCAGCCAATCAACAAGCGTCATACTACTTGCCCCAAGAGGCCATCACAGCCATGCCTACTATTGGCATGGCTGTGATTGGCCAGTGCAGCATGTGACCCAGCCTCTATTTAAGCTGGAGTCACGTAGCGCCGCACGTCACTCTGCTCTTATCAGTGTAGGGAGAGGATGC
Source organism: Bufo gargarizans (assembly GCF_014858855.1). Lineage (NCBI taxonomy): Eukaryota > Metazoa > Chordata > Amphibia > Anura > Bufonidae > Bufo > Bufo gargarizans. The sequence continues at coordinate 473,229,376 of NC_058081.1, read as the reverse complement.
AGCTGCTGCTGTTAGGGCGAGATTAGGCACTAGACAGGGATTTACTCAGCAAAAACACTTAATTAAGTGATCGATCTACAGCTGTGAATCATTCATCTTCTGCTATTCAATTGCTCACTGTTTTTAGGCTGCCCAGAGCGTTTTTCAGTCACTTTTTTCTAGGGTGATCGACGGCCATTTTGTGTCTTGTGGTGCGCCAGCACAAACTGCCACCAAGTCCATTTACCATCAATAGTGTGTTTGTTTGTTTTTTTTGCTATATCCTACATCAGGGGCTTGGCTGTGCTTGCTATTTTTTTGAGGGGTAAAATACAATTGCCAAAATACCAGTACCCTAAATCTGGTGTTTCAGCTGTGGCTAGCCAATTGTAATACTGTCTGCTGTCTGGCAAAGGATATATTTTTGTTCTGGGTTGAAATACAATTCCCATATTCAGCTAAATCTGTGGTTATTGCTGTGGCTGGTCAAGTTATTTAGTGTCCCTCAAAGCACAGTTTTTGTTCTGGGTTGAAATACAATTCCCAACTTAGCAATTCCCTAAATCAGTGGTTTCTGCTATATCAGGCCAACTTTAAATCTATCCATAAAAGGGTATATTAGATTGAAGGTGCGGATAGGGTCACCCTCAATAACTTCACACGCTACCGTGCATTTCCAAGTCTAATTCTGTCTGTAAACGTATACCTGTCATCCAGCGCCTAAATAATAGGCCTAAAATTTATATTCAGCTAAATCTGTGGTTATTGCTGTGGCTGGTCAAGTTATTTAGTGTCCCTCAAAGCACAGTTTTTGTTCTGGGTTGAAATACAATTCCCAACTTAGCAATTCCCTAAATCAGTGGTTTCTGCTGTATCAGGCCAAGTTTAAATCAATCCATAAAAGGGTATATTAGATTGAAGGTGCTGATAGGGTCATCCTCAATAACTTCACACTCTACCGTGCATCTCCAAGTTTAATTCTGTCCGTAAACCAATACCTGTCATCCAGCGCCTAAATAATAGGCCTAAAATTTATATTCAGCTAAATCTGTGGTTATTGCTGTGGCTGGTCAAGTTATTTAGTGTCCCTCAAAGCACAGTTTTTGTTCTGGGTTTAAATACAATTCCCAACTTAGCAATTCCCTAAATCAGTGGTTTCTGCTGTATCAGGCCAACTTTAAATCTATCCATAAAAGGGTATATTAGATTGAAGGTGCGGATAGGGTCACCCTCAATAACTTCACACGCTACCGTGCATTTCCAAGTCTAATTCTGTCTGTAAACGTATACCTGTCATCCAGCGCCTAAATAATAGGCCTAAAATTTATATTCAGCTAAATCTGTGGTTATTGCTGTGGCTGGTCAAGTTATTTAGTGTCCCTCAAAGCACAGTTTTTGTTCTGGGTTGAAATACAATTCCCAACTTAGCAATTCCCTAAATCAGTGGTTTCTGCTGTATCAGGCCAACTTTAAATCTATCCATAAAAGGGTATATTAGATTGAAGGTGCGGATAGGGTCATCCTCAATAACTTCACACGCTACCGTGCATTTCCAAGTCTAATTCTGTCCGTAAAAGGGATAATTGTCATTCAGGGCCTAAATACTAGGCCTACAATTTATATTCAGCTAAATCTGTTGTTACTGCTGTGGCTGGTCAATTTATTTAGTGTCCGCCAAAGCACAGTTTTTGTTCTGGGTTGAAATACAATTCCCAACTTAGCAATTCCCTAAATCAGTGGTTTCTGCTGTATCAGGCCAACTTTAAATCTATCCATAAAAGGGTATATTAGATTGAAGGTGCTGATAGGGTCATCCTCAATAACTTCACACGCTACCATGCATTTCCATATCTAATTCTGTCCGTAAACGTATACCTGTCATCCAGGGCCTAAATACTAGGCCTACAATTTATATTCAGCTAAATCTGTCATTACTGCTGTGCCTGTATTAGTGTAATACGGTACCTAAATAGATAGCCAGATAGTGTTAGGTGTCTGTAAAAAAAGGCCTGAATTTGAATTCAACACATTGGGCCAAATAATTTGTTTCTTATTGTGGTGAACGGTAACAATGAGGAAAACATCTAGTAAGGGACGCGGACATGGTCGTGGTGGTGTTAGTGGACCCTGTGGTGCTGGGAGAGGACGTGGTCGTTCTGCCACAGCCACATGTCCTAGTGAACCAACTAACTCAGGTCCCAGTAGCCGCCAGAATTTACAGCGATATTTGGTGGGGCCCAATGCCGTTCTAAGGATGGTAAGGCCTGAGCAGGTACAGGCATTAGTCAATTGGGAGGCCGACAGTGGATCCAGCAGGTTCACATTATCTCCCACCCAGTCTTCTGCAGAAAGCGCACAGATGGCGCCTGAAAACCAAGCCCATCAGTCTGTCACATCACCCCCATGCATATCAGGGAAACTGTCTGAGCCTCAAGTTATGCAGCAGTCTCTTATGCTGTTTGAAGACTCTGCTGGCAGCGTTTCCCAAGGGCATCCACCTAGCCCTTCCCCAGTGGTGGAAGACATAGAATGCACTGACGCACAACCGCTTATGTTTCCTGATGATGAGGACATGGGAATACCACCTCAGCACGTCTCTGATGATGACGAAACACAGGTGCCAACTGCTGCGTCTTTCTGCAGTGTGCAGACTGAACAGGAGGTCAGGGATCAAGACTGGGTGGAAGACGATGCAGGGGACGATGAGGTCCTAGACCCCACATGGAATGAAGGTCGTGCCACTGACTTTCACAGTTCGGAGGAAGAGGCAGTGGTGAGACCGAGCCAACAGCGTAGCAAAAGAGGGAGCAGTGGGCAAAAGCAGAACACCCGCCGCCAAGAGACTCCGCCTGCTACTGACCGCCGCCATCTTGGACCGAGCACCCCAAAGGCAGCTTCAAGGAGTTCCCTGGCATGGCACTTCTTCAAACAATGTGCTGATGACAAGACCCGAGTGGTTTGCACGCTGTGCCATCAGAGCCTGAAGCGAGGCATTAACGTTCTGAACCTTAGCACAACCTGCATGACCAGGCACCTGCATGCAAAGCATGAACTGCAGTGGAGTAAACACCTTAAAAACAAGGAAGTCGCTCAGGCTCCCCCTGCTACCTCTTCTGCTGCTGCCGCCTCGGCCTCTTCTGCTGCTGCCGCCTCGGCCTCTTCCTCCGCCTCTGGAGGAACGTTGGCACCTGCCGCCCAGCAAACAGGGGATGTACCACCAACACCACCACCACCTCCGTCACCAAGCGCCTCAACCATGTCACACGGCAGCGTTCAGCTCTCTCAGATCTCACAAACATTTGAGAGAAAGCGTAAATTCCCACCTAGCCACCCTCGATCCCTGGCCCTGAATGCCAGCATTTCTAAACTACTGGCCTATGAAATGCTGTCATTTAGGCTAGTGGACACAGACAGCTTCAAACAGCTCATGTCGCTTGCTGTCTCACAGTATGTTGTTCCCAGCCGCCACTACTTCTCCAAGAGAGCCGTGCCTTCCCTGCACAACCAAGTATCCGATAAAATCAAGTGTGCACTGCGCAACGCCATCTGTAGCAAGGTCCACCTAACCACAGATACGTGGACCAGTAAGCACGGCCAGGGACGCTATATCTCCCTAACTGCACACTGGGTAAATGTAGTGGCGGCTGGGCCCCAGGCGGAGAGCTGTTTGGCGCACGTCCTTCCGCCGCCAAGGATCGCAGGGCAACATTCTTTGCCTCCTGTTGCCTCCTCCTCCTACTCGGCTTCCTCCTCCTCTTCTTCCACCTGCTCATCCAGTCAGCCACACACCTTCACCACCAACTTCAGCACAGCCCGGGGTAAACGTCAGCAGGCCATTCTGAAACTCATATGTTTGGGGGACAGGCCCCACACCGCACAGGAGTTGTGGCGGGGTATAGAACAACAGACCGACGAGTGGTTGCTGCCGGTGAGCCTCAAGCCCGGCCTGGTGGTGTGCGATAATGGGCGAAATCTCGTTGCAGCTCTGGGACTAGCCAGGTTTGACGCACATCCCTTGCCTGGCGCATGTGCTGAATTTGGTGGTGCAGAAGTTCATTCACAACTACCCCGACATGTCAGAGCTGCTGCATAAAGTGCGGGCCGTCTGTTCGCGCTTCCGGCGTTCACATCCTGCCGCTGCTCGCCTGTCTGCGCTACAGCGTAACTTCGGCCTTCCCGCTCACCGCCTCATATGCGACGTGCCCACCAGGTGGAACTCCACCTTGCACATGCTGGACAGACTGTGTGAGCAGCAGCAGGCCATAGTGGAGTTTCAGCTGCAGCACGCACGGGTCAGTCGCACTGCGGAACAGCACCACTTTACCACCAATGACTGGGCCTCCATGCGAGACCTGTGTGCCCTGTTGCTCTGTTTCGAGTACTCCACCAACATGGCCAGTGGCGATGACGCCGTTATCAGCGTTACAATACCACTTCTATGTCTCCTTGAGAAAACAGGGCGATGATGGAAGAGGAGGTGGCCCAGGAGGAGGAGGAGGAGGAGGAAGAGGGGTCATTTTTAGCACTTTCAGGCCAGTCTCTTCGAAGTGAATCAGATGGAGTTTTTTTGCAACAGCAGAGGCCAGGTACAAATGTGGCCAGCCAGGGCCCACTACTGGAGGACGAGGAGGACGAGGATGAGGAGGAGGATGAGGATGAAGCATGTTCATAGCGGGGTGGCACCCAACTCAGCTCGGGCCCATCACTGGTGCGTGGCTGGGGAGAAACGCAGGACGATGACGATACGCCTCCCACAGAGGACAGCTTGTCCTTACATCTGGGCAGCCTGGCACACATCAGCGACTACATGCTGCAGTGCCTGCGCAACGACAGCAGAGTTGCCCACATTTTAACGTGTGCGGACTACTGGGTTGCCACCCTGCTGGATCCACGGTACAAAGACAATGTGCCCACCTTACTTCCTGCACTGGAGCGTGATAGGAAGATGCGCGAGTACAAGCGCACATTGGTAGACGCGCTACTGAGAGCATTCCCAAATGTCACAGGCGAACAAGTGGAAGCCAAAAGCGAAGGCAGAGGAGGAGCAAGAGGTCGCCAATGCAGCTGTGTCACGGCCAGCTCCTCTGAGGGCAGGGTTAGCATGGCAGAGATGTGGAAAAGTTTTGTCATCACGCCACAGCTAACTGCACCACCACCTGATACGGAACGTGTTAGCAGGAGGCAACATTTCACTAACATGGTGGAAAACTACGTGTGCACACCCCTCCACGTACTGACTGATGGTTCGGCCCCATTCAACTTCTGGGTCTCCAAATTGTCCACGTGGCCAGAGCTAGCCTTTTATGCCTTGGAGGTGCTGGCCTGCCCGGCGGCCAGCGTTTTGTCTGAACGTGTATTCAGCACGGCAGGGGACGTCATTACAGACAAACGCAGCCGCCTGTCTACAGCCAATGTGGACAAGCTGACGTTCATAAAAATGAAACAGGCATGGATCCCACAGGACCTGTCCATCCCGTGTGCAGATTAGACATTTATATCTACCTCCCCATAACCATATATTATTGTACTCCAGGGCACTTCCTCATTTAATCCTACTTTTATTTTCATTTTACCATTATATTGCAGGGCAACCCAAAGTTGAATGAACCTCTCCTCTGTCTGGGTGCCGGGGCCTAAAAATATCTGACAGTGGCCTGTTCCAGTGTTGGGTGACATGAAGCCTGATTCTCTGCTATGACATGAAGCCTGATTCTCTGCTATGGGACCTCTCTCCTCTGTCTGGGTGCCGGGGCCTAAAATATCTGACAGTGGCCTGTTCCAGTGTTGGGTGACATGAAGCCTGATTCTCTGCTATGACATGAAGCCTGATTCTCTGCTATGGGACCTCTCTCCTCTGTCTGGGTGCCGGGGCCTAAAAATATCTGACAGTGGCTTGTTCCAGTGTTGGGTGACATGAAGCATGATTCTCTGCTATGACATGAAGCCTGATTATCTGCTATGGTACCTCTCTCCTCTGTCTGGGTGCCTGGGCCTAAAAATATCTGACAGTGGCCTGTTCAGGTGTTGGGTGACATGAAGCATGATTCTCTGCTATGACATGAAGCCTGAATCTCTGCTATGGGACCTCTCTTTTCTGTCTGGGTGCCGGGGCCTAAAAATATCTGACAGTGGCCTGTTCCAGTGTTGGGTGACATGAAGCCTGATTCTCTGCTATGACATGAAGCCTGATTCTCTGCTATGGGACCTCTGTCTGGGTGCCGGGGACTAAATATCTGACAATGGCCTGTTCCAGTGGTGGGTGACGTGAAGCCTGATTCTCTGCTATGACATGAAGCCTGATTCTCTGCTATGACATGAAGCCTGATTCTCTGCTATGACATGAAGCCTGATTCTCTGCAATGGGACCTCTCTTCTCTGTCTGGGTGCCAGGGCCAAAATATCTGACAATGGCCTGCTCCTGTGGTGGGTGACGTGAAGCCTGATTCTCTGCTATGACTTGAAGCCTGATTATCTGCTATGACATGAAGCCTGATTGTCTGCTATGGGACCTCTCTCCTCTGTCTGGGTGCCGGGGGCTAAATATCTGACAATGGCCTGTTCCAGTGGTGGGTGACGTGAAGCCTGATTCTCTGCTATGACATGAAGCCTGATTCTCTGCTATGACATGAAGCCTGATTCTCTGCTATGACATGAAGCCTGATTCTCTGCAATGGGACCTCTCTCCTCTATCTGGGTGCCAGGGCCAAAATATCTGACAATGGCCTGCTCCAGTGGTGGGTGACGTGAAGCCTGATTCTCTGCTATGACTTGAAGCCTGATTATCTGCTATGACATGAAGCCTGATTCTCTGCTATGGGACCTCTCTCCTCTGTCTGGGAGCCGGGGCCTAAAAATATCTGACAGTGGCCTGTTCCAGTGTTGGGTGACATGAAGCCTGATTTTCTGCTATGACATGAAGCCTGAATCTCTGCTATGGGACCTCTCTCCTCTGTCTAGGTGCCAGGGCCAAAATATCTGACAATGGCCTGTTCCAGTGGTGGGTGACGTGAAGCCTGATTCTCTGCTATGACATGAAGCCTGATTCTCTGCAATGGGACCTCTCTCCTCTGTATGGGTGCCAGGGCCAAAATATCTGACAATGGCCTGTTCCAGTGGTGGGTGACGTGAAGCCTGATTCTCTGCTATGACATGAAGCCTGATTCTTTGCAATGGGACCTCTCTCCTCTGTCTGGGTGCCGGGGTCTAAATATCTGACAGTGGCCTGTTCCAGTGGTGGGTGACATGAAGCCTGATTCTCTGCTATGGGACCTCTCTCAAATTGATATTGGTTAATTTTTATTTATTTTATTTTTATTTTTATTCATTTCCCTATCCACATTTGTTTGCAGGGGATTTAACTACATTTTGCTGCCTTCTGCAGCCCTCTAGCCATTTCCTGGGCTGTTTTACAGCCTTTTTAGTGCCGAAAAGTTCGGGTCCCCATTGACTTCAATGGGGTTCGGGTTCGGGACGAAGTTCGGGTCGGGTTCAGATCCCGAACCCGAACATTTCCGGGAAGTTCGGCCGAACTTCTCAAACCCGAACATCCAGGTGTTCGCTCAACTATCACCACTATCTTTAAGATGACTGACTGATATACAACTCCCACATCGCCCAGAAATTGCCCTTTTATCACTTATACCCGAAGAGTGCCCAGTTAAAATGAAAGGTTTAGTCAGAATATTGTTAGCCTCTGCCCGTTTGCTCATAGCCTCCAGCTGGAAGTCTGAGAATGCTCCCACCATCTCACAATGGCAAATAAAGGTAGATGCCCTAGCCAGACTTGACGAGCTTTCCCATTGTGAACTTAGAACTCATCACAAATACAGTACACTAAAATATGGTCTCCATGGCTAGACAGGAGGCACACAAAACCAGCTGGATAGCCAGAAGATAGTGGAGCAACTCTCAAGCTAACTCGGTTACCATACTTAGGCCACTCTATATCCACTTCGGGGAATAATTGCTCCCATCAAACCCCTTTTGATAATTTCCACATGGGCCCTATAGGACTGGCGTCCAACTAAAGATTCCTACCTCCCTCTCCCGGGACCTTTTCATCCTCCCCCCCACCTCCCCATCCCCAACTCTCCTCCTTATACCCTCACACACTCTCCTATATTTCCTTAAACCCTGTTCGTCTTATGTTCAATTGAATTGAGTTTGCTTTTCTTGTGTATGATTAAGTAGCATCCCATGCAGGAATACTTTTGACCATCTTACTAGAGAGTCACTTTTACACCTCCCGGTCAATCCCCTCCTGGTAATACTTGCTTTACAGAGATCCGGTTATATTCCGGCAGATGTCACCACTTTTTTGGTTGTTTTGTCTAACTGAATAATGACCTGAATGAGAACTCACCTTTGCTACACGGATTGTCGAACTGATATGCTCCTAAGGATTGTGATGTATTGTATGCATTGTGGCTCTCTGAACTTGCATTCCTAACTGTTTGTTATTATATCTTGAAAATCAATAAAAAAAATAATAAAAAGAAAAAAATGAAGGATGTTCCACATTATTAAGCAGGCCACAGGTTTCAAGCAATTTGTGGGGGTGGGGGTGGGAAGGATCTCTCTGCTGTCGAAAAGCGTGAAATAGTGCAATGTCTTGGACTAGATATAAAAACATTAGATACTTCACGAAAACTTGAGCGTGACCATCGTACTGTGAAGAGATTTGTGGATGATTCAGAGTACACATGGATTCATGCAGATAAAGGCATAATGAGGAAGGTTTCTGCAAGACAAATTCTTCAGATTAAGCCTACATGCACACAAACGTTTGTGCAACAACTAATTTGTACTGGTGTGATTTACCAGTTGCCCCCCAAAAAACTGATCGAAGCAGGGATTTTATATACCAATAATATACGTTCTATAAAGTGCATTTAGGTAGTGTAGCATTTGTATGCGGTTTTGCTGCGTCACCGCATCTACACAGAGTTACAAACACTATTTGAACCAATAATTTATACTGGTGTATTTAACCCAAAAAAACTGATTGAAGCTGGGGTGTTATATACAATTTTACCAATAATAATTGAGGCAGGGGTGTGATATACTTTCATCCACAAATACTGCTCTTCTGTAATGACTTTTGTCACAGGGTCATTTTGAAAATGAGAGGCAGAGGAAGAGGCAGGCCATTCCGCAGGGGTGGTAGGGTTCGGGCAGGTGCAAGAGGCCGGAGCCTAAGTGGGAGGTTGCAGAAGGTGCGTGCGATTACGTCAAAGGATGCACCAGACTTGGTTGAGTGGCTCACTCAGCCTTCCACTTCTGCACCCTCCTCATCCTCTCTATCTGCACCCTCTTCACTCTCTGCTGTGTCCACCCCCAAAGACACCACCACCACCACCACCATATCCCCTCCGCTCGAGTTAGAGGAATTATTTTCCAATACATTCCAAAACGTTACCGATGCGCAGCTTTTCTTGGCATCAGATCAGGAAGAGGAGGTATCAACGATCGCCACCTAGCAGTCTGACCACAGTACCCAAATCAGCCCAAGGAGGGTGGTCCCTGCTGTTGCTGCCTACTCCGAGATCTCTAATGTCAGTGGTGGTGAAGGTGACGAATCCGATGATGACGTGTCGATGGACGTCACGTGGGTGCCCACAGGAGAGGAAGAGGAGTGGAGTTCAGAGGGAGAGACGGAGCATCAGATCCAGCCACAGAATCCAAAGTTTCTTTCTTTGTCAGATGAACGCCTATTGGCTAATTTTTGGGGCCTGTACTGGCCAACAGTTACATATTTATCCTGTGACAGCGTAATGTACCTCCAGACACTGAATCCAAAGTTCTTTGCTGTCAGGTGAACGCCTATTGGCTAATTTTTGGGGCCTGTACTGGCCGACAGTTAAATTTTTATCCTGTGACCGCCTAATGTATCTCCAGCCACAGAATCCTACAAAGTTGTGTGCTGTCAGGTGAATGCCTATTGGCAAATTTTGGGCCTGTACTGGAGTGGCAAGTTCTCACAACAATACTTAGTGCACCAATCACTAATATCTCATGAGACCTTATAAAATGTGAAGTTGTGTGTACTGCGAAAAAATAAATCGCATCATTAGGTATTTTCACAATGGCCCTTTTTTTAAACACTCGATCTGCATATACAGCGATTGTTATTACATGCATGTGAAATGTAATCTAATACACTGCTTTAATGACAAATTACTTACAGTGATCAGAAATTCTTCCTCAGCGTTGCGAAAATTGTCGCCAACCATCTTTTCTAATCGCATCCAACATTGGTCTGGTGGAAACCCAGTTGCTGTAGTAGGCCGTGCATATTTTGCATATAGACATAGGCGAGAATTACATTGCTGATATTTTGCATTGAAAAAAATAATGAATGGAGATTTCAAATTCGAATAATACATCTGGTATGTCACTGTCAATGTTGTAGGACTATTTCTGCACTTCTAGTAAGTATTTAGTGGCTGCAAAAATGACATGAAGGTATTCCAGGTTCACCTGCCTTTAAAGTGAATGGGGCCCGCCGCGAACTTGCTGTTTGCGAACATTTGATCGCGTTCGCGCGATAACGTTTGCAAACTGTCCCGGCCGATGTTCGTCCATCACTACAGGTTAGGACATGGAGCAAGGAACTCCCACAATGCCATGCATGCAGCCAATCAGCAGCCTGCCTGCGCTGTGATGTCAAAGCCCTATAAATAGCCCCAGCCATCCTGGATTCAGACATTTTCCAGTGTACTTAGTGCAGGGACAGACGTTAGCAGGCGCTAAAGACAGTGCTAGGAAAACTTATATTTTGCTAAATAGAAGTTCAGGGAAAGAGCATTAGAAGTGTAGGGAAAGGATACGGAGGAATTATTCCACAGTATTGAAGAAGAACAGGGTCCAATAGAGGAGTGTACAGACCGGGTAATAGGAACAATCCTATTACACCTTGCTGCACTGACTGCAAATCCAAATTGCCATTATACTGCTGCTCATTTCAGGTTTGCAATACCTCTGTAATTGCAGCAAACCGTTCTTGTTATTGGGGTTTTATTAGCCCTTGTGCGTTGCAGTTATATATATGTTCTAAAGTTTTTTTTGGTCGTGTATCAGTGGGGGAAAAAAGGGTCTTATTAGCCGTTGTGTGGTGAAGTGAGAAAATTATAGCCCTTTTTGGCATGTATTAATTTCCTTTTTATTTACTTATTTGATCTAACAGTATGTCAGACAGAGAAGTGACTTGTCCTGCACAGGTGAGGGGCACAGGCCTAAATGTTTCTGATGCAGGTCGCAGCAGAGTAAGGGGTGTGTGGCAGCAGAGAGGCCTGAGCTCTCAGTGTCAGATAGCGGGCGTGTCTTGACCAGCAACCCAGCGATTCTTGAATGATTGACTCGATCTTCGACTTCATCGCAAGTGACATCAGACACCCCCAGCCAAGAGTCGGTGGGTTCATCAGACACAACCCTTAGTTGCCATGGCCCGGGAGCAGGCCCTGTGCCCTCCCCTCACCTGTCCTCAACCTATCTCTGTCCTTTTCGGTTCCCTCGGCCAGAAAAGTACTATATGCTGTGGGCTCAGCTCCACTATACGGCGAGGACAAGCTACTAGAGGACAGTCAGCAGCTACTGCCTAGCCAAGATCTGGAGGAGACATCCGCAGCTTCCTCGGTAGGCGGGCATGTAGTGATGAGGGGAGTGGCGTGAGAGCTGGTGTTGCGAGCGGTCAGGCTCAGAAACTGTTGAGGAGGACATCAGTGACATGGAGACAGTACTCGATGATGATGTAGCCGATCGCAATTGGGAGCCGAGTGACGAAGGGGATTCATCATCATCGGGAGAAGAGGGTGGAAACTTGTGCGTAAGGCAGCTGTGAAGCTAGCAAGCTGGGAGCATGGCTGGGAGTCAGCAGGGTGGCAGCAGTGGGAGGTTGAGAGCTAAATGTGCCCGGGGTAGACCACCCGCTTCGCAGGAGCCTACCGGCCGGGAAAGTAGTGGTGCAGGGGTTCACAGAGGCAGTAGCAGTCTGTCAGTGCGGAGTGTTGGGGGTAAAATCACCTACTTGGAGGTGTGGCAGTGTTTTGTTAAGCCGTCGGGGGAGGTGAACATAGCCATTTGTAGAATCTGTTAGCAGAAGGTGAACCATGGCCAGGGCGCCAATGTTGGCACCATGGTCCTGTGTCAACATATGCAGCGTCACCATTAAAGTGGCCTGGGAGAACCGTGGCTCCAATGTGATGGTCCAGCCTGCCACAGCAACTGCTGCATCACCCAGTGGCACGCACCCGATATCAGACAGTCAAGGCTCCACCACCTCAGCCGAATGAAGCTGTCTGTCCTTCCCATTATCTGCTGGTCCTGATGCTCCTGCTTGTCCTCCTCCTATTCAGTCATTCCGTCAGCAATCAATCACCGAAGCGATTGCCAAGAGACAACAGTATGCGTGCACTCATCCAATGGTGCAGAAGCTGAACGTGCTCCTGGCCAAATTGCTGGTATTGCAGTCCCTCCCTTTCTAAGTGGTGGACTCTGCACCTTTCAGAGAACTGATGGCTTGTGCCGAGCCGAGGTGGAGAGTCCCAAGCCATCATTTCTTTGCCAAAAAGGCAGTACCAGCCCTGCACAAATATGTAGAACAGAAGGGGGGCCAGTCCTTGAGCCTGCGGTATTTGCCAAAGTGCATGGCAGCACCGACGTGTGGAGCTGTAACTACGGTCAAGGACAATACATGTCCTTTACGGCCCACTGGGTAAATGTGTTTCCTGCCCAGCCAAACCAGCAACTTGGCCAAGTGGCGCAACGTCCACCTTCCTGTTCTCATGCTGTTGGTCCTGCAACAATGTCCGCCTCTGCCTCCTCATCCTCCACCTTGTCCTCACTCCTCAGCCTCTGCTGCAGGGACAATTCACAGTGCCCCACCAGCAAACCACATGTGCAGGGCACGGCAGTGTCAAGCTGTTCTGCACCTAGTTTGCCTGGGCAAACGGAGTCGCACAGGGGAGGAACTGCTCCACGTCCTTCATCAAGAAATCGAATCCTGGATTTCTCCGCAACAATTTAAAATCTGAACCATGGTGACCGACAACGGGAAGAACATGGTGTTGACGCTGCGTCAAGGAGGGCTGAGCCATGCGCCCTGCATGGTGCACATGTTCAATCTGATTGTCAAGCGTTTCCTGAAGTCTTCCACGCATCTGCAAGACATCCTAAAAATGGTCAGGAAACTTTGCATGCACTTCAGCCACTCGTACACAGCCAAGCACACCCTCCTTGAGCTACAGCGGCAAAATGGTGCCCCCAACATAGGCTGATATGCGACGTTTCCACCCATTAGAATTCCACCCTCCAGATGTTGTACCAACTGTACGAACAGAGAAAGGTCATAAACGATTTATTGATTATACAGGCAGACAGAGGTACTCCCCTGTAACTTTGATGTTAGCCAGTGCCAGCTCATGCGTGACACCTGCCATTTGCTCATGCCCTTTGAGGAGGCCACTTTATTTGTCAGTCGCCAGGACTACGGTATGAACAACATAATTCCACTGATTTATATCCTGAAAAGATGCTGGTAAATCTGGCTGGTGAGGGGACTGGAGACATGGCACCTACATCTCACGGCCACATGAGTCCTGTGTGGGCTGAACTGGAGGAGGAAGAGGAGGAGGACAATGGAGCACAAGCAATGTGTAGCGAAATGGGTGGTTTTCTACACAGGTGCCAGGAGAGGAGGAGCAGGAGCAGCCGGAGAAGCAATAGGGAGATGAGGAAGAGGAGGCAGATGACCCGGACATACCGTGGCAGTATGCAGTGGAGATGGAGGCAGGGAGTCCCTCCGAGTCACTTGTGCAAATGGCCCGATGCATGTTCACTTGCTTGCGTAGTGACAGCCGAATTGTTACCAGTCAATAGAGGGATGACTACTGGCTCTCCACCATGTTAGACCCTTGCTAGCGGCCTAAAATGGGGCCACCCTTTTTATACCCGATGAGAGGGAGGACAAACTGAACTACTATAGAGACATCCTATGTAGTCAGTTGGCCGCTGCCTTTCTGCGCCATCGTCCATCCTCTCGCAGGTCTGACCGGGGGGCCCGTTGCGCTCACTTTCCACTGCTATGGCTGCTGGAGGGGAGGGGGTGGCAGGAGTAGTACGCCTGAGTCTAGAGTCACTGATGAGCAGCTTTCTTCATCCGCATAGTGAAGAAACTACTCACCAGCAGCTAGACATAGAGCAGAAACTGAACCAGCAGGTGGTGGCATACTCAGAGTGCACCCTGCCAGCCATAATTGAAGATCCGTTGGACTACTGAGCAGCCAAGCTGGATTTGTCGCCACAACTGGCTGAGTTTGCCCTGGAAAAGCTGTCCTGCCCGGCCAGTAGTGTGGCATCAGAGCAGGTGTTTAGTGCGGTGGGGGCCATAGTTACCCCAGGGAGAGCTCTCCTGTCCACCCAAAATGTAGGGCTCCTGCACCATATGTTGCCATTTACACCAAAACTACAACATCAAGGGCTCCCCAGTAGTGATGAGCGGCAGTATTCATATTCGAATTCACGATATTTCGCTAATATTTTGTAGAATATTCAGCGAATATTCGCAAAAATTCCTCCCTGCTTCTTGCTTGTCGGCCAATGAGTCATAGCACTATATCGAATATATAAGTTTTTTCGAATATTCGTAATATTCTAAAACAAGAATATTTAGTAATACAGCCAATATTAGCAAAAAACGAATGTAGAGCAATTTAGCTAATATAGTGCTATCATCTTTTTTTTTTAATAGTTGGAATTTTTTTCCAATCTGAACTTCAGATGAGAAAAAATTACAACTATTAGACAAAGAAGATTATAGCACTATATTAGCTTAATTGCTCTACATTCGGTTTTTTTTTTTTCGAATATTCGCTATATTGCTATATAATCTTGTTTTAGAATATTATGAATATTCGAAAAAACGAATATATTCGATATAGTGCTCTACATTAGTTTTTTAGAATATTCATAATTTTTCCCATTTAAAGTCATGATTTCACCCAGCTTCTTGCTTGTGGGCCAATGAGTCATTGGCCCACAAGCAAGAAGCAGGGAGGAATCATGTTTTTACTCAGCAATAAAAAATTTGCAATAAGAATTCGCATTACGAAAATTCGCAATAAAAAAATCTAGAATATTCAAAATTACGAATATATTTCACTATAATCTAAATATTCGCAAATTTTCAAATTACCTATGTTCACAATAAAAATTTGAATATTCGTGATCAACACTACTCCCCAGCTACCAACAGGCAGGAGTCCCAACATCAGGGTGTGCCCCAATGGAAGAAAGGGTGTGCACTTCTCTGAGCGCCCTATCCCTAGGGAGCATTGGTGTGAGGATTGCCACTGTGATTCATTGTTACAGCCAGAGCCAGTTCTTCTCCCATCCTCTGCTCCCATTTCTCCTGCGCAGCGGCACTGGTACCATCTTTTTCATTTGCCAACCAATTACATCCCAGATGTGCTCAATGGGAGACAAGTCTGAAGATGCTGCAGGCCATGGTAGCAGATTTAGGCCACGCAGGCTGTTCAAAATAGCACGGGCAACATTACCAGTGGCCTGACATTGTCCTGTTGAAAAACAGCTTGTGGAATACTTTGGAGAAATGGCTGTACCTCTGGTTCCACAACAAAATCAATGTAATGCAAAGATGTTAGTGTATCTGAAATGAAGATTAGATGGGTCTGGTTACAGTACATTATGCCACCCCACACCATAATCCAGGTTGTATAACCGATATCACATTCCATTATAAAGGCCTCTTCATGGAATTGCCCATGTGGTCTCCAGAGCAATATCTGGCTATCATTGCATTCAAGAAAAAAATGGGACTCATTGTTAAAGAGGAGAAACCTCCATAGCTTTTATTGCTGTCTTGCTGTGTACCATGATAGCTTTTGAGAGTGGTGGCATGAAGTCAATGAAACACCTGTCTGTAGCTGGATGTCTAGCTAGTTGCCCAACATTGTGCAAATGCCTTCTAATTGTGTGCGTCAAAACAGTTTGCTGCACAAGGATTGGGATGTGAAGTCCAGTTTCACTTAATTTACAGAATGGATCGCTATGTGCCATTCTTCTAATCAGACTATCCATCTGTGCCGGGGTTTGCCTCTGTGCACCTCATGCTATCATTCAAATTTGTCACTGTTCTCTCAACCACTGTGACATTGAACAGTGCTGACATTGTGTGTAGTGATCTGTGAGAGTGATAAACCAAGCTCTCTCATTTGGAGCATTCTGTTCCTCTCATTGAACACAATAATTTACACAACTTGATCCAATTTTTGAGCTTTCATGTGGTTAAAAAAACTTTGCTTTCAGTCTGGCTTTTTTTAATTTTTATATAATTTTATTCTGGGAAAGTACAATACATGAGTGCTGTACATAAGGCCATTCGGTGTCAGATGGCTTAAGTTTATTGCAATACAAAAACATCATAGCAATCTGACAAACAAGCAAAAACATTTCCCATTTTTCCCTTTATCTCTTTCTCCCTTTCCCTCCCACCTCCCCCTGATAACCAATATATTCTGCTTTAATAAAGCTAACTCTTAGCGCGCTAATTTTGTAGACAGCGATTCCCACAGATTAAATACCTGCCGCACCACTGACTGAAAATAAATCTTTGTCTCCATAAATCAAAAACATATGAACTTGTTTTAACATTACCCTATTTCTTCCCCCCTGACTCCCTCCCCCCTCCCCCATACCTCTCTTCTCTACCCCCCACCCTATCCCCTTTTTTGTCTTTTCTGAACATTTCGGCTACTTTGAACATCCCTCTGGCTTTACAACCATTTCTGTCACCCTATCAAACTTTCAAATCCCCCAACTGGTCCTTCAGATCCTCCTGTAGGTACCACGCTGTAAGTTTGAAGGGTTCCTTCAATAAGGAATAATCTGAATTGGGAATAAACTGTAATATGAAACTCCTCCATATTTTGTACAATTTCTTTCCTAGTGATAGCTTCACGCCATTCGAGATGAAATAAGCATTTAACTCGATTCAACAACATTTCCGCACTAGGAATGTCTGCCGATAGCCACTGCGTTAATATGCATCTCTTTGTCTCCAACATTATCCTATGCTCATGCTCAAGAGTATTCAGGGCCATCCTCTCACTACCCCTTTCATCATCAGATGATTGTTTTTCTTCAGCCTGGAATATAACCAAAAGGGGTGACATTTCTGAGCAATTAGTGCCTAGCCTTCTCATAATTGTAAGCACTTGAGACCAGAAACTCGTCAAACTAGGGCAAGTCCAAATACCGTGGAACAGATCTGTCCCTGGCGTGTTGCACTTTGGACAGGCAGTTATCCTATCAGGTTTGGCTAGGGAATGTTGTAGATTAAATCCATAAATTGCCCTATGAATAATCTTGAAATGAGTTTCTCTCATCTGTTCATTGGGTACTGCTTTATAGAGTGCCTGAATACCCGTCCGCGCAATTGACTCTAAATCCATCACCCCTAGTTGATTTTCCAATTTTTTGAACAAGTTAACCGCCAACTTATCTTCCCAGGTTGTCCTCAATATCATGTAAATGTCTGAAATAGACATTCTACACTTATGCCCTAGAAAGGAATCAAATTTGTTCCTCGGCCCCTCCTTGGATAAATCGCTTATAATGCTCTTTAAATAGCTGAGAACCTGTATATATTGGAACTGTGCCGGTTTCTGTAAATTCCACCTCTCTATTAACTCACCCAATGATACCCATTTGGCTTCCCTCTCATGGATCAGATCCCCTGCCTTAGTTACTCCTTTATTCGCCCACTCTAGGAAAGACTTCTCATTATATCCCGGAGAGAAGTTGGGATTACCCTGCAAGGGGAGATGTTTAGAAAACAAGTAAGGTAGGCCAAACAGTTTCCTCACATTTTTCCACGTAATAATTGTGTCTCTGAGAATAAGGGACTTCCTTGCTACACGTGGGAGTTTCGATATTTTGGTATGGAGGAGTGCTGTCAAGTTCCACGGTGATGCTAACTGACTCTCAACCCGTATGTTTGAATAAAATGAAGTCTTGTTGACCCAGTCTAGTATGTGTCTACTAAGGCACGCTAGATTATAACCTCGCAGGTCTGGAAAGTTAAGGCCACCCTGTTCCTTTTTGAGTTTTAACTTTAACTTAAACTTCTTCTCAAGGTCCCCTATATCAGCATGACGTAAAAGGACAGGGATCGTTTGTAGAGGATACATTAGTTTCGAAGCCCCCATCATCTTTATCAATTGGCACCTGCCCAGAGGCGTACATAGGAATCACTGGGCCCCATAGCAAAAATCTGAATTGGGCCCCTTAACCCCGCCCACTACCCACCATGGCCCCTCCCACTTCCTGACTTTGCTCCTCCCATGCCACACCCCCATTAAATAAATTTATACATGACCTACAGAAACTGTTAGGGGTTTCCTGGGGGTGACCTGTCACATGGGATATCTGCTGCAGCCTGCAGGTCTCCTTATTTGGGGTGCCATGTTAGGCTACTTTCACACTTGCGTTCGGGTCTCCGCTTGTGAGTTCTGTTTGAAGGCTCTCACAAGCGGCACCGAACGGATCCGTCCAGCCCTAATGCATTCTGAGTGGATGCGGATCCGCTCAGAATGCATCAGTATGGCTCCGTCTGTCCTCCGCTCAGCAGGCGGACACTTGAACGCTGCTTGCAGCCTGGCCGTGCGGAGGCAAACGGATCCGTCCAGACTTACAATGTAAGTCAATGGGGACGGATCCGTTTGAAGTTGACACAGTGTGGCTCAATTTTCAAACGGATCCGTCCCCCATTGACTTTCAATGTAAAGTCAAAACGGATCCGTTTGCACTATTATGAACAAAAAAAAAAATGTTGTTTTTTTTTTTGTTCATGTTAATGCAAACGGATCCGTTCTGAACGGATCTAAGCGTTTGCATTATAGGTGCGGATCCGTCTGTGCAGACACCAGACGGATCCGCTCTGAACGCAAGTGTGAAAGTAGCCTTAAAGGGAATCTGTCACTAGCAATTTACCCCCAATTTTTTTTTCATGAATCCATGTTTAACAGAGTACCTGTTTTCCATCTGTCTTGTTCTTTTGATTGTGAGTCTTGTCATGTCTTCAAAAAATCGATTCTTATGATATGTAAATGAAGCTGTAAGGAGCCCAGAGGGGCGTTATTCTTTCTCCACGGTGCCCAGGAACGCCCCTCTGAAGTGCCGTGCCCGGCTAAGTTTGAAAACTAATAACGCCTCCAAGTTCATCTAAATCGCCTCCCAGAGGCACGGCTAAGTGCTCAACACCCCCCTCCTCAGTGCCGCGCTCTGCGGCAAACACCCCGATCCTCCTCTCGCCGGCATCCCAAATCCCGCGCAGGCGCAGTGCCGTCAGTCATCTTATCATAGCGCAGGCAATCGCCGGCACTGCGCCTGCGCGGGATTTGGGATGCCAGCGAGAGGAGGATCGGATTTGGGAGGCGATTTAGATGAACTTGGAGGCGTTATTAGTTTTCAAATTTAGCCGGGCACGGCACTTCAGAGGGGCGTTCCTGGGCACAGTGGAGAAAGAATAACGCCCCTCTGGGCTCCTTACAGCGTCATTTACATATCATAAGAATCGATTTTTTGAAGAAATGACAAGACTCACAATCCAAAGAACAAGACAGATGGAAAAAAGGTACTCATGGATCCATGTTTAATAAAGTACCTTTTTTCCATCTGTGTTCTTCTTTTCCATGTCAGTCTTGTCCTTTCTTCTAAAAATCGATTCTTGCTGTAAGCCGGACTGGAGCCCAGAGGGGCGTTTTTCTTTCTCCACGGTGCCCCTCTGATTAGTGCCGTGCCCGCCTAAATATGAAAACTCTAACGCCTCCATCATTTAGCTGAATCGCCTCCCAGAGGCGCGGCTAAGTCCTAGACACCCGCCCCCTCCTCAGCGCTGCGCTCTGAAACACCCGATCCTCCTCTCGTCGGCGTCCCAAATCCCGCGCAGGCGCAGTGCCGGCGATTGCCTGCGCCTGCGCTCTGATAATACGGCTGAGGGCAACAGCTTCAACATCGTCACTGGGCTCGGCGCATGCCCAGTGACGATGTTGAAGCTGTTGCCCTCAGCCGTATTATCAGAGCGCAGGCGCAGGCAATCGCCGGCACTGCGCCTGCGCGGGATTTGGGACGCCGACGAGAGGAGGATCGGGTGTTTCAGAGCGCAGCGCTGAGGAGGGGGGCGGGTGTCTAGGACTTAGCCGCGCCTCTGGGAGGCGATTCAGCTAAACATGGGGGGGGGGCCCTGGGGAGAAAAGCAGCCGCATAGCCGGCTGCTGGTCATCAGTGGGCGGGGCCTTATCTGCGCTACGGGCCCCCCAGTGCCGCGGGCCCCATAGCAGCGGCGTGGTCTGCCTCTATGGGCGGTACGCCACTGCACCTGCCCATTAAAGAGAAGGGCAAATTATTCCACCTATCTAAATCCTTTTTAATTTTTGCAAACAAGGGTGGATAATTCAACCTATATAAGGAATGTGGTAACTTACCTATTTTGATCCCTAGATAAATAATTTGGGTCGACGGTTTGGCTATACCAAATTTCCCGGTGTCAATATCTCTCCCATCATCTCCTTGTGCCAAGGGAAGCACTTCACATTTATTCCTATTTACTGCGTATCCCGAGTATTTCCAAAATTCACTAAGCATATCCATCACCCTCCCTATATGTTGTTTCGGGCGGGCCAGGAATAGAATTATGTCATCAGCGAACAAGGCCGCTTTTGCCTGACATCCCCCAACTTTAATACCTTCAAAGACATTAGAATCACACAATCCTCTGGCTAGTGGTTCTAGCGCTAAATTAAACAAGAGTGGGGATGGTGGACATCCCTGTCGAGTGCCCTTTTGAAGCTGAAAGGGCTTAGATAGAAAGCCTTGAGTATAAACCCTCGCTCTCGGGTTATGGTACGTTTGGGACACATAAGTCCTGAAAGCCTTCAGTCTGGCTTTTATGCCTCTCACACATGCCACAGATGCTTGGAAATGTGATCATCTGCAGATTTTAGCAACACCTGCTACTTTCTCAATTTGCATTACCTTGCTCTTCTAAGAAATCAATTAAAAGATTCAATTTTAGTTTGAATCAGATTTCTACTTGAATCAAAAGTGCTACGATTGGCCTACAAATTGGTATATGACACTCCAAGATCTGCTTGGAGATCTCCTACTTTTTCTCTCTTGTCTTTCTCTTCTTTTATTTATTTTTTATGAGTTTTTCTCCCTCCCCCCAACTTTAATGCAATTACAACAATAGTAAATAATATCAGAGTGACTTAAACATGTACTACTCACAACAATTTAGGGATATTTTGCTTGTGGGTGAAATTTCAGGATGAACCAAAAATGCACTCTAATCTTTACAGATTAACTTAATGCGACCTTCTCTAAACTTTTGAATGCACATGTTCATCTGTTCAGTGTATCAGTACTTTTTGCACAACTTGCTGTTCTCTAACAAGGAGCTTACTGGCAAAATTCAAAACAGGTGTTTGATCTATGAATCAGCCAATAAATTTCCTGGTTCAATTAGAATTGGTATTTAAACAGTCCTCCTCATCATGCTGACCACATTTTGACATCATGAGACCAATACAATACCTAATAATTTATCAACAGTACCTCGCCATTGCGAGGCTTTTAAGCAGGATGTTCTCAGGCGGAAATGGCCACTGAGCTTAGAGTGTAACAGAGTGTCATCAGCAGGTTGCAACAGAGATACAGAGAGACTGGTAAAGTCACAGAAAGGCACTTTGGCCACATCCGACACTGATGACCACTTAATTGTGAACAATGCCCTGCGGAACCCGATGATGAATGCCACACAAATCCAGGAACATTTATGGGAGGTGAGAGGCACCAAGAGACATGTCAGACCATTCAAAACCATTTACATGGTACCTGACCACAGGCGTCATAGTCTTGCATGGGCCAAGGAGCATCTACGCTGGTGGAAGGACCATTGGGCCTCAATGCTATTCACTGATGAAAGTTTATTAACCCTGAGCAGAAATGATTGCCACCAACAATGTTGTAGACGTCAAGGAGAGCGCTATGCATCAGCCACTGTTGTCACCAGACAAGCCTTTGGTGGTGGTGTTACAGTGTGGGCAGGTGTGTCTAGTCAATACAGAACTGCACTACACTTTGTGAATGGTACAGTGACAAGCCCATACTACTTGAATAACATCATTAATCCAATCATTGTGCATCTGCATGAACAACACAGGACTAATTTCATCTTCATGGACAACAATGCGCCAGCTCATCGAGGTCACATCATTAGGGAACGGCTGCTGGAGACTGGGGTACCTCAAATGAAGTGGTCTGCACTTTCTACAGACCTGAATCCCTTTGAAAACCTATGGGATCAGCTGAGTCGCTGTGTAGAGGCTCGTAACTTTGTACCCCAGAACCTCAATGACCTGAAGGCCACCCTTCAAGAAGAGTGGGATGCCATGCCTCAGCAGACAATCAGTCGACTTGTGAACAGCATGAGACGTCGTTGTCAAACTGTAATTGATGCTCAAGGCCACATGACAAGTTATTGAGACATTGACATTTTTTATGGGGGTATACTCACCACTGTTGTTGGCTTTTATTTCAGTAAATAGCTTGAGATGAGGAAATCATCATTGCGTGCGTCTACTTAAATGCCCTACTTTCATGATTTAATATCACTGTAGTGTGGACTTTTTACATTTTCCATAGAGTTCACCTGTAAGCCAAATATCTCACACTTTTTGTGAGTAGTGGTATATACAATAGCTATGAGTAAATACATGGTTGGCGGTGCTAACCCTATCCTGACCTGGCGATTTTTCATTTTTGCATTATTATTTTTCACTCCCTGCTTTCCTGGAGTCATACCTTTTTTATCTTACTGTTACCCACATGAGGGATTTTTTGGTGGGAAAAGTTGTAATTTCTAAAGGCACAACTGAATATTGCATAAGATGTAGTGGAAGCTAGAAAAATTCCAAGTGGGGTGGAATTGGAAAAAAACGGAATGCTTCCACAGTTTTATGGGTTTTGTTTAGTGTTCAGTGAAGTCCACTAAATGAATATTTCATTTGCCATGACGCTGAATTTCCTTGTGCTTTGTGGTTATTAATCGATTTTTCATGAATGGTAAAAAATAAACAAAATCATACTAACCTCATTTGTTTGGGTACGAAGAGCCGGCCGTTGCCATCTTGATTGAAGATCACGCTCGAAATCCCATGCGCACTGACGTATAATGTCACCACACCGTTCAAGTTGATGATGTGGCCAGCTCTTTGCGATCAAATGGATAAGGGTAAGTATGATTTTATTTTTTTATTTTTATTTTACACTGTAATATTAATATTGGATGCCACGATCAGCTATGAACGCAGCATCTGAGGGGTGCAATGATAGGAAGCAGCGCAAACACTGCTCCCTATCATTGTATCCACTATTTACAAAGAAATGCACTTCTTGACAAAGTAATTATTGGGATGAGTGGATCCGTGGATGTTCGGGTTTGCTGGGTTCAGCCGAACTTCAGGTCAAATGGGGACCTGAACTTTGGTGCACTAAATTGGCTGTAAAATAGTTGTAGTAAGGGCTAGAGGGCTGCAAAAAGAAGCAAAATGGGGGTAAGAGCAGGACAATTGCGCTGCAAACAAATGTGGATAGGGAAATGACTTGAAATAACATAGAATAAAAAAAAAATAATAATAATCTTGAACTAGGAGGCAGAGGTCAAAGTGGAGTAAAAGGTTGAGGAGGCGGTGGATGTGGCGGTGTAGGTGGAAGCGGCCATGGGGGAGGAGGCCAAACACAGTTTTTGTTGTTGTTTTTTTTTTTTTTTTTACTTTATTTTTATAAATTTGGGAAGACCCCAAAACATTGGGAAAGAGAATTCAAAGAGAAAGTGCGCTGGAGTATAACAATGCTGGGTGCGGCCGATATACTGGTCTACTCAGCACAAAGAACGGACAAGTCCTGTTGGAACCATGCTTGGTTTATATTAATGAACGTGAGCCTGTCTACGTTAGCTGTGGACACGCGGCTGGGCTTGTCTGCGATTACCGGTTCGGACAATACACTTGCTGCAGGGCAGGCCAGCACCTCCAAGGCCTAAAGGGCGAGCTCAGGCCATGTGCCTAATTTGGAGACCCAGAAGTTGAATGGGGCAGATCCATCAGTCGATATGTGTAGGTGTGTGCACACGTACTGTTCCACCATGTTGCTGAAATGCTGCCTCCTGCTAAGACGTTCCGTATTAGCTGGTAGTGCTGGTTGCTGTGGCGTGCTGACAAAGCTTTTCCACATTTCGGCCATTCTAACCCTGCCTTTTGCTGGTGGTGCCCGAGCTGCGTTGGTGACTTCTTCCTTCTCCTCCTCTGCCTTTGCCTTGTGCTTCCATTGAGCCCCCGCTGTCAGGTGTGAATGCCATCAGCAGTGCATCTACCAACGTGCGCTTGTACTCGCGCATCTTCCGATCACGCTCCAGTGACAGAATTAAGGACAGCACATTGTCCTTATTGCGGGAATACAGGAGGGTTTCCACCCAGTAATCAGCACTGGTTAGAATGTGGGCAACTCGGCGATCGTTGTGCAGGCACTGCAGCCTGTAGTCACTCATGTGTGCCAGGCTGCCCAGAGGCAATGATAAGCTGTCCTCTGTGGGAGGTGTATCGTCTGTGTCCTTTGTATCCCCCAGCCACGCTCTATTGATGCCCATAAGCTGCTTTGGGTGCCACCCTGCTGTGAACACGGTTCCTCATCATCATCCTCCTCCTCCTCATCCTGCAGAACTGTGCCCTGGCTGGACAGTTGTGTACCTGGCCTCCGTTGGTGCAGGAACCCACCCTCTGAGCCACTTGTGAATGACTGGCATGACAACCGTGGAAATTATCCCTCTTCCTCCTCCTTTTCCTCCTGTGCCACATCCTCTTCCATCATCGCTGGAAGTGTTTTTTCAAGGAGACATAAAAGTGAGATAGTAACGCTGAGGACTGCATCATCGGCACTAGCCATGTTGGTGGAGTATTCGAAAAACAGCACAACATGGCTCACACATCCTGCATGGAGGCCCAGTCATTGGTGGTAAAGTGGTGCTGTTCTGCAAAGCAACTCTCCCGTGTGTGCTGCAGCTGAAACTCCACCATTGCCTGCTGCTAATCACACAGTCTCTCCAGCATGTGCAAGGTGGAGTTCCACCTTGTGGGTACGTCGCATATGAGGCGGTGAGCGGGAATGCAGAAGTTATGCTGCAGTGCAGACAGGCCAGCAGCAGCAGGGTGAGAATGCCAAAAGCATGCACAGACGGCCCGCACTTTCTGCAACAGCTCTGACATATTGGGATAATTTTTCAGGAACCTCTGCACCACCAAATTCAGCACATGCGGCAGGCAAGGGATGTGCGTCAAATCGGCTAGCCCCAGATCTGCTACGAGATTTTGCCTGTTATCGCACATCATCAGACCAGGCTTGAGGCTCAGTGGCACCAACCACTCATCGGTCTGTTGTTCCATGCCTGTCCATAGCTCCTGCACGGTGTTTGGTTTTTCCACCAAACGAGTTTCCAAACAGACTGCTGTCATTTCCCCCTGGCTGTGCTGAAGTTGGTGGTGAAGGTGTTACGCTGACTGGAGGAGGAAGCGGAGGAGGAGGCAACAGGAGGCAAAGAGAATCATCCTGCAATCCTCGGTGGTGGTAGAACATGCGCCAAACTTCTATCCGCCTCAGGCCCAGCCGCCACTGCATTTACCCAGTGTGCAGTTAGGAGATAACATCTCTGCCCGTGCTTACTGGTCCACGTATCGGTAGTTATGTGGACCTTGCTACAGATGGCATTGCACACTGCACACCTGATTTTGTCCACCATTTGGTTATGCAGGGCAGGGATGGCCCGCCTGGAAAAGTAGTGGCGGCTAGGAACCAAGTACTGTGGGACAGCCACCGCCAGAATGTTTTTAAAAGTCTCTGTCTCCACCAGACGGAATGACAGCATTTCAAAGGCCAGGAATTTTGAATGCTGGCATTCAGAGCCAGGGATCGTGGGTGGGTAGGGGGGTACTTCCTCTTTCTCTCCAGTGTTTGGGGGATGGACAGCTGAAATCTTCCATGGGACAGTGTGTGTAACGGATCTTCTGGCACCACGACTGTATTCCTCCGTTGATGTATGCTCCTATTGCTCCCCGAGGGCCCCAAGCACTCCACTTGACAATGGTCATTGTCTGTGACGCAATCAACAAAATACTATGGGCATTGACTGTGACGCAAACAACAAATACAATGGGTTGTTACCTCCTAGAATCGTCTCAGTGTGCTTGGCGAAGTGGTGATCCATCTGCCACTGTCTACTTTGCCGGTTAGCAAAACCAAATGACTACCGAAGCAAACCTAAGCACATGACAGGGCCTCTTGGGTTTGAAAGGGCTTAAGACAATCTGGGTAGACATACTCTAAGGCTGTCCATCTGAAAGTGTATATGTGTGTATGTGTGTGGGGGGGGGGGGGGTGCGCATATGCTTGGAACTGCCCTTCTACTGAGCAATTGTAACATGGTTATTAGTCATAGGGCTTATTCATAGGTTCATGTCCTCTTTGCAAATGCAGAGGTTCAGCTTCATAACGTCAGTGTCTTTTCACCATTGTTGATTTGTTTTCTTGTGGACACAATAAAGACAAACTTTTTTTTTCACAATATATTGATTTTAAATGCAATGGAAAAACACACCACACACAGATGGAATCCATGCATTTCCGAGATTTTCAAGGACTCATTGAATAGAATGGAAGCATTCTGACTGCAATACAGACTGAAATAGTTCACGCAGTCTGTAGAAAAACACAGACATGGATTACACATGTAGAATTCAGTGGATTTAAATATGCTCCAAATGCCCCTTTTTATATATTTTCGATAGCTTTTTATTATTTTTTACCAATTTTTTCTCTTTATATCCATCCTTTTTAAACTTTTTAACACAATAACAACAATAGCAAATAGCAAATAATTACACTGACATATACTGTATAGCTTTGGGCAAACTCATGATTGACGGTGTTAACAAACAGTGAGTTTAAAAACACACCACACTGTCACATGTCACATGTGTTATGCTTATTCATATTATAAACCTTTCCTTATTGGGGCAGATAGTGTTTAAACACACAGGGGTCATTTATTATACTAAAATATGCCTATATATACACACGTATTTCAGGCGCAGATGACGGCCCAGCGGTTAGTTGTGCCGCTATCTGTGACTTTTCACGCCAGTCCCGTCTCATTTACCATTTTCTACGACTGTTTCAGGTGTAGAAAAAGGTCTAAATGTAAGACAGCTCGAAAGCCGTCTTAAGCCAGTTTCACACTGGCGTTTATCTTTTCCGGCAGGGGAACAGCCTGCTGGATCTGTACTACAGTGTGCACACACGTGCTGTCGGAAGTCCGCAAGGCCGCATTCACTATAATGGGGAGGGAGCGGCAGAGATCCAGTAGAATCATGGCAAAGATGCCAAGAGGCGGCTAGACAAATACCGCTGCATGCAAATAAACAGTGCTTATTGGAACCAAGTGTCCAAAAACTATGCTTTAACAGGGGCAGATCACTACCCCTGTTTATATATAAACACACATTAATGTCATAAGAAACTGTGGCTCATTCTGCATAAGCATCCAAAAATTGTGTTAACTGGGGCAGAATGCATGCCCGTATTTATACAGGCAAGTGTTAATTGTAAGAAGAAACAGTGTCTTGTTCTAAAGTTCTGAAGCCTCCTGGTCAGACACGTGGGCGGCAGACGTCTGCTTGCCAGAAGGTGCGGCAAGCTGTGTACAGTGTATCCTGGTAAAAAGAAAAAAACTATTTCGGCAACAGGAAAACATTACCCTAGTTTTCTTTGATAGCAAGGGTCTAAAAGCATGTAATCATCACATTGCTTGATGGTAAACATACGCCTGTCATTACGTTTATCAAGCAAGCATACAGCTTGCCATTCTCACCTTTGTGGCTGAGGACTCATTCTTTCCAGCTCCGCCCCTCACTGTGATGATCATGGCCAGTGTCATCATCATAATCATCATTAGCTTCATCCTCCTCTTGCTCCCCCTCTAGTGGTAGCTCCTCATCCTCCACTTCCTCCTCCATGGGACTTTCTCAGTGCGGGTCTCCAATATCTACAGGGTAGTCAGCAGCATGCGTAAGCTGTTCTTCTTTTGCCGTCCTTTGATGCATCAGCATGAGCTTCTGCTCTAAAATAAATATCAGGGGGGTGACATTATTGATGCCTCAGTTATCCCTACTGAACAATCTGGTGGCCTTTTTGAAGGGCCTGAGTATGCATCTAATGAGCTGCCACTGCCTGTCCTTGAAACAACAAATGCTCCTTACTGAGGTGGTCTGGTACAGGACATAATTATTCACCTCTTTACGCTGCTTGTACAGACACTGTAGCATATGCACGGTGGAATTTACAGTATTTTTCGCCCCATAAGACGCACTTTTTCTCCCCTCAAAATGGGTCTTATGGGGCGAATGCTGACCGTTTTACATCGCAGGCTGCGATGTACGAGCGAGCGGGGAGGGACTGGGAGGAGCTGGGGGCGGCAATAGCGGCGGGGTGGTGCAGTCACTGTACTATAGCCCCGCCCCGCCGCTTAAGTGCTGCAATATTCAAATATGTCTTATTCAATTAAAAGTGTCTTATTCAATTAAAAGTGATTACACATGCCCCCTCACTCCTATTAGTACCGTACATCCCAACAGCTTCAGTAGAATGCCAGCAGGCAGGCCGGGCGGCAGCGTAACTCCCTGATGTCACGTGCCTGCGCCGCCTACTTTAGGAATGAAGCAGGCGGCGCAGGCAAGTGACGTCAGTGAGTGACGCGCCGGCCGCCCGGCCTGCCGGCATTGTACAGAAGCTGGTAGGATGTACTGTACTATTAGGAGTGAGGGGGCATGTGTAATCACTTTTAATTGAATAAGACATTTTATATTTGTATGCTGGAGCGGCGGGCGGGGGGGATCTGTGGATGGCACAGTTAAGGGGTGGGGGGTCTGTGGATGGCACTGTTATGGGCTGGGGGGTCTGTGGATGGCACTTATATAACAGTACCATCCACAGATGCCCCCTCTAACAGTGCCACCCATAGATCCCCCATAACAGTGCCATCCACAGATCCCCCCTGTAACAGTGCCAGCCACAGATCCCCCCGTAACAATGCCAGCTGCAGATCCCCCCGTAACAATGCCAGCCACAGATCCCCCATATCAGTGTCCGTCATCCACAGATCCCCCCCATAACAGTGTCAGTCATCCACAGATCCCCCCCATAACAGTGTCCGTCATCCACAGATCCCCCCCATAACAGTGTCCGTCATCCACAGATCCCTCCATAACAGTGAGGTGTGAGGTGGGGAAACAGCTCCCATTGTCTGAACACTGTTTGTATAGATTAAATTAAATAATCTGGACTGACATTCTGCTGTTTGGCAACAAGATGCTGCTGTTTCCTAAGCACAGCTAACAGACTGCATATATTTCCATATTCATGAGAAGTAGAGTTCCAGAGCCTGAAGAAGAAAGGGAGCAGCCATCTTAGAGAAAACTGAGTCTGAGGAACTGTGTGAGCAGAGGATCCAACGGCATCCAAGTGTGGGAGCATACCTCAGTGACCAGAGCTGCAGCTAAGTGAAGCTGATCATGTCCAAGACCCTGATCCTTTCCAGAGGAACGAGGATTGCTTCCAGGAATGCTGATGAGAGCTGAGGAGCAAAGCTACATACTTGTTGGAGAGGCATTTTTTCTGTTCAGAGTCACCGGTGGATGCCGAGCAGACCCAGGTCAGTAAGATTGTGCATGCACCTCATTACAATGTTGGTGCCTAGAGACTGAGACCAGGCCTGTAGTTAGTTAGATAGGTTGTCTGTTTGTGGTGTTGGGGTTGCTTTCCTCATTCGTGACTTCACTGTCTCCTGGGGAGACCACCCCGGTGCATGGCTTACAGAGGGACAGTCAGTGGGATGTTTGCTGCTTAATAGACTTTAGCAACTGATCGGATAAGTGGCTACTGTCACCCATGCAGAACTGCTCTAACATGTCATGGCATTACTTCACTTTATACATATTATAGGAGGGGGGCCACACTATGCCCTGCTTCTGTTGGGGACAGGAGGATGTCCGTGGAGGAAGACATGGACTAGGCAGATAAGCACCTGGTGTGGGAACCAGATCGACACAAAGATGGAGATGTCAATAGGACCTGGCATTGATGTTGTAGTGCTGCCTTGCCGCTGAAGGGAAAAACATTGACCCTAATGATCTGGGAAAGACAAGTACTGTCCATGCCCATAGCAGCTTCCCCAGGTGTCCACCATGGCGTGTACCCTGCCGGACAGTGACAATTGCAAAGAGTGGCCCAAGGGGCGGGGCTTAGCAGTGGAGAGGTAAAAAAGTGGGAAAGGACCTGTGATGATGTTATGTGACATGAGGGGCAGAGCTTTGTATACAGGAGAAGAAAGAGTAAAGGTTATGGGCTGAGTAGTTCGACAGAGCCAAGGATATGCTGGTAGTTGTAGTTCTCTGCTCTGATATTCTACAATAACAGTCTGTACATGCTGGAAGCTGTAGTTATCTTTTCTGATGGCCTACATTAACCGCTTGGATATGGTGGGAGTAGTAGTTCTCTGAGATCCTAAAACAACAGGACCAAGAGCCTGTCACGGAAGGTGTACAGGAAACAAGACAACACAAAATGCATATACGACTCACTGGATCCAAAACTAAGGAACAAAAAAGGAGACCCCTGCATCAGACCTGGCACTCTCCCTAACTGCTCAGCCTATGCGAAAATCCCAATGGTAGATGATCGCATATCCTCGTACCTCGACTGTATAACACCTGAACACCCTATAATAGTGAGGGGACACGACCACCGGCTCCCTACACTAGATACGGAGGGAGTCAGGGTCACCTGGGATCCAGCAAACAGAAAAACACAAATGAATGCACAACACTAATCTTGTAGAAGACTGGGAAGTAGGATCAGCATGCACACACACTCCAGGAAGTAATATAAACCGCACACTGATGCACTATGGGGAGGAATTTAAAGCGATGCAATCAGTACAACTACATGACAGCTGAGAGAGGCTAACGAGATGAAGAACTGAAAGCAAAACAAAGGAAGCTCAGGGAGGAGGTTCTGAAAGGCATCTGTCAGAGCTTCTCAGATGTCTGGTGGTGACAGTACCCCTCCTTCTACGAGTGGAATCCGGACACTCAGAACCCACCTTCTCAGGATGGGACCTATGGAAAGCCCTGATGAGACGAGTGGCCTTAATGTCCGTCACTGGGACCCACATCCTCTCCTCAGGACCATAACCCTGCCAATGAACGAGGTACTGGAGAGAACCGCGGACAACACGAGAATCCACAATCCTAGAGACCTGAAATTCAAGATTACCATCAACCATAATCGGAGGAGGAGGCAAAGACGAGGGTACAATGGGTTGGACATAAGGTTTTAATAAGGACTTATGAAAAACATTATGGATCTTCCAAGTCTGAGGAAGATCAAGACGGTAGGCAACAGGATTGATGACAGACAAGATTTTGTAAGGCCCAATAAACTTAGGACCCAACTTCCAGGAGGGAACCTTCAATTTGATATTCTTAGTAGACAACCACACCAGATCACCAACATTCAGGTCCGGACCAGGCACACGTCTCTTATCTGCCACACGCTTATATCTCTCACTCATGCTCTTTAGATTATCCTGAATCTTTTGCCAAATAGATGACAAAGACGAGGAGAATCTGTCCTCATCAGGTAAACCAGAAGACCCCTCTCCCGAGAATGTCCCAAACTGCGGATGAAACCCATATGCACCAAAAAATGGTGACTTATCAGAGGACTCCTGACGACGGTTATTTAAAGCAAACTCAGCAAGGGACAAAAAAGAACACCAATCCTCCTGATTCTCCGCCACAAAACAGCGCAGATATGTCTCCAGATTCTGATTGACGCGCTCTGTCTGGCCATTCGACTGCGGGTGGAAAGCAGAAGAGAATGACAACCGAACCCCCAAGCGAGAACAGAAAGCCTTCCAGAATCTGGAAACAAACTGCGTGCCCCTATCAGAGACTATGTCTGAAGGAATACCATGCAATTTGACAATGTGATCAATAAATGCCTGCGCCAGCGTCTTAGCATTGGGCAAGCCAGGAAAAGGGATGAAATGCACCATTTTGCTAAAACGGTCCACCACCACCAGAATCACAGTCTTCCCCGAGGAACGAGGCAGGTCCGTTATGAAGTCCATGGACAGATGTGTCCAAGGACGGGAAGGAATGGGTAAGGGAAGGAGAGGACCTGATGGCCGTGAATGAGGGACTTTGGCACGAGCGCAGGTCTCGCAGGCTGCCACAAAACCCTCAACCGACTTACGAAGCGCCGGCCACCAGAATCTCCGAGCGATGAGATCCACTGTGGCTCTTGCCCCCGGGTGCCCAGCAAGGACCGTATCGTGGTGTTCCTTAAAAATCTTGTGTCTTAAAGCGAGAGGCACAAACAACCTCCCAGGAGGACAAAGATCAGGAGCCTCTGACTGGGCTACCTGCACCTCTGCCTCCAATTCAGGAAAAAGAGCAGAGACCACCACACCTTCAGCCAAAATGGGACCCGGGTCTTCAAAATTCCCACCTCCCGGAAAACAACGTGACAGGGCATCTGCCTTCACATTCTTAACCCCAGGGCGGAACGTGACAACAAAATTAAACCTTGAAAAGAACAAAGACCATCTGGCCTGTCTCGGGTTCAGACGCTTGGCTGACTCCAAGTAGGCCAGATTTTTATGGTCAGTAAACACGGTAATAGGGTGTCTGGCTCCCTCTAGCCAATGGCGCCATTCCTCAAAAGCCAACTTGATGGCCAACAACTCCCTATCTCCCACATCGTAATTTCTCTCTGCGGAGGAGAGTTTCTTCGAGAAAAAGGCACACGGTCGCCATTTGGCAGGAGAGGAACCCTGAGACAAGACCGCACCCACACCCACCTCAGAAGCATCAACCTCAACTATGAAGGGTAGAGAAATATCAGGTTGTACCAAGATGGGAGCGGAAGCAAAACTCTCCTTGATATTAGAAAAGGCCTTACGCGCCTCTACCGACCAGGAAGAAAAATCTACCCCCTTTCTGGTCATATCAGTGAGTGGTTTAACAACAGAGGAATAATTCAAAATAAACTTCCTGTAATAATTGGCAAAGCCCAAAAAACGCATCAGCGCCTTCTGATTCTCAGGAAGCTCCCACTCAAGCACAGCGCGGACCTTCTCGGGGTCCATGCGAAAACCAGAAGCGGAGAGAAGAAACCCCAGAAATTGAATTTCTGGAACCGCAAACACACATTTTTCCAGTTTCGCGTATAATTTATTCTCCCGCAGGATGAGCAAGACCTGACGTAAGTGTTCCTTATGAGTTTTGAAATCAGGAGAAAAAATCTAAATGTCATCCAAATACACTAATACAAATTTCCCCATTAAATGATAAAAAATGCTGTTCACGAAATGCTGAAAAACGGCTGGAGCATTCATCAAACCAAAAGGCATAACCAAATTCTCAAAATGGCCCTCAGGGGTATTGAAGGCCGTCTTCCATTCGTCTCCTTCTCTGACCCTGACCAGGTTGTATGCCCCTCTTAGATCTAATTTGGAAAAAACTTTAGCCCCAACAATCTGGTTAAACAGGTCCGGGATCAGAGGAAGCGGATAAGGGTCACGAATTGTGATACTGTTCAGCTCCCTGAAATCCAGACAAGGTCTTAAAGAACCATCTTTTTTCTTAACAAAGAAAAAACCAGCGGCAACAGGTGACTTCGAGGGTCGTATGTGTCCTTTTCTCAGACTCTCAGAGATATAAGCACGCATAGCGACCCTTTCAGGTTGGGAGAGATTGTATAAACGAGATTTAGGCAGCTTGGCGCCTGGGATGAGA
The DNA here is from genome assembly GCF_014858855.1 of Bufo gargarizans. Lineage (NCBI taxonomy): Eukaryota > Metazoa > Chordata > Amphibia > Anura > Bufonidae > Bufo > Bufo gargarizans. Next base: position 473,195,411 of record NC_058081.1, on the reverse strand, counting down.
TTAATAGGGCAATCGTACTCCCTGTGCGGGGGCAAATCCTGAACTCCACTCTCAGAGAAGACATCCGAAAATTCAGAGAGAAAAGATGGTACAGTCTTAGTAGAAACCTCAGAAACAGATGTCGTGAGGCAATTCTCTCTGCAAAAGTCACTCCAACCATTTATTTGCCTCGCTTGCCAATCAATGGTGGGGTTATGTTTAGTGAGCCAGGGTAGCCCCAACACTAGAGGAGTAGGCAATCCGCTAAGGACGAAACATGACACATCCTCAACATGAGCATCACTCACAATTAAACGGATATTGTGAACTATGCCCTTTAATGATTTCTGAGAAAGTGGAGCGGAATCAATAGCAAAAACAGGAATATCCTTTCCCAAAGTGCATACCTGGAAACCATGAGTTATCGCAAATTGATTATCAATGAGATTGACAGCTGCTCCACTATCTACAAAAATCTCACAAAAAATGTTCTTGCTCTCTAGCGCCACCCTGGCAGGCAGGACAAAACGGGAACTACAAGCAAACGGAAAACCTTCAATTTCCGCCTCAACCCTGCCAATGTTAACAGATGGAACATTTTTAAAGGATTTTTTCCTTTTTGTTTCTTTATTACTCCCAAAAAACTGCCTGAATCTCCTAGAGGGACAAACATTTGCCAAATGATTTATACCTCCACAACAAAAACAAACCTTCCCATGCGGGCTGAATCTTCTATTGTCAGAGGCAATCAACCCCAGCTGCATGGGCTCCTGCTCAGAAGGGGTTGACAGCGACTGAGACCCCTGCGCACAGAATGAGACCGCTGCACTGTCCTGGGATTGAGTATGACAGGAAGGAGTGATCTCTCCTCTCTCTCTAAGACGCCTGTCAATACGAACGGCCTGAGACATGGCAGAGTCCAAGGAGGTAGGCCTCTCATGAAAGGCAAATGCATCTTTCAATCCCTCTGAAAGACCATGGCAAAATTGACTTCGGAGTGCAGCATCATTCCAACCAGTATCAGCTGCCCATCTCCGAAATTCTGAGCAGTATATCTCTGCGGATTGTTTACCCTGGCATAACAGACGTAGTCTAGACTCAGCCAAAGCAATACGATCCGGATCATCATATATCTGACCCAGGGCTAAAAAGAATTCATCCACTGAACGGAGGGGCCGTGCCCCCACCGGCAGCGAAAAGGCCCAGGACTGAGCGTTATCCCTGAGCAGCGATATAATGATCCCCACCCTCCGTTCCTCATCACCAGAGGAATGGGGAAGAAGGCGAAAATGGAGTTTGCAAGCCTCTCTAAAACGCACAAAATTCTCACTACCCCCGGAGAACGTATCCGGGAGCGAGATCTTAGGCTCAGAACAAACTTGAACGCAAGCTGAACCGGTCACTTGAAAATGAGAAAGAGTCTTACGGAGATCAGCTACCTCCAATGAAAGACCCTGAAGCGTTCAGTCAAAAGTGAAACCGGATCCATGCTTGAGACGGTTTTGGCGGTTTATAATGTCACGGAAGGTGTACAGGAAACAAGACAACACAAAATGAATATACGACTCACTGGATCCAAAACTAAGGAACAAAAAGGGAGACCCCTGCATCAGACCTGGCACTCTCCCTGACTGCTCAGCCTATGCGAAAATCCCAATGGTAGATGATCGCATATCCTCGTACCTCGACTGTATAACACCTGAACACCCTATAATAGTGAGGGGACACGACCACCGGCTCCCTACACTAGATACGGAGGGAGTCAGGGTCACCTGGGATCCAGCAAACAGAAAAACACAAATGAATGCACAACACTAATCTTGTAGAAGACTGGGAAGTAGGATCAGCATGCACACACACTCCAGGAAGTAATATAAACCGCACACTGATGCACTATGGGGAGGAATTTAAAGGGATGCAATCAGTACAACTACATGACAGCTGAGAGAGGCTAACGAGATGAGGAACTGAAAGCAAAACAAAGGAAGCTCAAGGAGGAGGTTCTGAAAGGCATCTGTCAGAGCTTCTCAGATGTCTGGTGGTGACAGAGCCAGAAAGCCAGACTGTTGAACTCAAAACTTGACATATGCCTCAGTCGCAAGTTCTAGGGTGGTCAGATGTGGTGGCCAGTGGCAATCTCTTGGAGGCAGCAAGGAAAAGAGTTAAATATCTCAAGTTGGCGCCAAGTTTGGTGAGTACTTCCCTAAAACCTCGCACCATTATAATAATGGTTTCTTCTTATGTGGTACTGGGTGCAACTGCCTTCTGTATGCCCCACAACTGCACCTCCTGCTGAGATACCCCTTCTGATGGGGAAGTTGTGTGTGGTCTTCAAGTTCCTCACACACTGGGGGAGCCCAACTATACCTAGAGCCCTGGATGATGATTAGGACACAGCCAAGGCAGTGGGTCCATTAGCTCTTAACCCTTTTAGAGCCATTTGGCTGAATTGGGTGCTTTCTCATTTTATAGATGCCTTGTGTACTTTTGGGGGATTTCTTTAACTTTTGTTTTTGCACCTAGGAGAGATAAAAGGTGTTGGATGGACATTTTTGGCTGTTAGACAAATGGCTTCTTTAAGACTCAGCTGGAATAAACCATCTCATCATATATACATCAGTTTTTATTGTGAATTACAAGCACAAAACCACTAGTGAAAGCCTGAAAAGAAGAAGCAGTAAAAGCGTCACGGGTGACATATATCTGCCACCTGGGGACGTCTATTCATCCTTCTTCTCTTTTCATTGCTTTGTCGCAGTGGGCCCCTAGCAGTTGAGAGATAGCAGCCAGCACACAATTCCACATTCAGATACAATGTAACATTGTGGCATGATTACAGCTCTGTATTTAATGAGAAGCATCGATCATTTTCATTCAGAAGTGGAAGCGGGAAACCTGTGTGTTACCCAAGCACAGGTGATTTTTATCACGCAGTATAATAAATTTGACAAACCCGGTTTACAGTTTGATTTTTTTTCTATATATATGGTATATTAGAAACTAAGAGCCAATTTTCAATCACTAATAATTTGGGGGGTATTTTTTGGAGGCTTTTTATAGGCTTTCAGTAGGTGACTTCAAGAGCCCAACCGATAGGCAGACTAGGCTGCACCAATTGATGGAGTATTCAAGGTTCTTCAAATCTTCACTTTAGTACTTGACAGAGCACCACTCTCATCCATGTGAATGTATGTGGTACTGCAGTTCACTACAGCTTTGTTCCTTTTTATTATATGAATGATAGGCTATCAAGTAAATCCAACCAAGCAAAGATCTGCATGGAGCTTATACAGGTATATGATTCTCATGTTTGCACAGGTTTACGCTAGCTTTTGTTTGTGAGACAGTACAATTAGACAATAAACTATACCATATATAGAGACCAACATAAGTGTATTCTTGTACAACACTAGAGTATGTTAGGGCTATTTAAGCATACATTTCTAACAGTAATCTGTTTTCCATTATTCTTAACAGTAGCACAATAATGGGGGGCAATTCTACTCCTGTGTACTAGTAGGGCAGATTGAATTTTTAAAATGAGATCTAGATCCTCCCACCTCGTTTTTATTATAAAAACCTTATTCGGGTGATAAACTTGTGCTGCAGTCAGGACTAAGGGTAACTGATTCATGTTATAAATATTTACTTTCCTTTCATCTTAAGCAGCACAATAATGTGGATTTATAAAGAAGTAACCCCATAAGGAGGACCCTCTTGGTGTGATGGTACTCGAAATTGACCACCCAAGAGCCATATCTTCCGAGAACCAGAAATTCAACCTATAATGGTTCATAACTATAATCAAACAAGCAAAGCAACTGTCCACACAGGGTAGAAAAACAGATGGTGGAAGGGGGTAGATGTCTCTTTAAAGGCTCAGGGGGCTCTAGTTAATTAGTGTCTAATCTGATTAATTAAAAATACCATCTGTCCTTCATGTAAACAGGGGCAGAATTATCCCCCCCCCCCCCCTTATTATTGAGCTACTGGGTTAGGATGAAAGGGAAGTAAAACTGGTCAAATTTTAAATCGATTACAACTTTGCATGACTGGGGTTATTTACTTCGCAAACGTGACAGTAGGCATCTGCAAAAATGTAAGGCAAAACAGAGACGTTGCTCGGGGCTGAATAAATCCAACACTTAAAGGATAACTGTCACACTTAGACCCTAATTTCAATTTTCATATATGTAGTTACTAATAACATGATATTCCAGAATCAGTTACTATTAGACTGACTTACCCCATATTTAATAAGATTCAGCCCTTAGCAACCAGTCTGCATAAAACAGCAATTTCACTATTCAGTTAAGATGGCCGCCACTGCCCTCACCCTGAGGCTAATTCCGCCTGCCCTCACTAGCCAGTAACAATAGCACCCCAAAAGTGTCAGTAACCACAGCCCTCCCCCCTAAAGGGTTAATCTCCTGCAGCACAAAGGGGTCCTCTTACCACATGTTGCTTTCATTTATACACTGAGCAGACGGCAAATCTCCCTTCCCTGCTCTGCTCCAACTCTGCATTGTCCCAGTCTGCTGAGTGAGGGAACGTCTGCCAAGCGCAGGGACAGGGAGAAGTGCACACAGCCCAGGCACTGTTATCAGCTGCTGTGGAGGACCTGGCTTTAATCATTTACTTACAGTCCCTGGCTGTCTGTAATCTGACCTTGCACGCTGCGGACCCTGCATAGCAACCTGATCAACCTGATTTTAAGCACAGGTAAGGCTACTTTCACACCTGCGTTTAGGTGCGGATCCATCTGGTATCTGCACAGACGGATCCGCACCTATAATGGAAACGCTTAGATCCGTTCAGTTTTTTTTTTTTTGTTCATGATAATGCAAACGGATCCGTTTTGACTTTACATTGAAAGTCAATGGGGGACGGATCCATTTGAAAATTGAGCCATATTGTGTCAACTTCAAACGGATCCGTCCCCATTGACTTACATTGTAAGTCTGGACGGATCCGTTTGCCTCCGCACGGCCAGGCGGACACCCGAACGCTGCAAGCAGCGTTCAGGTGTCCGCCTGCTGAGCGGAGCGGAGGACAAGCGGTGCCAGACTGATGCATTCTGAGCGGATCCGCATCCACTCAGAATGCATTAGGGCAGTACGGATCAGTTCGGGGCCGCTTGTGAGAGCCTTCAAACGGAACTCACAAGTGGAGCCCCGAACGCTAGTGTGAAAGTAGCCTAAAAGTAGGCAGTACAGGGAAAAAAACTGTGGAATTAAGGGGTAATTGAGTACACAGTGAAAAGTTGAAATAGGGCCACCAAGGAGATATTAATCACCACAATCCAATACTCCAAAAAAAAAAAAATATGACAGTTATACTTTAACTTTATATAACATTTGAAACAGAACATTAACTTTTATAAACTTTATTGAACTTTTGGAACATTAACTTTTTTGCTTACCTATGATTTTTTTAATTTTTTAATTTTTGTTTTACCTTTAGAAGACAAACCTCTCCTTCCCCATGGGACAATGTGCAAAGCGCAAATCGTCCAGAGATGTGGCGAAGTACATTATGCACTTTGTCCCAGGTGAAAGGAGAGGTTTGCAGCAGCTCTATGTGAAAGGGCCCTAAGACCCCTGTGTGCCTGTCCTGTGTCACGCAATGCCTATACTAAGTGTACCTGTGTGTGGTACTTCCGGAAACACTCCCCTAAGCATAGGACAGGGTGGTCAGGGCAGTCAGGACAGAAATAGCGGGTGTCCCGCCTTATTCCACTCCTGCTACAGACACAACATCTTTTTCGGGGTGACGCTTGGTTTGAGGTACCAGCAACGACATTAGGGAAATGTCGCTCGTGTAGACGGCTCACTACACTGGTGGTTGGGGCCACGGAACCTCCTCGATACAGGAGGTTCTCGATGATCTCTTCCTGAAATTTGAGGAAGGATCCTGTTCTCCCAGCCTTACTGTAGAGAACAAAACTATTGTACATAGCCAATTGAATTAGGTATACAGGCACCTTCTTATACCAGCATCTGTTCCTGTGGGAGAGTAAATACGGAGCCAACATCTGGTCATTGAAGTCCACCCCTCCCATGAGGAAATTATAGTCGTGGACCGAGAGGGGCTTTTCAATGACACTGGTTGCCCGTTCAATTTGGATTGTACTGTCTGCGTGAATGGAGGAGAGCATGTAAACGTCACGCTTGTCTCTCCATTTCACCGCGAGCAGTTCTTCGTTACACAAGGCAGCCCTCTCCCCCCTTGCAAGACAGGTGGTAACGAGCCATTGGGGGAAGCTCCGGCGACTAGGACGCGCGGTGCCACAGCAGCCAATCTGTTCTAGAAACAAATGCCTGAAGAGGGGCACACTTGTGTAGAAATTGTCCACATAAAGGTGGTACCCCTCGCCAAATAAGGGTGACACCAAGTCCCAGACTGTCCTCCCACTGCTCCCCAGGTAGTCAGGGCAACCGACCGGCTCCAGGGTCTGATCTTTACCCTCATAGACACGAAATTTGTGCGTATAGCCTGTGGCCCATTTACAGAGCTTATACAATTTGACCCCATACCGGGCGCACTTGCTTAGGATGTATTGTTTGAAGCCAAGGCGCCCGGTAAAATGTATCAGGGACTCGTCTATGCAGATGTTTTGCTCAGGGGTATACAAATCTGCAAATTTGGTGTTAAAGTGGTCTATGAGGGGCCACATTTTGTGGAGCTGGTCAAAAGCTGGGTGGCCTCTGGGATGAGAGGTGCTGTTATCACTAAAGTGCAGGAAACGTAGGATGGTCTCAAATCGTGTCCTGGACATGGCAGCAGAGAACATGGGCTTGTGATGAATTGGGTTCGTGGACCAATATGACCGCAATTCATGCTTTTTTGTCAGGCCCAAGTTGAGGAGAAGGCCCAGAAAAGTCTTAAGTTTAAGAACTTGGGCGGGTTTCCACCGGAAAGACTGGGCATAAAAGCTTCCCGGGTTGGCAGCTATAAATTGAGTTGCATACCGGTTTGTTTCTGCCACGACTAAGTCAAAGAGCTCCGCAGTGAAGAACAGCAAAAAAAAAAACAGTGCCGATCCTATCTGAGCTGTCTCAACCCGAACTCCAGACTGGGCAGTGAAAGGGGGAACTACTGGTGTGGCTGAAGTTGGAGGCTGCCAATCAGCACCTCAGGGACTCTAGGGGCTCTACGGGCCTGTCTGTGCGGTGGCTGTGACGGGGGAACTACTGCACGTGCCACCGTACCAGCTTCAACTGCCCTTCTGGTGCTCGCCACTTCACCATGTTCTACGGCAGTGCTGGTACTAGGTCCAGGATGGGCTGTGCTGCTGGTGTATGCCTCACCATGTAATCTGACAGCGCCAGCCCCACTCTGCTGCCCTTGAAGCGGATCCTGCGCAACCTGTGGTCTAGCAACACGGGGCCGGGTACGCCTGGTGGTATCAGGGACCTCAACCTCAACGTCCAAACTTTGGGTCAGACTGCCACTGCTTTCTACAGGTTCGTATTTTGACCTCGTCAGGTGAGGGTTCCCATTCCTCATCCGACTGGGTCAGAAGCCTGTAGGCCTCTTCAGAAGAATACCCCTTCCTTGCCATTTGGTCAACTAAATTTAGGGGGTATTCCCTGAGACTATAAAAGAATAGAAGTGGTGCACTCACTGAAAGTATAGGGATCTTTTATTGAGTAAAAAATAAAAGCATACAATATGGAAATACAATAAGATATCAGCAATAAAATAAAAGAAGATAAAAAATTGGAGATAAAAAATTGATGCTGACAATGATATATATGATGATAATATGAAACAGCAATAAAAGGAGATTAAATACAGCAGTATTATTGCATTAATAAATAGGATCCCAATAAATATTAAATAAATCCAAATATTAAATAATGGAAATGTTCAGTATTTAAACCTTGAAGAGTAGTTCCATATATGGTATTCACTCCTACGAACAGTCTTTATGCCAGGTCTCTGGTATAGAGAGAGTCAAAGTCCCAAGCGTATGCAGCTGTAAAGTTTAACTTTGTAATAATTCAGCTGTAAGTGCGCACAGCGGCGTCCCGCTGTATTGGATTAAAGCGATCGCTATAGTGTGGGATAAGCAAGTTCTTACCCGAGGCTTCTTCACACTGGGTTATGTTCCCTCGACTCGGCGTGTAGTATTCAACTCCGGTCTCAAGGGGTCTGTTTTGTAAATCCCCGAAACGCGTTTGGTATCCCCCCCCCACCAGGAGAAGTGGGTCCGCAAGTCCGAGGAAACCTGGAGATCTTATTCCATAGGCCAGAGAATATCGGAGTATATCGGTGCTATAAACACGTGCAACAAACATCTCCACTGGCGCCAAAATTTGAATCTGGACACTAACCCTTGAGACCGGAGTTGAATACTACACGCCGAGTCGAGGGAACATAACCCAGTGTGAAGAAGCCTCGGGTAAGAACTTGCTTATCCCACTTGCTGTTTCATATTATCATCATATATATCATTGTCAGCATCAATTTTTTATCTCCAATTTTTTATCTTCTTTTATTTTATTGCTGATATCTTATTGTATTTCCATATTGTATGCTTTTATTTTTTACTCAATAAAAGATCCCTATACTTTCAGTGAGTGCACCACTTCTATTCTTTTATACCTTATCTCTATCAGACTGGGTGTTGTCTGTTAGTGGGAGCACCTCTCTTGGACCCCTATCTCATTTTTAGTGCGACATTCCCCATATTGTATTCCCTGAGACTACCCAAGAAAAAAAGCAAGCCTGTCTTACAAATGGGAGGCAAGCAAAGTACAGGAAGCCGCTGAGATTGATAAAAAATATCAAAACTGATTTTTTTTATCGCCGCAGCGCTTGTGTGATTGTGCGGTGATAAAAAAATTAAAAAATTTTGTCACTACGGCGGGGCGGGCGTGGGTGAACGCACGTGTGGGTGACCAGTCAGGCTGATAGGGCAAACACTGCGTTTTGGGTGGAGGGCGAGCTAAGGTGACACTAATACTATTATAGATCTGACTGTGATCAATTCTGATCACTTACAGATACTATAAAGTATTAATGCTGATTAGCGATACGCTAATCAGCGAATCAGTGACTGCGGTGCGGTGGGCTGGGCGCTAACTGAAGCTAACTACCTACCAAATGGGCCTAAACTAACCTAAAGCTAACAGTCAATACTGGTGAAAAAAAAAAAAGTGACAGTTTACACTGATCACTTTTTTCCCTTTCACTAGTGATTGACAGAGGTGATCAAGGGATTTATTGGGGTGATGGGGGGGTGATCTGGGGCTAAATATGTAGTGCTTGGTGTACTCACTGTGATCTGTGCTCTCTGCTGGGACCAACCGACGAAAAGGACCCAGCAGAGAGCACAGAAGCCATTAAACACATTATATTTATAAATATAATGTGTTATATGGCTGGTGGTTGGTTATTTTAAAAGTCACCAACCTGCCAGCGTCCAGGAGGAATAACCCTGCCGTCCGCAGGATGCATCCCTGCGTTAGGCGGTCGGGAGGTTGTTAATAAGAATTTGCAATTTTACCCCAAATTAAGGGGAAACAAATCTCTAAAAAAAACATGTTAATAAAAAGTTCTAAGTGTCAAGTGTAGAGGGAAGGGTTAGATTTGAATATAACCTTTGAATATAACATTAACATCCCTTAACATTGGCTAGCCAGGCCCACTGCATAGATTTTGCATCAGTATTTGGTCTGGAGGCTAGGGATCGCTTATACTGTGAATTATCAGGCAAGAGAGACGCAGTCAGCGGTTTCTGAGTGTCTAGGACCTGATAGTTCGGACATGTAGCGCAATTCTTCCTTACACAACCAAACGCAGATCAAAATCTCTAGCAGAGAATCTATAATCTGTCTGATTACTAATATCTTTCTAGTTGTGTTACACGGTGACTACACCGCTTGAGTGTTGCAAGGGAGAAGAGGACACGTCACTGGAAGAAATCCATCCAAGTCCGGCTGGTCAGGAAGAGGCGATCCGGGAGAAAAAGGACTTCTTCCAAGCAGCTGCATAGGACAAAGTAGTACAGCACCAACGAGAAGATGGACGCTCAGCAAAAAGTGAGTATGAACTTCTCCACACTGCAACACTTGAGCAAACACAGTAAATTTAATCCCATCCTCCCCACCACTCACAAGTCAGCAGAAATGCTGTGGTCCCATTTGTTGGCACAGGCTTGTAGCTATGTGTTAACTCTTGTAAGCTCTGTGTTAACAAAAGGACGGTGTTGAACAAGGCAACCAAACGGATTCAGATGCTAGCCAAATTTGTTCTTACATTTGAGGCTAGCATCTGCAAGCCAAAGCAAGTTGCGCTGGTGTCTTGGTCAATGGAGACGATTCCTCCAGCCATTCATTGCCAGTGCTGTGCCAGTAATTCGGACCGGGTTTCGGCATTGCGGGCACAGCTGGCAGAGAATGTACAGTCTACAGTTGGCCGAGATACACAGGTGGCTAGTATACAGTCACAGTTAGTAGAGCTGCAGAGGCAGAAGGAGGAAATAGAGGCTCAGTTGACTCAGTCTTATGCTGAGATCAAGGCCTTTCAATGAGCGGATGGACTCTACTGACGTGACGCTAGCCAAATTGAAGGCTCAGCTTGCTGTAAGCTCCCAGCTAATGGCATGCAACAGGTCATTACAAATTTTGCCAAAATGGTGCCGGCCCTTTCTTTTTCCTTAATGTCAGGGCCAGAATCTCCCAAAATTTTGCCCTGTGCAGGGCAAAAAGGGGGGAGATTAGTCTGTGACAGACAAAAAGGGGGGAGATTGGTCTGTGACAGGCCAAATCTCCCAAAATCCGAGCCTGTACAGACTAACAGAGATTTTTCCCTGACTTTGGGAAAAAGAACTGTTGTGAAGAGTGCGTCCCTGAGAATGAACAGTGCAGTAAAAGGGACCACGTTTGCAGTGTGGACGGACCTAAGCCATGCAGGGCAAACATCAAATGTTTTGCATGTGGTGGCTTGAGTCATATAGCGAAGCACTGCAAAACAAGTAAGAACAAAGCACACAGGACAGAAAGCCCAATCAGGTGCTTCAGGTGTGGGAACAAAGGACACATTGCAAGGAACTGCCCTTGTGCAAGTAATTGCAATGTGTCCAGTGATGGGATCCAGGTAACAAATCGTGCAGTGGGGTCTAGTCAGTTTGGCCATAAAGGAGTTACCTCTCAGCGACACATGCCTCCCCAGGTGCTGAGGGGTCAGAATGGCCAAGCTAGGCTTGGCAACATTTGACACCCCTGTACTATTTGTTACACCTTTTGTTCCCCGTGTATATCCATATTATGTGTTTTGTTATCTGTTTGTATGTTTTTCTTGATGTTGATGGTGGTAGTCCTTGTCTACAAATGTGTTTCGCCCTGCTGATTTTGTAGATTACATTCCCTGCTGTGAGTCTGGCCGCTGCTGTTTTTGACTTATTCTTGTGTTCCCTTTGAGTAGAACTGTGTTATACTGTGGATCAAGAAAATTCTTGGTTGGCGGAATGAGGGACATTGGAACACGGTTAAGTGGGAAGTCATGATGAGCAACCAAGGTCTCTGATCGATACAGATGGTGCTGTTTTGCTCAAGGTTTTTGGTAGGGCTGTGTTACTGGGGACTAGGGCGGACAGGCAACATTGGTGTAATGTTGTGTTGCGCACTTAATTCTGGTCCGATCAGGTAACACAGCTCTGATTGAGATTGGACACATAGTGATTGGCAGCAGAGAGTGGCCTGTGTTTTTTTCTGTGTTGTGGAGTCCAGAAGAGCCAAGACATGATTTATGCCATGAATTCTGATGGCCTCCACAAGACAGGTTAACAGGGGGAAGTCAGCCTGAGAACACATGAGTGAGACAGGGATACTGTGCCATCAAGGACAAGATGGTGCTTCATCCACAGCTCCCCTCGGATATCCAACCTAGTATGGTCATCCTTATCTGTTGGTGCAGAGGGATGTGGCAGCAGAGGATGGGATCATCTGATGGTTGGGTGTTCAGACACCAGTGTTGGGATAACGAGGGGTCCTGTTGGATAAAAGTCAGCCCAATACCTTGAGTCAAGGGTAAAGGTGCTGGTGATGGCATGCCAATTGGCAGGCAGTTTTTTGGGGGATCCACATCGACCAGGCCAAAGCCATCCGAGCCTCCCAAAACTGTATAACGTGTATTCATTTAAAGTTGGGTGAGAGGGGGATTGGTAGGTCGATGATGGATACGGGATGTAGGATGATCCTCGACTCAGGAAGTACAGGGGGAGAAGAGATCTGGTTGCCATGGGACTAGGCAGAGGTGCATGGGGGGTGGGCACCCTGAGCACTATGGATATGGAACCTAAACTATAAACTTGGGAATGTTGCGTGCCACGCCGGGGAGGGGCTCGGTAGGGCTGTGTTTATACTGTGGACCAGGGCAGGTAGTAGGTTGCGGACAGGCAACATTGACGCAAAAGTTTAGTGTGATGTTGTACTGTGCACTTACCTTCTGGTCCACATGGGTAACACAGTTCTGATTGGGTAGCTTGCCCTGGCATGTATGCAAGTCCAAAGTGAACTCTCTGACAACCTGAAACGTACAGTGGCGACTACCCATTCAGCCTCCGTCAATGGGTAAGTCCCCCGATCTCTCCCTTTGACCAACTGGGGGGTGATTCAGTGGCACAGATGTCGGATTCTCACCTGTACTGCGTCGTCTTTGGCACCTGTATTGGTTCTTCCTAGAAAGGGATACAGTACCATTAGCTTGGGAATTGGGGTGAATAACCGGACGGTACTTCATCCACAGCTCCCCTTGGACGTTCTGACCTAGGAGGTGGCCATCCTTATCTGTTGGTGCAGAGGGATATGTCATACACCAGGGTTAGGATAATGAGGGGTCCTGTGAGATGAAGGGCAGCCCAATACCTTTCTCTACTCATGGATCAAAGGTATTGGTGCTGGGATTTGACAACTAACTGCACTATGAGGGGAGAAATCCCCCAGAAGCATTTTGGTATTTTCTTTCATACTAGGTCTGGATACAAGAAGGTGGATATCTGACCAGATAACCCTGTGAGCAGAGAGAAGCCGAGTGTCCAAGTCCATGGAAAAAGACTCCGTTGTGTCCTGACTGTGTTGGACACCATCCAAAAGGGACTTTGCTTTTCAACCTGCCCATCCACCTTGTGACCCGGGTGGTCCTACCTTGGACTGACAATGAACTGACATCGACAAACGGACGAAAGGACTGGCCAAGTACAACCAGGCCAGTCTGAGTCCTATAGTGATGAAGTCAGGGGTCAAGGACTCAACTCTGATTTGGTCCTGTGACCCCAAATGTGTTACCTTTGCAATTTATATGTTTGCCAATTGTGTACCCATGGACACTCTAGGTGCAAATATGTGACAGCCTATACTCAGGGAAACTCGCCCAACGTACCACGGTGAGTTAAAATGAGGCTGTACACACATTTGCATCCTATAGCAGTTTCCCATTGACACGGGGGTCTGTGACCCAGCTGTGACTCTGGAGGTGTAGAGAGATATGCCTTGTTGCTTGAGTCTCTATGGGTACACACTAAATTTAATTTGGTGGTGTTGGCAGGAATGTGACCTGTTCTTGTGTGAATGGGGAAAAGAATAGGGCACACTAGGGACAGGCCCCCTTGTTTACTATATTTGCCACTTTAACCACAATAACGGTGAAGTTTGTAAGGGTAGGACTGAATGTCAATTAGTGTGGTGCTTTCCCGCGGTTAGCATTTAGGTACCATGATATCGCCTCTTATTCAGAAAGTCTGACCTGTAAAAACCTACGTATCTGTCCATGGGAGAACCTCCTCAAGATGGAAGGAGAAATGTTGGATGGAAGTCGTGTCTATGTAAAGAAACCAGCTCACGGTTGACCGTACCCCAAGGAGAAGAAGGTGCTACAGAAAGCAAGAAAGACCAGTCCATGGTGAATTAACCTAGAGACTGTGAGGGTAAAGCCATTCCAGCATTGGGAGTGGCTGACACCTGAAGACGGAAAGAAAGAAAGGCCAGTCCACAACATGAACTAACCTAGGGACTGTGAGGGGAAGTCATTATTGGGCGTGGTTAAAACCAGAAGATCAGCATTGACAGAAAGAAATAAGGCCAGTCCACAGTTGCTACATGGATTGACCCAAAGACAGTGTATTCTGTGGATAGAGACTGTGGTTGCGATAAGGGCGGGTCGGAGGCGCGATGGGTGATGTCTAGGTACCTAAGGGCCAGAGAATACTTCAGTCCTTCCTGAACTGTCACCAAAAGTGGGGTTGAGGGGGCAAATACGTCCCAACCCTTCCCTCGGATTATATTGTTGTGTATCTCGACAACAGGGGGATTGTAGAGGGAAGGGTTAGATTTAAATATATATGTATATATGTCCAATATGTATGTATATATGTATATATAAGTATATATATATATATATATATATATATATATACAGTACAGACCAAAAGTTTGGACACACCTTCTCATACAAAGAGTTTTCTTTATTTTCATGACTATGAAAATTGTAGATTCACACTGAAGGCATCAAAACTATGAATTAACACGTGGAATTGTATACATAACAAAAAAGTGTGAAACAACTGAAAATATTTCATATTCTAGGTTCTTCAAAGTAGCCACCTTTTTCTTTGATTACTGCTTTGCACACTCTTGGCATTCTCTTGATGAGCTTCAAGAGGTAGTCACCTGAAATGGTTTTCACTTCACAGGTGTGCCCTGTCAGGTTTAATAAGTGGGATTTCTTGCCTTATAAAAGGGGTTGGGACCATCAGTTGCATTGTGGAGAAGTCAGGTGGATACACAGCTGATAGTCCTACTGAATAGACTGTTAGAATTTGTATTATGGCAAGAAAAAAGCAGCTAAGTAAAGAAAAACGAGTGGCCCTCATTACTTTAAGAAATGAAGGTCAGTCAGTCTGAAAAATTGGGAAAACTTTGAAAGTGTCCCCAAGTGCAGTCACAAAAACCATCAAGCGCTACAAAGAAACTGGCTCACATGCGGACCACCCCAGGAAAGGAAGACCAAGAGTCACCTCTGCTGTGGAGGATAAGTTCATCCGAGTCACCAGCCTCAGAAATCGCAGGTTAACAGAAGCTCAGATTAGAGACCAGGTCAATGCCACACAGAGTTCTAGCAGCAGACACATCTCTAGAACAACTGTTAAGAGGAGACTGTGTGAATCAGGTCTTCATGGTAGAAAATCTGCTAGGAAACCACTGATACGGACAGGCAACAAGCAGGAGAGACTTGTTTGGGCTAAAGAGGGGGGAAGGTCATAGTGTTATACATGTGGCCAGTTACTTCCCCCAGTCACGGCGCCCCCCCCCCCCCCCCGCCTCCTCCTGCATACCTGCGGGAGATGGCACCAGATGGCTGGATTGTCCAGCTTCTGGTCAATTCAGAAGATCAATAGATCCTTTTGAAACATCCCCAGCAGGGCTCCCCCACCTTCTGTTTAGGGACTGTTTATGACATGGGTGTGTGTGTGGTGCCATGGTGTCTTTGTTTGTACAGATCCTGAGCCTCAGGGGGCCAGTCAGTTATCTGCTGCAGTCTGAGTGCATGCATTCCGTCACATGCACACGATGATGTCATATCCCTGCCCCTCGGGTGGAGGAGGGGGAGGGGGCGTGAGAGTGACTTATATATCAGTCCAAGACAAAGGGAAGGTCTCTTGGGACTTCACCAGAAGGAGAGAATACATGGTTCATCTCCTGGGAAGAGCATCAACCGGCTGAGTATACCCTGTATTGCATCTCTGCCCTTGCAGTGCCAACCACATTTACCCTTTCCCTGCCCAGCAGCATCAATACCTGTCGGTGTAGCCCCTGACCTCCCTCCCCATTATCCCTACATTTACCCCTACCTCGCCAACCCTGAACCCCTGCTCCCTGCCTTGCTGTACTCCTGCAGCAGCCTTCAGCCAGGTTTATCTGTGGACTGCATTAACCCTTGCAGGTCCCAGTAAGCTCTGCTACCTACAGTCCCCTGCACCTTGTATTAACTCTCTATTGCCACTGCAGCAGTACAATAACCCCTTCACTGCTGCAGGTGTGTGTTTCTTATTTCTCCTAGGGATAGTCCAGTGATAGTAAGGGTGGGCTGCTTTTGTATGTGTGTATGTTAGTTAAAGTTTGTGGGTGGAATTTGGGATTGTGTAGTGTAGTTAGTACTGTATTTTTAGTGCTATGCTGTTAGTTTATTGTATGCGTCAATATTTAGTGTACCGTAGGTATCAATAAATATTGTGCGTTATTTGTATCTACTGTGTAGTATGTTTTATTAGCGGTAGCTAGTTTAGTAAGGCGCATGCAGCTAGTTTGGCGATTAGTGTAAGGCAAAGTAGTAGTGATATCTTTATTTAAGGTATAAATAGGTGGAGTCATCAGTAGACAATTTCTCCTATTTATGAATATTAATTATTGATATTTGCATAAATATTGGTTATTAATATTCTCCCTTAACATCAAGTAAGAAACATCACAAAAATATTTTTGGCAGTCAAGCAAATAAAAACGTTAGGGTCACTGAACCACTACATGCACATAATCATGAAAAATTGCTTGGACATTCAGGCCTTTTTTAGACCCTGTCATGAAAGCATATGCTGTATGCATATGAAAGCAAACTAATACTGCTGAAATATTGTCCATAATTATTATCGCCATACAGTTTCTAATATTTATTTTTACTGAACTATCAATAAGACAAATAGGTGAGCGATCAGTGAGGGTTCAGCTTCTAATGGTCTCCATAGACATGGAGGGGATCTCCAGCTAGCTAATCCAACCCTGTTCCTAATCAAACAACCCTCTTCTGAATCTGTCAGAGCACTCAATGCAAAAAGAAGTATGGATTTGAATGGCCTTTTATTTGTTTAGAAATCCTGTCTAATTAGAGAGTAAATGTAGACAGAGTCCCAAATGCCTCAAATTTATCATAGTGACCGATGCTGGATGATAAATCTGGTATATTTGATATTATTTGGTCCAGTTTATACCGTCTATTTTTGCCTTAGTTTATACTGAAAATGTGTCAACAATGTGTCCCAATGCCATAACATTCTGTCTCTGAGCCAAAAATGTGTCCGCTTTAAATTGGTCTAATCAGTGGAGGGAGACAATGACTTTGAAGAACTTGAAATGACTATGGAATTATATAATGCTCCTTTGTATAATGCAGGTGCCGGAGAACGCAAGAGATCTGATGATGCCATCTACTCCCTGCCCATTTAAATCATATGGGCGAGAAAGCAGCCAGGACCAGGAAGAAACATAAAGATGCTGAATTAAAGTGGTTGTAAAGTTACCAGAAGAAACACACAGGGCTACGGATGGGATCATGTGACTGGCATCTCAATCTGATATAGGGGCCATAGTAATACCATTGTATTAGGAAATTAGCAATCGCAGAAAAAGCTGAGAAAAACTGGACAACCCCTTTAAGGCTGTGTCCACATGTGCACTACAGGTTCAAAGCCTCCTTTGGGAGTCACAGGGTTTCATTGGGTGCTGTTAGGACAGACAAATCACCTTTATACGTGACGAACTGAGCCTAATGTGTTTGTTTACTGTGATTAGTACTTCCACAATGTGAATATGGAGGTAGCATGTATCAATATGGACCCTTATCTGTTCTACTCCATAGTCACTGACACAACTGCATCCATTTGTAAGCATGAATACGTACTGGCATTATCTGGGTGATGACACTGCTTAAAGGGGTTGTCCCATGAAAAATATTAAAGTTATTAAAGTTATTCAATAAAATCTGTATAGCGCCACCTGCTGTTTGTTCTTTTTCTTATTTCTTTGTCCTGCTCACTGAGATGGCTGCACATGCTCAGTTACATTCTTCAACTGCTTCCTGAGCTGTGATAGGGAGAGCATGGACACGCCCCCTTAGCTGCAGCAGAAAAGACACTTCCCTTAAGCTGTCAGTTTGATATAAATCTAGCACGGCTATTAATGAGGAGATCTCTGGATCCATGTGAGGAACAGGGCTGGTTCTAGCTTTGTCAGAGAAAGAAACTGCCATGTACTACATGATGTCCATTTTTCACTTTTTACATTAGTCATGGGATAACCCCTTTAATGACTCTCTAAAAATTGTTAAATACTTATATAACCAAAATATGCACTCTATTCTTTATATAATGTACATGTGTTGTCTGTGTACTATACTTGGGCAGGATTAATAGATACCAATAACTCATATTCTCGTGAGCCAATAATATTATACTTATATATCTATTACCTTTGTTGATTTGTTAGTCGAAATCCTTTCAAAATAAATGTTTTAAGTAAACTTTCATTTATAGTACATTTTCTACCAATATACCTAACAGCATTCTTACATTTTTAAAAATGTATTCCAATTTGCAAAGAATTACTGGTAGTAACAATACTTTGTGCTGTCTACGTCATTTGTCCTGGTCAATATGAGTCATTAATTGAGGAATCAGTGTATGTTCAGGTTTACTGCTGAGATTATTAGTGATAAAATGTTTTCTGGGACAGAATAGGTCGACTTTGCTTTTATAGGCAAAGAGGCATAATGTGTTTTCTAACATGAAATGAGTCATGAAATAGCAGTTTTCAGCCCCAAGGATAAAGCAATAAAACTGTAAGATGAGCAAGACCTGTCACAGTTTAATAATACATAGGAATGTCAATTCTGGTTATTTATTTATCTCTCCATCTCTCTCTCATATCTATCTATCTTTCTATCTATCTCTCATATCTATCTCATATCTATCTATCTATTGTCGAGATACGTATACAATGCATTCAGAAAGTCTTCAGAACTTTTCACTTTTTTCGCCTTTTGTTATGTTGTGGCCTTGTGCTAAAGTAAAAAAATAAAATAAAATAGTTTTCCCCATCAAACTGCACTCAATACTACATAATTAGAAAGCTAAAACAGACTTTTAGAAACATTTACAAATGTATTCAAAATTAAAACTAAGATTCCACCTGGACATACAGTAAGCATTATGACACTTGAAATTTAGCTTTGGGGGCCTCCCAATTTTCTGGATCATCTTTGAGATTTTTCTACACCTTGTATGGAGTGTACCTGTGGTAAATTCAGTTGATTGGACATGATTTGGAAAGATACAACCCTGTCTATATAGCCTATAAGTCTATAGGTCTCACAGTTGCCAATTAGGGTTGAGCGAACCCAAACTGTAAAGTTCGGGTTCATACCGAACTTTAGGATGTTTGGACCCCGGACCCGAACCCCAACATTTCAGTTCGGTGTTCAGCGATTTAATGGCACTTTTTGAAAGGCTGCAGAGCAGCCAATCAACAAGCATTTAACTAGTGTACCCTTAGAAGCCATCACAGCCATGCCTACTAATGGAATGTCTGTGATTGGCCAGTGCAGCATGTGACCCAGCCTCTATATAATCTGGAGTCACGTAGCGCTGCACGTCACTCTGCTCTTACTAGTGTAGGTAGAGGATGCTGCTGCTGTGAGGGAGAGAATAGGACAAAAATAATCTGACATCACATCACAACTTGTTATTAACTCTGCGATCTACTGCGATTTTGTTTTGTGGGTGCAGTGCAACATTTTTGTACCCTGCCCTGAGCCCAGTGACACAGAAAAATAAGTTTTATCCGTCTGTTAGTTAGGTGGGCAGCAGCGGCCATTTTGTGCAAGTTCAGTGCACCAGCACAGCATATGTGCTAGGGACAATAATTTAATCCTGTTCTTTTAGTTCAATGGGCAACATATACACCTTTTTTAAGTGCACCTGCACTGCATATGTGCCAGGGGAAGGGAAAATAATATAGGGAAGGGGGTGACAGATTCCAAAAAAATTATGTAAAGTACAATCCAAGTAAATCCATCTATTAGATTCTGTAGGGACAAATATATTTATTTTTTGCTAAAAAGTACATTTGCGCCCTGCACTGCATTTGTGATAGTGAAAGAAAATTAATTTAATCCATCTGTTTAATTGGGTGAAAAAATATATATTTTTTTTCCATAAAGTACCTTTGCGGCCTTTGCTGCATTTGCGACAGTCCAATACAAGCCTTAAATACTGCTGTTATATTCTGGTTTAAAACCGTATTTTTCGCCCTATAAGACGCACCGGCCCATAAGACGCACCTAGGTTTTTAAGGAGGAAAAAATAAAATAAAAGAATTTGAACCAAAAGGTGTGCCTAATGGTGTTATGTGGGATCTGGGGATGGCACTGTTATGGGGGGGGTTGGTGGATGGCATTGTTATGGGGGTCTGTGGATGGCACGGTTATGGGGATCTGTGGATGGCACTGTTATAGGGGTCCGTGGATGGCACTGTTATGGGGGGTCCGTGGATGGCACGGTTATGGGGATCTGTGGATGGCACGGTTATGGGGATCTGTGGATGGCACGGTTATGGGGGGCACTGTGGATGGCACTGTTATTGGGGACTGTGGATGGCACTGTGGATGGCACTGTTATTGGGGACTGTGGATGGCACTGTTATTGGGGACTGTGGATGGCACTGTTATTGGGGACTGTGGATGGCACTGTTATTGGGGACTGTGGATGGCACTGTTATTGGGGACTGTGGATGGCACTGTGGATGGCACTGTTATTGGGGACTGTGGATGGCACTGTTATTGGGGACTGTGGATGGCACTGTTATTGGGGACTGTGGATGGCACTGTTATTGGGGACTGTGGATGGCACTGTTATAGGGGTCCGTGGATGGCACTGTTATGGGGGGTCCGTGGATGGAACGGTTATGGGGATCTGTGGATGGCACGGTTATGGGGATCTGTGGATGGCACGGTTATGGGGGGCACTGTGGATGGCACTGTTATTGGGGACTGTGGATGGCACTGTTATTGGGGACTGTGGATGGCACTGTTATTGGGGACTATGGATGGCACTGTTATTGGGGACTGTGGATGGCACTGTGGATGGCACTGTTATTGGGGACTGTGGATGGCACTGTTATTGGGGACTGTGGATGGCTCTGTTATTGGGGACTGTGGATGGCGCTGTGGATGGCACTGTTATTGGGGACTGTGGATGGCACTGTTATGGGGGATCTGTTGATGACACATAAATAGCATTTTACGCTATGTGTCATCCACAGACCCCCATAACAGTGCCATCCATAGAATGACCCCCAATAGGGATGAGGGGCCGGCATCCAGCTCTGTAACTACAGCGGGCCCGATGCAGTCACTGTATTCTGCTACACCGGGCCCGCTCACTGTAGGAGTCCTAACTGCAGGCAATACTAACAGTAGTCTTTTATGCAGCCTGTACTTACGATACTAACTTTCCGGCAGGCAGCGGGCAGGAGGCTGAACTGGCGGGCGGGCGCTTACAACGTAACTCACTATGTCACGCGCCGGCTCTCCCTTCTTCATTCATAAAGTGGGCGGAGCCGGCGCGTGACATAGTGAGTTACGTTGTAAGTGCCCGCCCGCCAGTTCCATCTATTAGATTCTGTAGGGACAAATCTATTTATTTTTTGCTAAAAAGTACATTTGCGCCCTGCACTGCATTTGTGATAGTGAAAGAAAATTAAATTAATCCATCTGTTTAATTGGGTGAAAAAATATATATTTTTTTTCCATAAAGTACCTTTGCGGCCTTTGCTGCATTTCCGATACAAGCCTTAAATACTGCTGTTATATTCTGGTTTAAAAAAAACACCCATTTTGTGCTAGATACTACATTTGGGGCCTTTGCTGCATATGTGACAGTCCAATACACGCGTTAAATACTAGAGTTATATTATGGTATAAAAAAACCACCCATTTTGTGCAAGATACTAGATTTGCGGCCTTTGCTGCATTTGTGACAGTCCAATACAAGCGTTAAATACTGCTGTTATATTCTGGTTTTAAAAAAACACCCATTTTGTTCTAGATACTACATTTGCGGCCTTTGCTGCATTTGTGACAGTCCAATACAAGTGTTAAATACTGCTGTTATATTCTGATTTAAAAAAACACCCATTTTGTCCTAGATACTACATTTGGGGCCTTTGCTGCATTTGTGACAGTCCAATAAAAGCATTAAAGGCATAAAATAAATTAATAGGGTGCCAATGATCATTTTTGTAAATATATTGTGTGAAGATATGTGTATTGTGCGGCCTGTAATTGTACCGTGTAATTTGTGTATTGGGTAATTTTCGTGGGTTTATTGTCTGGAGATGGTTAAGTTATACAGTGTCTGGACTAATTATCTCCAGGCAAACAAAGGGAGAGACCAAACTGTAAAGCATGTACTATTGGTTGTTTCTTGCCTCCCCCTGGGAAGCCCCCCCCCCCTCTTGCAGGGGGTACAGTATAAATACAAGTTCTGTTCAATAAAGAGAGGGTCTTTTTACAACCTTCATCACATTTCGGCTGATGTTTGGGTACCTGTGATGTGTGTGGGAGTGATACCGCTGAGATTGCTGGCTGTTATTCCTTGGGAATCTACCGAACAAGCAACCGAACAGAGGGCTATACTCACTGCGTGCTTTTCCGTTCAGGTAAACCAGACGAACCAGATGCTATTACTACGGGTTCGTTACAATTGGTGGCAAGCAGAGGGATGTCGTATCCCGAAGGGACATCCCGGACAGGAGAATAAGTGAATGGCTCAGCAGTACGAGCTACTAAAGAGAACCACATTAAAAGACCTGCTGGAAGCTCGAGGCATTGCGGCAAGTAACAAGTTGAAAGCTACACTAATTGCCGAACTAATGCAGAGTGATGGAGCCAGCAATATGGAGAGAGGAAATACGGAACCAGATGAGCTGGAAAAGAAACTGCAAATGTTTATTCGGCTGCTAGGACCAAATCCCTCGGAAGGGGCTGTGGTACAGGTGATTGCGGACACCCACAGTGCACATGTAGCGCAGCAATCCAGAACCGGGTCAATGCAAGGGGACTCACTACATTCCCCTGCATTTACAAATGGATATCCTAAAAAGGTAAATCATGCTGCTTTTAAAATTTTTTATGACAACGGAGCAGATATTGACGGCTTTGCATGTTAGAGAGAATGGAGGAAGAAAGATGGGTCTCAGTACTCAGCAGCAAGTTAACTGGGCGGGCGGCAGAGGCTTATTGGAATTATCAAAAGATAAAGGAGGTATTGTTGTCCCGATTTTCCATCACCCCAGAGGCGTATCGCCTGAAATTCAGAGAATTAAAAAAGACTGGGAAAGACTCTTTCACCAAATGGGCCTGCAGGTTAAAAAGGGCAGCACACAACTGGCTGCAGAGATACCAAACTTCAACGTTGGAGGATGCTTTGCAGCTCCTCACGTTGGAACAATTCTATGATGATCTGGAGAAGGATCTCAGGCATTGGGTGAGAGATTAAAAAAAAAAAACAGTAGAAGAAGCAGCAAAATTGGCGGATGAGTATTAGGACACCAGACGGTCGGAAGTCAAAGAGGTACGAGCCAACTCCAAACCGTTTGTCCCTTTTTCCCCAATACAAAAACCTGTACCCTACCAAGCAACTACAAACCCCAGGCATCAACCCAAAGTGTGTTTTTTGTGCAACCAACCGGGGCACATTAAGCCCCATTGTCCACTCAGAAACAGAGGGGGCTCATCAGCTGCACATCCTTACAAGGCCACCGCTCACTGTTACCAGCAGGAGCCAAATGTCAATCCTGCGTCCAGTGAAGAACAGTGGAACATTTTGTACGAGGCCAATATGGCACAGGTGGAAACTGACAACCGGAATCATCACCGTCAGTGGGTTACCGTAGATGGGGAGGAGGCCGAAGCTCTACGCTACATTGGGGCCACAATTACACTCATTCAGCCGCACAAAATTCGTCCGTCTGCCCGCACCAACCGGACTGTGGCAGTTCGAGTAGCAGGGGGAGCTATCCACAAGCTGTCACGGAAGGTGTACAGAAAACTAGAAGACACAAAATGAAGATCCGACTGACTGGATCCAAAACTAAGGAACCAAAGGGAGAGCCCTGCAACAGACCTGGCTCTCTCCCTAACTGCTCAGCCTATGCAAAAATCTCAATGGTAGATGATCGCATATCCTCGTTCCTCGACTGTATAACACCTGAACACCCTATAATAGTGAGGGGACACGACCACCGGCTCCCTACACTTGATACGGAGGGAGTCAGGGTCACCTGGGATCCAGCAAACAGGAAAACACAAATGAATGAACAAAACTTATCTGTAGAAGACTCAGTAGTAGCATCCAGCATGCACACACTCCAGGAAGTTGTATAAACCGCAAAGTGATGCAGTATGGGAAGGGATTTAAAGGGATGCAATCAGTGCAACTACATGACAGCTGAGAGAGGCTAACGAGATGAGAAGACGAAAGCAAAACAAAAGGAACCTCGAGCAGGAGGTTCTGAAGAACGTCTGACAGAGCTTCTCAGATGTCTGGTGGTGACAGTACCCCTCCTTCAACGAGTGGACTCCGGACACTCAGAGCCCACCTTCTCAGGATGGGACCTATGGAAAGCCCTGATGAGACGAGTGGCCTTAATGTCCGTCACTGGGACTCACATCCTCTCCTCAGGACCATAACCCTCCCAATGAACGAGGTACTGGAGAGAACCACGGACAACACGAGAATCCACAATCCTAGAGACCTGAAATTCAAGATTACCATCAACCATAATCGGAGGAGGAGGCAAATACGAGGGTACAATGGGTTGGACATAAGATTTTAATAAGGACTTATGAAAAACATTATGGATCTTCCAAGTCTGAGGAAGATCAAGACAGTAGGCAACAGGATTGATGACGGACAAGATTTTGTAAGGCCCAATAAACTTAGGACCCAACTTCCAGGAGGGAACCTTCAATTTGATATTCTTAGTAGACAACAACACCAGATCACCAACATTCAGGTCCGGACCAGGCACACGTCTCTTATCCGCCACACGCTTATATCTCTCACTCATGCTCTTTAGATTATCCTGAATCTTTTGCCAAATAGATGACAAAGACGAGGAGAATCTGAATGTCCCAAACTGCGGATGAAACCCATATGCACCAAAAATGGTGACTTATCAGAGGACTCCTGACGACGGTTATTTAAAGCAAACTCGGCAAGGGACAAAAAAGAACGCCAATCCTCCTGATTCTCCGCCACAAAACAGCGCAGATATGTCTCCAGATTCTGATTGACGCGCTCTGTCTGGCCATTCGACTGCGGGTGGAAAGCAGAAGAGAATGACAACCGAACCCCCAAGCGAGAACAGAAAGCCCTCCAGAATCTGGAAACAAACTGCGTTCCCCTATCAGAGACTATGTCTGAAGGAATAGTATGCAATTTGACAATGTGATCAATAAATGCCTGCACCAGCATCTTAGCATTGGGCGAGCCAGGAAAAGGAATGAAATGCACCATTTTGCTAAAACGGTCCACCACCACCAGAATCACAGTCTTCCCCGAGGAACGAGGCAGGTCCGTAATGAAGTCCATGGACAGATGTGTCCAAGGACGGGAAAGAATGGGTAACGGAAGGAGAGGACCTGATGGCCATGAATGAGGGACCTTGGCACGAGCGCAGGTCTCGCAGGCTGCCACAAAACCCTCAACTGACTTACGAAGCGCCGGCCACCAGAATCTCCGAGCGATGAGATCCACTGTGGCTCTTGCCCCCGGGTGCCCAGCAAGGACAGTATCGTGGTGCTCCTTAAAAATCTTGTGTATTAAAGCGAGAGGCACAAACAACCTCCCAGGAGGACAAAGATCAGGAGCCTCTGACTTGGCTACCTGAACCTCTGCCTCCAATTCAGGATAAAGAGCAGAGACCACCACCCCTTCAGCCAAAATAGGACCCGGGTCTTCAAAATTCTCACCACCCGGAAAACAACGTGACAGGGCATCCGCCTTCACATTCTTAACCCCAGGGCGGAACGTGACAACAAAATTAAACCTTGAAAAGAACAAAGACCATCTGGCCTGTCTCGGGTTCAGACGCTTGGCTGACTCCAAGTAGGCCAGATTCTTATGGTCAGTAAACACGGTAATAGGGTGTCTGGCTCCCTCTAGCCAATGGCGCCATTCCTCAAAAGCTAACTTGATGGCCAACGACTCCCTATCTCCCACATCGTAATTTCTCTCTGCGGAGGAGAGTTTCTTCGAGAAAAAGGCACACGGTCGCCATTTGGCAGGAAAGGGACCCTGAAACAAGACCGCACCCACACCCACCTCAGAAGCGTCCACCTCAACTATGAAGGACAGAGAAATATCAGGTTGTACCAAGATGGGAGCGGAAGCAAAACTCTCCTTGATACTAGAAAAGGCCTTACGCGCCTCTACCGACCAGGAGGAAAAATCTACCCCCTTTCTAGTCATATCAGTGAGTGGTTTAACAACAGAGGAATAATTCAAAATAAACTTACTGTAATAATTGGCAAAACCCCAAAAACACATCAGCGCCTTCTGATTCTCAGGAAGCTCCCACTCAAGCACAGCGCGGACCTTCTCGGGGTCCATGCGAAAACCAGAAGCGGAGAGAAGAAACCCCAGAAATCGAATTTCTGGAACCGCAAACACACATTTTTCCAATTTAGCGTACAATTTATTCTCCCGCAGGATGAGCAAGACCTGACGTAGGTGGTCCTTATGAGTTTTGAAATCAGGAGAAAAAATGTCATATAGATACACTAATACAAATTTCCCAATTAAATGATAAAAAATGCTGTTCACAAAATGCTGAAAGACGGCTGGAGCATTCATCAAACTAAAAGGCATAACCAAATTCTCAAAATGGCCCTCAGGGGTATTGAAGGCCGTCTTCCATTTGTCTCCTTCTCTGACCCTGACCAGGTTGTATGCCCCTCTTAGATCCAACTTGGAAAAAACTTTAGCCCCAACAATCTGGTTAAACAGGTCCGGGATATATATCTGAAGAATGTCTTATCCCCTTTTTTCATAGACTGAGCTAGTTTTTCTTCTGCCTGAGCTTTAGAAGTTCTTATAACTTGCTTGGCCTCTTTCTGCCTAATCTTGTAGATTTCCTTATCTTCATTGCTCTGGGTTTTTTTATAATTACAAAATGCTAGCTTTTTATTTTTAATGATTTGGGCCACTTCTGCTGAGTACCACAGTGGTCTCTTCCTTTTTTTGCTTTTACTGACAAGTCTAATGCAATTTTCAGTTGCCTTCAATAATGCACCTTTTAAGTAGTCCCATTTCTCCTGGACTCCATGTAATCCGTTCCAGTCTGATAAGGACTCATTTATGACTAATTTCATTTTTGAAAAGTCTGTTTTTCTAAAATCTAAAACTTTTGTTTTTGTGTGGTGGGACTCTTTCACAGTTCTTATATTAAACCACACTGACTGGTGATCACTAGATCCCAAGGTTTCGCCAACAATGACATCATATACCGAATCCCCATTTGTGAATATCAAATCCAAAATGGCCTCCCTCCGGGTTGGCTCCTCAACCATTTGTTGTAGGGATAACCCCAGTAGGGAATTTAGAATATCTGTACTCCTGGTAGAACTTGCTATTTTGGTTTTCCAGTTATAATGATAACTTCTCCTTTCATTGTCATTTTAGCTATTTCTTCAACTAGTAGATCATCTAGTTCTTTAACTTGATCAGGTGGTCTATATATCACACCTACACGAGTTACTGCATGATTTCACAGGTAGACCCAGAAACGCCAGTCTGAAAAGTACCAAACTATAATCATCAAGATGACATTGAAATATAATCTTAATAAAACATTACTTACGGTCGAGTTTCCATGATTGGCTTTAAAAATTGTAAATTGGCCGTATATAAGTATGGCTTTTTGGCCAAAGATCCGTCGCCACTTTTTTGCCTCAGGTTCGTTTCCCGCTTGAATTGGTCCCAACATGAATACCAGCGGTTTTTTTATTTTGCTGGCTAGGTTAAAAAAAAAAAAAAAAGAATAAACAGACATATATTTAAAATTTTCCATAATTATAAAAACCAACATATCTGAGATTTACACACTATTCAAACACTAATCTACTCAATTTACTGTATTAGTGTAAGGCAGGCATGCACTACCTCAGGCCCTCATGCTGTTTCCAAACTACAACTCCCAGCATTTCTGCACAGGCGACAGCTATCAGCCTATAGCATGGCATGTTAGGTGTTGTAGATTGTCCAAAGCTGGATGGCCACAGCTTGAGCAGCCATGCTATAAGGAGTTAAAGCGAACCTTTCACCTCATTTTCACTTTATAAACTAGCAACAGTACCTTATAGATTATCTTGAGTGTGTTGTTATCCATGTTACTGCTGCTTTCCTGTGCTGTTTATTCATAAAAAAATCGTCTTATAAAGTTCACATTTCGTGCTCCAACAGTCAAGCAACAAGTCAAGGGGGTAGCCCTTCCCTCTCCTCTGGCCGTACCGCCCCTGCCCTAACGCCGCCTCTATGCCTTGTAATTGACAGCCGGCTCAGTCGCCGGGACGGCGCTTCAGAATCCTGCGCATGCGCCGTCCTCCTCATTCGCCGCTCGATCCTGTCTTTCTGGCGGACACAAGCGCGACCATGTAACAGAATCGCGCATGCGCCGTACGCGATGCCTGCCTGTCTGCTCTCCCTCCCGTGCGCGCGCTCCACTATCTTCAGGCGAATGAGGAGGACGGCGCATGCGCAGGATTCAGAAGCGCTGTCCCGGCGACTGAGCCGGCTGTCAATTACAAGGCATAGAGGCGGCGTTAGGGCAGGGGCGGTACGGCCAGAGGAGAGGGAAGGGCATACCCTATCCTATGAGGTGAAAAATATGGTGGCCAGCATGTTGGAGAACCAGGTGATCCAGGAAAGTCAAAGTCCGTGGGCTGCTCCGTTAGTCTTGGTGCGGAATAAAGTTTGGAGTCTCCGGTTCTACGTGGATTATCAGAAGCTGAATGCTCAGACCATCCGGGATGCCTATCCCCCTCTGCGGATTGAGGAGTCATTGTCAACCCTAAGACAAGCAAAGTTATTCTCAACTCTTGACCTGGCTAGTGGGTACTGGCAGGTACCGGTGGCCAAGAAGGACAAAGGCAATGTGGCCTTCATTCTACCTATGAGACTCTGCGAGTTCAACTGGATGCCATTCGGCCTCTCCAATGCTCCAGGGACATTCCAGCGATTAAAGAAACACTGTCTGGGGGACCTCAACTTCGAATCAGTATTGATATACCTGGATGACATAGCAGTGTTCGGGGCTTCCTTTGAAGATGACCTCCAGAAGTTGCGACAAGTCTTGGGACGGCTACAAGACCATGGGCTCAAGATCAAGCCAAAAGAATGCCAGCTGTTCCGACAGCAGATAGAGAACTTAGGACATGTGGTCACCCAGGAGGGGGTAAAACCGGCCCCCAGCAAGGTGGAGGCTATTCAGAAGTGGCCCCGGCCAAGTACGCTACGGGAGATACTGGCATTCGTGGGACTGGCCGGCTACTACTGGAGGTTTATACCCAAATTCACTCATCTGGTGGGCCCGTTAAGC
Source organism: Bufo gargarizans (assembly GCF_014858855.1). Classification (NCBI taxonomy): domain Eukaryota; kingdom Metazoa; phylum Chordata; class Amphibia; order Anura; family Bufonidae; genus Bufo; species Bufo gargarizans. The sequence goes on along the minus strand of NC_058081.1, from coordinate 473,165,997 downwards.
GAGTTGCTAAGAAGCACGGCTGGGGGCCCGAAAAAAACGCCCCATCAACTGGGGGCCCCGGCACCAAGAGGCCTTTGAATCGGTGAAAGAGGCGCTGATCAATTCCCGGATCCTGGCTTACGCGCGATTTGATACCCCATTCCTGTTGTATACTGATGGAAGCCTACATGGTCTGGGGGACGTATTGTCCCAAGTCCAGGATGGACGGGAGAGAGTCATCGCCTATGGGAGCCGGTCCCTAAGAGAGTCAGAACACAACCCTAATAACTATTAGTGTTGATAACGAATATTCGAATTGCGAATTTTAATCGCGAATATCGGCACTTTGAGAATTCGTGAATATTTAGAATATCGCTAAATATATTCGTAATTGCGAATATTCGATTTTTTTTAAAATACCAGTTCATGCAAATTTTTATGCAAATTTTCGGAATCAAGAGAATAATGCCTGGAGATAACAAATTTGCGAATTTTCGAATATATGGCGAATATTCATCCAAATATTCGCAAAATATCACGAATTAGAATATTGCCCCTGCCGCTCATCGCTAATAACTATAGCGCCTTTAAACTAAAACTACTGGCACTGGTGTGGGCCATGACTGAAAGGTTTGCAGAATACCTGACTGGTGCTGAAGTGACTGTGATGACAGACAACAACCCGTTGCCACACCTGGAGAATGCCAAGCTCGGTGCACTCGAGTAAAGATGTTTGGCCCACCTTTCTAAGTTTCAATACCGCATCATGTTCCGGTCCGGTAGGGAGAACGGCAACGCCGATGCACTATCTCGAGTTCCAGTAGGACAGTCAACTCAGAGAGCCGATGAGGAGTTAGAGGACACTGAAACTCCTGCCCTTGGTCACTTACCTCTGTTCCCAGAAGTGGCACATTCAAGTGGGGTGCCGTCTAGAATGACGTTGGTGCTGGGGAAAACGTTGACTGATTGGGAGTCCAGAATAGCTGCTGGGATTTGTGGAAAGTGAAAGAATGGGTTCGGAGCAAGATCTGGCCTCGGCCAGATGAACGAGCCCGTCTGACCCCAAAGGGTTAAGAAGTTGTTAAGGCAGTAGGACAAGCTGACAATTACCCAGGGCCTCTTGTGCCACATCATATACTTACAGTCAGAGCTGCAGTATCTGCAACAGATTGTCATTCCTATGTCATTGGGACCGGAGGTCGCCAGGGAATCTCAGGAAAATGGAGCTCATTTTGGTAGCGACAAAAGGTTCAAGTGGCTCCAATGGCTGGTATACTGTCCAGATCTGGCTGACATGGTGGCCGCCGCATGTCTTAAGTGTTGATCCTGCGGGTTGAGTAAGAGTACTGAACAGCGGGCTCCTGTGCAGACCAGCCACACCTCAGTGTCCCTAGAACTTCTGATGATCGATTATGTACAGATTGGATACTCTACCTCGGGACACTCGTACTGTCTAGTCATGACAGATCACTTTACCAAGTATGTGGTGGCTGTGCCCACCAGATACCAAACCTCAGAGTCGGCCGCCGAAGCTGCCTGTAAACACTTTATACAGGTGTTCGGGTGTCCACGAAGGATACATTCTGACCAGGAAGCATGCTTTCAGGGTATTCTAATGAATGAACTGTACCAACTGTATGGTATTGAACGCTCCTGCACCACTCCGTATCACCCACAAGGAAACGGGGCATACGAACTCTTCAATCGCACCTTGCTTCAGATGCTGCGGACTCTGGAAGACAGTCAAAAAGCCCAGTGGCCCGAGTACCTACTGGAGTTGATGTGGGCCTATAACAACAGAGTACACAGTACCACTGGATAGTCTCCACATATGCTCATGTTTGGACGAGGCGGACGGGAGATTGAAGATCTCCACATGCCTAACCCGATGGAGCCCCCACCGAGAAGAACCACCGCATGAGTGCAGGAGCACCGCCGCCGGCTGAGAGCAGTCCACAAGGTTGTGGGGGAGCGCTTGGGACAGGTGGTACACCCTAACCCAAGACCAGTGCAGAAAGATGGGTATGTCCTGGGTGATTGGGTGATGGTCAAAGCCAAATCGCCATCTGGGAAGTTGGATGGACGGTGGGAGACGGTTCCAAACACGGTGAAGAGAAGGGTAGACCCCGCTATTCCGGTCTATGAGATAGAGCCAGTAGGGACAGGGGGACCCTCGCGGACCTTACACCGTAATATGTTGAGATGTTGCAGTTTGGATGAGCCGGGGTGCGTGAAGGGGGTGCCTCCTCACGCTCCGAGTATGGAGGAAAGTCCATCAGATGAGGAAGAGGAGGAATGATGGGTTGTCCCTGCCCAGGTGTCCACAGAGGTTCCGGCTGTGACAAGTTTGCCACCCAGGTGCAATGCTGAACAGTCAACAGCTCCTCTCTCGTCAAATATGCCTGATGTTCCCAGTATTTCTGAGACCCTCAATCTGAGAAGGTCAACGAGGCCCAATGCTGGTGTGCTTTCACAGCACTATGCCAGGATGAGTTTGTATGGGGAGAGTTGCCGAGGACGACAACTTCTAATGAGGTGGCATGTGAGATTGTGGATCAGCTCTGCCTGTATAATGTTTATGCCTAAATTGTATTGGAACTGTCATTTGGCATTCCGGGCACTAGAGGCCACTGTTGAAGCTACAGCCAGCACACTCCTTACTGAGAGCAGCGGTGAGCGGCGGCTGCGGCCACCGCCTTTCAGTCTGCGCATGCGCCGGGCCACCGCTGCCATCTTTCTTGAGGGTAAGGGGGGGTGGGAGCTACAGCACTTGGTTTTATCGCTAACTTGGACTGAAGTGGCGTCGTAAAAAGGCGGCGCTTCAGCCCAAAGCCCCTTAGTGACCGCTGTAAAAACACTTATGGGTGGTCACTAAGGGGTTAAAACAGATTTTGACTTGCAAAATGTGCTGACTATGTCCAGAGAATGTCTTTGCATTTCAGCCATTCTTATACGGCTAAGGCTACTTTCACACTAGCGGCACGGACCTCCGGAAAGTTGTTCCGTCTGGTGAACAGCCTGTCGGATCCGTCCTGCCACTAGTGAGCGTGTACCCACGGACTGCCGCTCTGTCCCCTTTGACTATACTGGAGGCAGGGGTCGGGGAGGAGTTCTGGTGGAGCCACGGCAGCGCATGGCGAGAGGCTGCCGGAAAAAAACTACGACATGTCCGACATTTATTCTGGCAGCATCTCGCTGTGTGCTGCGTTTCCTCCGCCAGAACTCTGCACCGCCCCCATTATAGTCAATGGGGATGGAGCAGCAGTCCGGGGACACGCGGTCACTAGGAGCAAGACGGATCCGACAGGCTGTTCACCCGACGAAACAGCCTGCCGGAGGTCCGTGCCGCTAGTGTGAAAGTAGCTATAGAAGGCCCTCCTGGGCATCCACATTATACTCTATATGCTGGAGCATCTGTACGAACAGTATAAAGCAGTCAATAATTACATCATGCATGAGACAATCACAGCAGGGGACGTGTTATTTTGAGCTCAGACAGTTGAAGCTCAACTGGGAATGTGTGTCACATACTCATGCCCTTCAAAGTAGGAACAATAGCTGTAGGGACATTGTCACCCCCCAGATATCCTTCTTGTTGCACACTAATGCAACAAGGGATGTTGGAAGAAGAACAGCTTCCACATCTTGCTCACTGCCCTTTAGCTCTTTGGGACCTGCACGGAGAAATTCGCATGAAGGAAAAAGTGGAAAGGGACAAAGATGAGGAGCTACAGATGGAGGAGGAGGTGAAGTTAATGCTGCAGAGGGACTGGAGACGGAGGAGTAAGAGTGGGAGGAGTAGGGTGCATTAAATTTTCCCAGGCACCAATAAGGGACAAGGTTGAAACTTGTTTGGGTAGACTTGCTGATGATGACGATGACACTGGCCATCTCAGTGTGGGGCAGAGCCTTAAATAACTGGGTCCTCAAGCAAGGCAAACTGCATGTTTGGTTGCATACGTGCTAATAAGTGTATAATTAGTAGTGTTGAGCGCGAAAATTCGAATATCAATTTTTTTTTGCGAATATCAGCACTACGCTAATTCGCTAATATAGTGCTATAAATTCGATATTTTGAATATTCGTTTTTTTTTGTTTTTTTTTTATTAATTTTTTTATATTTTTTTCTTTCCCACTTCCTTAAAGTTGTTCTTACCTGTCCTTTGGATTCCTGACTTCCTGGCTTCTCCAGTCAGTGCCCGTTGCCGCTTCTGCCGACTTCCGTGCTCATAGAGCGTCCCCATCACCATGGGAACGTCTCCATATACTAGAATGTACTGTCGGATTTGAGAATTACGTTGAAATCGCAATTCGATTATTTCAAGTTATAATAATCGAATTGAGATTTCAACTTAACACTGCTATATTCCATATTAGTTAATTCTAGCCTAATATGGAATATAGCATTGCTAAGTTGAAATCGCAATGCGATTAATATAACTCGAAGTAATCACATGGCGATTTTAACTTAGTACTGCTATATTCCATATTCGTTAATTCTAGCCTAATATGGAATATAGCAGGTCCAAGCTGAAATCGCAATTCGATTAATTCAAGTTATAATAATCGAATTGCGATTTCAACTTGGACCTGGTTTACTATGGTTGGCTTGGTAGAATTAGCGAATATGACGAATGTATTCGTCATATTCCACAAAACGAATATAACAAAGTATTCGTCATATTCCATAAAACGAAGATAACTAATGTATTCGTCATATTCCACAAAACGAAGATAATGAAGTATTCTGCATCTTCGTTTTAGCTACCTATTCATCAACTTCGCTAATTCTAGCAATCATATAGGAAAGTTTACTATAGAGACAGCTAAGTTTAATTCGCTATGCGATTATATTACTTTGCTTTTTTTTTTAAATAAATAGAATAATTATAATACCTGATAGTTATTATAATTATTCTATTTATGAAAAAAAAGCTAAGTAATATAATCGCATAGCGAATTAAACTTAGCTGTCTCTATAGTAAACTTTCCTATATGATTGCTAGAATTAGCGAAGTTGATGAATAGGTAGCTAAAACGAAGATGCAGAATACTTCATTATCTTAGTTTTGTGGAATATGACAAATACATTCGTTATATTCGTTTTGTGGAATATGACGAATACATTCGTCATATTCGCTAATTCTACCAAGCCAACCATAGTAAACCAGGTCCAAGTTGAAATCGCAATTCGATTATTATAACTTGAATTAATCAAATTGCGATTTCAGCTTGGACCTGCTATATTCCATATTAGGCTGGAATTAACGAATATGGAATATAGCAGTGCAAAGTTGAAATCGAAAGTCGATTTTTTTAACTGAAATTAATCGCATTGCTATTTCAATAGGAGAGTAGCCTTTAAGTAAAAATCGCATTACGCGATTATTTAAATCGCATATTAATCGCGATAACTAGAATAATGACGAATATTCGATTTCGACGAATATAAAACGAATATTCTATCGAACATTCGCGAATTTCGTCGAACTCGAATATGGCACCTGCTGCTCATCACTAATAATTAGCATCAAGCAAAGTGATGACTATTGGATAGCCAAGCTTTTAGACCTTTGCTATGAAGGAAAAAAGGGGAAAGGTTTTCATGAAAATGAAAGGGAGGCAAAATTGTTCTACCTACCTCTACAACAAGTAGCAGAAGCCATAGCAGCACCACCACCAGCAGCAAGATCAGTTTGCTGAACATGCTGGGACAGTGTTTTCAAGTGCTGCACCAAACTGATGCATATCAGCAAATGGCTATGCAATGCCCGAGCAACTAGAAATGTACCTGGACTGTACCATTTTTCTGGCACATATCCTGTTACCTGACCCCGCAAACTTTTGGGTTGACAGATTGGAACACTGGCGGGAAGTGGTCCAGTGTACTGTCAGAGAGGATATTCATGTCATGTCATATTACAGTGGACAAAATTGTCCTCTGCAAGCGTACAAAACATTACATTCGTGAAAATGAATTACACATGGCTCTGTGACAATTTTCACACACTTCTGGCTGAGGTCAACAAATAGATCTGCTATTGCTGACAGTGGTTATTTATCACTAGCCCAATGGTGCCACTACCGTTTTCTGCATATCCATCATGTTCCATACCACACTACTGCTGTTGCCACAGCTGCTGCTTCCCCTACTACCACAACTATGGCGCCTACGGCACATATACTGCCTTGTCTGTCAGGTTCCAAACTACATTGCTGGTGTCACCGCTACTACTGCCAGTAGTACAACCCCTACACAGCTACACATCTCCTATCCATCATGTTCTATATTCAGCTGCTACTGCAGCTACTATTGTACTTCTGCCCTACCACTACCCCTACATAGCTGCATACCGCCTATCCATCAGTTTCTATGCTATACTGCTGAGGCCACAGCTTCTACTGCCACTACTCCTACAAAGCTGCACATCTCCTGTTCTGTCTCTCCATACTGTACTTTAGCTGCTCCTGAGAAAGGAAGAGTTTGTGTACGGCTCCTTCAGAATAAGCCATGTTTTTTCCAATACTACTATGTGTATAAACATAAGTAAGAATCTGCCCCCATTAAATAATTATTTTTGAACACTCATTCAGAAAAAGCCACTGTGTTTTCCTACAGCATGGTGTGTGTATAAACATGGACAGACATCTGCCACCATAAAGGAAACATTTTTGGACTGCTTGTTCAGAACAAGATTCTGCTTCTTTTGATACTAACTTGTATGTATAAACACTGACAGGCATCTACCACCAGTAAGGGACAATTTTTGGAACATGTTTTAATTTTGAAACAAAATCAACAGCATAAATCACGGAAAAAAGGTAATCAAAGATAAAGTAGCATTCCTGTGCACTTTTGCCCTTCCTATCAAACAAGTTGCCTTGATTAGTTGGTACATATAGGTGTGTCTGCTCCTCCTCTCATTGGCTGCTGGATGCACATAGAGGTGACCATATGTGCAGAGTCTGTGCTCCTGAACACAGATGCCCAATGGCATAGCTAGGTTTAGCATAGGACCTGCCTCACCTGAGACCACCTTGGCACTGGGTAGGTGGGCACAGATGTGTTTTGATCAAAATATATTGGCTGAAAGTCTCAGATTTTATTACATCAGAGTGAGGGCTTAGTCCATATATAATGCTTGCATCTATTTTTGTTAGTGCACTATTATCCTTTTTTCTGTGATTTCCTTTCAAAATCAACAGCGCAGTATGTTTTTAAACAGGCTGTTTGTTAACATTGTCATCCATGCGCTTATCTAGAGCTATATTTGTCACTGTCACTCTAACATTATTAATGCTGTCTTTGCTTTAAAGAGCATGAGAGGGGAAAAAGAGAGAGAATTTGAAACAAAAAAAAAAGAGACAGAGAACGACAAGTCTTTGGAGACCTCAGAGTGTCATATATAAATGTTCAAGACAATTGGAGCATTTTCTATGCCTAAATCAAATCTTCTTTTGTTAGGACTCAAAATAAATCTAGCCAGAGGATAGAAGAAAATGTCACTTAGTTAAATCTGAAGTGCTCCCAATCCAGATCCACATGTAGTAAAATTCACTGTACACTCTCACAGAAGTCCTTTTTTAAATTGATGTAAAGGGTGAATGTTTTTGGTCTTACAATCTTTACACTGCCAGACTGTTCTTTAGCCACGTCATATCAGGGAAGGTGAAATGCTGATGGTGTCATGTAGTCCATGACCACTAGTCTGCAATAATCACACCATTTGTTGACTGCTAAAATATTTTTTGCTACTTTTTAACTGCTAACATGGGTAAACAGTTCTATATTAAAGGGGTTATCTAAGATTGACCGCTTTCTTCCAAAAACACTGCCATACTTGTTCATGGGTTGAATCTGTTCTTGCAGCTTTGCTCTTGTAACCTTAATGACCTTTTCTGAAATGCTATGCTTACAATAAGCCAAGAAGGACACTTAACATGTAATGTGGGGGGTTCAGTCAGCACAACCCTGTATGCAGGTGCACATTGCTATGGCGAAATACAGATACAAACGCAAAAACACAAATGCAATGGCACTCTGCAACCAGCACTCTGCCCTGCCTCTATGCTGGATGTTGAATGAGGCACTAGTGTACATTTTGGCCAAAGCGTAATAAGCCACTCACCACGTCAAGGTTGCCTCTATGATGTATGTACACTCATGCCTCATTCAACATCCAGCATAGAGGCAGGGCAGAGTGCTGGTTGCAGAGTGCGATTGCATTTGTGTTTTTGCGTTTGTATCTGTATTTTGCCATAGCAATGTGCACCTGCATACAGGGTTATGCTGACTGAACCCCCCACATTTTTTTCTTTGTAGTATATATTGGAGGCGTGGTGATCTCCATGCAGTCATGCACACCTGACCAGTTAGTCTGCCCTGGAGGCTGGTTTTAAAGTCAGTATAAAACTGAGTCTGCTTTTATAGCGCCTACCAGTAGCCATTTGGCTCCAGGAGAAGTATATAGTGGGCTCAGCATGCATGTTGGTACTTGCATCCCTGGATCCGATAGAAGCTGTTATGGCACTGGACGGGGTTAAAAGCAGAGTGTGCCTGGCGTGCATGCTGTACCTGCGCTCCCTGGACTTTGTGTGGCTGTCATGGCCCATAACAGGTAGGAACTAGTGTTAGGGACCACTCATAGAGGCGACCTTGACGTGGTGAGTGGCTTATTACCCTTTGGCCAAAATGTAAACTAATGCCTCATTCAACATCCAGCATAGAGGCAGGGCAGAGTGCTGGTTGCAGAGTGCCATTGCATTTGTGTTTTTGCACTTAACATGTAATGCCTGCAACGCACCGGCCTACAGGGGAGGCATGGTGGTGCTTTTGAATGCGGAGTAGTGAAATTTACTACAAGGGTGGTAGTGGTCCTCACAGTGATTATATCCCTGCTCTAGCACTCCTCTAGACTACACCTGCAGTGAGTGAAAGGGAAAACTCCTCTTCCCCTCGGGCACACCCTGGATCTTTCTGGAGCCTCTTTCCTGGTGGTGGCTGGGGTGCCCTTGATGGCGAATAGATATCATGGTGCAAGGCAGGAGGGCAGGTGCAATGACCAGCGGATGGTGGATGTGCAATGATCAGGACACCGGTACAGTGGGTCAGCTATGCAGTGGGTCAGTATATATGTGTAATAGTTCGTGATGCCAATTGCAGCTTGCGCAGGTACTGTAGCAGGGCCCTTTAAGATGTTAGAACTCACATACCAGGTGAGGAATGCCAGAGGGGGATAATGTCTCTGTGTAGCAGATATGGTAGTGTCAACGGTGTCTCCTACCTTGGTACGGCTGGACGCCTGGATCCTGGCTCACTTGCAATAAAATGAGTGTTGTCAGTAGGCGTTATGGTGGAATGATTGAGAACCAGACAGGAGATATAATCCAACTTGTCTTTACTGAATGGCAGCTTTAGATCCATATAAGTTACCGCAATAGTCTTGGGTCCCAGCAGGTATTGGCAATATGTGGCAGGAATCTATATGTATTCAGCTTCTTGTCATATGCCTAGAGAAACTGGCAGGTATCTATCTTCTGCTCTGTCGGTCTTCTGCTTAGTAATGGGCCTGACTAGCTGAGGAGGAATTTGGCTTCTCCTGGACTTTGGATATGTACTCACAGCTTGGCTCACAGGGAATGCTTCTTCCTGGAGGCTGGAGATGGCTGCTTTTCTTGTCAACCAGCTGAGGCTGATGGCTCAGGCTGGGAAGGGTGATCTTTACCTCAGCCAAGGTTCAATCCTGTCTTGGGATCCCTGTTTCTGGGAGCTCCTACTAACACAGCCTACCCCAGCAGGGGGTGTGTCATGGAAGGTGTACAGGAAACAAGACAATGCAAAAGGAATATATGACTCACTGGATCCAAAACTAAGGAACAAAAGGGAGACCCCTGCATAAGACCTGGCACTCTCCCTGACTGCTCAGCCTATGCGAACACCCCAATGGTGGATGATCGCATATCCTCGTACCTCGACTATATAACACCTGAACACCCTACAATAGTGAGGGGACACGACCACCGGCTCCCTACTCTAGACACGGAGGGAGTCAGGGTCACCTGGGATCCAGCAAACATAAAATGAATGTACAACACTTATCTTGTAAAAGACTGGGAAATTGGATCAGCATGCACACACACTCCAGGAAGTTGTATAAACCGCACACTACTGCATTATGGGGAGGAATTTAAAGGGATGCAATCAGTCCAACTACAAGACAGCTGAGAGAGGCTAACGAGATGAGGAACTGAAAACCAAAACAAAGAAAGCTCAAGGAGGAGGTTCTGAAAGGCATCTGTCAGAGCTTCTCAGATGTCTGGTTGTGACAGTACCCCTCCCTCTACGAGTGGACTCCGGACACTCAGAGCCCACCTTCTTAGGATGGGACCTATGGAAAGCCCTGATGAGACGAGTGGCCTTAATGTCCGTCACTGGGACCCACATCCTCTCCTCAGGACCATAACCCTCCCAATGAACGAGGAACTGGAGAGAACTGCGGACAACACGAGAATCCACAATCCTAGAAACCTGAAATTCAAGATTACCATCAACCATAATCGGTGGAGGAGGCAAAGGCGAGGGTACAATGGGTTGAACATAAGGTTTTAATAAGGACTTATGAAAAACATTATGGATCTTCCAAGTCTGAGGAAGATCAAGACGGTAGGCAACAGGATTGATGACGGACAGGATTTTGTAAGGCCCAATAAACTTAGGACCCAATTTCCAGGAGGGAACCTTCAATTTGATATTCTTGGTAGACAACCACACCAGATCACCAACATTCAGGTCCGGACCAGGCACACGTCTCTTATCTGCCACACGCATATATCTCTCACTCATACTCTTTAGATTATCCTGAATCTTTTGCCAAATCGATGACAAAGATGAGGAGAATCTGTCCTCATCAGGTAAACCAGAAGACCCCTCTCCCGAGAATGTCCCAAACTGCGGATGAAACCCATATGCACCAAAAAATGGTGACTTATCAGAGGACTCCTGACGACGGTTATTTAAAGCAAACTCGGCAAGGGACAAAAAAGAACACCAATCCTCCTGATTCTCTGCCACAAAACAGCGCAGATATGTCTCCAGATTCTGATTGACGCGCTCTGTCTGGCCATTCGACTGCGGTTGGAAAGCAGAAGAGAATGACAACCGAACCCCCAAGCGAGAACAGAAAGACTTCCAGAATCTGGAAACAAACTGCGTGCCCCTATCAGAGACTATGTCTGAAGGAATACCGTGCAATTTGTCAATGTGATCAATAAATGCCTGCGCCAGCATCTTAGCATTGGGCAAACCAGGAAAAGGGATGAAATGCACCATTTTGCTAAAACGGTCCACCACCACCAGAATCACAGTCTTCCCCGAGGAACGAGGCAGGTCCATAATGAAGTCCATGGACAGATGTGTCCAAGGACGGAAAGGAATGGGTAACGGAAGGAGAGGACCTGATGGCCGTGAATGAGGGACTTTGGCACGAGCGCAAGTCTCGCAGGCTGTCACAAAACCCTCAACCGACTTACGAAGCGCAGGCCACCAGAATCTCCGAGCGATGAGATCCACTGTGGCTCTTGCTCCCGGGTGCCCAGCAAGGACCGTATCATGGTGTTCCTTAAAAATCTTGTGTATTAAAGCGAGAGGTACAAACAACCTCCCAGGAGGACAAAGATCAGGAGCCTCTGACTGGGCTGCCTGCACCTCTGCCTCCAATTCAGGAAAAAGAGCAGAGACTACCACACCTTCAGCCAAAATAGGACCCGGGTCTTCAAAATTCCCACCTCCAGGAAAACAACGTGACAGGGCATCTGCCTTCACATTCTTAAGGGCGGAACGTGACAACAAAATTAAACCTTGAAAAGAACAAAGACCATCTGGCCTGTCTCGGGTTCAGACGTTTGGCTGACTCCAAGTAGGCCAGATTTTTATGGTCAGTAAACACGGTAATAGGGTGTCTGGCTCCCTCTAGCCAATGGCGCCATTCCTCAAAAGCCAACTTGATGGCCAACAATTCCCTATCTCCCACATCGTAATTTCTCTCTGCGGAGGAGAGTTTCTTCGAGAAAAAGGCACACGGTCGCCATTTGGCAGGAGAGGAACCCTGAGACAAGACCGCACCCACACCCACCTCAGAAGCATCAACCTCAACTATGAAGGGTAGAGAAATATCAGGTTGTACCAAGATGGGAGCGGAAGCAAAACTCTCCTTGATATTAGAAAAGGCCTTACGCGCCTCTACCGACCAGGAAGAAAAATCTACCCCCTTTCTGGTCATATCAGTGAGTGGTTTAACAATAGAGGAATAATTCAAAATAAACTTCCTGTAATAATTGGCAAAGCCCAAAAAACGCATCAGCGCCTTCTGATTCTCAGGAAGCTCCCACTCAAGCACAGCGCGGACCTTCTCGGGGTCCATGCGAAAACCAGAAGCGGAGAGAAGAAACCCCAGAAATTGAATTTCTGGAACCGCAAACACACATTTTTCCAGTTTTGCGTATAATTTATTCTCCCGCAGGATGAGCAAGACCTGACGTAAGTGTTCCTTATGAGTTTTGAAATCAGGAGAAAAAATCTAAATGTCATCCAAATACACTAATACAAATTTTCCCATTAAATGATAAAAAATGCTGTTCACGAAATGCTGAAAAACGGCTGGGGCATTCATCAAACCAAAAGGCATAACCAAATTCTCAAAATGGCCCTCAGGGGTATTGAAGGCCGTCTTCCATTCGTCTCCTTCTCTGACCCTGACCAGGTTGTATGCCCTCTTAGATCTAATTTGGAAAAGACTTTAGCCCCAACAATCTGGTTAAACAGGTCCGGGATCAGAGGAAGCGGATAAGGGTCACGAATAGTGATACTGTTCAGCTCCCTGAAATCCAGACAAGGTCTTAAAGAACCATCTTTTTTCTTAACAAAGAAAAAACCAGCGGCAACAGGTGACTTCGAGGGTCGTATGTGTCCTTTTCTCAGACTCTCAGAGATATAAGCACGCATAGCGACCCTTTCAGGTTGGGAAAGATTGTATAAACGAGATTTAGGCAGCTTGGCGCCTGGGATGAGATTAATAGGGCAATCGTACTCCCTGTGCGGGGGCAAATCCTGAACTCCACTCTCAGAGAAGACATCCGAAAATTCAGAGAGAAAAGGTGGTACAGTCTTAGTAGAAACCTCAGAAACAGATGTCGTGAGGCAATTCTCTCTGCAAAAGTCACTCCAACCATTTATTTGCCTCGCTTGCCAATCAATGGTGGGGTTATGTTTAGTGAGCCAGGGTAGCCCCAACACAAGAGGAGTAGGTAATCCGCTAAGGACGAAACATGACACATCCTCAACATGAGCATCACTCACAATTAAACGAATATTGTGAACTATGCCCTTTAATGATTTCTGAGAAAGTGGAGCGGAATCAATAGCAAAAACAGGAATATCCTTTCCCAAAGTGCATACCTGGAAACCATGAGTTATCGCAAAATGATTATCAATGAGATTGACAGCTGCTCCACTATCTACAAAAATCTCACAAAAAATGTTCTTGCTCTCTAGCGCCACCCTGGCAGGCAGGACAAAACGGGAACTACAAGCAAACGGAAAACCTTCAATTTCCGCCTCAACCCTGCCAATAGTAACAGATGGAACATTTTTAAAAGATTTTTTCCTTTTTGTTTCTTTATTACTCCCAGAAAACTGCCTGAATCTCCTAGAGGGACAAACATTTGCCAAATGATTTATACCTCCACAACAAAAACAAACCTTCCCATGCGGGCTGAATCTTCTATTGTCAGAGGCAATCAACCCCAGCTGCATGGGCTCCTGCTCAGAAGGGGCTGACAGCGACTGAGACCCCTGCGCACAGAATGAGACCGCTGCACTGTCCTGGGACTGAGTATGACAGGAAGGAGAGATCTCTCCTCTCTCTCTAAGACGCCTGTCAATACGAACGGCCTGAGACATAGCAGAGTCCAAGGAGATAGGCCTCTCATGAAAGGCAAATGCATCTTTCAATCCCTCTGAAAGACCATGGCAAAATTGACTTCGGAGTGCAGCATCATTCCAACCAGTATCAGCTGCCCATCTCCTGAAATTCTGAGCAGTATATCTCTGCGGATTGTTTACCCTGGCATAACAGACGTAGTCTAGACTCAGCCAAAGCAACACGATCCGGATCATCATATATCTGACCCAGGGCTAAAAAGAATTCATCCACTGAACGGAGGGGCCGTGCCCCCACCGGCAGCGAAAAGGCCCACGACTGAGCGTTACCCCTGAGCAGCGATATAATGATCCCACCCTCCGTTCCTCATCACCAGAGGAATGGGGAAGAAGGCGAAAATGGAGTTTGCAAGCCTCTCTGAAACGCACAAAATTCTCACTACCCCCGGAGAACGTATCCGGGAGCGAGATCTTAGGCTCAGAGCAAACTCCATGAACGCAAGCTGAACCGGTCACTAGAAACTGAGAAAGAGTCTTACGGAGATCAGCTACCTCCAATGAAAGACCCTGAAAGCGTTCAGTCAAAAGTGAAACCGGATCCATGCTTGAGACGGTTTTGGCGGTTTATAATGTCACGGAAGGTGTACAGGAAACAAGACAATGCAAAATGAATATATGACTCACTGGATCCAAAACTAAGGCACAAAAGGGAGACCCCTGCATAAGACCTGGCACTCTCCCTGACTGCTCAGCCTATGCGAACACCCCAATGGTGGATGATCGCATATCCTCGTACCTCGACTATATAACACCTGAACACCCTACAATAGTGAGGGGACACGACCACCGGCTCCCTACACTAGACACGGAGGGAGTCAGGGTCACCTGGGATCCAGCAAACATAAAATCACAAATGAATGTACAACACTTATCTTGTAGAAGACTGGGAAATAGGATCAGCATGCACACACACTCCAGGAAGTTATATAAACCGCACACTACTGCATTATGGGGAGGAATTTAAAGGGATGCAATCAGTCCAACTACAAGACAGCTGAGAGAGGCTAACGAGATGAGGAACTGAAAACCAAAACAAAGAAAGCTCAAGGAGGAGGTTCTGAAAGGCATCTGTCAGAGCTTCTCAGATGTCTGGTTGTGACAGGGTGGCTGGTACACTAACTAGAACTTTCTTTCCTCCCCATGAGGCAGGAAGTGGGAACATTCCACACCTCCTCAAAGAGGGGAAGGGAGCTAGATTGGAATGTACTATTCCAGTCCAGCTATGCTAAACTGTCTAAGTCTATGCTAAACACATTGCTGCCACCTGCTGGTGTACATGGAAATCACAGCAATTATATGAAAAAGGCATAGAAAATGCACAAAATGGAAAATGCAGTGTTAGATTACACAAGATGATAATACATACACACCTAACATATGGTAGCAGGAGACAGAGTTTAGTGACATACTCTGGGACTTTACAGATGCAATAAACATGATGGCTTGACTATAGCAAGCTCAAGTATATCCACATGGCAGGTGTTTCCAAAAAGGCTGTGCATAGAAGTAGGCAGTATGATAATTCTCTCAAATTTTATCTCTAGATATATAATGCAACTCTCCCAATTCGTGCAAGTCCTTTCTCAATATATCTCTTTTTTTTATTTTATATTTTATTATTTTAATGCAAAATTAATAACCATATTACATATCTAATATTTTATAATCCATAAGTCCGTCTAATCTAGTCCATGGACGTAATTAACAATATTTGCATACAAATATCCATATTTATGTGGAGAATTTAAAAAAACCAAGTGGAGGACTCTATCTGAGGAGAATGGCAGGATTCGCCCGGCATCCAAAACCTAGTAAAGGAATTGTGCGAGGTGGCTCATTTTATCTAAGTTCTCTATAATTGGCGTGGGCAGAGGCCCGGGGTCCGGACGACCCTCCCAGCAACGAGCACGCCCCGCGCACGCTCTCTCCCAGACACGGGTAGGCACGATCGGCAGAGTCAACACTCATGTGGCCGATCACTTGATACTCGCATGCTACATACTGCATAGGAGATGAGCTTGCAGCAAGCTTTAGTCTCAAGCTTTTTTATTAGACAAAGGACAAAGAAGGGGGTCCAGCAGTCTTTGTCACCGTGGTGAATAACCCACTCGCATATTTTACTGCCTCGTCCCCATATGCTTGAATAAGATAACAGTGCAGTAGTTCGCCATACCTCACAGAGATCTCATATGGTCGAAACTAAAATCGAATATCCCTCGACAGTCTCGAGGAATTAAAAAGGATGTAAGCAAGAGTCAGGGCCGAAGGCCCACTCTGTGTCGTTAAGAATGCACTCAGTAGCACGCCCACCACACGTGTCATCTCATTGCCTGCTGTGAAGCCTCATGTCTGATGGGAGGAGCCGTACCTTGAGTCGCGCCCGGCGCCCGGACGCCCCCGGGTCCCGAGCCCCAATGCCCCGCCAATATATCACTCACTATTCTAAATACGAATTCCAACCTTTGTTTTACTGCCGGAAGGTCCTCCCTTTCTCAATATATCTGAAGTGTCTAACTGCGGGGTGCAGAACAGAACAGAAGACCGATTCATCTCAGTGGTGTGGCGAGTACCAGAGGCAACCAGGGGCAGCAAGGTCCAAAGTCATAAACTTGCCTTTACTGTGTTAGTCCACGCAATGTCTCTTTATTATGGTCCTCAACCATCTGTAGAAATTCAATGCTTCTTTCACTCCGAGGTTATTTCTTAGCACAGTTGATTTCTGACATCTTTAAATTATACAACTGGATGCTTAACTGGACAACAAAGGGGTGCAGGGCCAGCCCACCACCCAGCAACTATAACTTAAGCTGCTAGTTAACTATTTCCTCCCCATATTTAGCCTTTTAGGATCACGAGGTGCCTAATGCATCTACATTTATCACTTGTACCACTGAAAGTACATAGTTAGCATACATTAACTGTCTTAGCAATGAACCATACTACATTAGAGCATTAATACTTTAGCAGTGAATCACTGGGTCACTGCATGTCCTGGGTTGTCTTGGTTTACAAAGGTTGATTTATAGCAAAGAGTCAGCTTCCTGTCTTTTGCTAAATGAGTTTCTGCCCCATTTCACCTGTAAGAGCCACCTTGGCTTCTCAGTAGGAGTGTGAATAGTGTTAAATAAAAAGCTACATTTTGCAAGGAAAATACATTTCCATATTCCCACCTGGGGCTTTCTAATTCACGCCATGCCCTCTCTTCATATGATCCTACACACAGCCTCTCTCAGCCTCTTTCTTTTGTTGATTTCTGTCAGCAATTCATAGCAAAATCTACCAGACCGGTGAAACGCACAGAGATTGCGCGGTCCAATAATAGAATTGCCATGGCAACATCATAGCAACGGCAACCCCATGCAAGACCACTGCTACCATTCATAGGGAAATTAGAATGTTATGTATTAGGGGATTTTTCTTCATTGTTGTTGTTCACTTATGAATGTTCTGTTATGCCCATCACCACTTAACAGCAACGTGTCTTATGCAGTGTAAGGCCTCTTTCACACGACCGTTTTTTTTTTCCGTTTTGCGGGCCGTTTTTTGCGGTCCGTATACGGTCCGTATACGGAACCATTCATTTCAATGGTTCCGCAAAAAAAACGGAATGTACTCCGTGTGCATTCCGTTTCCGTATTTCCGTTTTTCCGTTCCGTTTAAAGATAGAACATGTCCTATATTTGGCCGCAAATCACGTTCCGTGGCTCCATTAAAGTCTATGGGTCCGCAAAAAAACGGAATGCATACGGAAATGCATCCGTATGTCTTCCGTATCCGTTCCGTTTTTTGCGGAACCATCTATTGAAAATGTTATGCCCAGCCCAATTTTTAATATGAAATTACTGTATACTGTATTTGCCATACGGAAAAACGGAACGGAACAACGGAACGGAAACGGAACCACAACGGAAGCAAAAAACGGAACAACGGATCCGTGAAAAACGGACCGCAAAACACTGAAATGGACATACTGTCGTGTGAAAGAGGCCTAAGACTGTGGGGGTCATTTACTAAGACTGGCGTAAAAAGATTCCGCCCTACATTGCCATAAGATTCGACTAATTTATCACGTGCCATGCGTCTTGTCATAAATTAGGCGAATCTACAGCAGTCCATTCATCTGGCGTAAAAACTACTCCAGCTGGAGTTGTTTTTCGTCAACATTCACTCCTGTTTCCAGCCCTCAGTGTTAGTAAATTTACGGCAATCTAATATTAGTAAATTTATGGCAATCCACAGCAGTCCGTCCACCTGGCGTAAAAAGTAGGGGCTGGGGTAGTGTTTTGTCATCACCTATTTCCGTAAATGTTAGTAAATTTGCGGAGGCCGGTGTTACGGCCAGGCAGAGCCTCTTACATGACCCCTGCCTCGTCCTCATCCACCCCAACTGCCAAACACTACATAAAACCGGCAATGCAACTAAATCTTATTGCACGGCCGGTCAAAAAAGGGACTTGTGACTTCTTACAACTAAAATAGTCGCAAGTCCCTTAATAAATGACCTCCAGTGATTAAAAAGATGGTAGATGGTGTATATATTCCACCTAGGATTCTCATTTATACATGGTGAGGGCTCCATAAATTAGGAGAGCAACACATTTTTAGTTTCTCTCCTGGTTTAAAACAATGTTCTGGGAGATGGAGCTTGGAGGCTTTTGTAGGGTTCTGGGTGATAAGAAGCCTCTAGTCCTAGAGTATGTCCATACAGTATGGTTGCAGCTGCCTGAGTACCGCACTGTATAGGTGGTCTGAATTCTTAACTGACGCGCATTATTAAAGGTGCCACACTGCCATTAAGAATTCAGATGGCCTATACAGTGCAGTCTTCATTAGTTAAATATCAGGTAGCTGCTTGCCTAATTGGCCGCACACTTCTTGACCACAGCTTGCCACTACTCAACCGCATCATGACTGCACTTATGTTTGTCTGTTATGGCCTCATCAGCAAATGCAGCTATACCGAGGCCCATTAAAAACCCTAGCTACACTGGGAATTCTCTCTCAGACCGCTCACAAACTGAAGGTACAGGTTGATTTGATTGTATGTAAGAGGGGGAATATACTGTATACTGTTTAGCTAGGGCTTGGAGAAGCAGGGTTTTCTTTACATTTTGTGTTATTTTGTATCTCGCAACTTGTACACTTGTTGCCTGTATATATGCTACCAATAAAAGCTGGAAAGGACCAGATATTTGAAGCCGGTCTGTGTTTCTATAAAGCCTGACTTGACTGTGACTTGACTTGACTGTGACCATTGAGCCAAATCCCCACAGCAGGTACAAAGTAAGTTTTAAAGAGATAACAAAAAATCTCACCACTAGGGGGAGCTGGCTGTGTACAGGCTTATACACCTTCCAGTTGATTTTGATACTAGCTATATAAATTCCTGTGAACAGTAGCTCCACCTAATGGTGACTGCATGCATCTAGAATTATATAATTTATCAAGTCAGAAAAACAGAACTGCTTTTTTATGGATACATCATAAAGTATACCCCACATTATTTGTAGATCAAAATGTTGACTTTAATACCTGTAGTACATTTTGTTTAAAGGGGTTGACCACTTTCTGTGAGATGATTATATGGCACTTACTAATATAGCCTTTGTTGAACTTATTTGCTATTTTCTATATTTCATAAGGTATGACCCCTTGTTTACAAGCCCTTTTGTGCTGTCCACACACAGGTCCTGTCCATGGAGGGCCGCTGATGGAGGGTCATGTAACCAGGCAAATTACCTCAATGTGATATGTCCTCCATTCAAATACACTGCACCTGTCATCTGCACTTGTTCTATTGGGAATTGAATGCAGGGGTAGTGTGTTTGAATGGAGGAGACATCACATGGAGGTGATCTGCCTGTTCACATGACCTTCCATCAGCGGACATCTTATGGACAGGACCTCTGTGTGGACAGCACAAAACATTTAGCAAACAAGGGTGCATATCTTATAAAATATATAAAATGGTTCAGAATTTCAACAGAGGCTATATTAGTAAGTGCAATACCCAATTAGTAAGTGGCCAACCCCTTTAAGCTCTTGTCATAGAGTGGGGGTCCATCTTCTGACTTTTGCTATGGAGTCCTATGATATCTATTATTTCAATAGGGATCCCATCTCTTGAGCCCCTAGGGATGCTATTGTTGGGATATAACATATCAGGATGGTGCAAGAACTTAATGGTCACTTTAAATATTCTTTGTTGGACAGGGTAAATTGAATATGTGCCAATTAATTAATATGCCACTCAGAGCCAAGAGAAGGGAGCATAGGCAATATGTAGGGACCAGATTATTCCTTAATAAAAGCAGCCCTTGCAGGAGAGTGACAGGTCCTCTCCAAGCTACTGCAGAAGGAGTTTTAGTTTCTAGCTTGTGCTCATCAAATTCATTACAAAAAAAGAAATTACCCGCTGCCTGACAATTCACAATTACGTTTTCTACCTCACTGAGATTTGCAAGAAAACCCAAAGGAGGAAAAGGTATATATTCTATTATGCTAAAGTGATCAGAGAAAGCAGTGATTCTATCCACAGAACATTTTATTTTCATGATATCTCTTACACATCTGAAAAGCTTTCTCCCAAGCCAAGGGAACATTGGATTAATTGGAATATTTTCATCTCCATATCCAAGAGTTAGCTCTCTAAAGGTTGCCAGTTACTTTGCACATCACTGAACCAGATTTACTGCCAGCCTCGTATAAAATGGCAGTCCTATGGGCATGAAGGCGAGTTTAAAAAATATGACTATATGCAAATACCTTCTTAAAGGAGTTCTCTGCTACTTTTTAGAAGGGTCATTTGAGTAAAAAAAACAAAAACCTGCTCTTAATGGCTAATCTTTCCGTGCTAGGACCCCCACCAATTAGCAACAATATAATGTGTGGCGAAAACTGGTAGTAAGTGATTTCTCTGTAGTGTCACCACAGGGGAGAGTTAATGGGGTTGCCCAGGATTTTTATATTGATGTCTGTCTCTAGAATAGGATAGATCCATAGAGATAAAAAGTACATTGGAAACACCATAGAAATCTCTATGTGGTAACAACGAGCAGGGTCGAATTAACATTGGTGCATTGTGTATTATACTGTGGATATATTGCATATAAGAGGCACTTTATACTGTACACAGGGGGCACAGATAACAGGTGCTCTATACAAAGGGGACAAATACTGTATAAAAGGCTCTATATACACAATTAGCACAGATTAAGAGACACTATATTCACGGGTAAGCAGATGAGAGGCACTATATCTATAAAGAAGGACGTATATATGTACAGTATGTATGTATGTATGTTCAGCGATCACAAAATCGCAACCATCGATTTCAATGAAACTTGGTATACACATCCCTTGCTACCTGGAAATAAATCTTGTGGGGGTCACAGCTCTCTAGCACGTACTGTTCCTGAGATATTCCCAAAAAATGCAAATATGGCACATCAGATGACCTACATTAGCCAATAGAAGCCTGCAGGACTTTCTCTTCATATCCCAACTGCCATACACACGGTCACATGTCCGTTATCAGCCAATAGAAGCTTGCAGGTCCTTAGTCTCCACATACGCACAGTTGTACACCAGGCTTCCATAACAACCCAGCCATTTTTCTTCACTGCTGCAGGTCAGCTTTAAAGGGGCAGGGCGCTGTGGATAAAATGTTTAAGGGAGCGGAGTGCTGTGGAGGCGACAGTTCAGGGGGGCAGGTAGGGTGGCCATTCAGGCCACCCTCAAAAGACGGACTTAAAAACCCCGCCCCCAGGTCCCGCTAAGCCATGCCCCCTCCCACTCCACAGTCGTCAGGGATTGAAAAAATGAAGGTAAAGATCAACTTCTCTCAGCTGCAGGGGATCGAGGGAGGGTGACTTTCTCCCTACAGCACCATAGTTCTGCTGTCTGAGAGTGAGCTGTTCAAAACAACATCCCTGTGTCCGTTCAGGCACTGCGCCGGACAGAGGACAAGGAGTCTGAAAGCCTGAATGTCCATCCTAAAACCGGACATCTGGCCTCCCTAGCAGCAGGCTGCTGTGGAGGTCCAAGTTAAGTCTATGGTCCGCTATAAAGGTCAGTGTTAAGGGGCAGATTGCTCTAAAGGCCACTGTTAAGGGGATGGGCTGTTGTGGAAATCATTGTTAAGGAGATGGAGTACAGTCGTGGCCAAAAGTTTTGAGAATTACATAAATATTGGAAATTGGAAAAGTTGCTGCTTAAATTTTTATAATAGCAATTTGCATATACTCCAGAATGTTATGAAGAGTGATCAGATGAATTGCATAGTCCTTCTTTGCCATGAAAATTAACTTAATTCCCAAAAAACCTTTCCATTGCATTTCATTGCTGTCATTAAAGGACTTGCTGAGAACATTTCAGTAATTGTCTTGTTAACTCAGGTGAGAATGTTGACGAGCACAAGGCTGGAGATCATTATGTCAGGCTGATTGGGTTAAAATGGCAGACTTGACCTGTTAAAAGGAGGGTGATGCTTGAAATCATTGTTCTTCCATTGTTAACCATGGTGACCTGCAAAGAAACGCGTGCAGCCATCATTGCGTTGCATAAAAATGGCTTCACAGGCAAGGATATTGTGGCTACTAAGATTGCACCTCAATCAACAATTTATAGGATCATCAAGAACTTCAAGGAAAGAAGTTCAATTCTTGTTAAGAAGGCGTCAAGACGTCTGACGGGCAAGTGGTGTCACCGCTGAACGTCATCAAGGTGAGCCATGGCCGTTTAAGATTTTCAAAAATGACCAGAGATTTTCCTGGCCTGCCGCAAGATGTCCCTGGACCCCGGGGTATTTGGCAATGAATCGCTGCACGACTAAGTTCAGGACGTGTGCCATGCACGGCACGTGTGTCATTTTGCCCTGTTTCAGCGCGCTCAGCAGATTGGCACTGTTGCACACCACTTTACCAACTGTCAAATTGAGTGGGGTTAGCCACTGATCGACCTGTTACCGCAGAGCTGAAAGGAGTGCAGGACCGGTGTGGCTCTTGGCTTTCAGGCACAACAGCCGCAGCACAGTATGGCAACGTCTCACCTGGCACGTCAAATAGGTTATGAGGAGCTGGGGGGTGCAGCGGAAGAGGCGGTAGCAGTGGAAAAGGAGGAGTCAGCCGAGGAGGAGAAGGAGGATGGAGTAGGAGGAGGAGAAGAAGATGCAGGCCTGCATGCAATCCATGGCGGTAACACCAAATCCACATGGGTGCCACTGGTTGCATGCTTGACGGCCGTCAGAAGGTTCACTCAGTGGGCAGTAAAAGTTATGTACCTTCCCTGCCCATGTTTGCTAGACCACGTGTCTGTGGTCAGATGTATCTTGGCACCGATACTGTGTGCCAGAGATACATTCACTTGCCGCTGAATGTGGCCATATAGTTCAGGGATGCCCTTCTGGGAGAAATATTTCCTTCCGGGGACCTTCCATTGCGGTGTGCCAATGGCCACAAATTTTCTGAAGGTTCTGAGTCCACCAGTTTATATGGCAGTAGTTGGCGGAGAAGAGGCAGGACGAGTGTGGCTTTGTGGGTTCTGACGGCGTTGCTACCACTGGGCTCTGTTATGATAGGCGAGGTGCCTTCTTAATGTGGTCGTCCCTAGGTGAGTGTTGGGCTTACAGTGACTTATGCAT
This sequence comes from Bufo gargarizans, assembly GCF_014858855.1. Classification (NCBI taxonomy): domain Eukaryota; kingdom Metazoa; phylum Chordata; class Amphibia; order Anura; family Bufonidae; genus Bufo; species Bufo gargarizans. The sequence continues at coordinate 473,142,382 of NC_058081.1, read as the reverse complement.
TGACAGCACAGGCTTCAGATTGCAACACTTTTATCAGCAGCTCACATAAAAAAAAAAGCCCACACTGCGGAGCCATGTGCTGGCATCCTGGGAGCGCAAGAAGTGACCGTGCATGGTGGATGGCTTGCTCCAGATACATTTGCAGTCTGATTTTTGCCTCCTGTGCACTGCGAGTTCTGCCTGCTTCACTTCCATCTCCTCCCTATCCACTTGAGACGGAGCGTCTCTCCCTCTGAACTCCCCTTCTCTTCCTCTCTTGTAGGCACCCACGTGACGTCCATTGAGACGTCATGATCATCACCTTCACCACCACTGACATTAGAGATCTGGGAATAGGCAACAGCGGGGACCACCCTCCTTGGGCTGATTTGGGTACTGTCTTCAGACTGCTGGGTGGCGGCCGTTGCTACCTCCTCTTCCTCATCCGATGCCAAGAATGGCTGTGCATCGACAAGGTCTGGGAATGGACGGGAAAATGACTCTGACTCGAGTGGAGGGGCTATGGTGGTGGCGGTTGTGGTGGTGTCTTTGGGGGTGCACACAGCATAGAGTGAGAAGGGTGCAGATACAGAGGATGAGGAGAGTGCAGAAGCAGAAGGCTGAGTGAGCCACTCAACCAACTCTGGTGTGTCCTTTGATGTAATCGCGCGCACCTTCTCCAATTTCCCACTTAGGCTCCGGCCTGGTGCACCTGCCCGACCCCTACACCCCCTGCAGAATTGCTGGCCTCTTCCTCTGCCTGTCATTTTCAAAATTACCCTGTGACAAAGTCCCTATAGAAGAGCAGTATTTGTGGAAGCAGGTATATAGAACCGCTTAATGATTATTTGCTGGAAGCAGGTATCTCAAACCCCTTTATCACTTTTTGGGGGGCAACTGGTATATCACACCAGTTGAAATTATTTGTTCCAATAGCGTTTGTCCCTCTGTATAGCTTCGGTATCTCAGAACCACACACAACTCCTGCAAATTACAAATGCACTATACGGAAAGTATATTCTAGGTATATCACACCCTTGCCTCAATCAGTTTTTTTTGGGGGGGGCAACTGGTATATCACACCAGTTGCAATTAGTTATTCCAATAGTGTTTGTCCCTCTGTATAGCTGTAGTATCGCAGCAGAAGAACCGCACACAACTGCTGGACAATACAAATGCACTATAATATACTTTATATGTTAGAAAGTATATTATAAGTATATCAGTAGGTCACACCTATTGATAGCACACCTATACCAGTCCTTAAAAGGACTTTTGTGGCCCTATTAGCTAGCGTTTGGGGTCCCTAACAGTCTGTCCCTGCTCCGCACAGCTACCTTTCCCTACACTAGCAATGTAAAATGGTGGCCACATGGGGTTTATTTATAGGGTTGGGGGTATGTCCATGTGCTGAAATGTCTCAATTGGCTGTCCTATCCCACCTGATGGATGTGTCATGGGTCAAAGTTCGGCGCTATGCAAAAAAATATGATGCGTGCGAATATCGCCATAAGTTCACATGTTCAGCGAACAAGCGAAGTTCGCTGCAAAACGACCGCTGGGCAAACCGCAAGGCCATCTCTACAAGCCAGTACTATGAGTGCCGACTCATCAAAGTTGGCTCTCATTCCTGCCCCTGCTCATTGCCTAGGAGACGGAGGACGCCAGCTGCGCTGAAGAAGCATGCGCTGCCAGGTCCTCTCCCCTCCCTTGTTGCCAGATAGACGAGGACGCCCGCCATGTCGGACGCCGGCTCCTCCTCCCTCTCTGTCAGCGTGGTGCCGATGGTTCTGCAAGGAGGAAGCGTAACGCCCACTGCCTGTTACAGTACCCCCCTTCCACAAGGGGCCACCGGACCCCTACTCCCCAGAACCGTTTTTTCATGGTGTGCCAGATGAAATTTTCTAATCAAGCTAGTAGCATGCATTTTACTAGCTGGCACCCAAGACCTTTCTTCGGGACCAAAACCTCTCCAGTGAACCAAAATTTTTTTTCTTACATCAAGGATTCTAGAAACCTTGTATTCTAGTTGAACAGCCACCTCCACTGGAGAGGAGATTCCTGTTCAGGAGATTGTCACGAGGTAGAGTCGCAGGTATAAAGATAGAGCGGAGGTGCACCCCTTTGAGCTGCCACCCGGTCCCCTGTCCCTGCCTACTTGCACCACCAGCCCTAGGTGACGGGGCGCAACTGGGCAACAGTCCCTGACCTGAGGAAGTGCAAGCAGAGAGATAGAGACAGCGGGGAATCGGACAGCCAATGAGAGGTAGCACTAGAGAGGACAGAGAGGTGGAACAAGCAAGGTACCACCAAAAATGGAAGGGCGAGGCGGGTCAACTAGCCGGAGTCAGTCAAGGAGGTCACATCAGTACAAGAGAAGAGGGAAAGACAAAATCCAAAAGCAAGCCGGGGTCAGAATCCGAGAGGTAGCGTCAAGGTTCAGGGAGTATGCAGAATAGGTGTCAGGAAGCAGATCAAGGGTCAAATCCAAAGGTAAGCTAAATAACAATAATAATACACAGCCTAAAGGACCAAAATCACAGGCAACCTGTAACCAGCAGGTTTCCTGTATTTATAGTGGGGAATGAGGGTCATGTGACGTGGCCAGCATCACATGACCGACAGGAAGTGCGCACAGCTGGGTCTTCCCCCCTCCCTTGTTGCCAGAGAGACCAGGACGCCTGTCGCATCAGACGCTGGCTCCTCCTTCCTCTCTGTCAGCGGGGTGCTGTCGGTGCTGCAAGGAGGAAGTGCACCACTGGCTGCCTGTTACAGTGTGTTATTCAACTGTCAAATTGTTGCATAATTCTTTGCTTCTGTAATGGCAGATTTACACTGCAAAATGGTTGGCAGATTATCAGGAACGAACATTACTACAAGCGCTAGTTTCCAGTAATCAGCCATTATAAACCTGCAGCAGATCACCCAATGAACGAGCAAAATGCTTGTTTATCAGATGAAATCATCACTGATGCGGACATGTAAACCATCATTTTTGGGCAGTAGACCCCATACAGTGGCGAAGTTTACTACAGTACATGTAAATGCAGCTCTTCCCCTCCACTGACAATTTTCAGAAAAGAACCGTTTTCTTGTTGATAATTGCCTTCTCTTTGGTACATGTAAATGCCCCTTAAAAGGGTTCTGCAGGAATTAAGAAAATAAAAGTACTTAAATATTACTTTATTATAAATATATCCCCAAATACCTTTCATTAGTTATAATGGTATGTATTGTCTGGAAAGCAATCATTAGGGGAATTAAAACGGCCACTGTCCTATTAGTATACACAAAACCTGTCCTAATCATCCAGCAGGACAAATTACTTCACAACTCGGAGTTAGAGAGCTGCCTCAGCCTCCTTTCTGCTCTACTTGTCAGGGATTATAATCTGGAATATAGATAAGACCTTCAACTGTAGGACATGAAGTACACAGAGACAGGACAGACTGTGGTAATGTGGGACTATGGTAATGGAGACGGCATACAAGTGCTGCTGCTCATTAGCCACATTCCCACCCTCCTCTCTGTACTTCATGCCTCCTCATGAACTCCATTCCCACAGAGATACATTTGAAGATCTTATCTGTATTCAGAATCATAATCCTTGACTAGTAGAGAGGAGGCTGAGGCAGCTCTTTACCTGAGTGTTCTAAAGTAACTTATGGGATTATAAATCATATGAATGTACCATAACATTACTTACACATCTTCAACTCTATAAATAAGTAATAAAACACGTGGACACAAATATTTTTGGTGGAATAAATTAGGCCACGGCCAGCTTTATTAAAGATTAGCTTAATCCAAAATTAAACTGTATCAATATATACCAATAACTTCATAAACAATAATTAGACCAGCCATAAGCTCGGCCTAAACTTCAGACTTAACTCGTCCGCTCACCATTACAGTGAGCGACTTTACACCCACCGGACCATGCCGGCTAACAAGGCGGCGTGGGCCCCACCCCACCCATAACTATCTCAATTATAGCTTGCATGTCCAAATTGAAAATGTCCAAACCAATCTGTGACAAATGAATCTTGTCCGAAAAATAAAGGCTGGGCAAACCACCTTCAAGGTCCACGTGCCGAAATGAAAACCCCCAAATCAATGGCATAAAACGAGCCATAATTCTATTCAAACGTATCCTCATCTTATCTAAATATTTAAAATTAGGACAGGATAACCAAAGTAAACGTGGAATCATTTCCGAAAAAACTAAACGTGCATCAGGGAACAATCGCCTTGCCCTTACCATTGTACGTTTCATACAGAAAGCCAATTCAATGGTGCCAAATTTGCCCACATCATTTGCCCCTGCATGAAAAATTATTATATCAGGATCAGGGTATAAATCACACATTTCCAACATTACATCCATCAAACCTTCCCAACGAAGACCCCTGACCCCATTCCAGTATATTCGAACCGTATCTGTGGACCAAGAGAGGTTGTCACCGTACGATCTTTCTACAGCTCTGCGATGGGCCCAGTATACGAAAGAATGGCCGATAATCCATACGGTGAGACCTGTAAAAACTATAATATAAAGAAACATTAGATCAAAGGAACATCAGGACGCACATACATTTTAAAACAATTAGACGACCATCTTCCAATCCGCTTAATCACTGACGCACTCAAACCCGACCGAGCCGCGCCGTGGCGGCTCCAATTCGGAAAGAATGCAACGTAATCCGGACACCATCTAAACCCAATTCCTTTAAACATTTCCTTAGCACGGATCTAAATTGATATTGTGTTAAAGGAGAAGTATTCGCATGCACAAAGAAAGCAGTACCACCCCCTGGTCTGCGAAGCCAATACTGAGAAATCATACTCACCGGACAAATACCACCCGACCCAACTCTGTTCACTCGGATCCAGGTACCCTTACCTGATTGATCCGTTTTGACGTCGGAAGGAAAAACAAAACATAATTAACATGAACATGGACATGCTTCAAGGCCAATCCCAAACCTGCCTCACAATTTCTTGGAAACAACTCACTAATTCTAAAAGCACCAAAAAACATGCAACAAAACGCAGTGGAAAACAGCAACTCTTCAAAACTATCAAAACAAACTAAAGAAGTAGCCTGACATAATGATAATAACAGTGTGGGAGAAATAGGACATCTATTGTCAGGAGAACAATTACCACGTTTGTAACCCTTTAACATCTGCTTAATCAGGAAGTAATCTAATAAAGAAGGAGAACCTAAAACCCGAAGAAAAAATAAAACACCTGACAAAATCCTCAAAACAGTAGAGTAAGCCAGACCCTCCCTAAACAATGCCACACAGAATGCTAATGCAGCAACCTCGCCACTACCATGAGAAGACCAACCTCTATCAGCTGTAAAACAACACCACCTAAGCCATGAACGGCTATAATCCGACCATGTCGCCGGAGCCACAGAAGACTGTAAGTAAGACATACCTAGGACCAAATCAGATTCCACAGGTACGCAGGGCACGATTCCCCTTTCAGATCGGCCCCTTCCGTCAACTGCCGGAATGTCTGAAACTGAAAACGGGAAAGCGAATCAGCAATTGAATTATCTATCCCAGGGATATGGCGAGCTTTCAACCAAATATTCATTTTTAAACAGAGAAGCACCAGATGACGTAACAATTTAACTACTAACGGACATTTTGATGATAAACAATTAACTGCAAATAAAACACCCTTATTGTCAGTATGCAAAATAATTCTCTTATTGGAAAAACAACTCCCCCATAAAACTAGCGAAACCACCACAGGAAACAGTTCTAACAAAACAATATTCTTAGTCACTCCATTCAAAATCCAAGCAGGATGCCATTCTGCCGCACACCAATGTCCGTTCCAATATGCACCAAAACCGCAAGATCCAGCAGCATCCGTAAACAAATCCATAGAAGAAGCTAAAACAAAATCTTCCTGCCAATATGACCTGCCATTATATAGCTGAAAGAACTCCAACCAAATCATAAAATCTTCCTTAACCTCCTTAGATAGACTAACATGAAAACCAGGGTTCCTCACACCAGAAATCTTTGCAGACAATTGCCGACAAAACACCCGGCCCATTGGCATAATCCTACTGGCAAAAGCTAACATACCCAAGACCGACTGAATCTCTTTCACCTTAGCTGTACGCTTACTTAGCAATGAAGATAAAGCCATACAAATTTTTGACACTTTCTGTGGAGGAAGACAAAATTCGCCCTTCACAGAATCTTTGACAATCCCCAAATATTCCAAACAATTAGTAGGGTACACCGTCTTATCCTCAGCTAACGGAACACCAAACTCAGAACAAACTGCAAAAAAGGATTCCAAACTTTCAAAACATGCTGAAGAATCCGCTGGACCAATGAACAAGAAATCGTCCAAATAGTGCGTCACTGCACCACGCATACACCTGACTGCTACTACCCATTCAATAAACGAGGAAAAAACTTCAAAATAGAAACAAGACAAGGAACAACCCATTGGAATACATTTATCAAAATAAAATAAACCCTGAAATTGAAAACCAAGTGAGTTAAAACAAGAAGGATGTACAGGTAGCAGGCGAAAAGCGGACTGAACGTCCGCCTTTCCCATCAAAGCACCTTTACCAAAATTACGTATCAGATCAATTGCTGAATCAAATGTGGCATACTTGACCGAACACAATGCTTTATCAATTTCATCATTCAAGGATGCACCATAAGGAAAGGATAAATGATGAATTAAACGAAAAGCATTGGGTTCCTTCTTCGGAACAACTCCCAATGGAGAAAGACGAAAATTAGCGAAAGGCGGAGAGGAAAAAGGACCAGCGATCCTGCCTAACTCCAGTTCCTTTGCCAATTTATCCCTCACAACCACAGGAAATTGATCAACCGAAGACAAATTATTAACTCATTCACAACCAACGCCAGAAAACGATGGCAACTGAAAACCCAAAGCAAAACCGTCAAGTAGCAGCTCCGCCATCTTGCAATTTGGGTAACGCTCTAACCAGGGACGCATGGTCACCAGCTTTACTGGTGTCCATGCTTTTTGCAATAAACTCTTTTGTGGATGGCATGGTAGGCATGTTAGCTCTTTTATAACAGCGAACCATCGGGTGACTGCCCCCGCAAAAGGCACATTCATGGCGATATTTACATGACGCAGGCCACCTACACTGTGCTTCATTAAACGCAAAGCAGGTGCCCTTTTTTAACAATTGAGACTGCGGCGCAGCAGAGGCTGGCTGCTGTTTAGGAGCAGAATAAGATGAACGCTGTGGCAACAATAAATTAAGCCACAGCCCAACATCCTTTGTGCCCCACCGCATGCTAGGATAAACGGACAGCCTCTGTCTGAAATTTTCATCATACACAAACCAACCTATCCCCCCAAAATTCTTATACGCCTCTAAAACATTATCTAAATGCTGAAAAAGCCCTGAACATTTTGCCGGGAATTTCTCACCCATCACGCTGCAAAAGATACAATATGCCTGCAACCAATTATTAAAAGTACGAGGGATCGGGCGTCTCCTATCTTCTTCAGACTTATCCTCCCTTTTATCTAATTTAGCAACAAAATCTTTTGAAGCAGGCAACAGCGACAAAATGTCCACAAATTCATTTCTCCATATCTTTTCTTTAACCGACATGGAGAGATGAAAGCCTAAAGGCGAAATATCACATGGTAACATTTCTTTATAACATGACTCTGACACTCCTCCACGTTTAGCCACCGCTGGAAGAGGGAGAGAGTCATCACTATCATAATCCCCTCCCATCCCCCGACCGCTAAAACGCCAAGCATCAGAAAAATCGCCTGCCGTACCAGCCGGTTCAGGAGCAGGGGGGGGAAGAGGAGCAATACTCTGCAAAGAAGAAAGTACAGAAGACAAGGATGCAATAACGGTGCCCAGATCCCTGGGGAACTCACCACCCGCTGGAGTAGCACTCCGAACACCAGAAGAAGATGCGGATGCCTCTTGTCTCTGCGTCACGCTTTCCAAGCACACACCGTCCCACTGCTCAACACCGGAGCGGAGCGGCAGGGACTGGTGCTGCACAGGCTGTGGCTCCATTCTGCGTCGTCTACGTCCATGTTGCCGCAAAGGATGTGCAGGGGGCTCAAGCGATGCTCTTCTCACAGCAGGACCTTCCTGGGAACCAAAATGCTGCAGGGCAGAAGCGGAACCAAAAAGCTGCTCCAAGTTTCCTGGGGACGCAGATTCAGGACGGACCTCAGCCTGTGATGTCATCCCCAAGCGGCCACTTCCGGTTTCCTCTACAGCAGCACTCCGTCTATCCGATCTTCTCCTTTCCGGGACAGACCTGCAGGGGGAGGGAGAGAAACGGGTGCGCTGCCTCTTCTCTCTTCTTGAAGAGCGCAGCGCAGGCACCACAGGGAGACCTTCGGGTACGTCAGCCGCAGACACCGCCGGGACCGGGACATCGCCAGGATCGCACACCACCGCCGGAACAGCCACCGATGCAGACCAGTCAGCTAAGCAGGATTCCAGCCAGGACGCCGTCACTCCATCTCCCGCACGCCTCCGCAGCTCAGCCACGAACTCCTCCATCAGGTATGCAGGCAGGCAGCACCTCCTCCAGATGCTGTTGAGATGACAGCCTAACACTGACCGCTACCGCAACTATATAGCCCTTACTATGGGGGGCCTTGAAACTGTCCCACCAATGACCCACTGTTGCTGGGCATCTCAGGCCACTCTGCCCAGCAACACTACTTCATAGGTCACTTACTGACCCAATGATTGACATCTGCCCCAGACCCCCAGTAACCAGCTATTTTTAGCTCACCTAACACACTTTTAGGCGGGAAATTTTCCCGCCACAAACTAATAAAAGCTAATGGGATGATTATAATCCCATGCGGATCCCTCTATATAATTTTGGGATCCATACATCCTGCTGTATGATGAGGACAGTTACTAATAGGATGATGGCCATTTTATTTCTTCTAATGATTGCTACCTAGACAAAACAAACCATTGTGTTGAGCGAATCGAAGCATCCAAAGCGGAATTCGATCCGAAGTTTAGTAAAAATTTGATTCACCACAAATCCGAATTTCCATGGGCTTCGTGGTAACAAATCTTTTTTTATTCTAAAATGGCTGCACGTGTTACAAAGTGAAAGTAAGAAGCTCGGGGAAATGAGATCACCCATAATGACATGCAGCCATCCAATTAACAGGATAGACGTCCCCTGTGATGTCACAGTCCTATAAAAGCCTCATGCCGCGCAATCTCTGCCATATCACTGTGAGTTGAGCATAGGGAGAGACGTGACAAGCAATTATGTGCTAGGGACAATGTTGCTGAAAATTGTTTAAAGAAGAATATTGGACAGGGAGAATGCAGGGACAGTGCAGGGAGACTGTAGGCAGATCATTGGGAGACAGCAAGGAGACTGCAGGTTGAATGTAATAGCCAAGTGCATCTTGTTCAATCTGTTATTTTACACATAGACTTACCATGCGTCAGACTCAGTATTAAAGGGTGGTCTAATATATTGCCACATTTATCTTGTTCAGCTGCTACCACGTTCATAGTTAATCTGTTGTACATATATAGACTTGCTGTGTGTCAGATTCAGTATTAAAGTGCAGTCTTATACATCACTGTGTTTATCTTATTCAACTGCTGCGACATTCATAGTTAATCTGTTATTTTATACATAGAGATACTGTGCATCAGACTCAGTATTAAAGGGCAGTCTAATACATCACCGTGCTTATCTTATTTAACTTCTGCGACATTCATAGTTAATCTGTTATTTTATACATAGAGATACTGTGCATCAGACTCAGTATTAAAGGGTCGTCTAATATATTGGCGTGTGCATCTTGTTCAACTGCTGCCACATTTATAGTTAATCTGTCATTTTATACATAGACTTACTGTACGTCAGACTCAGTATTAAAGAGCGGTCTAATATATCGCCATGTTTATCTTGTTCAACTGCTGTTATTTTCTACATAGACTTACTGTGTGTCAGACTTATTTTGTTCAACTGCTGCGACATTTATAGTTAATCTGTTACATTACTAATACAGTTACTGTACACTATGGCCAACAGACAGTTGCCTGAGCCCCTTCAAAAGGAATTGGCAGTGACAAAAATGTTGCTGTAGCAGACACAAGTAGCAGCAGAAGAAGGGGGTGGGGATTGCAGCAGCCGCAGCAACAGTCCAGAGCTGCCACTCTCATGTTTTGACCAACAATTCAGGTCTCCTGGAATGGTTGACTCGCTCTTCAAAATCATCTCAAATGACAACAGATACACACAAAGAAACAAAGATGGCACCGGCAGCATCTCACATCATCCAATATTTTATTGCGACCTCAAGACAAATACAGCAGCAAAGTTTCGGCTGAAACTCAGCCTTTGTCAAGCCTTATCCACGGCAACTGACGGCGCTCATTAATGTGGCCAATCGGCCATCTCACGTGCCATGTCATCATTGGCCACATTAATGAGCGCCGTCAGTTGCCGTGGATACAGCTGATACACCCGAATAAGTGAGTGCAGCTGAGCGCGGCTGCGCACTTCACATGGGACAACGCAGACATGAACAGCATCGCCATACTGAGTCTCTGACCAGGTGCAAGGTAATGAACACATGGCCAGTAGTGTTTTAAATGAATAGTGATAAACACTGATGATCTGAAGGGGTGTGTTTTTATGTGGGGTATATATACATGTATTGATGTTGATATCATTAGGCTTGACAAAGGCTGAGTTTCAGCCGAAACGTTGCTGCTGTATTTGTCTTGAGGTCGCAATAAAATATTGGATGATGTGAGATGCTGCCGTTGCCATCTTTGTTTCTTCGTTCATCATATGGCCTGTTGGATCAAGGGTCAACGGTGAGGCTGTTGCATCGAATTTTACGCATCTACAAAAGACCGTCTAGTGCTGCTTCTACCTACATTTATTACTAACAGATACACACAGTCAGGAATCGGTGGGGTCCTCTGAACCATACTTAGTTGGCTTGGCCCAGGAACTGCCTCTTTGCCCTCACTAGTGTTGATCGAGTACCAAAGTGCTCGTGTCGAACACATTGCGATACTCAGGAGGTTCTACCGAGTACAATGAAAGTCAATGGGAGAACCCCAGGCACCCCATGCTCTGAAGGAAGCGGGGAGGGTGTTGGGACTCTAGTTCGGCTCAGTAGTGCCTTCTCTGAATCCATATATAGCTATGTCCATATATGGAGACAGTGCTTGGGGACACCCCAGTTAATTTAAATCTAATTTAGCCTGTATTTCAAAAAAGTTTCTGCCAGGATTCAAACTCCCAACCATCTGTGTTAGAGGCAAGGAACTTAACCACTCAGCTAAAAAATTAATATAAATATATATATATATATATATATATATATTGTAGAAAGGCACAAGGGACCATCATAGATGGAAGATATGTGTCACCGAGGTTCCTGGCCTCGGTGAAGTAGGAGCCAGTAGTGTAAATGTCCGCAGCAGCTGCTGATGGACACTTTGATAGTTAGCATAGCTGTGAAAAGCTAATCCGGGCCGGCTCTTACTGGGAGCAGCCAAAGTGCAGGGAGGGTTGGCTGTTCCCCCTGGTCCAGGCCGGGTTTTGACGGGCTTACAAAAAGTCAGCCAGCAGGGTCAGTGGTGTGATTACCTGGCTGATGGTGGAGCTCTGTGTAGCTGTGTGTTTTGGAGCCGAGTGAAAACCAGTGGGTCTCTGCCGAGAGACAAAGGACAAAGCAAGGTTCCCATCCACTCCGTGGGGAGTACGGTACTGTGCCCTAAAACTTTCTATGTGATTTTTCAGATTCAAGATTGAACTGTTTTTCTTTAAGTGTCAGCTGAAGTAAGCTGATCACTACCGCCTGTTGAATTGTGGTGTGCCAACAATAAAAGACATTTATTACTTTGATTTCCACCACTAAAAGGCTACTGTGTATTTATCTGAAGACTACCATTTGGGAAATCCCTACAATTATATATATATATATATATATATATACAGACGTGGACAAAATTGTTGGTACCCTTTGGTCAATGAAAGAAAAAGTCACAATGGTCACAGAAATAACTTTAATCTGACAAAAGTAATAATAAATTAAAATTCTATAAATGTTAACCAATGAAAGTCAGACATTGTTTTTCAACCATGCTTCAACAGAATTATGTAAAAAAATAAACTCATGAAACAGGCATGGACAAAAATGATGGTACCCCTAGAAAACACAGAACATAATGTGACCAAAGGGACATGTTAATTCAAGGTGTGTCCACTAATTAGCATCACAGGTGTCTACAACCTTGTAATCAGCCATTGGGCCTATATATATGGCTCCAGGTAATCACTGTGTTGTTTGGTGATATGGTGTGTACCACACTCGACATGGACCAGAGGAAGCAAAGGAAAGAGCTGTCTCAAGAGATCAGAAAGAAAATTATAGACAAGCATGTTAAAGGTAAAGGCTATAAGACCATCTCCAAGCAACTAGATGTTCCTGTGAGTACAGTTGCACATATTATTCATAAGTTTAAGATCCATGGGACTGTAGCCAACCTCCCTGGACGTGGCCGCAGGAGGAAAATTGATGACAAATCTAAGAGACGGATAATCCGAATGGTAACAAAAGAGCCTAGAAAGACTTCTAAAGAGATTCAAGGTGAACTTCATGCTCAAGGAACATCAGTGTCAGATCGCACCATCCGTCGTTGTTTGAGCCAAAGTGGACTACATGGGAGACGACCAAGGAGGACACCATTGTTGAAAACGAATCATAAAAAAGCAAGACTGGAATATGCCAAACTACATGTTGACAAGCCACAAAGCTTCTGGGAGAATGTCCTGTGGACAGATGAGACAAAAATCGAAGTTTTTGCCAAGGCACATCAGCTGTATGTTCACAGACGAAAAAATGAAGCATATCAAGAAAAGAACACTGTCCCTACTGTGAAACATGGAGGAGGCTCTGTTATGTTCTGGGGCTGCTTTGCTGCGTCTGGCACAGGGTGTCTTGAATCTGTGCAGGGTACAATGAAATCTCAAGACTATCAAGGAATTCTAGAGAGAAATGTACTAGCCAGTGTCAGAAAGCTTGGTCTCAGTCGCAGGTTATGGGTCTTGCAACAGGACAATGACCCAAAACACACCGCTAAAAACACCCAAGAATGGCTAAGAGGAAAAAATTGGACTATTCTAAAGTGGCCTTCTATGAGCCCTGACCTCAATCCTATTGAGCATCTTTGGAAGGAGCTGAAACATGCAGTCTGGAAAAGGCACCCTTCAAACCGGACACAACTGGAGCAGTTTGCTCATGAGGAGTGGGCCAAAATACCTGCTGAGAGGTGCAGATGTCTCATTGACAGTTACAGGAAGCGTTTGATTGCAGTGATTGCCTCAAAAGGTTGCGCAACAAAATATTAAGTTAGGGGTACCATCATTTTTGTCCATGCCTGTTTCATGAGTTTATTTTTTTACATAATTCTGTTGAAGCATGGTTGAAAAACAATGTCTGACTTTCATTGGTTAACATTTATAGAATTTTAATTTATTATTACTTTTGTCAGATTAAAGTTATTTCTGTGACCATTGTGACTTTTTCTTTCATTGACCAAAGGGTACCAACAATTTTGTCCACGTCTGTATATATATATATATATGGTACTTCTACTGAGACCTATACAGTAGAAGTCTCATATTATATTTTTTTTTTTTACTGAGTGCCTATGCAGCTATAGCGTATATAGTGTACTGGTTAAAGTTCTGGTGTGTGATGCAGAAGCTGTGAATTCAAATCCCATCACAAACTTTTTTCAGAAATAGAGGTTAAATTAGACTTATATATTTTATTTAAAAAAATTATAATTGTAAAAAAATAAAAATAAATGTGTAATTACTAAAAAAAAAAAAAAAAAAAAATATATATATATATATATATATATACACACCATATTTTTCGCCCATCAGACACACCTAGGTTTTTGAGGAGGAAAATAAGAAAAATTATATTTTTAAACAATAGGTGTGCTTTTGGTGGGTTTTGAACTAATGGTGGTCTGTGGAAGACACTATTATGGGGGATCTGTGGATGACATATTGTTATGGGGGAGATCTCTGGACGGCACCGTTTTGGGGGATCTCTGGATGGCACTGTTATGTGGGATCTCTGGATGCACTGTTATGGGGACATCTGTGGATGACACTGCTATGGGGGATCTGTGGATGACACATATATAGCATCTTATGCTATGTGCCATCCACAGATACCTCCCATAACAGTGTCTCTGCAGTGCGAATGACTCCCAATACAGCGGCTGGGGGCCAGCATCTGGATTAGGAATGACAGTAGGGACCGGTGCAGTCCCTGTATTCTAATGCACTGGCCCCACTAACTGTTGTATAATCTTATCTAGCCTGCATTGTTAAGATATAATAATCATGTGTAATACAGCGATATTACTTACAACTAAGTTCCGTAGCAGAGAGGGGGGAGGAGGCAGGCCGGGAGGGCAGGCGGGCAGCGCGTCACTCACTACGTCACGCGCCCGTGCCACCTGCTTCATTCATAAAGTCGGCGGCGCAGGCGCATGACGTAATGAGTGATGCGCCACCCTCCTGGCCTGCCTCCTCCCTCCTATCTGCTACGGAACTTGTTGTAAGTAATACAGACGGATTACACATGATTATTATATCTTAACAATGCCTACAGGTTAGATAAGATTATACAACAGTGAGTGGGGCCAGCAATATAATACAGGGACTGCACCGGTCCCCGCTGTCATTCCTAATCCAGATGCTGGCCCCTCCTCTCTCTCGGTTGATACACCCGCCGACCGCTGTGTGCGGCATCGCGGCGGCTGTGTATCATTGTAATTTGCAGCATTCGCCCCATAAGACGCACTGTTATTCCCCCCCCACTTTTGGGGGGTGCGTCTTATAGGGCGAAAAATACGGCGTATATATATATATATATATATATATATATATATACATACTTTTTTTTGTAATTACACATTTATTTTGTGCCATACATTTTTCACAATTACAAAAAAAATATATAAATCTAATTTAATCTCTATTTCTGAAAAAGTTTGTGATGGGATTTGAACTCACAGCTTCTGTATCACAGCCCAGAACTTCAACCACTACACTATATACCTGCATATCAGTCTCTAAATTAGATTTTAAAAAAATATGAGACTTCTACTGTACTGTACTTCTACTGAGACCTATACAGTAGAAGTCTCATATTTTATTTTTCTACAAAAATGGTTCGCTCATCTCTAGAGCCATTATAACTAATGAAAGGTATTTAGGAATATATTTAGTAATTTTTTTCTTAAAGGGGTATTCCCATCTTAATGATCACTGTTAAATCTGTTAATGATTTAACAGTGATCATTTTTCTAAATATATTTCATTAACTAATTCCCACCCCTTAGAAGAAAATAAACATATACTTACCTGACTGTTGTCTTCCGTCTCCCCTGGTTATGGCCACCGCTATTCTCAGGAATCGCGGTGGCCGCGCTTGCACAGACAACTTCTACTCTTCTCCCGGCCGGCCGCGCGCAGTCCCGAAAGCACACGCCGAGGCCGCGCATCCGCTATGGTGATTTCTTCCTGGCCAGTATAGTATAATTGCCAGGAAGAAGTCACCTGCAGGGCAGGGTGGTGCCTGCCCTGCCTAGCAACAGTAGCTAGGAACTCTCCCCATATACAGCCTATGAGACTTACAGTGCACAGAATACAGTTAACACTTGCAGTGGGACACTGCACTAGTCACTTCTGTATTTCTACTAGTGTTTTAGGATTTCATCCTATAACCAGCATATCACATCAGCCAAGTTACATTGTTTGGGGGCCCAGTGGAAAACAATTGTTAGCAAGCGTTCATTTTTCCTGCAATGCCACCACAGGAGAAATGAAGAACTACACAGTTTCAACTTAAAGCAGTTTCTATACTAAACAATCCCTTTTAAGGCCAATAATTGAGCAGCATTTTAGT
The DNA here is from genome assembly GCF_014858855.1 of Bufo gargarizans. Taxonomy (NCBI): domain Eukaryota; kingdom Metazoa; phylum Chordata; class Amphibia; order Anura; family Bufonidae; genus Bufo; species Bufo gargarizans. Next base: position 473,126,392 of record NC_058081.1, on the reverse strand, counting down.
ATCCATATTAGATCCACATGACCTGGGCCCTGTTTGGTTCAACTCGACTGAAATCTAAAATTAACTTAAGCCATCATTAATGCATTAAGTTAAGATATCTTTAGCTTTGACATAGTGATCCCTAGATTGTGCAGCTGCTAAAGTGAATGGTCACCCCTCCCCCACCATCATCCCAGGTGAATCTAACCTCTGCCTGCTAACTATTAAATCATGAAGACTAATAGAGACACATGGCAAACACCTTCAATTGACATCCTTCCAAATGCTCATTTTAAAACTATTTATGCAACCTTATGAATATACAATTCCTGCCCCGCCAGCTACAACTCCAAAATAAATCTCAGGGGATGTAATTACAATAATTGGCTCTCACTAAGATTCTGCAGCTTTTTCTGAAGTCTTACATTTTCTTATGTACTTAGAATTATGCTAAAATAATCATGCTTAAGAAAATTAAAACATGTTTGCTCCTTTTTAGGGGCACTTTGCTTGGTAGCACTTTTCAAGCTAGAAAAGTACTGGAATGTCTGAGCTGCAGTTCCGTTTGCAGCACTCAAGTGAACTTACCGCATCTCCTTGCAACTTTGGTGACTACTATTATTATGCTTCAGACTTAAAGGGGTTGTCCGGTTTCAAAGCTGATCCCGGACATACCCTTATTTTCACCCAGACAGCACCCCTGGTGTTGGCATCGGAGCATCTCATGCTCCGATGCGCTCTCTTGCCCTGCGCTAGATCGCGCAGGGCACGGACTCTTTTGTTTACAATAAAACTTTGCTGGGCAGAAGCTTTCACCTGGCAGTGTGTTCGGTGACATCACCGGCTCAGATGAGCGTGCTTTAGCGCTGCCCTAGCCATTTTAATGGCTAGGGCAGCGCTAAATCCCACCCATCAGTGCCGGTGACTAGTGTTGAGCGAGCATGCTCGGACGAATACCTGTTCGGCTCGAGCATCGCTATGCTCGGCACATGACGGTACTTGGCCGAGTACCGCAGGTGCTAGAGCGCCATGCTCGAGTCTCCTCCCCGCACACTTTGCGACTGCTAAGCAGCCAATAAACGTGCAGGTAAGTACTGCCATCACTATGATGCCAGTAGCCATGTTGGCTACTGGCATTACAGCGATTGGCTGGCCAGAACGCGTCATCGGGTGCTATATAGCACCCGATGACGCAGGTTTGGTTCATTGTGAGTCAGGGAGAGCTGCGCTTAGGAAGGGACAGAGAGTTTCGGGAGTGCAATTGCAATATATTCGATAGAAAAACTTTTCAAAGACCCAAAAGTACTTTTAAGGACTAATGTGTGTGGTGGCAGGCTGGCAGCAATATAATTTAACCAGAATTTTTTTTTTTTAATACTTTACAATTTCGATAGAGGGTGTCTACAGTGACTTGTGACATCTGTGCTGCAATACCTTCTGTGTGTCAGGGCCAGATATTGGGAAAAATATTACTGACAACAAATATATATATTTTTTTCATAATTTATCCACACTTTGCCTAGACTGTTGGTAATAACCAAAGGATGAGAGGGGGGGGGGGACCCCTACCCACACTGGCCCATACTTAAACATCCCAAATAAGGACACTGACCACGTTCTTCCTTTTAACCTTTCTTTATTGTTGGGTGGTAGTCGGCCACAGCTATATCTCTTTTATTCATCCAAAAACGGCAACAGTATAAAAACCGTGCGATCCGCCAGCCGCTGGACTCCCAACGGGCAGATTTCGCCAAACCCATCATTAATAACTTTTAAGTTACAGTAACTTGCCGCCAGCTGTGACTTATAAAATTCCTCAAGCCCGCACACAGCCTCCCTGAGAACAGAACACACAGACAAACAGCAATATAAATTAACATTAAAACTTCCAAATACAGGAAACAAAAGGGAGGGAGGGTGGGGACACCTCGCTTCCGATAAAGAGGAAGAGGATAGGCGGGGACAGCACATAAGTACCCTCCTGCTACCCGCCCCCTCTTCCTGCTGTGCACTAGATTAACCCCTTAACTACTCCCACAAACTGAACTCTAAATCTAGGGCCATACAGGTGCCCTAAGGAGATAGAAAGGGAGGGGGGGAGACCCACAGTCCCTGTCTACCCTCCCTAAACAGTCGGGCAGCCACCAGACTGTTGGTAATAACCAAAGGATGAGAGGGGGGGGGGGGACCCCTACCCACACTGGCCCATACTTAAACATCCCAAATAAGGACACTGACCACGTTCTTCCTTTTAACCTTTCTTTATTGTTGGGTGGTAGTCGGCCACAGCTATATCTCTTTTATTCATCCAAAAACGGCAACAGTATAAAAACCGTGCGATCCGCCAGCCGCTGGACTCCCAACGGGCAGATTTCGCCAAACCCATCATTAATAACTTTTAAGTTACAGTAACTTGCCGCCACGGAGGAGACCTGCCCTCAAACAGGGCTCCGACCACCACCCAACAAGAACAGGGCTTGCTCAATCCCATCCTGAAGTCCAGAAAGGAAGATATCCAGTCCAATATCAGTCAAATGGACACCGTCAGGCCTCATTAAAGAACGGTTGTCCCCTTCCAACTGGCGGTGCCGAACAACCACACCCCCCCGGGACCGAACAAAACGGGAAACTCGCAAATTCAACGTCCGCCTGCACCTTTCTATAGCCTCCCCGTCCCTGTCACCGTGCCAAACCACCCGCGGAACAATTTCAGACCACACCAACACTACCTCCCTAAAGAAGGACGGGAACCTCTCCAAATCTGACCGCATCAGGGTCAACAGTTCCAGCAAGGGAACAGAACCAATGTCATTGCCCCCAGCGTGAACAACCAGGACCACCGGGCCCACGGCTTGAACGCCAATCTCCACCACCTGCGAGAGGAGATGCGACCACCGGAGGCCACGAATACCCCTCCATGACACTTCCACGTCTCGAAAACCGAGCGATCTCCCGCCAGGCCTACATTCGGCTCGTTGCGCCGCCCAAAAAACATAGGAATGGCCGATCAACCACACCGCCGGCCTGCCCGAACCGTGAGTCTGCCAGGTAGCAGGGGAAACCGAGGATCTGACCAGCGACATCAGCTGCTGTCCACCAAATCCCACAGGTGCGGGGGGCATTCCCGGCCCTCCCGTTCCGCTTCCGGGAGAAAGGATCGGAATTCCTGCCAACGAAAACGGGAAAGAGCATCAGCAACCTTATTTTCAACACCCGGAACATGACGGGCCCTAAAATAAACATTCAATGCAAGACAGCGAAGAACCAAGTAACGCAGTAGAGACAAGACAGGAAGAGAAGAGGAGGATAAGCTGTTGACACAATACACCACTCCCAGGTTGTCCGTCCAAAAAGACACATGTTTGTTGGACAACCTGTCCCCCCACAGCTCCACCGCCACGATAATGGGGAACAACTCGAGCAGAGTAAGGTTCTTACACAACCCCGAGGACCGCCACGACTCAGGCCACTCAGCAGCGCACCAGTCCTTCCCCAGAATGGTCCCGAATCCACGAGACCCCGACGCATCAGAAAACAAAGACAACTCAGCGTTAGACATTTCCCTGGACATGTAACACGTGTGACCATTGTAAGACAGCAAAAAGGACCTCCAGACCCCCAAGTCCTCTTTCAGGGACTTGGAGAGCCGGATGTGGTGCCGCGGAGATTTAACACCCCGTGTGGCCAAGGAGAGGCGACGGGCGAAAACCCGGCCCATGGGCATAACTCGGCATGCAAAACACAACAGACCTAACAGGGACTGAAGCTGCAACAAGGTAACCTTCACCACCGATAGGAAACCATCAATCAACCCCAGAAGCTTCTGCAACTTCTCCGGCGGCAACCTGAAAACCATATCCAACGTGTCAATCTCAATGCCCAAAAACGACAGCCGTGTGACCGGGCCCTCAGTCTTCTCACTCGAAATGGGAACCCCAAATTGCGCCATCCTCTCCAGAAAAACAGTTAACAGGGATAGGCAACCACCACCACTGCCAGGGGAAACAAAGAGAAAATCGTCTAAATAATGCAAAACTGACGTAGAACCAGACTCATAACGAACGACCCACTCCAGGAAAGACCCAAACATTTCAAAATAATGGCAAGAAATAGAACAACCCATAGGGAGGCACGTGTCGTAATAAAAAAGGCCATCAACACAACAACCCAACAAGTGGAAACAATCCGGATGAACCGGAAGAAGCCGAAAAGCCGATTCGATATCCGACTTAGCCAGCAGGGCCCCCTTGCCCGCATCCCTGACCAACGCAACCGCCCTGTCAAAGGACACATAAGACACAGATGCATCCTCCGGAGAGATGCCGTCATTAACCGACGAACCCTTAGGGTAAGAGAGATGGTGGATCAACCTGAACTTGCCTGGCTCCCTTTTGGGGACCACGCCCAACGGGGAGACCCTCAGATTAGGAAACGGCAATTCAGTAAACGGGCCCCGGACCCTACCCAGAGAAACTTCCTTACCGACCTTTTCCCTGAGAACCTCGGGGAGATCACGGGCCGATTTCAGGTTATCCGCAAAATACGGGAACCGGTTCAGAATAAAAGGGATGAAAAAACCAAACGAAAAACCAACACGGAGCTGAGCAGCCGCCTGCCTATTGGGGTACCTGTCTAGCCAGGGGCCCATCTCTGCTACGCTCACCGGGGTCCTTCTGAGCCCCATGCTCGAACTGCTTGGACAGCTTAACTGGGGGGCGGGAGCATTTATTAGCCGGGTGGGAACCACCACAGGCCGAGCACTCGTGCTTGAATCTGCACAACCCTGCGAACCTGCAGTTGCCTTCATTAAATAACCAGCACGATCCGGGTCGGCGGACGGCCACCGGTCCCGGGGAAGGAGATCCCCCTGAACCAGCGGCCGCCCCTGGAAAGGGGGCTGGTCTCTGTGACACCATCAATCTCAGCCACACATCTGTGGCCTTAACCCCCCAACCTATCTCCGGCTGCAAACCCAAACGGCGCCTAAATTCCTCATCATAGCGCCACCATGCGCTACCCCCATGGGACTTGTAGGCACTATAAATGATGTCCTGATAAACAAACAACTCAGAACAGCGCTCGGGGTGACGCTGACCCATAATGCAACCCAACACCGAAAAAGCCTGCAACCAATTGTTCATGGTTCTGGCAACTTTGGGCCTCCGCTCATACGGCTTGTCCGAAAAACGCCTCTCCTTGTCAACAGTATGTTGATCCACTGATATGAGAGACCAAATATCCACATAATGGTTATCCCAAATTTTCTCCCGGACGGACTCGTCCAAATGGGCACCCAAAAGACTAACCCCACAAAACACGATTCTTTATGCACCCCCGCTAACACAGGAGCTGGCTTAGCAGGAGGCGGCGGAAGGGACAGGTCAGCAGTAGGCTGCAAACGATCGACCAACAATTTTAACAGTGTAGCCATATCAGAACCCCCACCACCCGCCCCCCATGCACCCGTAAATTGGTACTCACCGGACGGAGGCGGTATTGGCGCTACCGCGGGACCAGGCACGGGAACCTCAGGCTGCAAAGAAGGTGCCAGAACCAGGCTCTGAGCCCTGGAAGACCGACCAGACGTCCGCCTATTGCGCTGGACCCGCACACGCCGCACAGACTCCCCAGACGCGGCAACGGACCCCTCCGAGGACGACGGGGACCGCCACCTTGAGGATCTGGATCGCCTGTTCCATGCTGAGTCACCAGACCTGCGACGCGACCGGTGCCTGTGGGATCCATGGCGCCTCCGGCTCTCATGAGAGGAGGATGAAGAGCTGGACCTTCCCCTGCGGGCACGTGACCGTTCGGGCGCAGGAGGGGGAGGAGGTACGAGTGGCTGAGACAGTGCAGTGATAGGGGAAAAAAGCACTTCAGCACCACTAGGGGTCACTGCAGGCATCATGGCCAGTGAAGGAGCAACAGAACTAACTCCCGGCTGCTGCTCAGTAATAGCAGGGGGCAGAGTGATTTGAGTGGAAGGGGGGGTAGGGGGGAGACTCTGGGAAGAATGGCTGCTACCCTGTGACCCCATCCTGCTGCCTGCACGTACACCTAAACTTCCACTGACCTCGTGTGAGGAGGGAAGAGCCTGGGGCTGGGAGGGGGGAGGAAGGGGCGGAGCTACCGCCCTCTGCACAGAGCCGGCAGCCAGAAGCTCCAGCGATCCTGCAGCAGCACAGATACGGGAGCCCAAGGTAAGCTGAGAAGGAGGGGGGCTATGGCCGAGACGTACGGGGGGGCGGATAAGCCGGGAGGACCGCCTGCCCTCCGCAGGAGCAATCGGGACATCACATGGCTGCATCGGAAACACCGCAGCCGGCGCACTGACAGAAGGAGGTGAGGGGTCAGGGGAACCCAGACTACACAAAAACGAGCGCAGCCACCCCTCACCCCCCTCCGCCATGCGCGCCAACAAGACCTCCCTCAGACGGGCATCACCCGCAGCCATCGCAATCTCTTGTACAGACAGAGCGCAGGTGCAACTCACCAGGACACCTCGCTTCCGATAAAGAGGAAGAGGATAGGCGGGGACAGCACATAAGTACCCTCCTGCTACCCGCCCCCTCTTCCTGCTGTGCACTAGATTAACCCCTTAACTACTCCCACAAACTGAACTCTAAATCTAGGGCCATACAGGTGCCCTAAGGAGATAGAAAGGGAGGGGGGGAGACCCACAGTCCCTGTCTACCCTCCCTAAACAGTCGGGCAGCCACCATAAACGATGTCTGCAGTCAATTGTCACATCTGCGCTGCAATAGCGTGTGTCAGGGCCAGATATTGGGAAAAATATTACTTACAACAAACATATATTTTTTTCCATAATTTATCCACACTTTGCCTATAAACAGTGTCTGCAGTGAATTGTCACATCTGCGCTGCAAGCGTGTGTGTGTGTGTGTCAGGGCCAGATATTGGGAAAAATATTACTGACAACAAATATATGTTTTCCATAATTTATCCACACTTTGATTATAAATGGTCCCTTATAACATATAACATTTAATATGAAGAAGGAGAGCATTAAGGGACGGGGAAGGTGATGGTGCACTCAAAGGCCATCGCCCTGGGCACGGTGAAACCGTGCCTGCTGCCAGAGCACAAGAAAAACAATCATCCAAGATACCTAGCTTCATGTCCCAGTTTGCAGGGCGGTGCAGGACACCACTCTTGAAGTCAGCCCAGTGCGAGCAGGTGGTCGGTTGGATTGCAGCAGATAGTGCTTCCAGTCGGTTTAGCACCACCCTGTCTTCCACCAAGTCCAGTCTCAGTAGCCAGGAGTCTGGTCCAGACAATCCTCACCCTGCTCCTCCTTCCTCCCACCATTTACAATCTAGCCAAACAAGTGATCCCACACTCGGATATTCCGAGGACCTCTTTGCATCGCCATTAATTGATTTGGCCCTCTCGCCAAGCCCGCTTGAAGAGGAACCTGAGATCTTGTACCCCGATTCCCAACCTCTTGTGCATCCAGAGTCACAAGAACATGACGCTGGGGAGCGGCAATTAGTGTGTAATGAGGTGGATGATGATGAGACACAGTTGCCAATGATTCAACCGCATTTACCTCTCAAGAGGTTGAGGAAGAGGATCACACACAGTTGTCAATCACGTAGGTTTAAATTACATTTAGATATTTTATATTTTTTTTGTTATTGTAAAAAATGTATGGCACAAAATAAATGTGTAATTACTATATTTTTAGTAATTACACATTTATTTTGTGCCATACTTTTTTTACAATTACAAAAAAAATATATAAAATATGTACATTTAATTTAAACCTACATGATTGACAACTGTGTCTCATCCATTATGTATGTATATATATATATATATACATACATAATGGATGACACAGTTGTCAATCACGTAGGTTTAAATAAAATTTATATATATATTTTTTTTTTTTTGTAATTGTAAAAAATGTATGGCACAAAATAAATGTGTAATTACTAAAAATATAGTAATTACACATTTATTTTAAGCCATAATTTTTTTTACAATTACTAAAAAAAATATAAAATATATAAATTTTATTTAAACCTAAGTGATTGACAACTGTGTGTCATCCATTATGTATATATATATATATATATATATATATATATATATATATATTATAATATATTATATTTTTTAAATATATAATAATAAATGTAAATATATTATGGCTAAAAACTTATTTATATATTTAATTTAAATTTAGCCTTTATTTCTGTAAAAGTCCTGCTGGGATTTGAACTCACAATCTTCTACATTAGAGCCAAGAATCTTAACCACTACACTATACTGCTTCCTGTTAACCTGCAGTGAAATATGAAATGATACTTCTGCTGTACAGGAATACTTACTACATGACAAACTACTATGAGGTTGTTCTCACACAGTTTATAAGTCAGCTTTATAGCTGAGTGGTTAAAGTTCTTTACCCTAATGTAGCAGGTTGTGAGTTTAAATCTTGGCAGAGACATTTCAGAAATAGATGCTACATTGGAATTAAATACACTGACTCAAGCACACAAGGCATTAGACTGAATACTGCGATGTGGTATTCGACCGAACATGCTTGCTCAACACTACTAATAAGTCATTTTTTTCCCACACTAATACATGCCACAAAGGGCTTTAATTTTCTCACTTTACCACATAACAGCTAATAAGCCCCTTTTTTGCCACTAATACACACCAAAAAAAGGCTTTAGAACATATAACTGCGGCCGTAAACGGCAAATAATTTTTTTTTTGCCACTAATACATGCCAAAAAGGGCTGTAATTTTTTCACTTTACCACACAAACAGCTAATAAGCCCCTTCCCCCCCCCCCTCTAATACACAACATAAAAAAAGGCTTTTGAACTTATAACTGCGACCGTTAAAGGCAAATAATTTTTTTTTTTTGCCACTAATACATGCCAAAAAGGGATTTCATTTTCTCACTTCACCACACAACAGCTGATACATGCCAAGAAGAGCTTTAGAACATATAGCTGCGGCCGTGAACGGCAAATAATACTTTTTTTTTGCCACTAATACACGCCAAAAATATTCCCACTTCACCACACAAAGGCTAATAAGCTCTGCTCAGGCAAATTGGGGTAGGTTTTTAGAAACTGATAAACCACAAGGTTAAATATGTGGGCAAGGCATGGGCTGTGTCTTAGGTTGCTCAGATCCAAAGCCGCCACCAAGTTACGGCCATTATCAGACATAACCATGCCTGGTTGTAGGTTGAGTAGAGATAGCCACAGCTCAGTCTGGTCTGTAATCTACTGCCACAGCTCTGCGGTGGTGTGCTGTTTGTCACCTAGGCAGATCAGCTTCAGAACGGCCTGTTGCTGCTTCCCCACTGCAGTGCTACACTGCTTCCAGCTACCGACTGATGACTGACTGGTGCTGCACGTGGATAATTCTGAGGTGGAAGTAGAGGAGGAGGCAGAGAAGGAGAAGTGGGGGTTGAAGCCACTAATGTAGGTGGTGGAGGAAACCCTGATGAAAGCAGGGCCCACAATCCTTGGCGTCGGTAGCACCTGTGCCATCCCAGTGTACGAGTCGCTCCCAGCCTCCACAACATTCACCCAGTGTGCCGTCAGGGAAATGTAGCATCCCTGGCCAAAAGCACTTGTCCATGTGTCCGTGGTTAAGTGGACCTTCCCAGTAACTGCGTTGGTCAGGGCACGTGTGATGTTAAAGGACACATGTTGGTGTAAGACTGGCACGGCACACCTTGAAAAATAGTGGTGGCTGAGGCTTGTGTAACGAGGGATGGCCACTGACATCAAGCTGCGGAAAGCCTCAGTGTCCACAAGCCTAAATAGCAAAATTTCCAGGGCCAGTAATTTGGAAAGCTGTGTATTTAGTGCTATGGCCTTTGGGTGGGTGGCTGGGTATTTGCACTTGCATTCAAATGCCTGAGGTAATGACATTTGGACGCTGCGTTGGGACAGGGAAGTGGATGTTGTCACTGATAGTGCTTGCAAAGGTCCAGGTGCAGAGCAAGAGGCATCCGGGCCTGCATCTTTCCTCAAAAAAGCGCCATACTGACTAACACCTACCCCTTGGCAAGGGAGACTTACGCAAGGGGGTGCTCCGTGGAACAGTTGCAGGCCTGTTCGGTGGTGCCTGCCTTCTACTTTTTGCCACCCCACTGCCTCTGCCAGCATGTTGCAGTGCTGCAAATCCCTCCCCTTCTGTACTGCTCTCCTTGCTCGGCTTGTTGCCACCTTCCCAGGTTGGGTCAGTGACATCATCGTCAGGCACCTCCTCTTCCACTTCCTCATTCTGATCATCCTCGTGATTTGTTGACCTAACCACAACGTTTCTGCTGGGATTTGAACTCACAACCTTTTATATTAGAGCCAAAAGCTTTAACCACTACGCTATATAGCTGCATGTTAACCTGCACTGAGATATGAAATTATACTTCTGCTGTATATGAATGACAAACTACTATGAGGTTTTTCTGACCTAGTTTATCATTCAGCTTTATAGCTAAGTGGTTATGGTCCTTGCCTATAATGTAGAAGGTTGTGAGTTCAAATCCTGGCAGAAACTTTTCAGAAATAGAGGCTAAATTAGATTTAAATACACTGGGTGTCCCCAAACACTGACTCCATATATGGACATAGCTATATATAGAGTCAGAGCAGGGATTTCTAAGCCACAGGCTCACACCGGGGGATTCCCTCACTGTACTGCGATCTTCTGCATAGACCTCAGTGGGACCCGGCACCATCCCCTCTTCAGAGCAGGGGTTTAATGCTCGGTTTCTCCCATTGACTTTCATTGTGCTCGGGTGCTCTTGAGCAACGCAAAGTGTTCTACTCATGCACCTGAGCACTTTGGTTCTCGATCAACACTGCATATTAGCTGTTGTGTAATGATGTGAGAAAATTACAGCCCTTTTTGGAGTGTATTAGTGGCAAAAAAAGAACTTTATTTGCCGTTCACAGCCGCAGTTATATTTTCTAAAGCCTTTTTTTTTATGTGTATTAGTGGGGAAAAAGAAAAAGGGCTTATTAGCCGTTGTGTGGTGAAGTGAGAACAGTAAAGCCCTTTTTGGCGTGTATTAGTTGCAAAAAAAACTTTATGCACCGTTCACAGTCGTGGTTATTAGAGTTGAGCGAACACCTGGATGTTCGGGTTCGAGAAGTTCGGCCGGAAATGTTCGAGAACTTCCCGGAAATGTTCGGGTTCGGGATCCGAACCCGATCCGAACTTCGTCCCGAACCCCATTGAAGTCAATGGGGACCCGAACTTTTCGGCACTAAAAAGGCTGTAAAACAGCCCAGGAAAGGGCTAGAGGGCTGCAAAAGGCAGCAACATGTAGGTAAATCCCCTGCAAACAAATGTGGATAGGGAAATGAATTAAAATAAAAATTAAATAAATAAAAATTAACCAAAATGAATTGGAGAGAGGTCCCATAGCAGAGAATCTGGCTTCCCGTCACCCACCACTGGAACAGTCCATTCTCAGATATTTAGGCCCCGGAACCCAGGCAGAGGAGAGAGGTCCCGTAACAGTCAATCTGGCTTCATGTCAGCAGAGAATTAGTCTGCATGTCATAGGAGAGAATGAGGCTTCACGTCAGCCACCACTGCAACAGTCCATTGGCATATATTTAGGCCCAGCACACAGGCAGAGGAGAGAGGTCCCGTAACAGACAATCTGGCTTCATGTCAGCAGAGAATCAGTCTGCATGTCATAGCAGAGAATCAGGCTTCACGTCACCCACCACTGCAACAGTCCATTGTCATAAATTTAGGCCCAGCACCCAGGCAGAGGAGAGAGGTCCCGTAACAGACAATCTGGCTTCATGTCAGCAGAGAATCAGTCTGCATGTCATAGCAGAGAATCAGGCTTCACGTCACCCAACATTGGAACAGTCCATTGGCATATATTTAGGCCCCGGCACCCAGACAGAGGAGAGGTTCATTCAACTTTGGGTAGCCTCGCAATATAATGGTAAAATGAAAATAAAAATAGGATTGAATGAGGAAGTGCCCTGGAGTCCAATAATATATGGTTAAGGGGAGGTAGTTAATGTCTAATCTGGACAAGGGACGGACAGATCCTGTGGGATCCATGCCTGGTTCATTTTTATGAACGTCAGCTTGTCCACATTGGCTGTAGACAGGCGGCTGCGTTTGTCTGTAATGACGCCCCCTGCCGTGCTGAATACACGTTCAGACAAAACGCTGGCCGCCGGGCAGGCCAGCACCTCCAAGGCATAAAAGGCTAGCTCTGGCCACGTGGACAATTTAGAGACCCAGAAGTTGAATGGGGCCGAACCATCAGTCAGTACGTGGAGGGGTGTGCACATGTACTGTTCCACCATGTTAGTGAAATGTTGCCTCCTGCTAACACGTTGCGTATCAGGTGGTGGTGCAGTTAGCTGTGGCGTGTTGACAAAAGTTTTCCACATCTCTGCCATGCTAACCCTGCCCTCAAAGGAGCTGGCATTGACACAGCTGCCTTGGCGACCTCTTGCTCCTCCTCTGCCTTGGCCTTGGGCTTCCACTTGTTCCCCTGTGACATTTGGGAATGCTCTCAGTAGCGCGTCTACCAACGTGCGCTTGTACTCGCGCATCTTCCTATCACGCTCCAGTGCAGGAAGTAAGGTGGGCACATTGTCTTTGTAGCGTGGATCCAGCAGGGTGGCAACCCAGTAGTCCGCACAGGTTAAAATGTGGGCAACTCTGCTGTCGTTGCGCAGGCACTGCAGCATGTAGTCGCTCATGTGTGCCAGGCTGCCCAGGGGTAAGGACAAGCTGTCCTCTGTGGGAGGCGTATCGTCATCGTCCTGCCTTTCCCCCCAGCCACGCACCAGTGATGGACCCGAGCTGCGTTGGGTGCCACCCCGCTGTGACCATGCTTCATCCTCATCCTCCTCCACCTCCTCCTCATCCTCGTCCTCCTCGTCCTCCAGTAGTGGGCCCTGTCTGGCCACATTTGTACCTGGCCTCTGCTGTTGCCAAAAACCTCCCTCTGAGTCACTTCGAAGAGACTGGCCTGAAAGTGCTAAAAATGACCCCTCTTCCTCCTCCTCCTCCTCCTCCTCCTCCTCCTAGGCCACCTCCTCTTGCATCATCGCCCTAAGTGTTTTCTCAAGGAGACATAGAAGTGGTATTGTAACGCTGATATCGGCGTCATCGCCACTGGCCATGTTGGTGGAGTACTCGAAACAGCGCAACAGGGCACACAGGTCTCGCATGGAGGCCCAGTCATTGGTGGTGAAGTGGTGCTGTTCTGTAGTGCGACTGACCCGTGCGTGCTGCAGCTGAAACTCCACTATGGCCTGCTGCTGCTCGCACAGTCTGTCCAGCATGTGCAAGGTGGAGTTCCACCTGGTGGGCACGTTGCATATGAGGCGGTGAGCGGGAAGGCCGAAGTTACGCTGTAGCGCAGACAGGCGAGCAGCAGCAGGATGTGAACGCCGGAAGCGCGAACAGACGGCCCGCACTTTATGCAGCAGCTCTGACATGTCGGGGTAGTTGTGTATGAACTTCTGCACCACCAAATTCAGCACATGCGCCAAGCAAGGGATGTGCGTCAAATTGGCTAGTCCCAGAGCTGCAACGAGATTTCGCCCATTATCACACACCACCAGGCCGGGCTTGAGGCTCACCGGCAGCAACCACTCGTCGGTCTGTTGTTCTATACCCCGCCACAACTCCTGTGCGGTGTGGGGCCTGTCCCCCAAACATATGAGTTTCAGAATGGCCTGCTGACGTTTACCCCGGGCTGTGCTGAAGTTGGTGGTGAAGGTGTGTGGCTGACTGGATGAGCAGGTGGAAGAAGAGGAGGAGGAAGCCGAGAAGGAGGAGGTGGCAACAGGAGGCAAAGAATGTTGCCCTGCGATCCTTGGCGGCGGAAGGACGTGCGCCAAACAGCTCTCCGCCTGGGGCCCAGCTGCCACTACATTTACCCAGTGTGCAGTTAGGGAGATATAGCGTCCCTGGCCGTACTTACTGGTCCACGTATCTGTGGTTAGGTGGACCTTGCTACAGATGGCGTTGCGCAGTGCACACTTGATTTTATCGGATACTTGGTTGTGCAGGGAAGGCACGGCTCTCTTGGAGAAGTAGTGGCGGCTGGGAACAACATACTGTGGGACAGTAAGCGACATGAGCTGTTTGAAGCTGTCTGTGTCCACCAGCCTAAATGACAGCATTTCATAGGCCAGTAGTTTAGAAATGCTGGCATTCAGGGCCAGGGATCGAGGGTGGCTAGGTGGGAATTTACGCTTTCTCTCAAATGTTTGTGAGATGGAGAGCTGAACGCTGACGTGTGACATGGTTGAGACGCTTGGTGACGGAGGTGGTGGTGGTGGTGTTGGTGGTACATCCCCTGTTTGCTGGGCGGCAGGTGCCAACGTTCCTCCAGAGGCGGAGGAAGAGGCCGAGGCGGCAGCAGCAGAAGAGGCCGAGGCGGCAGCAGCAGAAGAGGTAGCAGGGGGAGCCTGAGTGACTTCCTTGGTTTTAAGGTGTTTACTCCACTGCAGTTCATGCTTTGCATGCAGGTGCCTGGTCATGCAGGTTGTGCTCATGTTCAGAACGTTAATGCCTCGCTTCAGGCTCTGATGGCACAGCGTGCAAACCACTCGGGTCTTGTCGTCAGCACATTGTTTGAAGAAGTGCCATGCCAGGGAACTCCTTGAAGCTGCCTTTGGGGTGCTCGGTCCCAGATGGCGGCGGTCAGTAGCAGGCGGAGTCTCTTGGCGGCGGGTGTTCTGCTTTTGCCCACTGCTCCCTCTTTTGCTACGCTGTTGGCTCGGTCTCACCACTGCCTCTTCCTCCGAACTGTGAAAGTCAGTGGCACGACCTTCATTCCATGTGGGGTCTAGGACCTCATCGTCCCCTGCATCGTCTTCCACCCAGTCTTGATCCCTGACCTCCTGTTCAGTCTGCACACTGCAGAAAGACGCAGCAGTTGGCACCTGTGTTTCGTCATCATCAGAGACATGCTGAGGTGGTATTCCCATGTCCTCATCATCAGGAAACATAAGTGGTTGTGCGTCAGTGCATTCTATGTCTTTCACCGCTGGGGAAGGGCTAGGTGGATGCCCTTGGGAAACCCTGCCAGCGGAGTCTTCAAACAGCATAAGAAACTGCTGCATAACTTGAGGCTGAGACAGTTTCCCTGGTATGCATGGGGGTGATGTGACAGACTGATGGGGTTGGTTTTCAGGCGCCATCTGTGCGCTTTCTGCAGAAGACTGGGTGGGAGATAATGTGAACGTGCTGGATCCACTGTCGGCCTCCCAATTGACTAATGCCTGTACCTGCTCAGGCCTTACCATCCTTAGAACGGCATTGGGCCCCACCATATATCGCTGTAAATTCTGGCGGCTACTGGGACCTGAGGTAGTTGGTACACTAGGACGTGTGGATGTGGCAGAACGGCCACGTCCTCTCCCAGCACCAGAGGGTCCACTAACACCACCACGACCATGTCCACGTCCGCGTCCCTTACTAGATGTTTTCCTCATTGTTATCGCTCACCACAACAACAAAAATATTATTTGGCCCAATGTATTGTATTCAAATTCAGCTGAATATAAATTTGAGGCCTAGTATTTAGGCGCTGCGTGACCGGTATGGATTTACTGACAGAATTAGACTTGGAAATGCACAGTAGCGTGTGTGTGAAGTTATTCTGAATGACCCTATGTGCACCTTGAATATTATATACCCTTTTAGGGATAGATTTCAAATAGCTCCGATATAGCAGAAACCACTAAATTATGAAATTGCTAAATTGGGAATTGTATTTCAACGCAGAACAAAAAATGTGCTTTGACGGACACTAAATAACTTGCCCATCCACAACAGGACAGCGGTAACGACAGATTTAGCGGGATATAAATTTGAGGCCTAGTATTTAGGCGCTGGGTGACCGGTATGGATTTACTGACAGAATTAAAATTGGAAATGCACAGTAGCGTGTGTGTGTAGTTATTCTGAATGACCCTATGTGCACCTTGAATATTATATACCCTTTTAGGGAAAGATTTCAAATAGCTCTGATACAGCAGAAACCACTAAATTATGAAATTGCTAAATTGGGAATTGTATTTCAACCCAGAACAAAAAATGTGCTTTGACGGACACTAAATAACTTGCCCAGCCAGAACAGTACAGCGGTAACGACAGATTTAGCGGGATATAAATTTGAGGCCTAGTATTTAGGCGCTGGGTGACCGGTATGTATTTACTGACAGAATTAGACTTGGAAATGCACAGTAGCGTGTGTGTGAAGTTATTCTGAATGACCCTATGTGCACCTTGAATATTATATACCCTTTTAGGGATAGATTTCAAATAGCTCCGATATAGCAGAAACCACTAAATTATGAAATTGCTAAATTGGGAATTGTATTTCAACGCAGAACAAAAAATGTGCTTTGACGGACACTAAATAACTTGCCCATCCACAACAGGACAGCGGTAACGACAGATTTAGCGGGATATAAATTTGAGGCCTAGTATTTAGGCGCTGGGTGACCGGTATGGATTTAGTGACAGAATTAGACTTGGAAATGCACAGTAGCGTGTGTGTGAAGTTATTCTGAATGACCCAATGTGCACCTTGAATATTATATACCCTTTTAGGGATAGATTTCAAATAGCTCTGATACAGCAGAAACCACTAAATTATGAAATTGCTAAATTGTGAATTGTATTTCAACGCAGAACAAAAAATGTGCTTTGACGGACACTAAATAACTTGCCCAGCCAGAACAGTACAGCGGTAACGACAGATTTAGCGGGATATAAATTTGAGGCCTAGTATTTAGGCGCTGGGTGACCGGTATGGATTTACTGACAGAATTAGACTGGGATATGGCCAAAAAATAACCACACTATTGCTGGTTAAATGCACTTGGTGTGACAGCTTGACCAACCACACTACTGAGGGTTAAATGCACTTGGTGACGGGCGCAGCTTGCCCCTGATGTAGTATATGGCCAAAAAATGAACAGACTATTGCTGGTTAAATGCACTTGGTGTGACAGCTTGACCAACCACACTACTGAGGGTTAAATGCACTTGGTGATGGGCGCAGCTTGCCCCTGATGTAGTATATGGCCAAAAAATGAACAGACTATTGCTGGTTAAATGCACTTGGTGTGACAGCTTGACCAACCACACTACTGAGGGTTAAATGCACTTGGTGACAGGCGCAGCTTGCCCCTGATGTAGTATATGGCCAAAAAATAAACAGACTATTGCTGGTTAAATGCACTTGGTGTGACAGCTTCACCCTGATGTAGGCTTTAGCCAAAAAACAACCACACCATTGAGGGTTAAATGCACTTGGTGACAGGCGCAGCTTGCCCCTGATGTAGTATATGGCCAAAAAATAAACAGACTATTGCTGGTTAAATGCACTTGGTGTGACAGCTTCACCCTGATGTAGGCTTTAGCCAAAAAACAACCACACCATTGAGGGTTAAATGCACTTGGTCGCAGCTTGTGCTGGCGCACCACAAGACACAAAATGGCCGCCGATCACCCCAGAAAAAAGTGACTGACAAACGGTCTGGGCAGCCTAAAAACTGTGAGCAATTGAGTATCAGCAGCTCAATGACCCACAGCTGCAGATCGATCAATAATCAAGTCCTTTGGAGGAGTTAATCTGCCTAATCTCGCCCTACTGTCGCAGCCGCAACCTCTCCCTACGCTAATCAGAGCAGAGTGACGGGCGGCGCTATGTGACTCCAGCTTAAATAGAGGCTGGGTCACATGGTGCTCTGGCCAATCACAGCCATGCCAATAGTAGGCATGGCTGTGACGGCCTCTTGGGGCAAGTAGTATGACGCTTGTTGATTGGCTGCTTTGCAGCCTTTCAAAAAGCGCCAAGAAAGCGTCACAAAAGCGCCAAGAAAGCGACGAACACCGAACCCGGACTTTTACGAAAATGTCCGGGTTCGGGTCCGTGTCACGGACACCCCAAAATTCGGTACGAACCCGAACTATACAGTTCGAGTTCGCTCATCCCTAGTTAAGACCTCCTACAGAATCTACAGAATCACTGGCTGACTTTATTGTATCTTCCGCCTCAGTGTACCTTGAGCAGGTGGATGTTTTGGTGGAATTATTGGGAGACACTAAACAATTTAATTACGGTTTTCAGGTAACATCTGCTCCCAATTTCATTGCAGAAGCTGATGAACACTGAGAAAAGACCATGTCTGCTGCTGATCATTGCTCGCCACTGCCTGCTATGGTTTGGATTCACATTCATCTGAAAATATATTTGCATTATTTGCCCATCTGTTGGAAACTGTAAATTGCATTCATTTTATTACTGCTATGAACGTGTACAGGGTCCACTTGACAAAGTCTCCATCGTGGGCTGCTGACAGCTTTCTGTGTTCTCTCTAGCAGCCCATTGTAATCATGTCCTATGCTCTTTTATGTTTTCAAATGGTAAATTTATTGCTGGAAATGATGTGCAAATCACTTTCAGAATTAGTGAATTTTATAGAAGAGCATAGACTTTTATTATTTCCTGTAGACTAACTATACCGCAAGCATGAACTTTGATGAACCATACATTCTGACATCATGGTTGCATTGAAATTTAGCCACCACATTGCATATTGTGGTCCCTGGCAGATCATGTTCAGTGTCCATTGTATGTGGACTAAGCAGAATAACATGGCTGCTTCAATATCTGAATGATCTTGTAGTTAAATATATAACTTTTATATAGTCACTGCTCTATATACTAGAGTGCAAGTGTCATCCCCAGGGCCGATCGTGTCCCAGGTCTATAGGAATGCTGAGTGATGTGGCCCTTAATAGTCTGTGTGTGTGTGTATCACTGTTCTCCTACCCGGATTCCGTCACTCCGCAGGGTTTGGCTACGAAGAAAAAAAGGGGATGAGTAATGATGTAGGTGGAGAATAAGTTGAGTCCAGAGTCTGATGAAGTTCAACAGCTTTACTTGCATCAACTTGTATCCAGACAATATTCAGAGTTCTCTTGGTTCCAGCAGTCTTTGGCATAAACTGGCAGGCAAAATTGAGCACTATGCTTTCTCTCTGCTGTGCTAAACTTGGCTCTAATCTGGCAGCTGGACTTTAGGACCATTCTGGTACCTCTGGAGTGGGGTGCCTTTGGCTTTTGATCCCCTCGCGACACTCTGTAGGTGAATCTGCAAGGAGTCATGGTGTTATATAAGCTGCTTCCCTTTTGAGACTTCTGCTTCAGGAGGGGGATAATTCCCCTCACTGCTACAGGTTGGCACGTCTTTTCAGCACCACTGTCTAGACTAGACTGGCATAAACTAGACCCCTTCCTTTTGTAGGAAACAGAACTCACCCACTGCTGCCCAAAAGGGGGAGAATGGAATAGTAAGTTACATTCTATCTAAGGATCTCGCTGCCATATTTCTGCTATCACTTGCTATCACCTGCTGGTGAAGCAGGCACATTACATGTACAAAACTGTTTCATAACAACACTATAAATACACAGTGATGAAGGACCTGGAATAAATACAAAGATTACATTATGGTTAGCAATTAAATACAGTAGCAGGGTGAAGAAATGGTAATGTCACTCTGAGGTATTACACAGGGGGCATGTTTGGCTCTGAAGATTAGTGATGTCCCGAACTATTCGCCGGCGAACAGTTCACGGCGAACATGGCTTGCTCGCGTTCGCCGCGGCGGGCGAACATATGCGATGTTCGGTCCGCCCCTATACATCATCATTGAGCAAACTTTGACCCTGTACCTCACAGTCAGCAGACACATTCCAGCCAATCAGCAGCAGACCCTACCTCCCAGACCCTCCTGGACAGCATCCATTTTAGATTCATTCGGAAGCTGCATTCTTAGTGAGAGGAGGGACAGTGCTGCTGCTGCTGATCTAATAGGGAAAGCGTTAGCTAGGGCAGTGTTCTGTGTCCGCAGACTCATCTGCTGTAAGGACAGCGTCCTGACAGCACCCCAAAAAGCCCTTTTTAGGGCTGGTACATCAGTCTGCTTTTTAAATATATATATATATATATATATATATATATATAAATATATAGACGAAAAATGGACAGCACTCCAAGTAAAAGCAATGGTGTTTTATTCACCCATGTGGAAGGCAACGTTTCAGCTCATACAAGAGCCTCATACAAGAGCCTTTTTCAAGCTTGAAAAAGGCTCTTGTATGAGCTGAAACGTTGCCTTCCACATGGGTGAATAAAACACCATTGCTTTTACTTGGAGTGCTGTCCGTTTTTCGTCTATCTATTTGGGGTAAGCAGCTAAATACCTGGACTTAGCACCCAAACTGCTTTTTGCCAGTGCCGCCATCATTTTCTCTTTTTCTATATATAAATATATATATATTGCAGTTGCCTGCCCGTGTGTGAGAGGCTGCAGGCCCACAGACTGTACTGTGTGCACACCACAAATATAGGGTGTCACAGTACCTTGCAGATAAAGAAAAGTCAATTATTATTATTTTTTAATATAATCGCAGTTGCCAGACAGTGAGAGGCTGCAGGCTCACAGACTGTACTGTGTGCACACCACTCATACCGGGTGTCACAATACCTTGCAGATAAAAAAAGACAATTTATTTTTTCTGTGTGATATAATCGCAGTTGCAAGCCAGTGTGTGTCAGGCCCACACAGACTGTACTGTACCCACTGGGCAGGCCACCACTCATACCGTTACAGGGTGTCACAATACCTTGCAGATAAAAAAAAGTACATTTATTTTTTGTCTGTGATATAATTACAGTTGCAAGCCAGTGTGTGTCAGGCCCACACAGACTGTACTGTGCCCACTGGCCAGGCCACCACTCATACCGTTACAGGGTGTCACAATATCTTGCAGATAAAAAAAGTCAAATAATTTTTTCTCTGTGATATAATCGCAGTTGCAAGCCAGTGTGTGTCAGGCCCACACAGACTGTACTGTGCCCACTGGCCAGGCCACCACTCATACCGTTACAGGGTGTCACAATACCATGCAGATAAAAAAAGAGTCAATTTATTTTTTCTGTGTGATATAATCGCTGTTGCAAGCCAGTGTGTGCCAGGCCCACACAGACTGTACTGTGCCCACTGGCCAGGCCACCACTCATACCGTTACAGGGTGTCACAATACCTTGCAGATAAAAAAAGTATATTTATTTTTTCTCTGTGATATAATCGTAGTTGAAAGCCATTGTGTGTCACACGCACACAGACTGTACTGTGCCCACTGGCCAGGCCACTACTCATACCGTTACAGGGTGTCACAATACCTTGCAGATAAAAAAAGTCAATTTATTTTTTCTCTGTGATATAATCGCAGTTGCAAGCCAGTGTGTGTCAGGCCCACACAGAATGTACTGTGCCCACTGGCCAGGCCACCACTTATACCGTTACAAGGTTTCAGTATACCTTGCAGATAAAAAAAGTCAATTTATTTTTTCTCTGTGATATAATCGCAGTTGCAAGCCAGTGTGTGTCAGGCCAACACAGACTGTACTGTGCCCACTGGCCATGCCACCACTCATACCGTTACAGAGTGTCACAATACCTTGCAGATAAAAAAAAAGTCAATTTATTTTTTCTCTGTGATATAATCTCAGTTTCAAGCCAGTGTGTGTCAGGCCCACACAGACTGTACTGTGCCCACTGACCAGGCCAGCACTCATACCGTTACAAGGTGTCTCAATACCTTGCAGATAAAAAAAAGTCAATTTATTTTTTCTCTGTGATATAATTGCAGTTGCAAGCCAGTGTGTGCCAGGCCCACACAGACTGTAATGTGCCCACTGCCCACCACTTATATAGGGTGGCACAGTACCTTGCACGCATAGTACCACTTATAACAAAAAATGACAGGCAGAGGCAGGCCACCCCGCAGGGGCCGTCGTGGTCATGGTGCTGTGATTTCCACTGGCCCTGGAATAATGCCCAGTGTTCAGAGGCCACGTACCCTGAACCTGAAAAATTCTGAGAACATAGTTGACTGGCTTACACAGGACACCCAATCTTCAACAGCTTCCGCTAAGAACCTTGACGCACCATCCTCCTCCAGCTCAGCTTCGGTCACCTGCTCTAAAGTTACCACTCTCCCGCCCGCCGCCACCACCACTGCTACCACCACAGCCACCACAGCCGCTTTACTTGATCCGTCAGAGGAGTTATTTACACATCATTTGGATGAAATTAGTGATGCGAAACCATTATTGCCAGAGGATGTAGATAACAGGGATATGTCTCAGTCAGGCAGGATTACACACATGGACGTACAGTGTGATGATGATGTTATACCCGCTGCTGCTTCCTTTGCTGAGGTGTCAGATACAAGTGAAGTGGTTGATGATGACGATGTGTCCGTGGATGCCACGTGGGTGCCTGCTCGAAGAGAAGAAGAAGAGGGGGAAATTTCAGAAGGGGAGACAGAGAGAAGGAGGAGACGAGTTGGAAGCAGGGGGAGGTCGTCGCAAGGAGCTAGTGGCACAGTCAGACAGTATGTATCGGCACCCGGGGTCAGCCAGACAGCATGCCAATCAACGCATGCTGTTGCCACCACAAGAATGCCATCATTGCAAAGCTCGGCAGTGTGGCATTTTTTTGGTGTGTCTGCCTCTGATAACAGCAATGCCATTTGCAACCTATGCCAAAAAAAAACTGAGTCGTGGGAAGTCCAACACCCACCTCGGTACAACTGCTTTGAGAAGGCACATGATCTCACATCACACACGCCAATGGGATCAACACATGAGTACAAGCAGCACACAAACTCAAAGCCACCATCCTCCTCCTGGTCCAGCATCTTCAGCCACGTCAACCACTGCTGTCCTCCTTGCCCCCTCTCAACCACCCGCCTCTCACCTTCAGACGTTCCATCTCATCTGCCCACAGTCAGGTGTCTGTCAAGGAAATGTTTGAGCGTAAGATGCCAATGTCACAGAGTCACCCCCTTGGCCGGCGTCTGACAGCTGGCTTGACGGAGCTTTTAGCCCGCCAGCTTTTACCATACCAGCTGGTGGAGTCTGAGGCCTTCAAAAAATTTGTCGCTATTGGGACACCACAGTGGAAGGTACCCGGACAATTTTTTTTTTCAAAAAAGGCAATCCCAAACCTCTACTCTGTTATTGAAAAGGAAGTCATGGCATCTCTGGCATACAGTGTTGGGGCAAGGGTCGATCTGACCACTGATACCTGGTCTGCAAAGCATGGTCAGGGCAGTTATATCACGTACACTGCGCATTGGGTCAACCTGCTGACGGCTGACAAGCATGGAATGCGTGGCTCTGCTGCGGAGTTGGTGACACCGCCACGACTTGCAGGCAGGCCTACTGCCACCTCCTCTACTCCTCCTACTCCATCCTCTTCGATAACCTCCTCGGCTGAGTCCTCTTCTGCTGCAGCGTCTGGCTGCACATCAACTGAATCCCCCCAGCTCCCCAGGGGCTATTCCACATCCCGGATACGACAGTGTCACGCTGTCTTGGGGTTGACTTGCCTGAAAGCAGAGAGCCACACCGGACCAGCACTCCTGTCCACCCTGAACGCACAGGTGGATCAGTGGCTGACCCCGCACCAACTGGAGATCAGCAAAGTGGTGTGTGACAATGGAAGCAATTTGTTGGCGGCATTGAATTTGGGCAAGTTGTCACATGTGCCGTGCATGGCACATGTGTTGAATCTCATCGTACAACGCTTTGTGTCTAAGTACCCAGGCTTACAGGACGTCCTCAAGCAGGCCAGGAAGATGTGTGGCCATTTCAGGCGTTCATACACGGCCATGGCGCACTTTTCCGATATTCAGCGGCAAAACAACATGCCAGTGAGGCACTTGATTTGCGACAGCCCGACACGTTGGAATTCAACACTCCTAATGTTCGATCGCCTGCTCCAACAAGAAAAAGCTGTCAACGATTATTTGTATGACCGGGGTGCTAGGACAGCCGCTCTGGAGCTGGGAATTTTTTTGCCACGTTACTGGACGCTCATGCGCAATGCCTGTAGGCTCATGCGTCCTTTTGAGGAGGTGACAAACCTAGTCAGTCGCACCGAAGGCACCATCAGCGACCTCATCCCATTTGTTTTCTTCCTGGAGTGTGCCCTGCGAAGAGTGCTGGATCAGGCTGTAGATGAGCATGAAGAGGAAGAGGAAGAGTTGTGGTCACCATCACCAGCAGAAACAGCCTTGTCATCATTGCTTGCCGGACCTGCGGCAACGCTGCAAGAGGAGTATGAGGAAGAGGAGTCAGAGGAGCAATGTAGCTTTGAGGAGGAGGAAGACCAACCACAGCAGGCATGCAAGGGTGCTCGTTGTTGTCACCTATCTGGGACCCATTATGTTGTACGTGGCTGGGGGGAAGAACAGAACGTCAATGACATCAGTGAGGACGAGGAACCCTTACACTACCTGATCGATACAACATCATACCTGATTGTATACACACACTGGATGTTTTAAACCACGTTGTTCAAAAAAATTTAGGATTGTTAGGTGATTTATGCCCTTTGTGGATTAAAACTCAACTCTGCGTCAACTATGTGATTTTCTATGGGAGTTTTGCCATGGATCCCCCTCCGGTATGCCACAGTCCAGGTGTTAGTCCCTTTGAAACAACTTTTCCATCACTACTGTGGCTAGAAAGAGTCCCTGTGGGTTTTAAAATTCTCCTGCCTATTGAAGTCAATGGCGGTTCGCCTGGTTCGCCCGTTCGCGAATATTTGCAAAAATTTGGGTTCGTCGTTCGCGAACGGAAAATTTTATGTTCGCGACATCTCTACTGAAGATACATGGAGGACACACAAACAGAAGGAAACACATTGGCATTAAAATGTTATGATTTTATGACGCTATTAAAGTCCTGGTTGCCATAGTAGGAGCGGGGAGCGGGAGAGCAGTATACTTACCATTCGTGCGGCTCCCGGGGCGCTCCAGAATGACGTCAGAGCGCCCCATGCGCATGGATGACGTGCCATGCGATCGCGTGATCCATGCGCTTGGGCAGCCCTGACGTCACTCTGGAGCGCCCCGGGAGCCGCACGGATGGTAAGTATGCTGCTCCCCCGCTACACTTTACCATGGCTGCCAGGACTTTAGCGTCCCGGCAGCCATGGTAACCACTCTAAAAAAGCTAAACGTTGTATCCGGCAATGCGCCAAAACGACGTTTAGCTTAAGGCCGGATCAATGCCTTTCAATGGGCATTCATTCCGGATCCGGCCTTGCGGCAAGTCTTCAGTTTTTTTGGCCGGAGCAAAAAGCGCAGCATGCTACGGTATTTTCTCCGGCCAAAAAACGTTCCGTTCCGGAACTGAAGACAACCTGATGCATCCTGAACGGATTTCACTCCATTCAGAATGCATTAGGATAATCCTGATCAGGATTCTTCCGGCATAGAGCCCCGACGACGGAACTCTATGCCGGAAGACAATAACGCAGGTGTGAAAGAGCCCTTAGCAAAAAATACTGGACTAATGGATACAACTACACAAGGTTTGTTTGTAGTCTTTTACCATTGAGACACATAAGGCAGTACAGGAACTATATGCATGTAACGAAAATTATAATTTGTAACGTTGCCTCACTTGTTTTATTTATTTCAGATGCAATGGAGCAAAGAAATGGTTCCAAATGTAAGCATAGCCTTTGACACACTGAAAAATGTTTGCTGTGCAATGATGCAGGAGATTACACTTTCACCAAGATCCTGATACCACTTCACAGAACGCTACAAAACACTTTTAAATTTAACCATGGCAAAATGTACCGGTAATTTTTCCAGATTGCAGGAGGATGAAAAAAGTTAATTAACATCACTCTCAAAGAGGAAACTGATTGCATTGTTAAAAAGAGCACAGATTAGGCTTCTGCATAAAGACTATTTCGCTAATTCACTCCATTCTTGGGGTAGAACCTGGTGAGATGATTGCACCTTTGTTAGAGATTGATTATAAGCAGAAGTATGTAATTATATGCACAGAGATGGAGCAGTGCCAGGCAGTGTCAATGATTTTTTATTTGTCAAAAGTTGGAAACTCGTTACAGGCTTGCAATCTCTACTAATAATACAAGCGCATGAATGACTACTTCCATTCATAACTCATGAACTATCTTAATGGGAGCTTATCAGACCTGTGATGCCATCGCTAATGTAATCCTAGTTAATGAATAAAGTGAATCTCATTTTTTAGCACCATATTGTTGTTTTTATTTCATTTTTTTTCTGATACAGAGCTGCAAATTCCCTGCGTGGACATAGAGTTAAATGGTACAACTATTGCCTCTTTTAGCCACCACTAGAGGGAGATTATCACATAATATTAAGTAAACAGTGAGCTCCCTCTAGTGGTGACAGTTGAAAGTGGTTGCCAAGAATTTAAAAATATATACACAGTATGTATATACTAACTGCAGTAAATGTAACAAAATCAAAAACTTACCAGTTAAATCCTCCAAGTCTCCAGTGCTGACTCGCTGTTTCTCTCTGCTGGTCATTACTTTCCTGCAGTGGTGATAGTACATCCTTGTGACTACTACAGCCTGTATGCCATGTAAGGCACAAGACTACTGAGGCCAGCGATTGGCTGCAACTTGTATTACAAATATGATAGTGGCCACTGAAGCATGTCTGCTGGAGCGGTGGAGGAGTTAAAGTGCTTCTATCAGCAGATTTGTACCTATGAAACTGGCTGACCTGTTGCATGTGTGCTTGCCAGCTGAAGGCATCTGTGTTAGTCCCATGTTCATATCCATCTTTACATTGATTGCCAGGGCAGTAAAGCTATCATCACACCTGTTTGGCCCTGTCAGTGAAAGTGGAGAGGGCTTAGTAGTTGCTGAGGGAGCAGAGCCTCTAGGTGTAACGGCAACACCCTCGTTGCTCCTATAGGCTCATTTGCATATATTTAAATATCATTTATCTTACCAATACGGACACGTGAACAGATGAACATATGACCAACACAGATGTCTTTACATGCCAAGCACAGATGCAACAAGTCTGCAGTGTCATAGATACAAATCTGTTGACAGAGGCCTTTTAATGTCCAGGCTTGAAAAAAAGGCTTAACCCTTTGAGGACCAAGGGACGTATTTGTCCCATTTTTTTAATTGCCTGTATCGTCTGACTAAGAACTTAAAATACTTTTTTTTTTTTGAGTCAAAATATAAGTTCCTACTAACAAATTGATCTAGCTTTTTGCCAGTTATTTCATGAAATGGCTTAGTTACAGCAACTGAAGTGCGTGAACCACAGTTGTGGTTTTTGCGGATCCATCATAGATCTGCAAAAACGGTTCTGTTACCATAATATAACCGCATGCATCCGTCCTAAACGGATCCATTTGTATTTGGTCTTCTATAACCATAACGGATCCATCTTGAACACCATTGAGAGTGAATGGGGGACGGATCCGTTTTCTATTGTGCCAGAGAAAACGGATCCGTCCCCATTGACTTACATTGTGTGCCAGGACGGATCCGTTTGGCTCAGTTTCATGAGGCGGACAGCGTTTTGGTGTCCGCCTTCAAAGCGGAATGGTGACTGAACCAGGACCACCACGGATGCAGATTGCAGACCCCATTTAAATCAATGGGTTCATGTCGGCGCCCATGCATTGCAATGTATACACACACACACGTGTGTAAATATATGTATATAAATATGTATATATACATATGTGTATGTATATTCATATATATATATATATATATATATACAGTACAGACCAAAAGTTTGGACACACCTTCTCATTCAAAGAGTTTTCTTTATTTTCATGACTATGAAAATTGTAGATTCACACTGAAGGCATCAAAACTATGAATTAACACATGTGGAATTATATACATAACAAAAAAGTGTGAAACAACTGAAAATATGTCATATTCTAGGTTCTTCAAAGTAGCCACCTTTTGCTGTGATTACTGCTTTGCACACTCTTGGCATTCTCTTGATGAGCTTTAAGAGGTAGTCACCTGAAATGGTCTTCCAACAGTCTTGAAGGAGTTCCGAGAGATGCTTAGCACTTGTTGGCCCTTTTGCCTTCACTCTGAGGTCCAGCTCACCCCAAACCATCTCGATTGGGTTCAGGTCCGGTGACTGTGGAGGCCAGGTCATCTGGCGCAGCACCCCATCACTCTCCTTCATGGTCAAATAGCCCTTACACAGCCTGGAGGTGTGTTTGGGGTCATTGTCCTGTTGAAAAATAAATGATGGTCCAACTAAACGCAAACCGGATGGAATAGCATGCTACTGCAAGATGCTGAGGTAGCCATGCTGGTTCAGTATGCCTTAAATTTTTAATAAATCCCCAACAGTGTCACCAGCAAAGCACCCCCACACCATCACACCTCCTCCTCCATGCTTCACCAAGGCATGTAGAGTCCATCCGTTCACCTTTTCTGCGTCGCAGAAAGACACGGTGGTTGGAACCAAAGATCTAAAATTTGGACTCATCAGACCAAAGCATAGATTTCCACTGGTCTAATGTCCATTCCTTGTGTTCTTTAGCCCAAACAAGTCTCTTCTGCTTGTTGCCTGTCCTTAGCAGTGGTTTCCTAGCAGATATTCTACAATGAAGGCCTGATTCACACAGTCTCCTCTTAACAGTTGTTCTAGAGATGTGTCTGCTGCTAGAACTCTGTGTGGCATTGACCTGGTCTCCAATCTGAGCTGCTGTTAACCTGCGATTTCTGAGGCTGGTGACTCGGATGAACTTATCATCCGCAGCAGAGGTGACTCTTGGTCTTCCTTTCCTGGGGCGGTCCGCATGTGAGCCAGTTTCTTTGTAGTGCTTGGGGACTTTGTGACTTTGTGACTGCACTTGGGGACACTTTCAAAGTTTTCCCAATTTTTCGGACTGACTGACCTTCATTTCATAAAGTAATGATGGCCACTCATTTTTCTTTACTTAGCTGCTTTTTTCTTGCCATAATTCAAATTCTAACAGTCTATTCAGTAGGACTATCAGCTGTGTATCCGCCTGACTTCTCCACAACGCAACTGATGGTCCCAACCCCATTTATGAGGCAAGAAAGCCCACTTATTAAACCTGACAGGGCACACCTGTGAAGTGAAAACCATTTCAGGTGACTACCTCTTGAAGCTCATCAAGAGAATGCCAAGAGTGTGCAAAGCAGTAATCAAAGCAAAAGGTGGCTACTTTGAAGAACCTAGAATATGACATATTTTCAGTTGTTTCACAATTTTTTGTTATGTATATAATTCCACATGTGTTAATTCATAGTTTTGATGCCTTCAGTGTGAATCTACAATTTTCATAGTCATGAAAATAAAGAATACTCTTTGAATGAGAAGGTGTGTCCAAACTTTTGGTCTGTACTGTATATATATTTATATGTACACATACTTAGGCTCCATTCACACATCCGCAATTCCATTCCGCATTTTGCGGAACGGAATTGCGGAATCATACATTTCTATGGGGCCATACGACGTGCGATCCCGATCCGGAATTGCGGACCCGCACTTCCGGGTCCGCAATTCCGATCCTGAAAAAAATAGTACATGTCCTATTCTTGTCCGCAATAGCAGACAAGAATAGGCATATTCTCTTAGTGCCGGCAATGTGCGGCCCGCAAAATGCAGAACGCACATTGCCACTGTCCGTGTTTTGCGGATCCGTAAAACACACACGGATGTGTGAATGGACCCTTAGACATAAATACATACACATACATACATATAGATACATACACACATATATACATATATATACACATACGGTCAGTGCCCATGCATTGCGGACCGCAATGTATATACACATATAAATATATTAAACATGTGTGTTATATTTTGTGTATAAATAAATATGTATGTGTATATATATATAAATATATATACAGGTCCTTCTAAAAAAATTAGCATATTGTGATAAAGTTCATTATTTTCTGTAATGTACTGATAAACATTAGACTTTCATATATTTTACATTCATTACACACCAACTCAAGTAGTTCAAGCCTTTTATTGTTTTAATATTGATGATTTTGGCATACAGCTCATGAAAACCCAACATTCGTATCTAAAAAATTTTGCATATCATGAAAAGGTTCTCTAAACGAGCTATTAACCTAATCATCTGAATCAACTAATTAACTCTAAACACCTGCAAAAGATTCCTGAGGCTTTTAAAAACTCCCAGCCTGGTTCATTACTCAAAACCGCAATCATGGGTAAGACTGCCAACCTGACTGCTGTCCAGAAGGCCATCATTGACACCCTCAAGCAAGAGGGTAAGACACAGAAAGAAATTTCTGAACGAATAGGCTGTTCCCAGAGTGCTGTATCAAGGCACCTCAGTGGGAGGTCTGTGGGAAGGAAAAAGTGTGGCAGAAAACGCTGCACAACGAGAAGAGGTGACCGGACCCTAAGGAAGATTGTGGAGAAGGACCGATTCCAGACCTTGGGGGACCTGCGGAAGCAGTGGACTGAGTCTGGAGTAGAAACATCCAGAGCCACCGTGTGCAGGAAATGGGCTACAGGTGCCGCATTCCCCAGGTCAAGCCACTTTTGAACCAGAAACAGCGGCAGAAGCGCCTGACCTGGGCTGCAGAGAAGCAGCACTGGACTGTTGCTCAGTGGTCCAAAGTAGTTTTTTCGGATGAAAGCTAATTTTGCATGTCATTCGGAAATCAAGGTGCCAGAGTCTGGAGGAAGACTGGGGAGAGGGAAATGCCAAAATGCCTGAAGTCCAGTGTCAAGTACCCACAGTCAGTGATGGTCTGGGGTGCCATGTCAGCTGCTGGTGTTGGTCCACTGTGTTTTATCAAGGGCAGGGTCAATGTAGCTAGCTATCAGGAGATTTTGGAGCACTTCATGCTTCCATCTGCTGAAAAGCTTTATGGAGATGAAGATTTCATTTTTCAGCACGACCTGGCACCTGCTCACAGTGCCAAAACCACTGGTAAATGGTTTACTGACCATGGTATTACTGTGCTCAATTGGCCTGCCAACTCTCCTGACCTGAACCCCATAGAGAATCTGTGGGATATTGGGAAGAGAAAGTTGAGAGACGCAAGACCCAACACTCTGGATGAGCTTAAGGCCGCTATTGAAGCATCCTGGGCCTCCATAACACCTCAGCAGTGCCACAGGCTGATTGCCTCCATGCCACGCCGCTTTGAAGCAGTCATTTCTGCAAAAGGATTCCCGACCAAGTATTGAGTGCATAACTGAACATAATTATTTGAAGGTTGACTTTTTTTGTATTAAAAACACTTTTCTTTTATTGGTCGGATGAAATATGCAAATTTTTTTAGATAGGAAATTTGGGTTTTCATGAGCTGTATGCCAAAATCATCAATATTAAAACAATAAAAGGCTTGAACTACCCCAGTTGTGTGTAATGAATCTAAAATATATGAAAGTCTAATGTTTATCAGTACATTACAGAAAATAATGAACTTCATCACAATATGCAAAATTTTTTAGAAGGACCTGTATAAAGCAAAACAACAGCACTCTCATTACATTAAAATAGAAAAAATATTATTCACCCATGTGGACGCGATGTTTGTATACTCTTACTCACATTGCCTAGAAAGTGATTGAGGCGCGAATCTTTGTAAGGCGATTTTATTAGCGCACAGGCGAATATCTACACTTGTCCCCAGAACAGAGAGGCAAAGGCCTGTGCATTCATATAGTATAGCACCATATTCGCGAATACTTCGAACTTCGTAAAATTCGATTTACGAATATTCGTATTTTTTATTTTAGTTTCCACCTTACAGATGACATTGATCTGTACTCTGTCAACTACTGTCATCACCCCCCACTGTATCTCGATTGATTCCCAAAAGTCCAAAAGCTCAGATCTTACTCACATTGCCTAGAAAGTGATTGAGTTGCGAATCTTCGTAAGGCGATTTTATTAGCGCACATGCGAATATCGGCACTTGTCCCAGAACAGAGGCAAAGGGCTTTGCATTCATACTGTATGAATGCAAAGCCCTTTGCCTCTGTTCTGGGACAAGTGCCGATATTCGCCTGTGCGCTAATAAAATCGCCTTACAAAGATTCGCGCCTCAATCACTTTCTAGGCAATGTGAGTAAGATCTGAGCTTTTGGACTTTTGGGAATCAATCGAGATACAGTGGGGGGGGTGATGACAGTAGTTGACAGAGTACAGATCAATGTCATCTGTAAGGTGGAAAGTAAAATAAAAAATACGAATATTCGTAAATCGAATTTTACGAAGTTCGAAGTATTCGCGAATATGGTGCTATACTATATGAATGCACAGGCCTTTGCCTCTCTGTTCTGCGGACAAGTGTAGATTTTCGCATTTGCGTTAATAAAATCGCCTCACAAAGATTCGCAGCTCAATTCAATCACTAATGTAATGCAAAGCCCTTTGCCTCTGTTCTGGGACGTGCCGATATTCGCATGTGCGCTAATAAAATCGCCTTACGAAGATTCGCGCCTCAATCACTTTCTAGGCAATGTGAGTAAGATCTGAGCTGTTGGACCTTTGGGAAACAATCAATTATATGTGTACTGTAATTTTGTGAAAAAAAAAAAAACAAAAAAAAAAGAATATTCGTTTTTACGAATATATAGCACTATATTCGAAATATTCGCGAAATCGCGAAGTTGCGATATTCGCGAAAAAAATTCGCTTTTCGAATATTCGCGCTCAACACTAATGGTAATTAGGTTTAACGGTTTGCAGAAATTTGTAGAAGGAGATTTGTAGGGGGACATGGAGGTGACAGTGGGGATTTGCTGAGGGGGTCCTGGATTTGGAGAGATATCACCAGCAGTAGGGAGAAGCAGAGAAAGTGTTAATAGATGAGAATAAGAAAGGGCATGAGGTGTCTGTTTGTGTTTGGGAAGGAAGTGTTTTATGTTGGCAAATAGTGATGAGCGGCAGGTGCCATATTCGATTTCGACGAAATTCGCGAATATTCTATAGAATATTCATTTTATATTCGTCGAAATCGAATATTCATCATTATTCTAGTTATCGCGATTAATATGCGATTTAAATAATCGCGTATTGCGATTTTAACTCAAGGCTACTCTGCTATTGTAATAGCAATGCGATTAATTCAAGTTATAATAATCGACTTTCGATTTCAACTTCGCACTGCTATATTCCATATTCGTTAATTCCAGCCTAATATGGAATATAGCAGGTCCAAGTTGAAATCGCAATTCAATTATTATAACTTGAATTAATCGAATTGCGATTTCAACTTAGCACTGCTATATTCCATATTAGGCTAGAATTAACGAATATGGAATATAGCATTACTAAGTTGAAATCGCCATGCGATTCCTTCGAGTTATATTAATCGCATGGCGATTTCAACTTGGACCTGGTTTACTATATGGTTGGCTTAAATGGCTTGGTAGAATTAGCGAATATGACGAATATATTTGTTATATTCCACAAAACGAATATAACGAATGTATTCGT
The DNA here is from genome assembly GCF_014858855.1 of Bufo gargarizans. Lineage (NCBI taxonomy): Eukaryota > Metazoa > Chordata > Amphibia > Anura > Bufonidae > Bufo > Bufo gargarizans. The sequence continues at coordinate 473,092,990 of NC_058081.1, read as the reverse complement.
TATATTCCACAAAAAGAAGATAACGAAGTATTCTGCATCTTCGTTTTAGCTACCTATTGGTCAACTTCGCTAATTCTAGCAATGATATAGGAAAGTTTACTATAGAGACAGCTAAGTTTAATTCGCTATGCGATTATATTACTTTGCTTTTTTTTATATAAATAGAATAATTATAATAATTATCAGGTATTATAATTATTCTATTTATTTTTTTAAAAAGCAGTCATATAATCGCATAGCGAATTAAACTTAGCTGTCTCTATAGTAAACTTTCCTATATGGTTGCTAGAATTAGCGAAGTTGACCAATAGGTAGCTAAAACGAAGATGCAGAATACTTCGTTATCTTCGTTTTGTGGAATATAACGAATACATTCGTTATCTTCAATTTGTGGAATATAACGAATATATTCGTCATATTCGCTAATTCTACCAAGCCATTGAAGCCAACCATATAGTAAACCAGGTCCAAGTTGAAATCACCATGCGATTAATATAACTCGAGGTAATCGCATGGCGATTTCAACTTTGTAATGCTATATTCCATATTAGGCTAGAATTAACGAATATGGAATATAGCAGTGCTAAGTTGAAATCGCAATTCGATTATTATAACTTGAAATAATCGAATTGCGATTTCAACGTAATTCTCGAATCCGACAGTGCATTCTAGTATATGGAGTCGTTCCCATGGTGATGGGGACGCTCCATGAGCATGGAATATAGCATTACTAAGTTGAAATCGCCATGCGATTACCTCGAGTTATATTAATCGCATGGTGATTTCAACTTGGACCTGGTTTACTATATGGTTGGCTTCAATGGCTTGGTAGAATTAGCGAATATGACGAATATATTCGTTATATTCCACAAAACGAAGATAACGAAGTATTCTGCATCTTCGTTTTAGCTACCTATTGGTCAACTTCGCTAATTCTAGCAATGATATAGGAAAGTTGTCTATAGAGACAGCTAAGTTTAATTCGCTATGCGATCATATTACCGTATTTTTCGCCGTATAAGACGCACCGGCATATAAGACGCACCTAGGTTTTTGGGGAGGAAAATAAGAAAAAAAATATTTTTAACCAAAAGGTGTGCTGTGTGTTTGGAACTAATGGTGGTCTGTGGATGACGGACACTGTTATGGGGGGATCTGTGGATGACGGACACTGTTATGGGGGGATCTGTGGATGACGGACACTGTTATGGGGAGATCTGTGGATGACGGACACTGTTATGGGGGGATCTGTGGATGACGGACACTGTTATGGGGGGATCTGTGGATGACGGACACTGTTATGGGGGGATCTGTGGATGACGGACACTGTTATGGGGGGATCTGTGGATGATGGACACTGTTATGGGGGGATCTGTGGATGACGGACACTGTTATGGGGGGATCTGTGGATGACGGACACTGTTATGGGGGATCTGTGGATGACGGACACTGTTATGGTGGGATCTGTGGATGACGGACACTGTTATGGGGGGATCTGTGGATGACGGACACTGTTATGGGGGGGATCTGTGGCTTGCACTGTTACAGGGGGATCTGTGGCTGGCACTGTTACAGGGGGGGGATCTGTGGATGGCACTGTTATACATGTGTCATCCACAGACCCTCCCAGCCCATAACTGTGCCATCCACAGATCCCCCGCCGCTCCAGTATACTAATATAATATGTCTTATTCAATTAATAGTTATTAAATATGCCTCTTTATTCCTAATAGTACCTTAAATCCTAAGCGCTTCAGTACAATGCCGGCAGGCCGGGCAGCCGGCGCGGCGCATCACTCACTGACGTCACTTGCCTGCGCCGCCTGCTTCATTCATAAAGTAGGCGGCGCAGGCACGTGACATCAGGGAGTTACGCTGCCGCCCGCCCGGCCTGCATTCTACTGAAGCGCTTAGGATTTAAGGTACTATTAGGCATAAAGCGGCATATTTAATAACCATTAATTGAATATGACATATTATATTAGTATACCGGAGCGGCGGGGCGGGGCTATAGTACAGTGACTGCACCGCCCCGCCGCTATTGCCGGCCCCAGCTCCTCCTCCCAGTCCCTCCCCGAGTCCCCGCTCGCTTTACATCGCAGCTTGCGATGTAAAACTGACAGCATTCGCCGTATAAGACGCAGGGGCATTTTCCCCCCATTTTGGGGGGAGAAAAAGTGCGTCTTATACGGCAAAAAATACGGTACTTTGCTTTTTTTTTTAATAAATAGAATAATTATAATACCTGATAATTATTATAATTATTCTATTAAAAAAAAAAGTAATATAATCGTATAGCGAATTAAACTTAGCTGTCTCTATAGTAAACTTTCCTATATGATTGCTAGAATTAGTGAAGTTGATAAATAGGTAGCTAAAACGAAGATGCAGAATACTTCGTTATCTTCGTTTTGTGGAATATGACGAATACATTTGTTATATTCGTTTTGTGGAATATAACGAATATATTCGTCATATTCGCTAATTCTACCAAGCCATTGAAGCCAACCATATAGTAAACCAGGTCCAAGTTGAAATCGCCATGCGATTAATATAACTCGAAGTAATCGCATGGCGATTTCAACTTAGTAATGCTATATTCCATGCTCATGGAGCGTTCTCATCACCATGGGAACGACTCCATATACTAGAATGTACTGTCGGATTTGAGAATTACGTTGAAATCGCAATTCGATTATTTCAAGTTATAATAATCGAATTGCGATTTCAACTTAGCACTGCTATATTCCATATTTGGATAGAATTAACGAATATGGAATATAGCAGTGTTAAGTTGAAATCGCAATTCGATTATTATAACTTGAAATAATCGAATTGCGATTTCAACGTAATTCTCAAATCCGACAGTGCATTCTATTCTATGGAGACGTTCCCATGGTGATGAGGACGCTCCATGAGCACGGAAGGCGGCAGAAGTGGCAACGGGCACTGACTGGAGCAGCCAGGAAGCCAGGAATCCAAAGGACAGGTAAGAACAACTTTAGGGAAGTGGGAAAGAAAAAAATATAACAATAAAAAAAAATAAAAAAATATATATTTGAAATATCGAATTTATAGCACTATTTTCGAAATATTCGTGAATTAGCGAAGTGCCGATATTCGCTAAAAAAAATTGATATTCGAATATTCGCGCTCAACACTATTGGCAAACAGGTTTGTGCAAGCGGACAGATGAGAAGGTAAGATGTAGGAAGAGATGAATAGTTCCTGGCTGGGTGAATGGATGTGGGGGTATTTCAGGGGGTTGTGGAAAAGTAGGAGGAGTAAGAGGAAAAATGTAAACATTGTTTGCATTAACTATGTCTATAACTACCTATGGTCCCCTTCTGGTCACATTCTGGTATAATTCAGTCTGTGCCTTAAGAGTTGCACTTGAGAGATGTTGCATTTGGAAAGACCAAGGTCTGAAAAGACCTAGGACCTTAGATTTATACCACTCAGTGTTTAATAAGGTGTGACCAAGAGGGGAGGGGGCTACATTTGGCCTAATCAAGGAGGACCAGATACAGGGGTGAAATAGTCAATGTAAACAAATACTCAATAAATCCAGCAGGGAAAGAGACATTAATAGTTCAGACAAGACATACCAGGGATTAGAAGGAGAGATGAGAGGGGTGGACAATATCATACTGTGGAAAAGCTGGGTGTAGCAGTAAGCTTCAGACAAGACATACCAGGGATTAAAAGAAGGGATGAGAGGGCTGGACAATATCAGACTGTGGAAAAGCTGGGTGTAGCAGTAAGCTTCAGACAAGACATACCAGGGATTAGAAGGAGAGATGAGAGGGATGGACAATATCAGACTGTGGAAAAGCTGGGTGTAGCAGTAAGTTTCAGACAAGACATACCTGGAGATGAGAGAATTGGGTGATGGTCAGTAGGCAGTGATGACAAAGTGGATTCAATATCCGTAATATTACATTCTGGTATAATTCAGTATGTGCACTTAAGAGTTGCACTTGAGAGATGTTGCATTTGGAAAGACCAAGTTACAATGGAGTGTGAGCTGGAGCAGGATTACCAATACTTCTTCAGCTCAATTCGGCCCCAATATACACTGCCAGAGAGCTGGGTGGCAGTCCCAGACCAACAACCCTACAGCTGGGAAGACCCGACTGTAGTATCCCCAGCTTCAGTACCAGCTATGGAGGTAGCGGACCTCATAGACTTGTCCTGGGGGGAACCCCATATGGCAGGTGGAGATGGGTCCTAGGTCTCTCCACCGGCCCTACAGGGATGCTGGGCAGTCGGCCCTAATCCCCAACGGCAGCTGGATTTTCAGTCAGTAGGGACAGTCGGTCCTGTTCCCCAGTGGCAGTATGCTTTGCACGGAGAGAAGAGCATCGTCTCCATTCCCCAGTGGCAGTGTACCTTGAAGGGAGAGGAGACAACCGGTCTCTCTCCCCAACCACAGGGGGACAGCACCCCTAACTCCAATGGTGCAGATGGGACCTTAGTCTCTGCACCAGGCCTACTGGGATGCTGGACAGCCGGTACAGATCCCCCACCAACCCCTCAGGAATGCCAGGAGGAGGAAGTAAGCGATCCCTTCTCTCCACAGATGATCCGCAACAAGGTCCTCGGGGTAGGATTCCCTGACCCCATCCCAGCGGAAGAGCTGGCATCTGGGCAGAGCGCAGTTGGCCTTTGCCCTCCCCTTTCCTCTTCTCCAGAGGCTGACTCCCCACAGGCTACCTCAGCGGAAGAGCTGGCATCTAGGCAGAGCGCAGTTGGCCTCTTACCCTCCCCTATCCTCTTGTACAGAGGCTGACTTCCCACAGGCTACCCCAGCTGAAGAGCTTACATCTGGGCAGAGCGCAGTTGGTCTCTGCCCTCCCCTATCCTCTTGTCCACAGCCTGACTCCCCACTGGCTACCCCAGCGGAAGAGCTGGCATCTGGGCAGCGCTCAGTCGGCTTCTGCCCACTAGGTACCCACAGCTCCAAGCTAGAGAACAACAATGAAGCAAGGAGTAGCAGATGCCCACTCAACAGCTGGGGACATACAGAACAGAGCCAGGCCCCAGAGTTCAACAGGACCAGTGTTTGTTTATGGGTGGGCTACTCGACTAACTCAGGCACCGACCGACAGAAGGTCAGGTACCTGGTTAGTCTACTATTGGGAGGGGAGAAATGTGACGGATTGAACCGTCACTGGGGATGCTGGAGAAGTCTGAGGGCCTTCCTACAGACTATGGACCCAGAACTATGGAGACCCCCTCAGACCTTTTGGGGTTACACGGAACTATGAACCCTGATTTATGTGTGGAATTTATATGCCACATATTTCCTTTTGCCCATTAAAAAGGCATGGTGTGGATTTAGCAACACAAAAAGGGTTAACTCTGTAATGAGACTCCCACTAATTGTGTAAAGTGATAGGATTGAGATAGCTGACTAGAAGTAGCTGACTCCTAGATGAGTAGATCACCCTATGATACACTCAGGAGATAATCCCATCACATGTGTCTCCTCTCTACCTATTCCTTCATTATGGAGGGGGTGAAGATGTATTTTTGTATGCTGTTCATGGTTGATTGAGTTATGTTGTTAGACTTCTTGAACTGTATATATACTGAGTTCATGTTTTACCCTTCATCATGTTGAGGCTAGTGTTTTGGTAACTGATCTACACTGGGGATTGTTATACGCTGAAGTTTTGCTATACTCCCCTGGCTATAACTACTAGCTCTTGTAAGAGCTGTTCCTGCTCTCTGGATTTAGGAGAGGTTCACCCACTGGAGCTTGAAGCCTTGCCGTAGGTCCAGGGTGGGTAGGAGACGGCGAGACCTCAACCAAGCTTCGGCGGTTCGTGGGGTCTGCAGTGCTTACGTTGTCAAATGGAGTGCTTAGAGCCCTCGGGAAGCACTAGGAGCATCCATCGACAGAGGTACCTAGTCGGGGTGCCAGGAAATCCGTTACAATATTCTTTAAGGGTACTGTAGTTGCCCCATTTTAGTTATTACTTTAGTTGCCCTCCTCTGAACCCTCTCCAGCTCTGCTATGTCTGCCTTGTTCACAGGAGCCCAGAACTGTACACAGTACTTTATGTGTTGTCTGACTAGTGATTTGTAAACTGGTAGGACTATGTTCTCATTACGGGCATCTATGCCCCTTTTGATGCAACCCATTATCTTATTGGCCTTGGTAGCAGCTGCCTGACACTGTTTTTTACAGCTTACTTTGCTGTTTATTAAAATTCCTAGGTCCTTTTCCATGTCAGTATTACCGAGTGTTTTACCATTTAGTATGTACAGGTGATTTGCATTATTCCTTCCCATGTGCATAACCTTACATTTGTCAGTGTTAAACCTCATCTGCCACTTCTCTGCCCAAGCCTCTAATCTATCCAGATCCATCTGTAGCAGTATATTTTCCTCTTCAGTGTTAATTACATTACACAGTTTAGTGTAATCTGCAAAAATTTATATTTTACTGTGCAAGCCTTCTACAAGATCATTAATAAATATATTGAAAAGAATAGGGCCCAATACTGACCCCTGAGGTACTCCACTAGTGACAGTGACCCAATCTGAGTGTGTACCATTAATAACCACCCTCTGTTTTCTATCATTGAGCCATTTACTTACCCACATACAGACATTTTCTCCCAGTGCGAGCTTTCTCATTTTATATACTAACCTTTTATGTGGTACAGTGTCAAATGCTTTGGAGAAGTCCAGATATGCGACATCCATTGATTCACCACTATCAAGTCTAGAACTTACCTCCTCATAGAAACTGATTAAATTAGTTTGACATGACCGATCCCTCATAAAGCCATGCTGATATGATGTTATTTGCTTATTTTCATTGAGATCCTCCAAGATAGCATCTCTTAGAAAACCTTCAGTTTACCCACAACAGATGTTAAAATTACCAGCCTATAGTTTTTAGGATCTGTTTTTGCACCGTTTTTGAATATTTGCACCACATTTGTTATACACCAATCCTGTGGAACACTCCCTGTCAGTATCGAGTCTGTAAATATCAGAAATAAGGGTCTGGCTATGACATTACTTAATTCTCTTAAATTATATGGGGGTGTATGCCATCTGGTCCTGGCGATTTGTCTATTTTAATCTTTTTAAGTCGCTGTTGTACTTCTTCCTGGGTCAGACAGGGCACTTTTAATGGGGAATTAACTTTTATATTCTGCATTTCATCTGACAGTTTATTTTTCTCAGTGAATACAGTGGAGAAAAAATATTTAATAGCTTTTCTTTCTATTCGTCACTCTCTGCAACTCCCCCCTCATTGCTCTGTAGAGGGCCGACACTTTCAGATTTATACTTTTTACCACTTACAGTACAGACCAAAAGTTTGGACACACCTTCTCATTCAAAGAGTTTTCTTTATTTTCATGACTATGAAAATTGTAGATTCACACCGAAGGCATCAAAACTATGAATTAACACATGTGGAATTATATACATAACAAAAAAATGTGAAACAACTGAAAATATGCCATATTCTAGGTTCTTCAAAGTAGCCACCTTTTGCTTTGATTACTGCTTTGCACACTGTTGGCCTTCTCTTGATAAGCTTCAAGAGGTAGTCACCTGAAATGGTCTTCCAACAGTCTTGAAGGAGTTCCCAGAGATGCTTAGCACTTGTTGGCCCTTTTGTCTTCACTCTGCGGTCCAGCTCACCCCAAACTATCTCGATTGGGTTCAGGTCCGGTGACTGTGGAGGCCAGGTCATCTGGCGCAGCACCCCATCACTCTCCTTCATTGTCAAATAGCCCTTACACAGCCTGGAGGTGTGTTTAGGGTCATTGTCCTGTTGAAAAATAAATGATGGTCCAACTAAACGCAAACCGAAAGGAATAGCATGCTACTGCAAGATGCTGTTGTAGCCATGTTGGTTCAGTATGCCTTCAATTTTGAATAAATCCCCAACAGTGTCACCAGCAAAGCACCCCCACACCATCACACCTCCTCCTCCATGCTTCACGGTGAGAACCAGGCATGTAGAGTCCATCTGTTCACCTTTTCTGCGTCGCACAAAGACACGGTGGTTGGAACCAAAGATCTCAAATTTGGACTCATCAGACCAAAGCACAGATTTCCACTGGTCTAATGTCCATTCCTTGTGTTCTTTAGCCCAAACAAGTCTCTTCTGCTTGTTGCCTGTCCTTAGCAGTGGTTTCCTAGCAGATATTCTACCATGAAGGCCTGATTCACACAGTCTCCTCTTAACAGTTGTTCTAGAGATGTGTCTGCTGCTAGAACTCTGTGCGGTCTTCCTTTCCTGGGGCGGTCCGCATGTGAGCCAGTTTCTTTGTAGCTCTTGATGGTTTTTGTGACTGTACTTGGGGACACTTTCAAAGTTTTCCCAATTTTTCGGACTGACTGACCTTCATTTCTTAACGTAATGATGGCCACTCGTTTTTCTTTACTTAGCTGCTTTTTTCTTGCCATAATACAAATTCTAACAGTCTATTCAGTAGGACTATCAGCTGTGTATCCACCTGACTTCTCCACAATGCAACTGATGGTCCCAACCTCATTTATAAGGCAAGAAATCCCACTTATTAATCCTGACAGGGTACACCTGTGAAGTGAAAACCATTTCAGGTGACTACCTCTTGAAGCTCATCAAGAGAATGCCAAGAGTGTGCAAAGCAGTAATCAAAGCAAAAGGTGGCTACTTTGAAGAACCTACAATATGACATATTTTCAGTTGTTTCACACTTTTTTGTTATATATATAATTCCACATGTGTTAATTCATAGTTTTGATGTCTTCAGTGTGAATCTACAAATTTCATAGTCATGAAAAGAAAGAAAACTCTTTGAATGAGAAGGTGTGTCCAAACTTTTGGTCTGTACTGTATATCACACCCATTGCAATTAGTTACTCCAATAGCGTTTGTCCCTCTATCTAGCTGCGATATTGCAGCAGAACCGCACATAATGTATAGAACTCTATGTTAGAAAGTATATTTTAAGTATATCACACCCCTCTACGTATATCACATCTATCGATAGCACACCTATACCATTCCTTAAAAGGACTTTTGTGGCCCTATTAGCTAGCGTTTGCTGTCCCTAACTGTCCCTGCTCCAAAATGCAGCCTCTCCCTACACTGGCAAAACACATAATTTAATATGGCTGAAAGATCGGGTTCTGTTATAGGGTTGGGGGGTGTCCATGTGCTGAAACGTCTCAATTGGCTGTCCTGTTCCACCTGATTGATGTGTCATGGGTCAAAGTTCGGCGCTATGCAAAAAAATAAGGCACGTGCGAATATCGCTATATGTATGCGTGTTTGGCTAATCGCGAATGAGCAATGTTCGCTGCGAAACAACCGCCGTCCGAACTCCAAGGCCATGTCTACTCATCACCTGCCCAATTTGATCTCTACAGTCAAGCTGTCACGAGGGTGTCAAGAGCCACGTCTGACTCCGTTATACCCGGGGTCAGGAAGTCGCAGCTTGTGGCTGCGCGCTCTATGTCTAAAGATCGCGCTGTTACTTAATGGTAGCTTTCTGTGTTTGCCTTGCAATCCATTTTGTCTCACTCAGGGATTCGTAGCTTCTTCCTCTCAGCTGTTTCTTGTCCGGCACTCCCAACCTCTTTATATTCTCCTCTCCCACTTCTCTGGTTGCCAGATATAGAGCTTCCTGCCTGGACTTCTATACTGACCCACTGGAGCTGTGTAGCTGTTTTTCCTGGTTGTCGTACCAGAGCATTACCCTCCGGATCCCTGTTGGTCTTTTGTTGTCCGCTGTTGTCGTCCCGCCTGGGATTATATGTTTTGTCAGTATTGTCTGTCCTCTCCCTGGTGTTTCCCTTTAGTGTTAGTGGTGCGGACTATTGTTCCCACTGCCCTATTCACTACTTAAGGCTCATCTTAAGAAAAGCCAGGGTTTAGGCACATGATCGTCGTATGGGTGTAAAACCTGTCTAGGGACGTCAGGGCAGTCAGGTGCCAGCCTCAAGGTGAGTTAGGGGTCACCATCTTTCCCTCTCCCTTGGACAGGGCCTTCCCTTTTCCCTCCCTTTGCGTCACGTATGTGATCGGCACGCCGGTCGTGATAGAAGCATGGTGGTGGCAGCATCATGCTGTGGGGATGTTTTTTAGAAGCTGGGACAGGGATATTGGTTAAGGTTGAGGTAAAGCTTAAGAGAGCAAAGAACAGATATATTCTTAATGAAAATCTGACCTCAGACTGGGCTGAAGAGTTCCCTTCCAACAAGACACTGCCTGTAAGCACACAGCCAAGACAACACAGGAGTTTTTTTTTGTGACAACTCTGTGAATGCCCTGACTTGAACCTACTCAAACATCTCTGGAAAGACTGAAAATCACTGACCGCTGACAGTCCCCATCCAACTTGATAGAGCTTAAAAGGATCTGCAGAGAAGAATGTCAGAAAATCTCCAAATCTATGTGTGCAAACCTTGTGTCATCATACTGAAGACGACTGGAGGCTGTAATTGCTGCCAAAGGTTCTTATGTTTAATGCAATATTTTTGTTTTTCCTTTTCAATAAATTAGCAAAGATAAAAATAAAAAATTCACTTCGTCATTATGGGGTATCAAGTGCAGAGTTATGAGTGGAAAAAAAAATGAAAGGGTCTAAAGATTTTCCAAATGCATTGTATATGCAGTTGGTGCCATTTAATACAGAGTTGTGTACTTGTTTTTATAGTAGTTGACAAAATATCCAGAAAGTTCTAATCTTCTGTGATTGTACACAGTAGAATTTTCTTTATATGTAGAAGTCACTCACTACAAGATGTGACTTTGCTAAAGATTTCTTAGCCCCTTCTGGCAATTTTCATGTGAATTCACTTTGTGGTGAATATAAGAAAATGCGATCTGACAGCAGTATCTAAGCATAGTTGTTTCAGACAAGCAAAAAACATTGTTTGGAAAAATACTTTTTTTTTGTTTGTTGCTTTTTTTCTGAAGGAGACTGAGAGGTGGACAGGGAAATGTATTCAGTTCAAAGTAGTGAACTACCCAATTAGTGAACTACCTCTTAAAAGGAATGTGCACTTTTGCAACCAAATGTTTGCATTTCTACTAGTGTTGAGTAGTGAAAGTTTAGTAAAATGTTGATTCTAAACTAATCAGAATTATTTTGCGCTTTATTGTAACCAATCAGGTTTTCCTAAAATGGCAGCTGCACGTGTTAAACAGCAAAACTAAGTGTAGAAAAGACAAGCCCGGTAATGCAAGATCACCCATAATGCTGTGCAGCCAGCCAATCAGCAGATAGCCATCCCTCGTGATGTCACAGCTCTATAAAACAATCATCTTGCGCGGTCTCCTCCATTGTCCTGTGGGCTGAGAATAGGGAGATACGTGACAAGTAGTGTTGACTGCGAATATCCGAAAAGCAAATTTTTACCGCGAATATCAGCACTTCGAGAATTCGGGAATATTTTTTATAGATTTTTTTAACACATTACACATCAGGTGATCATCCCTCCCTTCTTCTAGCTCGTGGACCAATGAGAAGTGCAGCGTCCCACTACGTGTGTGTTAGCACTGCTTAAACATACTTTTTACATTATTAAAAGCACTAGGTTGTAATGTATGATTTTGTATGTATGTATGTATCTGCAAAATCCCTGTTAACAGGCCTATTAGGTGTAATTTATACATCCCAACACTAGATGGGGCTATAGTTCAGGTCCTATATATATCCAGGTCAGGCCTAGTGAGACAGATGAGTTGAGGCCAGGAGAGAGTTGAGATTAGTTCAGATCCTTGTAGTAAAGATGTAGTTCAGAAGAGAGCAGATCTGAGGTAGTCAGATCAAATTAGTGGGAGGAAAGATAGAGTGAAGACTTTGCAACACAGATTAGTGAGTGGAGCCAACTTCGCTAGTAGGTGATACTCAGATGTGAGGCACAGAAGAGCGTTTTCCTTCTGTGGCCGGACTGTAGACTTGCATCCCCGACCAGTAGGAGAAGAGTTTGCCTCCCTGGAAAAGAAACAAGCATTCCTTGGAATTCATCAGTGATAAGAGCCATTATTGAGGGCCACAGACACCTTTGCATGGTGGAGGTTTTATAGCTTCAGGCAGTCACACCAAACTTCTGAGAGACAGTTGAGTTTTCCTGTCCATAATATTCAGCTTGTAGGGAAAGACAAGGAATAGGATCCCGTACATCTAAAGGAACCAGGTACACCTAACCCACTGCTCCAAAACCACAAAACCTAAACAGCCTAAAACAGTGGATTTGCAGAATTAACTCTGTACAATCTGCATATTTGTACTGCTGCAACCAAAAGACATCCAAAGTAAAAGTTGTGAGTTGCATCTTACCACTGTTTACCTCATTATTACTACCTATGGTTGTACCGCCATGAACGGTACTGGCGTCACAACAAAAATCATCAAGGGACTCAGCCGCAACAAGCACCCTAAGCACCCCTAACATCAAGGGCACCTCAACCACCATTTTGGCTGATGCTTCCTACCACAGAGCGTGCCCCGGAGGATTTCGTGCTGTCCACCTCAACACTGTGCTGCCAGCCCAGGGAGGCTTTCTGCTAACCGTGAGTAAACTGATGAACTGTGTGTTATATCATTTGGCCACCATCGGTCCACCGTGTACCTCACGTGTTGCCCTTGCAACTGGCTGGCTACAGAAGGCTTTGTCATAGCTTAGCAACATCCCTAGCAACCAATAGAAAAGTTGCCTACCCTTTACTATATAAGAACCTCCCCAGCATCTATTTTCTAAAGTTTATTGCAGTTATGAATGAGACAGCAGTGTTATTGCTGTGCTCTGTGCTTTGTTGTATTACATTAGACAGTTCACTTATATACTTATATAATTCAGATCGTTAGGGAGAAATAGTGTAGGTTAGATTGATCAACAGTGTAGCTGATAGGTTCTGCTGTCCATACGTACATGCTACAGACAGTGATGTCACAAGTTGTACATATTGCGAAAAAAATATGTGCATCATTAATTGACGAAAATTCGCAAGCGCAAATATATTGGAGCACTACATCTGCATATAAAGCTATTCTAATGTTCTGCCGTGCCAACCATTTTCTCCAGTCTCAGGAGACTGCAGCATGTATTTCGCATGTATTACGCAAATAATACATTGCCGATTTTTGCAATCAAGAGCATAATCTAAAATTCTCGAATTGACAAATATTCTACAAAATTCTCGAAATGACAAATATTCTACAAAATATTCGCGAAATATCGCGAATTTGAATATTGCCCCTGCTGCTCATCACTAATCACAAGCGCTCATGTGCAGTGACATTTTCCCCCACTTTCGGGGGAAAAATGCGTCTTATAGGGTGAAAAATATGGTATTTATTCCTACATCAGCTGTAAACTAAGATATGTAATTCGATACCAATAAGATAGAAGACTTTATTTTTCTGGTGTCAGCATGCCAACCGATCCCATCCAGTCTGCACCCCTTAGGGGGGCCAGGTCTTTACTTCTTCCAAATCGTCCTTCAAAGTCTCCATGTCCTAAAAAAGTCAGCAAGATGCAGAGAGAGGAGGAGCTGGATGTTCCCGATGACATACTCTCATTGATATTAGATGATGTGGAAAAGGAGGAAAGACAGCTTGCAGAAGAAGGGCTCCCACATGTAGGGCAGGGGAGTGCTGGGCTTGGAGAAATGGGTATGCTAGAGCTGATTAATATTCTGTGTTTACTGTCCAATAATCTGCAGGAGATTGCAGGCCTGAACAGCAATAATTTGCATAATTTCCCCTTACCTAGTAACCAGCCAAACCCTATACCAACAACAGCCCCTGTTTAAAGGTTCATTAAAGGTGCCACACAGCCACTAACAATGGAGAATAATTGGCTGCGTGGATCTTCACTGCAGGATGGTTTTCACCCACCCACAGGTAGAGTGGCCTGGGTATACCTGATTTGTAGCAATTCATGACTAATTAATTCAGAACGAATCAAGTTTCTTGTCGAACTTTGGCAAAGTTGCTTAATCAAATTTATCAAAACTTCACTCATCTCTAATTACTGCTAAATAAATAATAAAAAAAATAGTCATGATAAGAACTCCAGCGTTTGTTTTCTGTATATACAGGTCCTTCTAAAAAAATTAGCATATTGTGATGAAGTTCATTATTTTCTGTAATGTACTGATAAACATTAGACTTTCATATATTTTAGATTCATTACACACCAAGTGAAGTAGCTCAAGCCTTTTATTGTTTTAATATTGATGATTTTGGCATACAGCTCATGAAAACCCAAATTTCCTATCTAAGAAAATTAGCATATTTCATCCGACCAATAAAAGAAAAGTGTTTTTAATACAAAAAAGTAAACCTTCAAATAATTATGTTCAGTTATGCACTCAATACTTGGTCGGGAATCCTTTTGCAGAAATGACTGCTTCAATGCGGCGTGGCATGGAGGCAATCAGCCTGTGGCACTGCTGAGGTGTTATGGAGGCCCAGGATGCTTCGATAGCGGCCTTAAGCTCATCCAGAGTGTTGGGTCTTGCATCTCTCAACTTTCTCTTCCCAATATCCCAGAGATTCTCTATGGGGTTCAGGTCAGGAGAGTTGGCAGGCCAATTGAGCACAGTAATACCATGGTCAGTAAACCATTTACCAGTGGTTTTGGCACTGTGAGCAGGTGCCAGGTCGTGCTGAAAAATGAAATCTTCATCTCCATAAAGCTTTTCAGCAGATGGAAGCATGAAGTGCTCCAAAATCTCCTGATAGCTAGCTGCATTGACCCTGCCCTTGATAAAACACAGTGGACCAACACCAGCAGCTGACATGGCACCCCAGACCATCACTGACTGTGGGTACTTGACACTGGACTTCAGGCATTTTGGCATTTCCCTCTCCCCAGTCTTCCTCCAGACTCTGGCACCTTGATTTCCGAATGACATGCAAAATTTGCTTTCATCCGAAAAAACTACTTTGGACCACTGAGCAACAGTCCAGTACTGCTTCTCTGTAGCCCAGGTCAGGCGCTTCTGCCGCTGTTTCTGGTTCAAAAGTGGCTTGACCTGGGGAATGCGGCACCTGTAGCCCATTTCCTGCACACGCCTGTACACGGTGGCTCTGGATGTTTCTACTCCAGACTCAGTCCACTGCTTTCGCAGGTCCCCCAAGGTCTGGAATCGGTCCTTCTCCACAATCTTCCTCAGGGTCTGGTCACCTCTTCTCGTTGTGCAGCGTTTTCTGCCACACTTTTTCCTTCCCACAGACTTCCCACTGAGGTGCCTTGATACAGCACTCTGGGAACAGCCTATTCATTCAGAAATTTCTTTCTGTGTCTTACCCTCTTGCTTGAGGGTGTCAATGATGGCCTTCTGGGCAGCAGTCAGGTCGGCAGTCTTACCCATGATTGTGGTTTTGAGTAATGAACCAGGCTGGGAGTTTTTAAAAGCCTCAGGAATCTTTTGCAGGTGTTTAGAGTTAATTAGTTGATTCAGATGATTAGGTTAATAGCTCGTTTAGAGAACCTTTTCATGATATGCTAATTTTTTTAGATAGGAATTTTGGGTTTTCATGAGCTGTATGCCAAAATCATCAAAATTAAAACAATAAAAGGCTTGAACTACTTCAGTTGGTGTGCAATGAATCTAAAATATATGAAAGTCTAATGTTTATCAGTACATTACAGAAAATAATGAACTTTCTCACAATATGCTTATTCTTTTAGAAGGACCTGTATTTTCTATGCTGACTTGCACATCTCTGTGGTTACAGAATTCAAACTGATCCTGTGTTGTCTGATCCTGCATTCATATATTACTCGCATCTACTCTCCTCTTCTGTCTTTAAATTTACAAAGAGAAAAAGAAGATTGAGTGAAGATACACATGGCTGCATTTGTGCATGGTTTATTTTGTAGCTTTTTAACTGTGAAGGCCTGAATATATTGGTTCATGCACATTTATAATTTTCTGCATCTGGTTTAGGCATAGAAAATGATCTAAATGTAAAACAGCTTGGAATCTGTCCTAGAGTTAGAACTGGTGGAGGATGTGCTTAAGTTATAGAGAGGCCGGCGCCTCTTCATAACTACGGTGGATCCACTGCCAGTTTAGGGCTTTATTAAGACTGGCATCTAATAAAAGTGCCCTCCTAGTCTTCACTATAGACCATTCATATCTCTGACCAATTGCTCGTTAACTGTTGCATGTCTACTGCCATTCTCCTGCTCTTTACTAATCCCAGCATTCTGCACCAGACTCAACTAGACTTTATCTATTTCTTCACCATAATTAGGTGACAAGTCCTTTACTTGCCTTTTCATTTGCAAGATCCTCCTAAGAGAGAAAATGTCTTTTGTACGCTGTAGGTCAACTCCTTCTACTGCTCTCACCAGCAATCACTTTAAGAACATGCCAGAGATTGATCCATTGCTTCTATTTGTCCTCTGGACTCGGCTAATTAGTTTGCTGAGCATTCTGGAAAGAACACATATGGATAGATCAACCATATCATTCTTCTGTAATGAAAGCCATCATCAATATCATGTCACAGCCGTGCCATATCCTCTCTCAGCTGTTGTTAAGATGAAAGTCCTAAGTTCCATTATTTTTTTATTGCCCCCCCCCTCCCCATTACTCGTTTCTTCTTCAGTACACATGTCGCTGTGTCAAGCTTCTGAAAAATATAAAAATATAGGTGTACAAAACACGTACTTTCAAAACATGGGAATATTCAAACAATGATAAGTTTAAATAGACATCATTGAAATCTAATTTTTTAAAGGTAAAATATGTAAATCTTGCTGAATGCTGCCACTGATTGGGATTGTGCCACAATTTTTTTTTTTGAATGGCTCCACATGGTGTAAAATATTAAAATAAGGCTGGGTTCACATCACGTTTTTCTCATCCGTTTAACGTATACAAAAAACCATTGTAAAATACCATTGTAAAAAAATAATAATAAGTACCATATTTTTCACCCCATAAGACGCTAGGACAATAAGATTTTTTTTTTTCATTAGACCTCAGATCAGGCCAGCAATCAGACACCCAATGTTAATCAGACCTCAGCTGACAGCCCCAATCAGACCCCCAATGTTAATAAGACCCCAATCAGACCTCAGATCAGACTCCCAATGTTTATAAGACCCTCAATCGGACCTCAGATCAGATTCCCAATGTTATTAAGATCCCAGTAAGACCTCAGATCAGCCCCCATGCCTCACATCAGCCTCCCCATGCCTCAGATCAGCCCCCATGTCATTTATCAGCCCCTATTATGAGCCCCTATGCCATTTATCAGCCCCCATTATGAGCCCCCATGCTATCTATGAACCCCAGTGCCATTTATGAGCCCCGATGTCACTTATAAGACTTCATTATGAGCCCCTGTGTCACTTATAAGACTCCAGTTTGAGCCCCCAAGCCACCTGCTGCTTTCTGTGCTGTGACCCGACGCGCACAGCCCCCATTGCGTCATATCAGCCCCCATGCCTCAGATTGTCAGCCCCCAGCCTTTGAATCGGCCCCCATGCCTCAGATTATGAGTCCCCAGCATTTTAATCAGCCACCCTGCCACAGAGCAAATAAAATAAAAAATCTACTTACTTCTCCTGCTCCGGACGCCGCTGCTCCTCTCCTCCAGCTTCTCTTGCAGGCTATGAACTGACGCGTACAGTGTGAGGGACGCTGAGGTCACGGAGCGTCCTTGTGCTGTGCGCAGCCACAGTACAACCGACAGCCAAAGACCAGGAAGCGGTGAGTACAAAGCCTTCACAGCTTCGCGGTCCTCCAGTGCTAATGAGCGCTTGCGCGCTTCCATAATGGCAGCACTCATTAGTATTCACACTAAAAGACACAGGAACATTTTACCCCACTTTGGGGGGGGGGGGGGGGAGGGAAACCTGTGTCTTATGGGGCGAAAAATACGGTATATGTTTTTTTACCGGACTCTGCAGGATACAAGAATGTAGTGTACTTCATTTTAGTATCCTTTTTTTTCCAACGTATATGTAAAACGGAGACATAAAATGTGATTTGAATCGCCCCTAAGTCATACTCATCTTACTGATTCCCTTCTGCTTCCTGTTCCCTTGCCAGATTTTGCGTCCTGGTTCCTTTTGAGAAGTAATAAATGAAAGCTCAGCCAATCAGTGCCTAAGGCGTCTTTACTGTGGTCTGTTATTAGTTGAGCGCTCATTTCCTGTGTGTGTAAAGGAAGAACAGGAAGTAAAAACAAGCAGGGGCCCACAAAGAATTGGAATGGGATCAATCTAAGGGTCCATTCACACGTCTGCAATTTTGTTCCGCATTTTGCGGAACGGAATTGCGGACCCATTCATTCCTATGGGGCAGCACGACCCGCACTTCCGGGTCCGCAATTCCATTCCCGGAAAAAATTTCTCCGTGGATCCGCAAAACACGTTGCGGACGTGTGAATGGAGCCTAAAGGGGATTGGTAAGCAGTGTTCCCATTAAGCCGCGTGGGTGCTCTGAAATTTTCCTGCTCAGTCAGAATGACACCCCGTTCAGCTGTACAGTGGTCTGTGCAGAAGGAGTATCTCTCCTGAGCCCTCAGCTGCTGTAGCACAGATGTAGTAGAGTTAACACACATGCTTTATGAGATGTGTTATCTAAACTAAATGTGTTAAGCAAACACCTTCAATTGCTTTTCAATGGGTTTTGTTTCAAGATAACGCAATGAGTTATGAAATTTGAGTTATACGTTTGAGTGTTAACCCTGCTACATCTGTACATAATGGTGCTTTGGAGTGCTGAGAACAAGAGCTAAAGAAGTGCTCCTCCTGCACGGAACATTGCCACATATTAGAACTTCCAGGAGGGAGGAGAAATTATGCTAAGAAGAGACACTCCTCCTTTGTTTATATTGCCCATCCTCAGACCCCCCCTCTGCACTGCAGCCTGATCGGGAGCACTGACCAGGAGGAAGAATCCCTGCTTTTGTGCTTTCAGTCATCAGTCATCCTCCTTTTCTGAAGGTACCATCTACTACATTATCTACTATAGTTGTAACTGTGTTATTTGTGTTGTTACATAGGACATTATCTGTACCTACCTCTCCATACACTGCAGTAAGCATATAAAGCCCTGTTCTCAATATAGTTCACATCTATCAAAGTTTTATGGCATATCCACAGAAATGTCAGATATGGTAAAGCTTTAAATTATGGTTAGAGATGAGAGAATCGAAGCTGATGAAGTGGAAGTCCAATTTCAGGAAAAATTTTATTTGCAACTAATGCGAATTTCCTGGCAAGCGCCCGACTGTATAGGGAGGGTGCTTAGGGACTGATGGTCCCCCCCCCCATTCCCCCTTTAGGTCATTCTGGGATCTGGCCCCGTCATGTAAGGTTTAAGCAGGTGGTAGATTAGGTCGGCCGTTAAGGGGTTAATTCTCTGGTGGAACCTCCTTAGACAGGATGGGGGCGGTGCAGGAATCCTGAAGGTACATATACCCCTCCCCTTGTTCAGCACTTCCTCTTGCAAGTGGAAGCAAAAATTGGAGAGGTATGCTCCCTCTTTGCTCTGTCCACTCCAAGCTTCCGCGGGAGTTGCGGCCTCAGGGCCTCCTGGCGAGTTTGCATGTGGAGGGTGAGGGTTAGCCGGCTCATTTGTGAGCGTTACCGGCTTTCCCTGGCACCCTCCCCCCCTGCTCCTATTCACGGTACTGGCCGGGAGCTGCCGCATCATGCGAGCAGCCCCGGCTCTTAAGCAATGGGGCCGGCAGTCACCCCCGCCCCGCCCCCTCCCCGCTCCCTGCTCTCCGCTCCGTTTTACTGAACTTGCCGGGAGCTGCCGCGTCATGCGAGCAGCCCGGCGCTTAAGCAATGGTGCCGGCGGTAACTCCCCCCCCCCCCAGGCATGGCCAGGAGCTGCCGCACTATGCGAGCAGCCTCACCGCCTAAGCGAGGGAGCAGCCTCCTCCCCTCCACCCCTCTACATTGCGGCCCTAATCTGTCCTGCGTCCCTCTATTAATCGACCTGTGGGGTCTCGCAGCGCCGCACCGTGCCCCTGCTCCTCCCCCTTTTAGCCCCTACACGGCGCCTTTGGCTGTCTATTATGTTCGGTGGTGGGGGCATGGGGAGTTTTTTCACCCCCAACACCTGAGCATCCCGTACCGCCCCCCCCTACCCCTTTCCCTCCCACTAGCGGTACTCATGGGGGTTCTGTATACATGAACAGCTTTTATGTGGCCCTCTAGGCACCAAGTACCGGCTCCAGCACCGCTGTGGCCCTAGCAACGCCCCTTACTGTGACCAAATGGGTTTTTTACCCCCCCCCACACCCTGGGCCCGGTCTTTTTGGGCAGGGCCCCTTATGTCAGGCAGTTACCATTAGCTTCTCCCTCCGCACTTTCTATTCAAAATGCATGATGTAGCTCTGCTGCCACCTACTGTGCCACATATTTAATATTGCCTGTACAGCGGATTACTGGTGCCCCGTTTATTAATTCGTGCCCTCCTAAACCATGGGGCACTATGGGTCTCAGTTTTTGCCTGTTTGTATCCCCTCCTCTCCCAACCCAGGAGCAGGGGTTGCTGGTGTTTTTTCCTCCTTCGCAGGTGTCAGACGTCAAGGCCAAAGTGGGTCCCGCTTCTGGTGGAAGTAGGCGCCCCAGTTCCTCCAGGCGGCACTCACCGTCGTCTTCTGATGGTATGTCGGGTGCGTCTGAGGAGTCTGGTCTGATGTTGCTTTCGAAACCGTTAGAGGCAGGTGCCTACCATCCATTCAGCCTGGTCGCTGTAGTGGCCCTTTGGGTTGCAGTTCCTGTACCTGCTTCTTCGGTGGCGCCGTCCCTGTTTGCACTACGCCTGGTGAGTACCGATGCACACTCTTGGATGCGTGCACCTTACAAAAAAAAAAAAAAAAACTTCCCCGAGTTACGTAATTTTGTGCAACGTTTTTGGGTTTATAACTCTTATATTTCTTTTAGCTTGCTACTTTACAGCAATACAGTGAATAAATGAAATAAAATTGTTTAAATAGAATATGGTTGAACTTAGTTCATTTCCTAAGGGATGGGGTTTGTGAGTTCATATCCCCGTAGGAACTTTAGTTCTATATCCGCTCGTGTATCTCGTACGCTATATGCTCATTCTATAGATGTTACGCTATGGAATTTCTTTTGTGATATATAGTGTCGCTGTATGTTTGTACTCTAGGCGGCTCTTATGGCTGTGTGGGTGAATGCTTTAGCCTTTGGTATAGTGTCCCTCCTTGAGTATAGCTCCCACTGGTTCATTCTCGGTAGATGGGTATAAAAAAAATGATAATAATAATAATAATGAATTAAAATAATAAAAAAATAATAATAATATATATATATATATATATATATATATATATAAAAAAGATGATAATAAAATAGTAATAATAAAAATAAATAAATAAATAAAAATTAATTAAATAAAATTGAGTATGATATAGATATACAAGGGATGACATAATATGCATATTCTGTAATAATAATATAATTAACATAGTAGAGTATGGGTAGTGGTATATTTGGTTTCTTTACTGTGTAAAGTAGTACTTCCTGTTGGGCTCCTACCTTTGGCACTACGCCGTGTGTATTTAAGAAACATAGAATAAAAATAATAATAATAATAGTCATTTAATCTGTTCTATTTGTGCTTTCAATGCTGTCATATATGGCATGGTTTTATTCATATATACAGGGGCTAAAAAAAATAAAAAATATATAAATAAAAGAGCATGAAAAGATATCCCTTTTGTGTAGTGGTTGCCTTACTTGCTTCTGGTTTACAAGGTTGGTGTTTGAATCCTGGCAGGAACATTCAGTAGTGGAGATAACTTTGTATATTTACTATTTTCTAAGCTCTGGGCTAGGATGCAGTAGCTGTGAGTTCGGACCCCCTCACGGTTTTTGCTTGTTTGTATTTATTGCCTCATGTCCAGTGTTATAGGAGTTGCAGTTCGGTGGGTTTCAGTAGGGACGAATCCAAGGGGGGTACCCGCGATGTGTGCGTTACAGGAGGCCTTATTCTAGTGCAGCTGTGTTGTTTGGCTCGGCGGTATTTGGCGCAGCGGTTGCTGGGTCTGTACGTTGCTCCGCTGCCTCTATTTGGGTGTATATTGCAGGATCCGTGTCCCAGGTATGATTGGAAGTTAGACGGAAGCGGATATCCGGGTCCGTTCGTTCGTTGCTCAGGGTTGAGCTTTTCAAAGATGCAAACACATTTCATGTAATTTCTCTTTAATCTGCAGCCTTTCAATTCCCGTTCTTATCGGTTTTGCAGCTGATCAGACACGCTGTTTGGTCCTCTTTTGGCCTTCACAGGCCGGCATGCTGACCCTCCAAAATATAGTTTTCATGCATCGTTCCAATTTATGGCAGGCGATGCGGTTGTAATAAGTGAGTATTTACTTTGGTAAGTCATGTTTCGTCTCCTTCAGCCTTTGTTTTGACTTATTGTTGTTTCATCCAAGGTGTTTGTCTCTTCATTCTAGGCCGCACAGCGTTTGGGTTTTATCCCTGGTTTTTTTTTTTGTGGGGTAGTAGTTTTATTGGGCTTTGGGCCCGTCTATACATTACGATCCGGTGAATCTAGGTGGTGTGTACCTCAAAAAATTCCGCCCGGTTTCGATCCGGCGGTTAGTTGGTTATTCGGTTAGGACTTTACTATGGTGGGGCTTCAATTCCTTTTTCTCAGCGTGTTTTTTCTTCTGTGGTTTTACATTTCGAAAAATAAATAAATAAATAATTATAGAAAGTAGAAAATATATAACTAATTTAATACATAATTAAAAGATAAGAATAAAATTAAAAACACAAAAAAAAATATTCATTTGTATGGAATAGAGGTATTCTGTGGCTAGTTATATGATCGATCCTCTATGTGGTGGCTGCTCAGGCTAATTGTTTTTTCTTTCAGGTGGTGGCGTTCGGCGGTTTGCTGGTTGGCCTTTCGGATATCTTCCGTGGGTTCGGGGAGAGGACCTCGGCCCGGTGGGCGTTTTTTGGTTGTCGAGAGGTGGAAGTTTTTGTAACGGGATCCGGGATTCCAGGTGGTTGGTATAGAGTTGTGCCAGGGGCGCGGTGATGCTGGAGATCCAGCTGGGATAATTCCCTGGCCTATTCCGTAGCTTTGGACCTCATGGTTCTTACGTATGTTTATCTCGGTCATTTTAGGAGGTTGGTGATAATCTCCCAGGTGGGTTGTTTCTGGGCTATATTTGGGAATGCGTTAGGGATACAATACAAAGGTATAGGTCATGGGGTGGTGGTTTGTCTCCGTTATCGGATGTTGTAACTATATGGTGCAGTGCTTACAGCTGGATCAACGACCCTCTTTTAGTGGCTCAGTCCTGTGGGTAGATTTATGGGAGTTGGGTTGCCTTCTTCTGTACCCCCTCCAGCTCCGGTATGTCTGCTTGTTTACGGGACACCAGAACTGTACACTGTCCTTCATGGTGGTTTGACTTGTATTTTATTTGGGGGTTGGGCTGTGTTCTCCTCACGGGTTTCTATCCCCCGTTTTCATCAACCGGTTTTCTTATTGGCATTGGTTTTGATGGTGCGTGTTGGCGTTTTGTATGTTAGTCGGTAATTCCTTTTCCGGCCTATGAGAAGGTTTTAAACAGACCCTGTTCTGCTGGGTGGTGGTCGGAGCCCCGTTTGGAGAACGGGTCTCCTCCGTGGCGGCATTTGAGTACAGCGGAGATATGGTGGGAGCAGATGGCGTGCTTGCCCGCTGGGAGTCCAGCTGTGGGCATACTGCTCTGATGATTACGGTTTAACTTGCCTGCTGGGGGTCCAGCGGTGGACATACGGCTCTGATGATTACGGCTTAACTTGCCCTGCTGGGAGTCCATCGTTTGGCATACTGCTCTGATATTATGGTTTATTAAGGTTTGCCGCTTTAATAAGAAGCTGTGGCCGATCACCATCCAGCAATAAAGTGATACAGTTGTCTGTGTTGTTTGTTATGGGTCAAGGTTGTGTAAAGGGGCCAGAGGTGATTAAAGGTGCTACCCCTTCCCATGTTTCCCTGAATACCGGCAGTCTGGCAAGCGCCCGACTGTATAGGGAGGGTGCTTAGGGACTGATGGTCCTCCCCCCCCCCATTCCCCCTTTAGGTCATTCTGGGATCTGGCCCCGTCATGTAAGGTTTAAGCAGGTGGTAGATTAGGTCGGCCGTTAAGGGGTTAATTCTCTGGTGGAACCTCCTTAGACAGGATGGGGGCGGTTCAGGAATCCTGAAGGTACATATACCCCTCCCCTTGTTCCAGCACTTCCTCTTGCAAGTGGAAGCAAAAATTGGCCCTCCCTCCCTTTGGCGGTTATCATTGAGAGGCGGGTCGAGGTGCGCGGTTATGATCAGTTATGGATACTTGGTTATTCTGTGTTGTTTTTTCTATTTCTTCAGATCCCCCGCTGGGAGTCCAGCAGTTTGGATATCGCTCCGATGATTTTGGCTTTGGAGAGCTGCAAATCTTGGTTGAGTTTATGAAGTCACAGCTGGCGGCATTTGAGTACAGCGGAGATATGGTGGGAGCAGATGGCGTGCTTGCCCGCTGGGAGTCCAGCTGTGGGCATACTGCTCTGATGATTACGGTTTAACTTGCCTGCTGGGAGTCCAGCGGTGGGCATACGGCTCTGATGATTACGGTTTAACTTGCCTTCTGGGAGTCCAGCGTTTGGCATACTGCTCTGATAATATGGTTTATTAAGGTTTGCCGCTTTAATAAAGAAGCTGTGGCCGATCACCATCCAGCAATAAAGTGATACAGTTGTCTGTGTTGTTTGTTATGGGTCAAGGTTGTGTAAAGGGGCCAGAGGTGATTAAAGGTGTTACCCCTTCCCATGTTTCCCTGAATACCGGCAGTCTCACGCTTCGTGGTAACGAATAGCTTTTTTCCTAAAATGGCGGCTACACGTGTGAGGACTGAGGACATGGGGCAAGGAACTTTGGAAAGGCGGGATCACCCAGATTGACATGCCTGCATGCAGCCAATCAGCAGCCAGCCAGCCCTATGATGTTACAGCCCTATAAATACGGCGACCATCTTAGAGTCAGACATTTTTCAGCATACAGAGTGCAGGGACAGACGTGTAAAGGCGCTAGGGACAGCAATTGGAAACACCTGATTGTGGGGGAAAAAAGACAGAAAAAACTATTTATAAGTACAGGGAAAGGATAGGGAGGAATCATTTCACAGCATCTTAGTGCAGGGAGAGACGTCAGAAGGCGCTATGGACATTGATAAAAAAGCTATTTACAAGTGCAGGGAATGATTATTTGGGGATCCAAATAGCCATTAGATAGCTCTGTCATTCCAGCTATTTGTTATTGGGCTGCAAGTGCTATGTTGAAAAGCCTTTAGTGGCTTATATCTTAGTATGTTTATCTGCAGTTATTTCTGTTGAAAGAGTACAGGGGCGTGAAAGTATCCTTTCCTTCTCAATGCACCTTGATTTCTTTTTTTTTGTCCCCGGAGAGAGGCCTGGAGAACTATCAGTGACACATAGTCTGATGTCAGTAACAGCTCTGAGTTTATTCTTGACCATACAGACCTTTTATACATCCATCCATACATACAAGAACAGCTGCGGCTCTCATTACAATAGTGCTGACTAGGAACAGTTCCTTATACAGACAGAAGGTCAAATGTAAATATATATTCACCCTCTAGTATGATGTCACCCAACCTCCTGTCCTTCATACAGATCATATAGCTTATTCTATTTAACCCTTCAATCCCCTCTTAAGTCATGAATATGACTTATCTTTTTTCTCTCATAGAGAGGTAAGTAGAATATGATTGTCCAGGGTCTGTGGGTTTTGGACACATTACACAAAACATCTGTATGAGGGAAGCGATACATTGGATACAACAACATATGACAATCAAAGAAGCAATTATAATTATAATACTGATCAATAATGTTCTTAACCAACTCAAATCTGGCAGCCAGCTCAATAACCAGTCCCACCAAGAGGATGAATCAACATCTTTCTTGATATTAGTAGGGACGGTAGACAAAAGATACGCGGCACTCACCAGGGTCTTAGAATATCTTCTGAGCGCTTTATTGCTTGCAAGATAGCATCAGCTGCAACAGGCTGGGGAGCGGGACGGCCCAGGTGTGGACTGACGGTGACGGCCGTTTCGCACAACCTCGCGCTCATGACGTAACAGCGCACGGACGTACCTTTAAGGGCAGCCGCAGGTCATCACCATGGCAACCATAGACACTCCCCAGGTGCGCTGCTGTAAGAAACACAGAAAGGGAACACTGAAACATTTCATATATATGCGCAAAAGAGCACTGAAACAAGATATAGCAACAAAATATCAAGACTGGAGGGGACATGTTCCAAAAGCATATAAACAGGTAATGAAACGCAACAATGATACGATGAAGATAATGTATAAATGATACCTCCCTAAGACAGCACGGAACAGCAGGCGGCACCCCACGCAAAAAGGGGGGAGAGTTTCTGCACCTTAACCAAAAACGTAAGCAAAAGGAGGGGTAGAAAAGGTGTTAAGCACAGATGACTGACGGGGACATCTAAGCAGGGACAATAAGCCATTACAAAATGCATGGCATCCTATAATGAAAACGCAGAGGGACTCAAAGAAATTCAGCCATGTCATTTTTGTCGTTCAGGCCATGTGGCCCCATGGCACCCGTTCTGATGATCCATCGAGCTTCCCGCTGCAACAAGAGGCGGTGGCGATCTCCACCCCTAGGGATGGGTCCCACAGCCTCAATGCCAGCAAAGGAGAGGCTGGATGGATCACCATTGTGGGTAGAACGAACATGGTCGATCAGGCGGGGCGAACCTCGACCCGACCTGATCGAACCAAGGTGCTCCCGTACTCTCTCGAACAAGGGCCTGATAGTTTTTCCAATGTAAAACCTTCTACAGGTACATAGTATGACATAGACCACATGAGAGGTGCGACAGGTAATAAAATCTTTGACTCTATCTATAGTTCCCCCCAATGACAGTATCTTCCCCTGTGAGTTTTGGGAACAAAAAAACATGTTCCACATTTGAAGTTACCCTGAGGTCTTCTACTCTGCAGCCAACTAGACTCCTTTGCATGTCTCACCACACTGTGAACCAATCTGTCTTTTAAAGTGTGACACTTTTTAAAGGTGATAAGGGGTCGCCTAGAGACCAAGTCCCCCAAAGAAGATTCACCTTTCAAAAGGTCCCAGTTATTTAGCACTGCTTGCCTCCCGATGTCTGCAGCTGGACTAAATTTACAAATAAACGCAAACCTGTCCTGATTGTAGTTCTGATTCCTGTCGCTAAGGAGACTAAGTCGAGGACGAAGAGCAGCTATTATTTTTGTTATGGCTTATCGCCCCTGCTTAGATGTCCCCGTCAGTCATCCGTGCTTAACACCTTTTCTACCCCTCCTTTTGCTTACGTTTTTGGTACTGTAAGGTGCAGAAACTCTCCCCCCCTTTTTGCGTGGGGTGCCACCTGCTGTTCCGTGCTGTCTTAGGGAGGTATCATTTATATATTATCTTCATCGTATCATTGTTGCGTTTCATTACCTGTTTATATGCTTTTGGAACATGTCCCCTCCAGTCTTGATATTTTGTTGCTATATCTTGTTTCAGTGCTCTTTTGCGCATATATATGAAATGTGTCACGAGGGTGTCAAGAGCCACGTCTGACTCCGTTATACCCGGGGTCAGGAAGTCGCAGCGGGTGGCTGCGCGCTCTATGTCTAAAGATCACGGTGTTTCTTAGTGTTTGTTTTCTGTGTTTGCCTTGCTATCCTTTTTGTCTCACTCAGGGATCTGTAGCTTCTCCTCCTCAGCTGTTTCTTGTCTGCCACTCCCAAACTCCTTATATTCTCCTCTCACACTTCTCTTGCTGCCAGTTATAGAGCTTCCTGCCTGGACATCTATGCTGACCCACTGGAGCTGAGAATCTGGTTGTTGTTCCAGAGTGCTACCCTCCGGATCCCTGTTGGGCTTTTGTTGTCTCCTGTTGTTGCCCTCCTGGGATTATATGTTTAGTTTGTATTATCTGTCCTCCCCTTGGTGTTTTCCTTTAGAGCTAGTGGTGCGGACTAGTGTTCCCACCGCCCTGTTCACTATCTAGGGCTCATCCTAGGGAAAGCCAGGGTTTTAGGCACGTGATCGGCGTACGGGTGAGGAACCCGTCTAGGGACGACAGGGCAGCCAGGCGCCAGTCGCAAGGTGAGTCAGGGGTCACCACCTTCCCTCTCACTAGGGCAGGGCCTCCCTCTTTTCCTCCCTCCGTGTCACGTATGTGACAGTTACGCCGATCGTGATAAAATGTTTCAGTGTTCCCTTTCTGTGTTTCTTACAGCAGCGCACCTGGGGAGTGTCTATGGTTGCCATGGTGATGACCTGCGGCTGCCCTTAAAGGTACGTCCATGCGCTGCTACGTCATAAGCGGTCCAAGGAAGCGCGAGGTTGTGCGAAACGGCCGTCACCGCCGGTCCACACCTGGGCCGTCCCGCTCCCCAGCCTGTTGCAGCTGATGATATCTTGCAAGCAATAAAGCTCTCAGAAGATATTCTAAGACCCTGGTGAGTGCCGCGTATATTTTGTCTGGGTTGTCTGGGTCCGCCTGTGGAGCCGCGGGTCTAGGAGTTACGAAATTGAAGGAGGCATAGGTGATTTACTATTTTAAGCAGTACCGCTGTTTTCCTCTACTCTTGTCTCCCCACCATTGATCTTTCTTGATATTATTAGCAATTTCATGTAATGCTTGAATATGGGACTGGATTGATCTGGAATGGTCAGATAAATTAAAGCAACACATTCCTTTAAAATCTTGACATCCTATATTATGTTTAAGTAACAGATAATCCACAGCAAATCTAGTTTCTAGCACTGCTCCTCTTACGCCTTGTATATCTAAAAGCATGTTTGATAAGGCGATAGAGGTATGATTCAGAGATTTAGCTAAGTCACTTGCAATAGAATTTATAGTACGAGTATTATATATAGCCAGTCCAGGCACTCCTAATATAGAGGCGCCCAAACTTATATATTCTGCACGGCTGAGAAGGGGTAAAGTAGAGTCACAGTTTTCTGATAAAGTCTTGGTAACTGATCTGTAAGCTCTCCTGATAGGTGGTTGACTGGGAAGGGCCAAAGTCAGCCTGGATAACGCACAGGGACCTCCAATAACATTAGCAGGAATTTAATTGGAAGTGCTGTTACCACAAGACAAAAACCATCCCTTAGGGAGCATTTGATTATAGATAAAACTGGGAGTCACAATGGTCTTATTACAACTCATGGAATTATTCAGGGAGCTAGCAAGCCTACTATTCTTTTTACAGGTGTCGTCAATATAATCATATACACACTTTTCTTAGGTAATCCACTTTTTATGTCTCTATTATCACAATATAAAGTCATATCCTGGGAAAAGGTAAAACAAGTCTCTGCTGCAGTCACATAAATAGTAGTTATTGTAATATTATCCCTGCTATTTCCTAATTTCTGACACTCCCCACAGAAGTAATACAAGGGAATAAAGGATTGTGTAGCCATCGACCAGACTTCAAGGAGGGATTTATCGGGTGTAGGCACAGCAATAACACATGTTTGTATAAGATCCCGTGGGCTCTGTAAGTCTTTAAGGCACAATGAACTAACATTTAGGGCATTTGACATCCTGACTATACTATTCTGTTCAGAATAAAAGGGGACGGGAGCAAAGGGATCTTGCTCCTGAGCTCTTTTATATACTGACTGATTATTTGGTGCACCGCAGAAAAAAACTCATCTCCTCTCGGTGATAAATACATGTAGTAATAAGCCAGACTGGCAAGGAAACACAAAGATTAATAATTATCAGCAGACAAACAAATCTCCCAGAATATTGTGGGGTCATCATCTTCAGCTTGTGGCAAGGCACTTTTCAGGGAAACTTCTTCTGTGCTCCACTCTTTGTTCTTTGTCTGTCACCAGAGAAGAAGCCTCATGGACCCTTTTCACTCTGCTAGCGTGAATCCAGATTGGAGCCTCTTCTGTGAGAATCGCTGTTCTGGTGACTGCTACCACTCGGGTGGGTGGTCCAAACGGGAACTCAGTCTGTTTTCGTCCTTTTGCCAAGTGCTGGACTATCACCACCTCTCCTGGTTGGAAAGGATACATAGGTTCCTGTGGAGAGAAAGGAGAGGAACGAGCAACATCTCGTTCAATTTGATCTAAATTTTCTACAAGTTTCCTCACATATTCTGCCTGTACTACTTCTAGATCCCCTTTTTCTATCACAGGGGCCTTTGGACCCCAAGGGGTGGGAAAGGGTCTTCCCATTAGGACCTCAAATGGGGAGTAACCAGTATTCATATTAGGCTGCATCCTAATTTCTGCTAGGGCTATAGGCAAGAACTGTTTCCAATTAGTGAATGTGCCTCAAGTAATTTTCCTTATTTTCTCTTTAATTGTTCTATTCATTCTTTCTACTCCCCCTGAACTCTGCGGGTGATAAGGAAGATGAAACTTTCAGTTAATCCTAAGGGCTTTATAAAGCTCCTTGCATACCCTGGACGCAAAAGCTGGGCCATTATCTGAGTCAATTTGAACAGGACACCCCCATCTGGGGATGATCTCTTGTAACACAATTTTTACCACAATTTGTGTGGTTTCATTGGTGGTAGGAAAGACGTCCGGCTATCTAGAGAACATATCCACAATTACAAGGGCATACTCCTGCTTTCTTCCTGTCTTTGGGATATGTGTGAAGTCAATTTGTAAGTGAGTGAATGGTCAAGTCGGGTAATTCAGATGCTGATGTTGGGCCTTCTTTGAATTATTTGGGTTGTTTCTAAGACACATAATACACCGTGAAACATAAGATTGTACCTTTGATCTAAGACCTGGTATAAAAAAATCTCTCCGATTGAGGTCAGTGGTTGCCTGTGCTCCCCTATGGCCAAGACCATGATATTGTGCAATTAAAATCGGGGCGCTTGCAACTGGGATACATGGCTTCCCCTCTTTGCAGATAAGACCCGTATTAGGGTCTTGTACTGCACCTACCGATTGCCATTCTATTTTGTCACTACTGGTAGCCAAATCCCGGAGGCTGAGCAATAGATTGACAGTAAGGGTAATGTCTGGAACTATGGAGGGCATTTGAACTGTTGCTGCCATTCTAATAGCAGCCTCTTTTGCTGCCTGATCAGCTAGCGCATTCCCTTTAGTTATGTGCGTTTGGAGACCAGTATGTGCCTTACAATGGATAGAAGCAACTTTGCTTGGTAATTGGATGGCGACCAGGAGATCATGTGCTAGGGTGGAATGTGAGATTTGTCTCCCATCTGCAGCTATGAAGCCTCTCCTCTGCCAGATTACCCCATGATCATGTACAACCCCAAAGGCATACTTGGAATCATTGTATACATTTACATCTCTCCCCTCAAAAAGACAACAAGCTCTAGTGAGGGCAATCAGTTCAGCTGCTTGGGCTGACTGAAAATGTATAGGATTCGATTCCAGTATAACATCAGGGAGTTGAACCACAGCGTATCCTGCATGATAAGTGTTGTCATTAGGGCAGGAACAGGATCCATCCACAAAAATATCAGGTGCTCCTTCAATGGATGTGGACTGTAAGTCAGGCCTAAGTGAGGTATGTTCATGTATAAGTTCAGTACATGCATGGGGAGGAGGCAAATCATCTGTGGGCAGAAGGTGAAGCTTGGCCAGGGCGCCAATGTTGGCACCACGGCCCTGCATCAACATATGCAGTGTCACCATAAAGTGGCCTGGGAGAACCATGGCTCTGATGTGGTGGCCCAGCCTGCCGCAGCTACCACTGCACGCACCCGGTTTCAGCCAGTCAAGGCTCCACCACTTCAGCCAAAGGGAGCTCTCTGTCAGTCTGTCATTCCCATCTTCTGCTGGTCCAGTGGCTCCTGCTCCTACTTCTCGTCAGTTATTCCGTCAGCAATCGATCACCGAAGCAATTGCCAAGAGATAACAGTATGCGTGCACGCATCCAATGGCGCAGAAGCTGAATGTCCTCCTGTCAAAGTTGCTGGTGCTTCAGTCCCTCCCTTTCCAAGTAGTGGACTCTGCACCTTTCAGAGAACTGATGACTTGTGCCGAGCCAAGGTGGAGAGTCCCAAGCGAAAAAGGCAGTGCCAGCCCTGCACAAACATGTAGAACAGAAGGTGGGCCAGTCCTTGACCCTGTTGGTGTCTGCCAAAGTGCACAGCAGCAGCAACTTGTGGAGCTGTAACTACGGTCAGGGACAATACATGTCCTTTATGGCCCACTGGGTGAATGTGGTTCCTGCAAAGCCACACCAGCAACTTGGCCAGGTCACGACGCTTCCGCCTCTGCAAGTCACAGTGCCCCTCCAGTATACCATATGTGCAGGGCTCGGCGGTGTCACACTCTTCTGCACCTGGTTTGCCTTGGCAAACAGAGTCACACAGGGGAGGAACTGCTCCCTGTGATGCATCAAGAAATTAAATCCTGGCTTTCTCCGCACAACTCAAAATTGGAACCACGGTGACCGACGGGAAGAACATGGTATTGGCTCTGCGTCAAATAAGGCTGAGCCATGTGCCCTGCATGGGACACGTGTTCAATCTGGTTGTCAAGCGGTTCCTGAAGTCTTCCACCCATCTGCAAGATATCCTAAAAATGGCCAGGAAACTTTGCATGCACTTCAGCCACTAGTACACGGCAAAGCTCAACCTCCTTGAGCTGCAGTGGCAGAACGACATCCCCCAACATAGGCTGATATGCGACATTTCCACCTGTTGGAATTCCACCCTCCAAATGTTGGACCGACTATATGAACAGAGAAAGGCCATCAACGATTTCTTGATGATGCAAGCGGATAGGAGTACTCCACTGTGTAACTTCGATGGCAGCCAGTGGCAACTTATGCGTGACACCTGCCGTTTGCTCAGGCCCTTTGAGGTCGCCACTTTATTTGTCAGTCGCCAGGACTACGGGATGAACAACGTCATTCCACTGCTTCATGTCCTGGAACAGATGCTGGTAACAATGGCTGGTCAGGGGACAGGAGACGTGGCGTCTAAATCTCACTGCCACTCGAGCCCTGTGGGGGCTGAACAGGAAGAGGAGGAGGGGGAGGAGGAGGATATAGGAGCACAGGCAATGTGTAGAAAAATTGGTGTTTTTTCTACTCAGCTGACAAGACAGGAGGAGCAGGAGCAGCCAGAGGAGCTACAGGGTGATGAGGAAGATGAGACAGCGGACCCGGACACCTTGTGGCAGTATGCAGTGGAGATGGAGGCAGGGAGTCCCTCCGAATCACTTGTACAAATGGCAAGATGCAATTGTCACCATTCGGCAGAGGAATGACTTCTGGCTCTCCACCTTATTGGACCCTCGCTACCAGTCCAGAATGGGGGCCTTTTTTACACCAACTGAGAGGGATAACAAACTGAACTACTACAGAGACATGCTATGTAGTCAGTTGGCCGCTGCCTATCTGCGCCATCGTCTATTTTCTCGCAGGTCTGATCAGGGAGCCCCTCTGTGCTCACATTCCACTGCCATGGCTGCTGGGGAGGGGTGGGGTGGCAGGAGCAATACCAGCTCTATCAGCAGCAGCCTGAGCCTACAGTCGCTGATGAGTAGCTTTCTTCACCCGCATAGTGAAGAAACTACTCACCAGAAGCAGCAGGTAGACCTGGAGCAGGACCTGAACCAGCAGGTGGTGGCATACTTGGACAGCACTCTGCCACCTCAGATTGAAGATCCACTGGACTACTGGGTAGCAAAACTGAATTTGTGGCTGCAACTAGCAGAGTTTGCCCTGGAAAAGCTGTCCTGCCCGGCCAGTAGTGTGGCATCAGAGCAGAAGTTTAGTGCGGTGGGGGCCATAGTTACTTCAAGGAGAACTCACCTGTCCACCCAAAATGTGGAGAGGCTGACTTTGGTCAAGATGAATCAGGCGTGGATCAGCCAGGATTTCCAACCAACAATTTCTGATGCATCAGACTAGATCATCCATGGTGCCACACCAACACTTTGATAAAAGAGACCGGTTTCTTCTGACTACCTGCATCAGAATCTACTCTGATGCTGCAACCCGGCTGACGCCACACATCTGATACCAAGTTCTCCGTATTTCACCCACCTTCGTCAGCGGGTACTGGTATTGCCACCCTGCTCTCCACTCTGTTTCCGGGTCAATTTGTGGTCTCCTGATGCAGCTGCTGCTGCCATCTCCAAACTATGACACCTTGCCAGTTGGATGTGCACGTGTAGTGGCCTGAGGAAGCACGATCACTCGTGTGTGAAACGTCCGTCGCCACTGGTATGTGAATCTGGCTAACTGCTACCTTGCCACATGAAGCACTTGTCTGCTTGAAATAAAGAAGCAAATGAACCATTGGTGAGTGCTGCCTATTTTTTCTTCATCTCAGTTTGCAAGATTTAATGACTTTATCTTTTGGATTGTGCACCACCTTGTTGGTTTTTGTTTGGAGGTATCGAGAGGCTTGTGCAGGCACGCACCAGTGTGAACACGCATCAACAGTGCCACCTGTGATTCTTTTGCTGTTGAATTTTTTTTTTTTTTGCCACTAATACACACCAAAAAGGGCTGTAATTTTCTCACTTTACCACACAACGGCTAATAAGCCCTTTTTTCCCACTAATACAAGCCAAAAAATGCTTTAGAACACATAACTGCACCGCACAAGGGCAAATAAGACATATAAATATTTCCTTGTAATAAACCCTGTTAATGGCTCTTTCAAACAGCACTTGCACCCCAATAACAAGAACGATTTGCTGGAATTACAGAGCTGTATAATAGCAATTTGGATCTGTAGTCAGTGCAGCAAGGTGCAATAGGATTGTTCCTATTACTCAGGCTGTAGACTCCCCTACTGAACCCTGTTTTGCTCCAATACTGTGGAATAATTCATCCCTATCCTTTCCCTAAACTTCTATGCAGCAAAATAAAAGGACTATGCAGTGAAATTTAATTATAACCTCGGCAGGTCTGTTTTATCAGCCCACTTTCCTACTTGGCAGGAGAGTTGAAGGGGATAAGATTCCTAAACCTCTAATTAACAACCTCTATATATAAGAGATTATAGATACCACCAATTGCCACTTAATCACAATGTTTCCATCCAACGTTATTGTTGTTGGGAATGAATAAAAGTAAATTAAAGCCATTTCGGATAATTATTCTCAGGCTAAACCATGATTTGGAAAGTGAAGGTGATAATATCCTGGATTAATGCAGAATAAAATAGGTCAGGAACAATATGCTAAATGCAACTGTGACTGAAAATACTGTACATATGAAATTGTGGACAATAAATGACATATATAAATGCATTCGGAAAGTATTCAGAACCTTTGACTTTTTTCACATTTTAAGTTTTCCCTCAATAATCTGAACTCAGTACCCTGTAATGAGAAAGGGAAAACAGAATCTTACAATTTTTTTAAGAAAGAAAAACAAAAATTTTGTATAGTGTAAGAAGGTACCTGGAATCATCATGTTTGGAAGGTATGTGTCACCGAGGTTCCTGGCTTCGGTGAAGTAAGAGCCGGTATTTTATGTGTCAGCAGCAGCTATTGTTAATTGACACCTTGAGATTTAGCATGGCTGTCATAGCTGATCCGGGACGGCTATGGGAGTAGTCAAAGTGATGGGTGGGTGACTACTCCCCATTTTCCAGGCTGGGTTTTGCCAGGCATAAAACCAGCCAGCACTGCCCGGTGTGGTGGATTTACCTCCCTCTGACAGTAGAGCTCTGGAGTCTGTGTGCTGTGAACTGTGGGCTGTGCTCGGATTTGAGGTTTGAGCCGGAATGAGGACTCGGGCCCCTCTAAAGGTAACCAGGCTGCCTATGGACTTGATGAGGCTGAACTGCTAACAGCGTGTGAAAAGGTGACTTTTATTGTTTATGGACTTTCCTTGTGTGTGAACAAACACCAAGCCACCTGCGTTTTGTGAAACACCTAATATGCATTTGGTTATACACCAATGTTTGAATAAACATCGCTATTGTCACGGCTGAGGATGGGGGAAACCCTCAGCCGTGACAGTATGACCACAGGGGTGGCTCTCACTGGCAAGGAAGATGGAGGTCACAGGAAGCTGCTCCAGCAAGCATGGCTGAAGCAACCCACTGAGCCATGCTAACAGGCTTTATAGGCCAAGAAGCCACACCCCACAGTCGGACACACCCAGTGACATCACACACACACTGGGAAGGGAGTTAACCCTTCCAGCACCTGAGAAGGGAAACACACATAAAGTGACCAAACTAAGATCACACTGGGGCTGTTACCGCAGGCAACGACATGGGTGGCAGCCGTCCTTGGAGACAGCCCGAAGGCCAGGACACTGCCACCACATGTACAACATACCAAACGTTGCCACGGGCAGCCACAGTGAAAGGAAGATGTCAAAGTGCACACCAGACAACACAAAGTGCACACCAGACATACAAACGTGCATACACACACGCACACAACTCCAAGGGAACCGCACACATAGCTGTTGTCCGCGGCAACCGCACTTGAGGCAAACAACATCATGCCTCAAGCTGCGGTTGAAACAACTACCCAAACCGCGGGCAACTGTATGCGGCTCCCAAGGAGTCACGGCCATAACCGTGGCCGTGACAGCTATTTGATTCAAGAACTGTGCATTTTGCCCCTATACTGCATCCGCTAATCCTAACTACCAGAGCGAATCCCCACAATTGGTGGGGGATGCGGGCAAGCGCAGTAAGGCTGGCATGAATGCCAATATATTTTGGGGTTTGCATTTTTGGGTACAGTTGTATATCGTACATCAAACCAGCTGTATTTCAAACCGTGCCCCGTGACAAAATGGAGGCTGTTGTCAAATGCCATCATGGAGGCTAATTTGCAGCAGCGAGAGATCAACCTGCACCAACGGGAGGCTAATAAGCAGCAGCAAAAGACCAACCAGCTGCTGCTACAACACGTGATGGCTTTGCAGACAGCAGGAGCAACCCCAAGCATCCACAATGCCCGAAAAGCGGTCTGTGCAGCGATTCCTAAGATGACACCCGCAGATGACATTGAAACCTTCCTGGCGATGTATGAGAAAGTGTCCACCAGGGAAAAGCTGCCCTGAGACCAGTGGGCTGAGGTCGTCACTACTTTCCTGGCATCAGAGTCCCAGCGGGTGTATTTCAATTTGCTGGACGATCAAGCAGCCGACTACCCGAAGGTATGAGCCAATGAAACCCCCCCGGGAGGTTCCCCCTATGGGCCGGGCCCAGTTAATCTGCTAGCAATGTCAGGAACCTGGCCACACCAGGCCTGAGTGTCCTCATTGGGTTGAGCCCATGAACACTAATTGTGGTTACTGACAATCGCTATATGCTAGGAAAATGTGTGCCACAAATACCCCGGAGGCTTGGTGACCCTGGTAAGTGCTACCCTTGTACGGTCCGTTGAGTACACTGGCTGAAAATTTGGGATGATGTGCATTAATGGAGACTTGAAAGACTACCCCACCGCGCTGGTGTCTCTAACCACGGTGGCCAGCAGGTGGACCCACGAAGTGGCAGTCACCACAAATCTCCACTGTGAACTCATAATAGGGAGAAACTTTTCAGGTTTGCCTGCCCTATGGCCGGTTGTGAGAGTTAAGGATACCCCTGAGACAGGAATAAGCCCAGGAGATTGGCCTTGTTCAGGGGGACGGCCAGAACCCTGGGTTCCTGAGGCTGAAGGGCCAGCAGTAGGGGTGACCACCACTTCAGTAGAAGAGGGGGAGACAACCCCGCATACAGTAATGGTTGGAGACGTGGAGGAGTTGCCACCGGGTCCTGGGTTGGCAGACTTCAATGTCTCCGGGGAGAATTTCGGTACAGCCCAACGCCGAGACCCAACCCTATCCCAGGCCTGGAAGAATGTGGTAATACTTGATGGTGTAACCCAACAACCTGAGGCCGAGTCAATGTTTCCCCATTTTGTGGTCCACCAGAATATGCTATATCGGGTAAACCAGCTGCGGGATGAACATGTTGAACAGTTGGTAGTGCCATGGGCCTATCGAAAACTCGTGTTAGAGTTATCCCACCAACATGTTCTCGGGGGTCATCTGGGACTGCAGAAGACCGGATACTGACACGGTTTTACTGGCCCAGTGTCTTTAGAGAGGTGGATGACTTTTGTAAGTCTTGTCTGACCTGCCAAACCACTAGCCCTAGCACCTGTTCCGAAGTCCCTTAGTGCCCCTCCCGATTATCGAGGTAACACTTCAGAGAATCATTATGGATCTCGTAGGCCCAGTACCGAAGTCCGCTAAGGGGCACCAACACATCTTGGTCGTCATGGACTACACCACTCGGTACCTGGAGGCGGTGCCAGTGCCACATATATCGGCTAAACTCATAGCAAAAGAGTTGATGGAGATGTTTTCCTGAGTGGGGATACCCAAAGAGGTTCTGACTGACCAGGGGACTCCTTTTATGTCCAAGGTCATGCGGGAGCTCTGTAAGTTGCTGAATATCAAACAGATACGGACATACGTCTATCACTCGCAAACTGACGGCCTAGTAGAAAGGTTTAATCAAACGTTAAAAACTATGTTAAAATGAGTAGTAGCTAAGGATGAAAAGGACTGGGACCTCCTTCTGCCCTATCTTATGTTCACAGTGTGAGAAGTGCCCCAGATCTCTACTGGGTTCTCGCCCTTCGAACTTCTATATGGCAGACATCCACGTGGTCTGTTGGACATAGCCAAAGAGGCATGGGAGCAACAACCCACACCATATAAAAGTGTTGTTGAATATGTCACCCAGATGCAGGAACGTATGGAAACCGTGTTTCTGCTGGTG
This sequence comes from Bufo gargarizans, assembly GCF_014858855.1. Taxonomy (NCBI): domain Eukaryota; kingdom Metazoa; phylum Chordata; class Amphibia; order Anura; family Bufonidae; genus Bufo; species Bufo gargarizans. The sequence goes on along the minus strand of NC_058081.1, from coordinate 473,054,204 downwards.
AAGGAACATATGGAGGCAGCTCAGCGAGCTCAAAGTCGGGTGTATAATCGGCAGGCTCGGGTCCGGATCTTTAACCCGGGAGATCGGGTTTTGGTTCTTGTGCCGACAGTGGACAATAAGTTACTGGCTAGGTGGCAGGGACCGTACAAGGTACTTAAAAAGGTTGGAGAAGTAAACTACAAGGTACACCAGCCATGGCGGCGGAAGCCGGAGCAGGTGTACACGTGAATTTACTCAAACTATGGAAGGATAGGGACACCAGTACTGACGATAGCCCGCACCCGAGTTTTATAGGGGGAGAGGTTCTGGTTCCTAAGTCTGATGTAAGGGAAGCGGTTGCCACAATGAAGATTGCTGACAGCCTCTCCTCTAAACAGAATCAGGAGGCCAGTGATTTTGTCAGCAGGAACACGGATGTGTTCTCAGACTTCCCTGGACGCACTTCCATAATCCAGCATGATATTGTCACTGAGCCTAGGGCCAAAATCCGGTTGAAACCATACCGGGTACCCGAGACTCGGCGACAGGCCATCTCTGAGGAAGTACAACGAATGCTGCAACTAGACATCATCGAGGAGTCTAGTGGGCCAGCCCTATAGTACTGATACCCAAACTGGATGGGACTTTATGGTTCTGTAACGATTTTCGAAAATGAAACGAGGCATCCAATTAGACACATATCCCATGCCACGTGTAGACGAGCTGATTGAGAGGTTAGGACAAGCCCGGTATTTTGGACCTCACCAAAGGGTACTGGCAGGTACCCTTAACGGAGGATGCCAAAGAGAAAATGGCCTTCAGTATAAGGTGCCCCTGCCACTTTCCTTAGGCTAATGGACATTTCGCTGCGACCACATCATCGGTACGCTTTGGCTTACCTGGATGAAATTGTCATCCACAGTTCCGACTGGGAAAGTCACCTTCCTATAGTGCAGGCTGTAGTAGACTCCCTTCGAAAAGCTGGACTAACCGCTGAACCCAAAAAAAATGCGTGATCGGGTTAGAGGAGACAAAATACCTGGGGTATGTCATTGGGTGCGGAGTGATCAAATCCCAATTAAACAAAATAGAGGCGATAAGAAATTAACCCCGACCAGTGTTGGTCGAGCACAAAAGTGCTCGGGTGCTCGAGTAGAACAGCTTGGGATACTCGGGTTCTCGGCACAATGGAAGTCAATGGGAGAACCTGAGCATTAAACCAGGCACCCCCTGGGAGGGTGTCTGGTTCACATGAAAAGGTCAGAAATTGATGGATACACCACTGAAATGGTTTGGGAACAGCATGGGGAGGATGTCTGGATGCATCTTGGGCTCCCAGGTCGCTGCTGGAAACGATGTTGTTCAAGTAGTACGCCAATTTTACAGACTGACAATAATACTCACAAAACCGAAGATAAAATTGATTTTAGAGGAAAAATTTGCTAGGAAACATTCTTTCCTGTATATTTACTTGTATATAAAGTGCAAGTGCTGCCAAAAATTACAAGGAAGAGGCAATCCGAAAACGATACAACCTGTATATCACATAAAGGAGGGCCTCATTCAAATTGTGGTACCATTGTTCAGGTAGTGGGACACCTACACTCATAAAGACTATGCACTAAGTGAAAGGGCTGCCAAAAATTGCAAGTACAATTACAATACACCCTTTATTACACATAAAGGGGGGCATCATACACAGCCTTAAAAAATAATGATTGATGACCCTCAAAAACTATTGGAGCAAGGGCCTGCTGATCTGACCATCTAAAACATTAGGGGCGAGGCCCTGCTGCTGAGCTGACCCTCTAAAAACATTAGGAGCGAGTGCCTGCTGCTGATCTGACCTTTGAAAACATTAGGGGTAACGGCCTGCTGCTGAGCTGACCCTCTAAAACATTAGGAGCGAGTGCCTGATGCTGATCTGATCATCTAAAACATTAGGGGCGAAGGCCTGCTGGTAACCCTCTAAAACATTAAGAAAAATGCCTGCTGGTGACCCTCAAAAACATTTTGGGTGAGGGCCTGCTGCTGAGCTGACCCTCTAAAACATTAGGAGCGAGGGCAGCCTAATAAGCATTGATATGATGGAGAAGGAGGAGGACGAGAAAAGGGAGATTGGACCATATACCCTTTTTAGTTGTGGAAGGGGGTACATAGGAATACAGTGTATTCAATACCCCATAAAAGCCACATTTAGAGTGACATTAAGTTCAGCCACTTTCCTCTGGTGGAGTAGAGAAGTCAGGGGCAATCCAGGCCTTGTTCATTTTTATAAGAGTCAACCAGTCAGCATTTTCAGTTGACAGATGGCTGCGCTTATCAGTTATTATTCCTCCAGCAGCACTAAATAGCAAATCCCTAGTAACCAATAGGAAAGTTGCCTACCCCTTACTATATAAGAACCTCCCCAGCATCCACTTTCTGCAGTTTTTTTGCAGTTCTGAGGGAGACAGCAGTGTCATTGTTGTGCTCTGTGCTTGAAAAATGTAGCATAAGTGACCCACGCCAGTATTTTGCGCACATTACGCGAATAATACATTGCCGATTTTATCAATCAAGAATATATTCTCAAATTTGAGAATATTCTAAATATTCGCGAATTATTGAAGTGCGATAAAAATTTGCTTTTCAAATATTTGCGCTCAACACTATTTCCCATTATCTGGCTGCCAATGTCATTGCACCCATTCGCCCCTAGTTGGTGCTGGCATCACACTATATATAGCTTTGGGTGCATCTAGCTTAGAGGAGAAGGTAGAGGAGAACAGGAAGTTACTAGTTAGTGAGAGGAGAAGAAGCAAGTTCATGGAAGAGAGAAACAGGCATCATCCACCATGTAGTCTGCTATTTCTACCCCTTGGTCATGGCCAGGCTAAGGAAGTACACCTAAAATGTATCTATAGCAGCAAAGCACAAGGCAGTAAGTCTATGTCTGGATATGGGGAGAGACTAGAGAGGGTTACAGCTGGATCTAGCTTATGGACCTCATTAGCACCAGTGCCTGAGAGCAACTTTCCGAGTGCCAGGACACAAATAGACAGAAGGCTCCCCTTGTCTGGCATACAGTGGATTGGAAGACAGCACAAAATCCTCTGGGGCACTCTCTGTTGCAGGGAACACCAGGCAGATGTTGGTTGAGGTGCCCTTGATGGTAATTGGTGTTTAAGGTGCTTTGGTAGCTGGGCCCTGGTTTGTGACGCCAGCACCATAAGGTGCAAATGTTGAGTGTAGAAGAAAGGATGAGGAGTCAGTTGTAAAGCAGTTGAACATTTACTGAAAATCAATAGTCTCTGGACAGTTGGTACAGTTATTTAATGGAAAGCTTTTTGTAGAGCATAAGTAATAATAAGTTCAATTGTAATCCTATTATCAGGTAGCAATAGTTGTCAACGGAGGCATTCTTCTACTGATGATTAGTGATGGACGAACATCTGCCGGGACGGTTCGCGAACGCGATTGCGTGAAAATGATCAAATGTTCACGAACCGCAAGTTCGCGGCGGGTGCCATTAATTTTAATGGCAGGCGAACCTGAAAAACCTTCAGCTCATATTTGCAGCCAAGAAATAATTACTAGAAGTGCACAAATACGCCCACAACATGGACAGTGACATACCAGATGTATTATTCGAATTTGCGATCGCCATTCATTATTTTTTTCAATGCGAAATATCGGCAATATAATTTTCACATACGCGCATGCGCAAATGCACTATACAGTACCCAAATGCACTAGACAGTATATTGGTATATAACACCCCGCTTCGATCAGTTTTTTTGGGGGGCGACTGGTATATCACACCAGTAGAAATTATTTGTTCAAATAACGCTTGTCCCTCTATATACCTGCAGTATCGCAGCAGAACCGCACACAACTGCCGCACAATACATATGCACTATAATATACTTTCTAACATAGAAAGTATATTATAACATTGTACAGGGAAGGCAATCCATTAAAATATACATAAAGATAAAACGTAACCTTTAAAAATGTTACTATTAGTGTCCATACACGTTCGTAAGTGTTTTGCGGATCCGCAAAACACGGACACCGGCAATGTGCATTCCGCAATTTTTGGACCGCACATCGCCGACGCTATAATTAGAAAATGCCTAATCTTGTCTGCAATTGCGGACAAGAATAGGACATGTTCTATTTTTTTGCGGAAACGGAAGCAAGGATGCGGAAGTGCGGATCCACAAATGCGGACAGCACATTCCGGCCCCATTGAATATGAATGGGGCTGCACCGGTTCCGCAAAATTGCAGAACGGATGCGGACCCATTTTGCGGGCGTGTGAATGGAAAAGATATCCCTCAAAATGAAAATAAATTAAATTATTAAAGTTAAGCAAAAAGCATAGATGTGATAGGCAATAACAAGTGCTCGGCGGCACTAAATCAGGTGCTCGGCGGCAACAAATCAGAAACCATATGTCCTACCACAATCCGGGGGGTTCCAGTGCACATCCATGAATCCCGGAGGGAAAGAAAAAAACATCTATCCCTGGGCTAGATGATGATGTGGTATTGAAGGACAGCGTGGGCAAAGAACTGTCCCTGATATTGCCCTACATGGGGGTGCTATTCTGGCCCTGATATCAGGGTGGGTGGTCTGTGGTTAGGCTAAGAGCGACCCCGTTCGGAACCTTACCCTATATAAAAATGTCCCTAGTAAGCCCCTAGCCCCTAGGCCCCTGACTTCCAGGTGATCACTATTTAGATCTATGTGTTTTTTTACTCATTATAAAAGTATATTATAAGTATATCAAACCACTCTTTGTATCACACCTATTGATAGCACACCTATACCAGTCCTTAAAATGACTTTTGTGGCCCTATTAGCTAGCATTTGGTGTCCCTAACAGCCTGTCTCTGCTCCACACAGCAACCTCTCCCTTCACTGGCAAAACACTGAATGTAAAATTTATATTTATAAGGTAGGAGGTATGTCCATGTGCTGAAACGTCTCAATTGGCTGTCCTGTACCACCTGATGGATGTGTCATGGGTCAAAGTTCTTCACAATGTAAAAGAATATGGCGGGCGCGAATATCTCCATATGTTCGGCGAATAACGAACATGCAAAGTTGCAAAGTTCACCGCGAAACGACTGCCGGGCGAACCGCAAGGCCATCTCTACTGCTGATACTCTACAGGCAAACTGAAGATATACTTTAAGTTCCAACTCTAGCACTCTGATACTGGATATGATATTTGCTTACTTGATATTTTGAGTTATCTAATAAGAGCGTTCCCCTCGCGGCAGGCAAACACTTTTGCTTCATTATTTGCAGGATACTCTATCATAGAATTCAAGATCCACTAGGTAGGAGGAGGCAGAGGAGGAGAAGGGAGGGTTGCAGCCACTAACGTAGGTAGGTGATGGAAACCCTGATGGAAGTAGGGCCCGCAATACTTGGCGTCGGTAGCACCTGTGCGATCCCAGCGTATGACTCTCACCCGGCCTCCACAACGTTCACCCAGTGTGCTGTCAGGGAAATGTAGCGTCCCTGGCCAAAATCACTTGTCCATGTGTCAGTCCTTAAGTGGACCTTCCCAATAACTGCATTGGTCAGGGCACGGGTGATGTTACGGGACACATGCTGGTGTAAGGCTGGGACTGCACACCATGAAAAATATTGGTGACTGGGGACAGAGTACTGCGGGACAGCCGCCGCAATCAGGCTGTGGAAAGCATCAGTGTCCCTAAGCCTAAATGGCAACATTTCCAGGGCCAGCAATTTGGAAACGTGCACATTTAGTGCTATGGTCTGTGGGTGGGTGGCTGGTTATTTGTGCTTTCGTTCAAAGGCGCTGTGCTGGGACACAGAAGAGGATGTGCTAGCTGATGATGCTTGCAAAGATCCAGGTGCATGGTGGGAGGCATCCGGACCTGCATCTTGGACAGGGGATTGGCCAGCACATAACACAGGGGAAGAAGAGGCAGTGGTGTGACCCGCAGACACTGGTTGTTGACCCAGGCGTCATTATAAAAGTATATTATAAGTATATCAAACCACTCTGTGTATCACACATATCGATAGCACACCTATACCAGTCCTTAAAATGACTTTTGTGGCCCTATTAGCTAGCATTTGGTGTCCCTAACAGCCTGTCTCTGCTCCACACAGGAACCTCTCCCTACACTGGCAAAACACTGAATGTAAAATGGCGGCCAGATCAGGTTTATATATAAGGTAGGGGGTATGTCCATGTGCTGAAACGTCTCAATTGGCTGTCCTGTACCACCTGATGGATGTGTCATGGGTCAAAGTTCTTCACAATGTAAAAGAATATGGCGGGCGCGAATATTTCCATATATTCGCATGTTCGGCGAATAACGAACATGCAAAGTTCGCCGCGAAACGACTGCCGGGCGAACCGCGAGGCCATCTCTACTGCTGATACTCTACAGGCAAACTGAAGATATACTTTAAGTTCCAACTCTAGCACTCTGGTACTGGATATGATATTTGCTTACTTGATATTTTGAGTTATCTAATAAGAGCGTTCCCCTCGCGGCAGGCAAACACTTTTGCTTCATTATTTGCAGGATACTCTATCATAGAATTCAAGATCCACTATATCCCGGAAGGCTTTGTAGTGGTAAAGACAACTTTGCACGCTAATTGTCTATTTGTGTCCTGACACTCGGAAAGTTGCTTCTAGGCACTGGTGCTAATGAGGTCCATAAGCTAGATCCAGCTGTAACCCTCACTAGTTTCTCCCCATATCCAGACATAGACTTACCGTTTTGTGCTTTGCTGCTGTAGATAAATGTTAGCAGTACTCCCTTAGCCTGGCCATGACCAAGGGGTAGAAATAGCAGACTACATGGTGGATGATGCCTGTTTCTCTCTTCCATGAACTTGCTTCTTCTCCTCTCACTAACTAGTAACTTCCTGTTCTCCTCTACATTCTCCTCTAAGCTAGATGCACCCAAAGCTATATATAGTGTGATGCCACCTGGGGGTGAATGGGTGCAATGACATTGCCAGCCAGATAATAGGATATACCATACATTGCAAATACAGATATTTAAAGTGTCCCATTTACACACATATGTGCCCTTCCCAATAACTGCGTTGGTCAGAGCACGGGTGATGTTACGGGACACATGCTGGTGTAAGGCTGGGACTGCACACCATGAAAAATATTGGTGACTGGGGACAGAGTACCGCGGGACAGCCGCCACCATCAGGCTGTGGAAAGCATCAGTGTCCCTAAGCCTAAATGGCAACATTTCCAGGGCCAGCAATTTGGAAACGTGCACATTTAGTGCTATGGTCTGTGGGTGGGTGACTGGTTATTTGTGCTTTCGTTCAAAGGCGCTGCGCTGGTACACAGAAGAGGATGTGCTAGTTGATGATGCTTGCGAAGATCCAGGTGCATGGTGGGAGGCATCCGGACCTGCATCTTGGACAGGGGATTGGCCAGCACGTAACACAGGGGAAGAAGAGGCAGTGGTGTGACCCGCAGACACTGGTTGTTAACCCAGGCGTTCGGCCCACCTATTAGGATGCTTAAATTCCATATGGCATATTATGCTGGTGGTGGTGAGGTTGCTAGTGTTCACGCCCCTGTTCATTTTGGTATAGCACAGGTTTCAAATGACAATTCTTTTATCGTCCACACTTTCCTCAAAAAAGCGCCATACTGCGGAAAACACCTACCCCTTGGCAAGGGAAATTGCCGCCAGGGTGTGCTCTGGGGAACAGTTGCGCGCCTTTTTGGTGTGGCCTGCCTTCTCCCTTTTGCCACCCATTGCCTCTTCCAGCCTGTTGCGGTGCTGTGGATCCCTACCCCTCTCTACTGATGTCCTCGCTCGGCTTGCCACTTTCCCAGGTTGAGTCAATGACTTCATTGTCCAGCACCTCCTCTTCCGCTTCCTCACTCTGTTCATCTTTCTGACTTGACCTAACAACAACCTGTTATTGACAACTGTGTCTCATCCTCATCATGAACCTCTTGAGACACTAATTGCCATTCCCCACTGTCATCTTCTTCTTACTGTGGATGCTGCAGAGTTTAGGAATCAGGGCACACGATCTCCTCATGTCCCTCTTCAAGGGGACTTGGCGAGAGGCCCAAATAAAGGAATGGCGATGAAAACAGCTCCTCGGAATATCTGAATGTGCCAAAACTCTCCATGGTGGGTGGAAGGAGTATCAGGGTGAAGATTCTGTTGACCAGACTCTTGGCTACTGAGACTGGACTTTGTGGAAGACAGGGTGGTGCTTAACCGACTAGAAACATTATCTGCTGCAATCCAACCGACTACCTGGTCTCACTGGTCTGACTTCGAGAGTGGTATCCTGCACCGCCCTGCAAACTGGGACATGAAGCTAGGTATCGTGGATGAGTGTGTTTCGTGTGCGCTGGCAGCAGGCACAGTTTTACCGCACCCAGAGCCATGGCCTCTGCGTGCACCATCAGCAGCACGGCCACTTCCCCGTCCCTTACTGCTCGCCTTGCGCATATTAAATGGTATATATGCTTGCAAGTACAGTAATCCCTCAGGATACAATGGCCTCAGGATACAATATTTTCAACATACAATGGTCTTTTCTGAACCATCATAAGTTAAACCAGACTCAACATACAATGCCTCAGATCCAAACAACCAAGGCCACTTCTCTGGTAAAATAGCTGTATTAGTTGCTAGAAATGATGAAAAACGGGCAGCACTCTGGTTGTGGTGAAAATTCAGTGATGCATTGCTTTGGAGTGTAATAAACATCACAGAATTTTCACCACAAGCCCGTTTTTCATCATTTCTACCTTACTGTTTCTGGTCCGGGAACTTTTGTGGAATTGCACCTGGCATACCTGTAGAGTGCTGCTGACCTTTCTGCTTTTTTTGTATTAGTTGCTAGTTAGAAGCCATTCCTGACTGTTATATGTTTTATCTGTCTTAGTTATCTGCTTATTTTTAAAAAAATCTTCATTTTCTCTTATCTTGGGTGACATTTGGGGGCTTTAGAACCAATTGCTCTACTTACAATGGTTTCAACATACAATGGTCGCCCTGGAACCAATTAATATTGTATCTTGAGGGACCACTGTATGTCACTAGAGTTGAACGGACACCTAGATGTTAGGGTTTGGGGGGGGGCGTGGCTGACTGCCAGAGGTGATGGTCGCATGAGGTGAGAGCTCCTCAGCAGTTTAGCTCTAAAGCGACAAAAAAGCTATAAATTGCCTCAAAATGGACTACTTTTCACGCTCTAAAAGGTCCAGAAGCATGAAGATTAAGAGAACCAAGAATTCTGAACGATCAGCAAGGAGAAACAGATCGTTTTCAAGCCATGAGAGGGAAGATCAGGAAGATGCTGGCTCAGCGTCGGACATTTCTACAGCTTCCAGCTCCATCAGAGCCCCCACTCATGGCAAGCATTCTGCTTATTCTACTCCGGTTAGCAGAGAAAGGAGGACAACTCAGCTACCACCTAACACCCCTCAGAAAAAGGGAAAATCACTGGACACAGCGACGGCCCCAGCGAGCGCTACACTCGGCTCCTACTTTGCCCCACCAGGACCTAACAAAGGAAGCAGCATGGAGGGGGCCGGGACAGCGACGGAGGAACAGCAGCGCCGGTCTCCTGATTCACTGGAGCTCAGTGAAAGTGAGCTAGGTGAGACGGAGAGAAGAAGCAAGGATCGCGGCGACACAGCGCCGGCGGCTAAAGCGCAGGAGAAGGGCTACAAGGCGCAGCATGACCGGAGCGGTGATGCGGCAAGCGCTGATCAGGGCCCCGATTTTAGCCACGATCCCTTTGCATCCCTACAAGCGACGGACAGTGAGGTGACTGGGAATCTAATGAAGGACATGCTCCTGGCTCTACGATCTTCCATTAATTCGGATTTTAAAGCTGCGATCCTCCCCCTGCAACAGTCTATCAAGAAAATTGATGCTAGGGTCTCCCATGTGGAGACGAAGATGGAAGAGTTTGCGTCAGTACAGAATGAAGTGATAGACAGAACGAATGCAACGGAGGACACAGTGGAGGCCTTACAAGTAGAGTTGAGCGAACACCTGGATGTTCGGGTTCGAGAAGTTCGGCCGAACATCCCGGAAATGTTCGGGTTCGGGATCCGAACCCGATCCGAACTTCGTCCCGAACCCGAACCCCATTGAAGTCAATGGGGACCCGAACTTTTCGGCACTAAAAAGGCTGTAAAACAGCCCAGGAAAGAGCTAGAGGGCTGCAAAAGGCAGCAACATGTAGGTAAATCCCCTGCAAACAAATGTGGATAGGGAAATGAATTAAAATAAAAATTAAATAAATAAAAATTAACCAAAATCAATTGGAGAGAGGTTCCATAGCAGAGAATCTGGCTTCCCGTCACCCACCACTGGAACAGTCCATTCTCAGATATTTAGGCCCCGGCACCCAGGCAGAGGAGAGAGGTCCCGTAACAGAGAATCTGTCTTCATGTCAGCAGAGAATTAGTCTGCATGTCATAGCAGAGAATGAGGCTTCACGTCAGCCACCACTGCAACAGTCCATTGGCATATATTTAGGCCCAGCACCCAGGCAGAGGAGGGAGGTCCCGTAACAGAGAATCTGTCTTCATGTCAGCAGAGAATTAGTCTGCATGTCATAGCAGAGAATGAGGCTTCACGTCAGCCACCACTGCAACAGTCCATTGGCATATATTTAGGCCCAGCACCCAGGCAGAGGAGAGAGGTCCCGTAACAGACAATCTGGCTTCATGTCAGCAGAGAATCAGTCTTCATATCATAGCAGAGAATCAGGCTTCACGTCACCCACCACTGTAAGAGTCAATTTTCATAAATTTAGGCCCAGAACCCAGGCAGAGGAGAAAGGTCCCGTAACAGACAATCTGGCTTCATGTCAGCAGAGAATCAGTCTTCATATCATAGCAGAGAATCAGGCTTCACGTCACCCACCACTGTAAGAGTCAATTTTCATAAATTTAGGCCCAGAACCCAGGCAGAGGAGAAAGGTCCCGTAACAGACAATCTGGCTTCATGTCAGCAGAGAATCAGTCTTCATATCATAGCAGAGAATCAGGCTTCACGTCACCCACCACTGTAAGAGTCAATTTTCATAAATTTAGGCCCAGAACCCAGGCAGAGGAGAAAGGTCCCGTAACAGACAATCTGGCTTCATGTCAGCAGAGAATCAGTCTTCATATCATAGCAGAGAATCAGGCTTCACGTCACCCACCACTGTAAGAGTCAATTTTCATAAATTTAGGCCCAGAACCCAGGCAGAGGAGAAAGGTCCCGTAACAGACAATCTGGCTTCATGTCAGCAGAGAATCAGTCTTCATATCATAGCAGAGAATCAGGCTTCACGTCACCCACCACTGTAAGAGTCAATTTTCATAAATTTAGGCCCAGAACCCAGGCAGAGGAGAAAGGTCCCGTAACAGACAATCTGGCTTCATGTCAGCAGAGAATCAGTCTTCATATCATAGCAGAGAATCAGGCTTCACGTCACCCACCACTGTAAGAGTCAATTTTCATAAATTTAGGCCCAGAACCCAGGTAGAGGAGAAAGGTCCCGTAACAGACAATCTGGCTTCATGACAGCAGAGAATCAGTCTGCATGTCATAGCAGAGAATCAGGCTTCACGTCAGCCACCACTGCAACAGTCCATTGTCATAAATTTAGGCCCAGCACCCAGGCAGAGGAGAGAGGTCCCGTAACAGACAATCTGGCTTCATGTCAGCAGAGAATTAGTCTGCATGTCATAGCAGAGAATCAGGCTTCATGTCAGCCACCACTGCAACAGTCCATTGGCATATATTTAGGCCTAGCACACAGGCAGAGGAGAGGTTCATTCAACTTTGGGTAGCATCGCAATATAATGGTAAAATGAAAATAAAAATAGGATTGAATGAGGAAGTGCCCTGGAGTCCAATAATATATGGTTATGGGGAGGTAGTTAATGTCTAATCTGGACAAGGGACGGACAGGTCCTGTGGGATCCATGCCTGGTTCATTTTTATGAACGTCAGCTTGTCCACATTGGCTGTAGACAGGCGGCTGCGTTTGTCTGTAATGACGCCCCCTGCCGTGCTGAATACACGTTCAGACAAAACGCTGGCTGCCGGGCAGGCCAGCACCTCCAAGGCATAAAAGGCTAGCTCTGGCCACGTGGACAATTTAGAGACCCAGAAGTTGAATGGGGCCGAACCATCAGTCAGTACGTGGAGGGGTGTGCACACGTACTGTTCCACCATGTTAGTAAAATGTTGCCTCCTGCTAACACGTTGCGTATCAGGTGGTGGTGCAGTTAGCTGTGGCGTGTTGACAAAAGTTTTCCACATCTCTGCCATGCTAACCCTGCCCTCAGAGGAGCTGGCCGTGACACAGCTGCCTTGGCGACCTCTTGCTCCTCCTCTGCCTTGGCCTTGGGCTTCCACTTGTTCCCCTGTGACATTTGGGAATGCTCTCAGTAGCGCGTCTACCAACGTGCGCTTGTACTCGCGCATCTTCCTATCACGCTCCAGTGCAGGAAGTAAGGTGGGCACATTGTCTTTGTAGCGTGGATCCAGCAGGGTGGCAACCCAGTAGTCCGCACAGGTTAAAATGTGGGCAACTCTGCTGTCGTTGCGCAGGCACTGCAGCATGTAGTCGCTCATGTGTGCCAGGCTGCCCAGGGGTAAGGACAAGCTGTCCTCTGTGGGAGGCGTATCGTCATCGTCCTGCCTTTCCCCCCAGCCACGCACCAGTGATGGACCCGAGCTGCGTTGGGTGCCACCCCGCTGTGACCATGCTTCATCCTCATCCTCCTCCACCTCCTCCTCATCCTCGTCCTCCTCGTCCTCCAGTAGTGGGCCCTGGCTGGCCACATTTGTACCTGGCCTCTGCTGTTGCAAAAAACCTCCCTCTGAGTCACTTCGAAGAGACTGGCCTGAAAGTGCTAAAAATGACCCCTCTTCCTCATCCTCCTCCTCCTCCTCCTGGGCCACCTCCTGTTCCATCATCGCCCTAAGTGTTTTCTCAAGGAGACATAGAAGTGGTATTGTAACGCTGATAACGGTGTCATCGCCACTGGCCATGTTGGTGGAGTACTCGAAACAGCGCAACAGGGCACACAGGTCTCGCATGGAGGCCCAGTCATTGGTGGTGAAGTGGTGCTGTTCTGTAGTGCGACTGACCCGTGCGTGCTGCAGCTGAAACTCCACTATGGCCTGCTGCTGCTCGCACAGTCTGTCCAGCATGTGCAAGGTGGAGTTCCACCTGGTGGGCACGTCGCATATGAGGCGGTGAGCGGGAAGGCCGAAGTTACGCTGTAGCGCAGACAGGCGAGCAGCAGCAGGATGTGAACGCCGGAAGCGCGAACAGACGGCCCGCACTTTATGCAGCAGCTCTGACATGTCGGGGTAGTTGTGAATGAACTTCTGCACCACCAAATTCAGCACATGCGCCAAGCAAGGGATGTGCGTCAAATTGGCTAGTCCCAGAGCTGCAACGAGATTTCGCCCATTATCACACACCACCAGGCCGGGCTTGAGGCTCACCGGCAGCAACCACTCGTCGGTCTGTTGTTCTATACCCCGCCACAACTCCTGTGCGGTGTGGGGCCTGTCCCCCAAACATATGAGTTTCAGAATGGCCTGCTGACGTTTACCCCGGGCTGTGCTGAAGTTGGTGGTGAAGGTGTGTGGCTGACTGGATGAGCAGGTGGAAGAAGAGGAGGAGGAAGCCGAGAAGGAGGAGGTGGCAACAGGAGGCAAAGAATGTTGCCCTGCGATCCTTGGCGGCGGAAGGACGTGCGCCAAACAGCTCTCCGCCTGGGGCCCAGCTGCCACTACATTTACCCAGTGTGCAGTTAGGGAGATATAGCGTCCCTGGCCGTGCTTACTGGTCCACGTATCTGTGGTTAGGTGGACCTTGCTACAGATGGCGTTGCGCAGTGCACACTTGATTTTATCGGATACTTGGTTGTGCAGGGAAGGCACGGCTCTCTTGGAGAAGTAGTGCCGGCTGGGAACAACATACTGTGGGACAGCAAGCGACATGAGCTGTTTGAAGCTGTCTGTGTCCACCAGCCTAAATGACAGCATTTCATAGGCCAGTAGTTTAGAAATGCTGGCATTCAGGGCCAGGGATCGAGGGTGGCTAGGTGGGAATTTACGCTTTCTATCAAATGTTTGTGAGATGGAGAGCTGAACGCTGGCGTGTGACATGGTTGAGACGCTTGGTGACGGAGGTGGTGGTGGTGGTGTTGGTGGTACATCCCCTGTTTGCTGGGCGGCAGGTGCCAACGTTCCTCCAGAGGCGGAGGAAGAGGCCGAGGCGGCAGCAGCAGAATAGGCCGAGGCGGCAGCAGCAGAAGAGGTAGCAGGGGGAGCCTGAGTGACTTCCTTGGTTTTAAGGTGTTTACTCCACTGCAGTTCATGCTTTGCATGCAGGTGCCTGGTCATGCAGGTTGTGCTCAGGTTCAGAACGTTAATGCCTCGCTTCAGGCTCTGATGGCACAGCGTGCAAACCACTCGGGTCTTGTCGTCAGCACATTGTTTGAAGAAGTGCCATGCCAGGGAACTCCTTGAAGCTGCCTTTGGGGTGCTCGGTCCCAGATGGCGGCGGTCAGTAGCAGGCGGAGTCTCTTGGCGGCGGGTGTTCTGCTTTTGCCCACTGCTCCCTCTTTTGCTACGCTGTTGGCTCGGTCTCACCACTGCCTCTTCCTCCGAACTGTGAAAGTCAGTGGCACGACCTTCATTCCATGTGGGGTCTAGGACCTCATCGTCCCCTGCATCGTCTTCCACCCAGTCTTGATCCCTGACCTCCTGTTCAGTCTGCACACTGCAGAAAGACGCAGCAGTTGGCACCTGTGTTTCGTCATCATCAGAGACATGCTGAGGTGGTATTCCCATGTCCTCATCATCAGGAAACATAAGTGGTTGTGCGTCAGTGCATTCTATGTCTTTCACCGCTGGGGAAGGGCTAGGTGGATGCCCTTGGGAAACCCTGCCAGCGGAGTCTTCAAACAGCATAAGAGACTGCTGCATAACTTGAGGCTGAGACAGTTTCCCTGGTATGCATGGGGGTGATGTGACAGACTGATGGGGTTGGTTTTCAGGCGCCATCTGTGCGCTTTCTGCAGAAGACTGGGTGGGAGATAATGTGAACGTGCTGGATCCACTGTCGGCCACCCAATTGACTAATGCCTGTACCTGCTCAGGCCTTACCATCCTTAGAACGGCATTGGGCCCCACCATATATCGCTGTAAATTCTGGCGGCTACTGGGACCTGAAGTAGTTGGTACACTAGGACGTGTGGATGTGGCAGAACGGCCACGTCCTCTCCCAGCACCAGAGGGTCCACTAACACCACCACGACCATGTCCACGTCCGCGTCCCTTACTAGATGTTTTTCTCATTGTTATGGTTCACCACAACAACAAATATATTATTTGGCCCAATGTATTGTATTCAAATTCAGCGGGATATAAATTTGAGGCCTAGTATTTAGGCGCTGGGTGACCGGTATGGATTTAGTGACAGAATTAGACTTGGAAATGCACAGAAGCGTGTGTGTGTGAAGTTATTCTGAATGACCCAATGTGCACCTTGAATATTATATACCCTTTTAGGGATAGATTTCAAATAGCTCTGATATAGCAGAAACCACTAAATTATGAAATTGCTAAATTGGGAATTGTACTTCAACCCAGAACAAAAAATGTGCTTTGACGGACACTAAATATCTTGCCCAGCAACAACAGTACAACGGTGGGTAACGAGAGATTTAGAGGGAATTAAATTTGAGGCCTAGTATTTAGGCGCTGGGTCACCGGTATGGATTTAGTGACAGAATTAGACTTGGAAATACACAGTAGCGGGTGTGTGTGAAGTTATTCTGAATGACCCTATGTGCACCTTCAATATTATATACCCTTTTAGGGATAGATTTCAAATAGCTCTGATATAGCAGAAACCACTAAATTATGAAATTGCTAAATTGGGAATTGTACTTCAACCCAGAACAAAAAATGTGCTTTGACGGACACTAAATATCTTGCCCAGCAACAACAGTACAGCGGTGGGTAACGAGAGATTTAGAGGGAATTAAATTTGAGGCCTAGTATTTAGGCGCTGGGTCACCGGTATGGATTTAGTGACAGAATTAGACTTGGAAATGCACAGAAGCGTGTGTGTGAAGTTATTCTGAATGACCCAATGTGCACCTTCAATATTATATACCCTTTTTGGGATAGATTTCAAATAGCTCTGATATAGCAGGAACCACTAAATTATGAAATTGCTAAATTGGGAATTGTACTTCAACCCAGAACAAAAAATGTGCTTTGACGGACACTAAATATCTTGCCCAGCAACAACAGTACAACGGTGGGTAACGAGAGATTTAGAGGGAATTAAATTTGAGGCCTAGTATTTAGGCGCTGGGTCACCGGTATGGATTTAGTGACAGAATTAGACTTGGAAATACACAGTAGCGGGTGTGTGTGAAGTTATTCTGAATGACCCTATGTGCACCTTCAATATTATATACCCTTTTAGGGATAGATTTCAAATAGCTCTGATATAGCAGAAACCACTAAATTATGAAATTGCTAAATTGGGAATTGTACTTCAACCCAGAACAAAAAATGTGCTTTGACGGACACTAAATATCTTGCCCAGCAACAACAGTACAGCGGTGGGTAACGAGAGATTTAGAGGGAATTAAATTTGAGGCCTAGTATTTAGGCGCTGGGTCACCGGTATGGATTTAGTGACAGAATTAGACTTGGAAATGCACAGAAGCGTGTGTGTGAAGTTATTCTGAATGACCCAATGTGCACCTTCAATATTATATACCCTTTTAGGGATAGATTTCAAATAGCTCTGATATAGCAGGAACCACTAAATTATGAAATTGCTAAATTGGGAATTGTACTTCAACCCAGAACAAAAAATGTGCTTTGACGGGCACTAAATAACTTTCCCAGCTACAACAGGACAACGGTAACGAGAGATTTAGAGGGATTTAAATTTGAGGCCTAGTATTTAGGCGCTGGGTGACAGGTATGGGTTTAGTGACAGAATTAGACTTGGAAATACACAGTAGCGGGTGTGTGTGAAGTTATTCTGAATGACCCTATGTGCACCTTCAATATTATATACCCTTTTAGGGATAGATTTCAAATAGCTCTGATATAGCAGAAACCACTAAATTATGAAATTGCTAAATTGGGAATTGTACTTCAACCCAGAACAAAAAATGTGCTTTGACGGACACTAAATATCTTGCCCAGCAACAACAGTACACCGGTGGGTAACGAGAGATTTAGAGGGAATTAAATTTGAGGCCTAGTATTTAGGCGCTGGGTCACCGGTATGGATTTAGTGACAGAATTAGACTTGGAAATACACAGTAGCGGGTGTGTGTGAAGTTATTCTGAATGACCCTATGTGCACCTTCAATATTATATACCCTTTTTGGGATAGATTTCAAATAGCTCTGATATAGCAGGAACCACTAAATTATGAAATTGCTAAATTGGGAATTGTACTTCAACCCAGAACAAAAAATGTGCTTTGACGGGCACTAAATAACTTTCCCAGCTACAACAGGACAACGGTAACGAGAGATTTAGAGGGATTTAAATTTGAGGCCTAGTATTTAGGCGCTGGGTGACAGGTATGGGTTTAGTGACAGAATTAGACTTGGAAATACACAGTAGCGGGTGTGTGTGAAGTTATTCTGAATGACCCTATGTGCACCTTCAATATTATATACCCTTTTTGGGATAGATTTCAAATAGCTCTGATATAGCAGAAACCACTAAATTATGAAATTGCTAAATTGGGAATTGTACTTCAACCCAGAACAAAAAATGTGCTTTGACGGACACTAAATATCTTGCCCAGCAACAACAGTACAGCGGTGGGTAACGAGAGATTTAGAGGGAATTAAATTTGAGGCCTAGTATTTAGGCGCTGGGTCACCGGTATGGATTTAGTGACAGAATTAGACTTGGAAATACACAGTAGCGGGTGTGTGTGAAGTTACTCTGAATGACCCTATGTGCACCTTCAATATTATATACCCTTTTTGGGATAGATTTCAAAGAGCTCTGATATAGCAGGAACCACTAAATTATGAAATTGCTAAATTGGGAATTGTATTTCAACCCAGAACAAGAAATGTGCTTGAACGGACACTAAATAACTCGCCCAGCTACAGCACTAGGGACAGATTTAGCTGGATATAAATTTGAGGCCTAGTATTTAGGCGCTGGGTGACAGGTATGGGTTTAGTGACAGAATTAGACTTGGAAATACACAGTAGCGGGTGTGTGTGAAGTTATTCTGAATGACCCTATGTGCACCTTCAATATTATATACCCTTTTAGGGATAGATTTCAAATAGCTCTGATATAGCAGAAACCACTAAATTATGAAATTGCTAAATTGGGAATTGTACTTCAACCCAGAACAAAAAATGTGCTTTGACGGACACTAAATATCTTGCCCAGCAACAACAGTACAGCGGTGGGTAACGAGAGATTTAGAGGGAATTAAATTTGAGGCCTAGTATTTAGGCGCTGGGTCACCGGTATGGATTTAGTGACAGAATTAGACTTGGAAATACACAGTAGCGGGTGTGTGTGAAGTTATTCTGAATGACCCTATGTGCACCTTCAATATTATATACCCTTTTTGGGATAGATTTCAAATAGCTCTGATATAGCAGGAACCACTAAATTATGAAATTGCTAAATTGGGAATTGTACTTCAACCCAGAACAAAAAATGTGCTTTGACGGGCACTAAATAACTTTCCCAGCTACAACAGGACAACGGTAACGAGAGATTTAGAGGGATTTAAATTTGAGGCCTAGTATTTAGGCGCTGGGTGACAGGTATGGGTTTAGTGACAGAATTAGACTTGGAAATACACAGTAGCGGGTGTGTGTGAAGTTATTCTGAATGACCCTATGTGCACCTTCAATATTATATACCCTTTTTGGGATAGATTTCAAATAGCTCTGATATAGCAGAAACCACTAAATTATGAAATTGCTAAATTGGGAATTGTACTTCAACCCAGAACAAAAAATGTGCTTTGACGGACACTAAATATCTTGCCCAGCAACAACAGTACACCGGTGGGTAACGAGAGATTTAGAGGGAATTAAATTTGAGGCCTAGTATTTAGGCGCTGGGTCACCGGTATGGATTTAGTGACAGAATTAGACTTGGAAATACACAGTAGCGGGTGTGTGTGAAGTTATTCTGAATGACCCTATGTGCACCTTCAATATTATATACCCTTTTTGGGATAGATTTCAAATAGCTCTGATATAGCAGGAACCACTAAATTATGAAATTGCTAAATTGGGAATTGTACTTCAACCCAGAACAAAAAATGTGCTTTGACGGGCACTAAATAACTTTCCCAGCTACAACAGGACAACGGTAACGAGAGATTTAGAGGGATTTAAATTTGAGGCCTAGTATTTAGGCGCTGGGTGACAGGTATGGGTTTAGTGACAGAATTAGACTTGGAAATACACAGTAGCGGGTGTGTGTGAAGTTATTCTGAATGACCCTATGTGCACCTTCAATATTATATACCCTTTTTGGGATAGATTTCAAATAGCTCTGATATAGCAGAAACCACTAAATTATGAAATTGCTAAATTGGGAATTGTACTTCAACCCAGAACAAAAAATGTGCTTTGACGGACACTAAATATCTTGCCCAGCAACAACAGTACAGCGGTGGGTAACGAGAGATTTAGAGGGAATTAAATTTGAGGCCTAGTATTTAGGCGCTGGGTCACCGGTATGGATTTAGTGACAGAATTAGACTTGGAAATACACAGTAGCGGGTGTGTGTGAAGTTACTCTGAATGACCCTATGTGCACCTTCAATATTATATACCCTTTTTGGGATAGATTTCAAAGAGCTCTGATATAGCAGGAACCACTAAATTATGAAATTGCTAAATTGGGAATTGTATTTCAACCCAGAACAAGAAATGTGCTTGAACGGACACTAAATAACTCGCCCAGCTACAGCACTAGGGACAGATTTAGCTGGATATAAATTTGAGGCCTAGTATTTAGGCGCTGGGTGACCGGTATGGATTTAGTGACAGAATTAGACTGGGATATGGCCAAAAAATGAACAGACTATTGCTGGTTAAATGCACTTGGTGTGACAGCTTCACCCTGATGTAGGCTTTAGCCAAAAAACAACCACACCATTGAGGGTTAAATGCACTTGGTGACAGGCGCAGCTTGCCCCTGATTTTGTATATGGCCAAAAAATGAACAGACTATTGCTGGTTAAATGCACTTGGTGTGACAGCTTCACCCTGATGTAGGCTTTAGCCAAAAAACAACCACACCATTGAGGGTTAAATGCACTTGGTGACAGGCGCAGCTTGCCCCTGATTTTGTATATGGCCAAAAAATGAACAGACTATTGCTGGTTAAATGCACTTGGTGTGACAGCTTCACCCTGATGTAGGCTTTAGCCAAAAAACAACCACACCATTGAGGGTTAAATGCACTTGGTGACAGGCGCAGCTTGCCCCTGATTTTGTATATGGCCAAAAAATGAACAGACTATTGCTGGTTAAATGCACTTGGTGTCACAGCTTCACCCTGATGTAGGCTTTAGCCAAAAAACAACCACACCATTGAGGGTTAAATGCACTTGGTCGCAGCTTGTGCTGGCGCACCACAAGACACAAAATGGCCGCCGATCACCCCAGAAAAATGAGACTGACAAACGGTCTGTGCAGCCTAAAAACAGTGAGCAATTGAGGATCAGCAGCTCAATGATCCACAGCTGCAGATCGATCAGTTAATCAAGTCCTTTGGAGGAGTTAATCTGCCTAATCTCGCCCTACTGTCGCAGCCGCAACCTCTCCCTACGCTAATCAGAGCAGAGTGACGGGCGGCGCTATGTGACTCCAGCTTAAATAGAGGCTGGGTCACATGGTGCTCTGGCCAATCACAGCCATGCCAATAGTAGGCATGGCTGTGATGGCCTCTTGGGGCAAGTAGTATGACGCTTGTTGATTGGCTGCTTTGCAGCCTTTCAAAAAGCGCCAAGAAAGCGTCACAAAAGCGCGAAGAAAGCGACGAACACCGAACCCGAACCCGGACTTTTACGAAAATGTCCGGGTTCGGGTCCGTGTCACGGACACCCCAAAATTCGGTACGAACCCGAACTATACAGTTCGAGTTCGCTCATCCCTAATAATGAGTTTGAGGACACGGTAGAGGCACTGCGGGCCAAGGTGAACGATCTGGAGGACCGCAGCAGGCGGAATAACATAAAGTTCCGCGGTGTCCCAGAGTCAGTGACCAATAGAGATCTAATCCCATACATTGTAGACCTGGTCAAGATATTGATTCCCCATGTAAAGGACTATGAACTGAGCATCGACCGGGCACATAGGCTCCCGAAACCCTCATTCTTAAACAAAGAAATTCCCAGGGACGTTTTGGCACGCTTCACCTTCTACCATGTGAAGGAGCTGATGATGAGGGAGATGCGAAAGAACCCCTCTCTCCCAGACCAATTTGCAGACCTAAAGCTGTTCACTGACTTATCAGCGGCGACTATAAAGACTAGGAGATCCTTCAGTGACATTACAAGAACTCTGGCAGCATATGATATAAACTACAGATGGGGGTTCCCGGTCAAGATTTTAGTTTTTAAAGGCGGTGTTTTACATGCTTTGACCTCCCCTGACTCTGCAAAAGCCACATTAGAAAATGGGGATTGAAAATCACACCAGCGACGCGATCCCAAGATGGCCACCGCAACAGACCTCAAGGGAGCCAACGCCCTGCCAGGACAAGGGAGGACAAAGAAACAAAGGAAAGATAAGATCAAGAAGTCCAGCCTGAGGCTGCAACATTGAGCTTGCTGGCTGCAGAGGGACACCCCCCATGATAGCCGGACTTATCCGCCCCTTAGACTGTTTTTCTACCATGGATGGGACACGCCCATCTATTCGGTTTAGCCCAGTTTTTTTAAAGGGCTGTTTGTTTTTTTTTTTTTCTTTTTGCAGCTGCTGTTTTTCACACAGTAGCTTTTTACCTACTCCACGCCACTATTGCAGATTCTGAAACCTCTGTACACGCCTACACCCTCTTCTGCCGTCCTGGACCTGGGATCCCCATTGAATTCAACGTCGCGATCTTTGGTAAATATGACTGGTGTTTTGACCTGATAAGTTTGAGATACATAGCAATGCATGATTTTCAGCCATGTCTGTTGCCTTAGTCTCAATAAATGTGAGGGGACTAAACTCCCCGTTCAAGCGACACCAACTGTGGAGGGAGGCTATGAAAAGTAGATGCGATGTCCTGTATGCCCAGGAGACACATTTCTCCACCAATAATACCCCTATCATGCGTCATAAGCGCTTCCCAAAAATCGTGTATTCCACATATAGCCAAAAGAAAAGAGGTGTTATGATTGCATTTAAAGATACGGTAGCAGTAGAAATCAAAGAGCAGATTATTGATCCTGAGGGGAGGTATATCATATTGGTAGTACTCATAGATAATAAACTTTTTACATTAGTCAATTTGTACGCCCCCCCCAACTCTGGTCAAATTAGATTTTTAAAAAAATTGCTCAGAAAAGTAAATAAAGTTAAAAGGGGACATTTAATACTGGGAGGAGACTTTAATGCTGTATTATGTCCACAATTAGACACTACACATGGTGCCAGGTATAGAGACACGGCGGTCAGAAATTTGATAGAGCACAATGGTCTGTATGATATCTGGAGGCTGAAACATGTTACCGAGAAAGATTACACCCACTTCTCACATAAAAACAACTCCTATTCCAGGATTGATTACTTCTTGATTGAAAAGCCCCTTATTGATCTAGTTTCATTGTCTGACATTGGGAACATTGTATGGACTGACCACGCCCCTATTTCACTCACAATTCTGACTAATAGACTTCAAACTAATGACTTTGTCTGGAGGCTGGACTCCTTTATCTTAAAAAATCAGAAAGTGTTGGACACCATCAGCAAGGATTTGAAAGAATATTTCGAAATTAATAATACCCCTGGAATGGACCCCTTTATAATATGGTCTGCACACAAGGCTAAGATCAGAGGATCATTTTTATCTCTTAGTTGTTATCTTAAAAAGCAAAGAGAGAAGGAGCTAGATGAGTCCTTACAGTTAATTAAGAAACTGGAGTCTGAACATAAACTTAACCCAACATTCTCATTAAAGCAGGAACTTCAAAAAATTAGATTCAAAGTATATAACCTATTATTGTTTAAATATGAAAAGATGGTGAGACAATCTAAATTAAACTTTTATTCCCATCACAATAAGGCAGGTGCACTATTAGCCAGACGTCTGAAGACACAATTCCAGAGATCCAAAATACGCCAAATCATACACCCTATCTCGAGGCAGATCAAATTGGCTCCCAGAGATATTGCTAATGCCTTTGCGCAATTTTATAGAGATCTGTACAATTTAACTCCGGACCCCCAACATCAAATAGATGAAACTCAAATAATGGAATTTCTGGGAAAACTTAATCTTCCTACAATCAATCCTGACCATCTCCAGAGATTAAACCTCCCAATTACCCAAGATGAAATCATCAAGGCTATTAAATCTTCCCCCAACCAGAAGTCCCCAGGCCCAGATGGCTTTTCAATAGAATATTATAAAGAATATACAAACATACTTCTCCCCCATCTTCACAAGATCTTCAATCTGGCATTTAGTACCGGTAATTTCCCAGCAGATATGCTGGGGGCCAATATTGTCACAATTCCTAAACCAGACAAAGATCCCCTAGAAATCAAAAATTATAGGCCAATCTCCCTGCTCAATGTGGATTTAAAAATATATTCAAAAATCATAGCTGACAGATTTCAAAATATTTTGCCTGAATTAATTCATGGGGACCAAGTGGGTTTCCTCAAGAATAGACAGGGACCTGACAACACAAGACGGGTTTTGTCTCTGCTCCAATGCTGCGAAAAGTACAGAACTCCAGCAGTCTTCCTAACTATAGACGCAGAAAAGGCATTCGACCGCATTAATTGGCTGTTTGCCTTTAAGACTCTGGAAGCCTTTGGCATAAAGGGAGATATCCTGTCCGGCATTGGAGCACTGTACAGTAACCCGTCAACTAGTGTGTATGTCAACGGGTGTATGTCAGAATCCTTCAGTATTTCCAATGGAACAAGACAGGGATGTCCATTCTCTCCCCTGTTATTTGTTCTCTCCATAGAACCTTTGGCAGCCGCTATCAGATCCACTCCAGATGTGCAGGGAATAAAAGTGGGACACAGTGAATATAAATTAGCTTTATTTGCTGATGACGTTATTTTGACTCTGACCGACCCACTAAAATCCCTGAAAAGTTTCTTTGAGATTGCCGAGTCTTTTGGGCGACTTTCTTTCTACAAGATTAATCAGGAAAAGTCCCAAGCTCTCCCCATCAATATTGATCCAGAGTCACTATCCGATCTCACGCACAGATTTAAGTTGGACTGGCAAAAATCAAAAATTACGTATCTGGGTATACAGGTATCGCATCCTTCTTCGAAACTCTTTGACAACAATTTTCCTAAACTAGCCTCCCAAATGGGTAAGGACATGGCTGAACTTTCAAAAAGCAATGTATCTTGGCTGGGCAGGGTAGCAGCGTATAAAATGCTACTTCTGCCCAGACTTCTGTATCTCTTCAGGTCGATACCAGTCGACATTCCTGAAGCTTACTTCGCGACGTTGAATGATAGGTTAAGGAAATACATTTGGGAACACAAAAAGTCTAGGGTTGCTTTTAAAACTATCCTTAGACACCAAAAGAAAGGAGGCCTAGGAGTTCCCCACATTAAATTTTATTTTTCATGCAGCGGTTTTGGACCAAATTTCCCACTGGTGGTCCAACAATCCAAACAAAATATGGGTCCAGATTGAGAGACAGATATGTGGATTGGGAACTTTGAAGTCAAGACTGCTAGCACCTATTCTAGGCATCCCCCTCCCCCCTCCTCATATTAACATAATAAAATTCTCAGATACTATATGGAAATCGTTTCTAGATATGAGGAGGGGACTGATTCACTCACCCCTAACAGATTGCACACTTGACTTTCTTCATGATCAGACTGATATGGTGCCCATCCAAGAGTGGAAGGATAAAGGTATCACCTCTCTTCAAGATTTTCATTAGAGGTGACAAAGTACTTCCATTTTCAGAGCTTAAAGGGAAATTCTGCTTGGGCAGAGATGATCTATATAGATACCTTAAAATCAGGGAATTTACCAACAAACTGGTAATTAAAGATAGACGCAATAATCCACAGGTGACCCTGATAGACAAGCTATTTAACAAGAAAAAAGGCATCTCTAGTTTTTATATCCAGCTAACAGACTCCCTCAATTCCACCACTAATCTCCCAATGACCAAATGGGAGCAGGAATTAAACATTAAACCCGATTTGGCTGATTGGTATGCTACATTTAATAACATTCACAAGTACTTTCATAGTACAAACCACAAGGAGGTACTGTTTAAGACCTATCTGAGGTGGTACCACACCCCCAGCAAACTATATTTTATTTTCCCGGGTACCTCAGATAGATGCTGGAGGCAGTGTGGGGAGAAAGGAACGCTCTTGCATATTTTGTGGGAATGTCACTCCATCAAACCCCTGTGGAAGGCAGCGAGATTCTTGATTCGGAATACTCTGCAGATTAATATTGACCTCACCCCACAACTAGCATTACTGCTGCTGGGATTGGAGGAGGTACCATATCAGTCAAGATCCATAGTGGCTCACATCGTAATGACTACGAAACTAGTGATCACGCGCCACTGGAAAACAGCAGACACTCCCCACATTAAGGAAGTGTGGCAATCAATCAATACAACTTGTTCCTTTGAGCATTCCATTGCAAGGATCCAGGACAAACTTAACATTTTTCATTCTAGATGGGATGTATGGCGTAACAGTAAATACTACTCCTCACAGTTTTAGAGGCGGAATCTGCATTGACTCTAGTATGTTGGGTTCACCCCCTTGAATTTGTTCTTTGTTTTCCCGTTCCTTTTCTCCCTTCCTCTTCCCTTTATGTCTGTATTTTTCTCCCCAAGGTCACAATCTATTTTATCAGTAAACGAGTCACCAGCGTTATTGACCCATTTCCAATATCCGTTTACAATTCTGTTTGCATTTATTGTTTGCATTGTTAATGATACGTGGCGCGAGGGGAAGAGTTATGCCTTTGTCCCTGTTTTTTCCGTTGTTTTCATTTTTGTAATAATTGAAAAATTTATAAATAAAATATTGCATAGATGTTAGGGTTTGACGGGTTTGGCCGAACTTCGCAAAGTTCGGGACCCAGAGTCAATGGGGACCCGAACTTTGGAGCACTAAACTGGCTCTAAAAAAGTCATGGAAAGGGCTAGAGGGCTGCAAAAGGCAGCAACATGTGGTTAAGAGCATGGCAAGTGCTCTGCAAACAAATATGGATAGGGAAATGACATAAAATAACATAAAATACATAAAAATAAAAATAAATAATCCTGATCTAGGAGGAGGAAGCCAATATGGAGTAGGAGGTTGAAGTGGCGGTGTAGGTGGAAGCGGCGGTGGAGGAGGAGGAGGTAGCCAACACTGGTTTTTGTTTTTTACTTTATTTGATTATTTTATTATTTTTGTTCAAATTTGGGTAAACCCCAAAACAATGGGAAATGTAAAAAATAAAACAAAGAGAAAGTGCGCTGGAGTACAACAATGTCTGGGTGAGGCCGGTATACATGTCTATTCTGCACAAGGTACGGACAAGTCCTGTGGGATCCCTGCCTGGTTCATTTTCATGAACGTGAGCTTGTCCACATTGGCTGTGGACAGACGGCTGCGCTTCTCTTTGATAACCCCCTCCTGCCGTGCTAAAAAAACATTCAGACAATACACTGGCTGCAGAGCAGGCCAGCACCTCCAAGGCGTAAAGGGCAAGCTCAGGCCATGTGCCCAATTTGGAGACCCAGAAGTTGAAGAGGGCAGACCAGTTAGTCAGTACTTGTAGGCATGTGCACACATACTGTCCAACTATGTGGCACGTACCCATGACGGCCTTGATCCAATTAGATATCTTCTTTATCAATTTTCGATGTTCTTTTATGCGCCTACCATGGTGATCACAGGTAACGGGGAATCAGGGTTCCATGCCAGAGAGGGCCTGAGAAAGGAATACCACATCCAAGGGAGGTCAATGGCTGAAATGTGATCGAGCGGAAATATGGGACAAGTTGTTAAAGCGGAAGGATCGAATGAAATGAGTGGGTCAATTAAAGACGAATTTTAGAAATTTAAGTCCCTGTCTTCTATGCAGTGCAGGGGTTTTTCATCGGCAAAAATGGGTTAATGTAACCCACCAATGGAACAGACGATTTTTAAAAATGTCGGTCCCTGTCAACTATGCAGAGCAGGGGTTTATTCACGGCAAAACTGGGTTCATGTCACCCACCAGTTGAACAGACGCTTTTACAAAAAGGAGTTCCCTGTCACCTATGCAGAGCAGGGGTTTGTATACAGCAAAAATTGTAAAATGTCACCTGAGAATGTAACATATAATTTTTTGACATTTAGGTCCCTGTCTCCTATGCAGAGCAGGGGATTATTCACGGCAAAAAACAGACGCTTTTGCACCCTGCTCCCTCTTCTGCTGTGCTTGTGCCTCTGTGCAACCACCGCCTCTTCCATCAAACTGCACACTTCACTCGCATGATCTTGATTCCATGTAGGGTCTAGTACCTCATTATCCTCCACATCATCTTCTGCCCACTTTTTACTCCTGCCCTCCTTGTCGGTTTGCAGACTGCAGAAAGCCACAGCAGTTGGCACCTATGTTTCGTCATCATCAGAGACGTGCTGCGGTGGTCCTCCCATGTACTCATCCTGAAACATAAGTGGTTGGGCATCGGTGCACTCAATCTCTTCCACCTCTGGTGCAGGGCTATGTGGATGGCCCACGGAAACCCTGCCAGCAGAGTCATCAAAAAGCATAAGAGACTGCTGCATGACTTGGGGCTCAGACTGCTTGGCTGATTTGCAAGGGGGTGAGTTAAAAGACAGATGGCCATGGGCTGTAGGTGCCAGCTCTGATTTTTCAGCAGGGGACTGAGTGGGAGACAATGTGAAGGAACTGAAGGCTCTGTCAGCCACCCAATCTACTATCGCCTGTACTTGTTCTGGCCTCCCCATTCGTAGAGCCGCATTAGGCCCAACCAAATAACGCTGAAGGTTTTGTTGCCTATTCGCATCTGAGGAAGGTGTTTCACTTGTGCGTGTAGCTGACACAGATCGACCAGGTCCTCTCCCTGCAACAGGAGCTCCACCAACACCAGCAGCACCATGACCGGGGCCACATCCCTTATTTGACGCTCTCCTCATTCTTTGCGTTCACCAACCAAATTAACAGATGGTTTATGTCAGGCGACAATGTAACCGCCAATAGTCAACAATTAAGTTCATTGACTGTATGGCAGTGCCGGTGTCATAAAGAGGAACATTTTCTTGAGGTCACACAACAGTGTGACAGGCGAATTGAATACAATTACTTCACGATCACAAACATTTTTAATTTGTCAACCAACAATGTAACAGCAGTATTGACTGGTTGTATTGGACTGTCACAAATGCAACAAAGGCTCCAAATTTAGTGTTTTGCACAAAATGGGTGTTTTTTTTATACCAGAATATAACAGCGGTATTTAACGTTTGTATTGGACTGTCACAAATGCAGTGCAGGGCCCAAATGTACTTTTTAGCAAAAATATATATAATTTGTCCCCACAGAATATAACAGATGGAATTACTTTGATTGTACTTTACAGAATTTTTTTTTAGTATGTCACCCTCTGGGTCCCTGACCGATTCCCTATATAATTTTGCCTTCCCCTGGCACATATGCAGTGCAGGTGCACTTAAAAAATGGGCATATGTTGCCTACTGAACTAAAAAAACAGGGTTAAATTATTGTCCCTGGCACATAGGCAGTGCTGGAGCACTGAACTTGCACAAAATGGCCGCCAACACCCACATAAATAACAGATGGATAAAACTTATTTTTCTGTGTCACTGGGCTCAGGGCAGGGTGAAAAAAATGTTGCACTGCACCCACAAAACAAAATCGCAGTAGATCGCAGAGTTAATAACAAGTTGTGATGTGATATCAGATAGATTCTTTCCTATTTTCTCCCTCACAGCAGCAGCATCCTCTCCCTACACTAGTAAGAGCAGAGTGACGTGCAGCGCTACGTGACTCCAGCTTATATAGAGGCTGGGTCACATGCTGCACTGGCCAATCACAGACATACCATTAGTAGGCATGGCTGTGATGGCTTCTAAGGTCAGAGAGTTAACCGCTTGTTGATTGGCTGCTCTGCATCCTTTCAAAAAGTGCCAATAACTCTTTGAACACTGAACTCGAACCCAAACTTTTACTGAAAAGTTCAGGTTTGGGTCCGGGGTCCAAAATTCCTAAATTTTGGTACAAACCCGAACTTTACATTTCGGGTTCGCTCAACCCTACATGTCACACGTACAGTAGCGCAGTGTATGCGCAAACAAATTACTCAGAATGTCACAGATATTTTTAGGATGCGCACACGTTATACAGGAGGTATAGCGCAAGTTATTTCGCTGTCACCACCGCCTAATAAAAAATTACACTCAATGAATGTCACTGATATTTAGAATGCGCAAACGTTATACAGGAGATATAGCACAAGTAATGTCGCTGTCACCACCGCCTAATAAATAATTACACTGAATTAATGTCACTGATATTTAGGTTGCACAAACGTTATACAGGAGGTATAGCGCAAGTAATGTCACTGTCATCACCGAGTAATAAAAAATTACACTGAATAAATATCACCAATATTTAGGATGCACAAACGTTATACAGGAGGTATAGCGCAGGTAATGTCACTGTCACCAGCGGCCAATAAAAAATTATACTGAATTAATGTCACTGATATTTAGAATAGGCAAATGTTATACTGGAGAAGTAGCACAGGTAATGTCGCTGCCTCCAGCAGCAAAAAAATTAGACTGAATATAACTGATATTTTGGATACGCAAACGTCATACAGGAGATGTAGTGCAGGTAATGTAACTGTCTGCAACAGACACCGTCTACAGAAAAAGTACACTGGATGTGACAGATATTTTTAGGCTGTGCACACGTTACACAGGAGATGTGCAGTGTCCCAGGGGGTCAGTAGTGTATGCTGGGCTTTGTAGTGCAGATTGACCACTAACCTGGGATCCACTGTCGTCTTCAAATCGGGGCGAATGCTGGAACAGGCAGGTAGTTAAAGAGTTCGTGACGCCAGTGTCAATTAAACGGTGACACGCCGTGTAAAGTATGGTGGAAGAATGAAGCAAGCACAGGATAGCCAACAAAAACTGGAACTTTTACTGAATATCAGTCAGGATAATACACGGACACTGGTAGTGCACAGTTCCATAAAAGACGGTTGGTTTTAGAAGAATACAGATGGTTCTTGAGAGTACAGAAAGGCCGGTCTTAGCGATGAATTATACAGAGTGTTAATTACAGGAGATGCAGTACAGGCGGCTTGCACACTATTCCTGACTGGTCCCGCTATATGTGAATTTCCTCCAAGGTCTAATGCCCTTTATCTGGCGTACCCTTGAAGCTGTCCTTATCTAGTACCTCCTCTGTTATCTTGAGTACCTCTCGCTTTATCTGATCGGCCTCTGTGGTAATCTGTGTCTTGGCTTGTGGCTCACTTATGCTGCTTCAGCTGAACGGATGGTGACTCAGGAGGGGAACCTTTTCCTTGGATCCGGAACCCGGTTACAGGGCCTTTACTACCCTCTCCTAATCGACAGGCTTCAGGCCTGCTATGCTCTCACAGGCCCATAGCCTTGCTTTCTCTCAGACACAGGATCATTTCTGACCTCTGCTTCCCACTGTCTGTCTCCTCCAACTCCCTGCTACTACTTCCTGACTGGGCCTTATATAACCTAGGGTTCCCTAGCTCCCTCTAGTGACTCAGAGCTGGAATGACACCCTAGCCGGCCTGCAAAATGCACGTTTCACAGTAACAGGAAAATACATAGCATGACATTATAAGATATTCTATACCAACTTCCCCATAAATACAGGGGGAACGACAGTACCCAAGTGACCCTTCAGTAGTGACGGGCATCTCGCTCCTGTACACTACATACCCCGCTGCTTTAAGCTGAGTACGACCTCGTACTCCATCAGGGCCCGTCCAACTGGAATCATGACCTGCAATAGAGGAAGACACATGCATACATACATATATGTCAATTACACTCTTATCAGACCCAATTGGAAATGGCGAAGTCTGGTGACAAGGGGCGTCGTTCTCTTTTTCACAGGATAGTGAGTGGAACGGGGGCGCTGACCTGGCACAGCGAGATGTTTAAAGAACCAGGATAGTCCATGACAATAAATAAGTCCATAGCAATATTAACATCTCAGAGGCTTGCACATAGGAAGTCCATCTCTGGGGGTAGCGCAACACAGTATAGCGTCTTTGATTCCTCCCAGGCGCAATTGTAATCCACAAGTTAGAAATAAAGGTTACAGTCTTTGTAATACGGTGCTGGAATGGTTAAAGCACACAGTTCACACTTCTCTGCACTGTAGAAGTATGCGTATCCTGTTCGTGACGCCAAAAAGAGCGATGCAGTGTCCCAGGGGGTCAGTAGTGTATGCTGGGCTTTGTAGTGCAGATTGACCACTAACCTGGGATCCACTGTCGTCTTCAAATCGGGGCGAATGCTGGAACAGGCAGGTAGTTAAAGAGTTCGTGACGCCAGTGTCAATTAAACGGTGACACGCCGTGTAAAGTATGGTGGAAGAATGAAGCAAGCACAGGATAGCCAACAAAAACTGGAACTTTTACTGAATATCAGTCAGGATAATACACGGACACTGGTAGTGCACAGTTCCATAAAAGACGGTTGGTTTTAGAAGAATACAGATGGTTCTTGAGAGTACAGAAAGGCCGGTCTTAGCGATGAATTATACAGAGTGTTAATTACAGGAGATGCAGTACAGGCGGCTTGCACACTATTCCTGACTGGTCCCGCTATATGTGAATTTCCTCCAAGGTCTAATGCCCTTTATCTGGCGTACCCTTGAAGCTGTCCTTATCTAGTACCTCCTCTGTTATCTTGAGTACCTCTCGCTTTATCTGATCGGCCTCTGTGGTAATCTGTGTCTTGGCTTGTGGCTCACTTATGCTGCTTCAGCTGAACGGATGGTGACTCAGGAGGGGAACCTTTTCCTTGGATCCGGAACCCGGTTACAGGGCCTTTACTACCCTCTCCTAATCGACAGGCTTCAGGCCTGCTATGCTCTCACAGGCCCATAGCCTTGCTTTCTCTCAGACACAGGATCATTTCTGACCTCTGCTTCCCACTGTCTGTCTCCTCCAACTCCCTGCTACTACTTCCTGACTGGGCCTTATATAACCTAGGGTTCCCTAGCTCCCTCTAGTGACTCAGAGCTGGAATGACACCCTAGCCGGCCTGCAAAATGCACGTTTCACAGTAACAGGAAAATACATAGCATGACATTATAAGATATTCTATACCAACTTCCCCATAAATACAGGGGGAACGACAGTACCCAAGTGACCCTTCAGTAGTGACGGGCATCTCGCTCCTGTACACTACAGATGTAGCGCAGATAATGTAGCTATCACTAGCGGCAAAAATAAATCACACTGAATGTCATTGATATTTCGGATGCGCTAACGTTATACTGGAGATGTAGCGCACTTAATGTTTCTGCCACCAGCAACAACAAAAAAATGACTGAATGTCACTGATATTTCGGACACGCAAATGTTATACAAGAGATGTAGCGCAGGTAATGTAAATGTCCGCTGTGTACACCGTCTACGGAAAAAGTACACTGGATGTCATAGATATTTTTAGGCTGCGCACATGTTAGACAGGAGATGTAGCGCAGATAATGTTGCTGTCTGCAGCGGCCAAACAGTTGCAAGGTATTTAGCGCAAGTTGCTTGTGATGTGCGGGAAAAGATGCGGGTGCGTTGCGGGAAAATCCCAGCTAATGCAAAGCTTTTTAATGCTTTTTGCACGCACGTGAGAAAAATCGGCATGTTTGGTACCCAGACCCGAACCAGGACTTCTTCATATAAGTTCGGGTTTGGGTTAGGTGTTGTGTAGATTTTATTATTTTCCCTTATAACATGGTTATAAGGGAAAATAATAGCATTCTTAATACAGAATGCTTAGTAAAATAGGGATTGAGGGGTTAAATTTTTTTTTTAACTCACCTCATCCACTTCTTCGCGCAGCCCTGTTTCTCTTCTCTTCTTCTTCTTTGATGACCTGGGAGGAAAAGGACCTTTGATGATGTGACTGCGCTCATCACGTGGTCCATCACATGGTCTACCACCATGATGGTAACGTCACCAAAGGTCCTTTTCCTCCCAGGTCATCAAAGAAGAAGAAAGAAGACGAACCGGTCAGCGCGAACAAGTGGATGAGGTGAGTTTAATTATAATTTTTTCATTTTTTATAAATAAAATGCCGGATCCGTTTTGCCGGATGACACCGGAAAGACGAATCCGGTATTTCAATGCATTTTTCTGACTGATCCGGTACCTGATCAGTCTTACAAATGCCATCAGTTGGCATACGCTTTGCCAGATCAGGCAGGCAGTTCCAGCGACGCAAGTGTCCACCGCAAGTGTGAACGTAGCCTTAAAAACCTTCAGTATTATTTTCTATATACTCATCTCTTTCCTATATTTAGTTTAATTTAATATATGCCAGTCCTCTGTAATTGCACTAAAAGCATGGTTGCCCTTTTTAAACAGGGTGTTAGCACCATAGTAATAACTTGGGCGCTTGTCAGAGATTACTGATAATAGAACATTTTGCCCTTTTGTTTTCCCTTTTCCAAGATGGCTGACATCCATTTCAGAGTGGCAGTGTGCATGTCAGACATGCTGAATACTATAGAGCATTTTGCCTTCTTGTTTTCCCTTTTCCAAGATGGCTGCCACACAGTCCAGAGTGGCAGAGTACATGTAAGACATGCTCAAATTATACACTTTTGGCTTTCCTCCGCCTCCTCTATTTTTCCTTGACATGTGCATTGGCGCCAGGTGAACACCGTCATCGACGTGTGCACACCCACTTTTTAAGGACTAGTTCAGGTCTGAAGTCACTTTGTGGGGCTTACATAGTGGAAACCCCCCATAAATGACCCCATTGTAGAAACTACACCCCTCAAGTTACTTAAAACCAATTTTACAAACGTTATTAACTCTTTAGGTGTTCCACAATAATTAAATTTCACTTTTTTAGCAGATTTTCTATTTTATAAAAATAAATTCTTTAACACATTAAGGGTTAACAGCCAAACAAAACAATATTTATTACTCTGATTCTGCGGTTTACAGAAACACCCCACATGTGGTCGTAAACTGATGTAAGGGCACACGGCAGGGCGCAGAAGGAAAGGAACATCGTATGGTTTTTGGAAGGCAGATTTTGCTGGATTGGTTTTCTGAACGCCATATGTTTTTTTATTTCTCTACCGATCGTCTTGTGCAGGGGCTCATTTTTTGCAGAAAGAGTTGAGTTTTTTACTGGTACCATTTTTGGGTATATAGGATTTTTTGATCATTCATTATTACACTTTATGGGACATGGTGGCCCAAAAATTGGCTGTTTTGGAACATATTTTTTTTTTTACAGCATTCATCTGAGGGGTTAGGTCATGTGACAGTTTTATAGAGCAGATCGTTATGGACGTGGCAAAACCCAATATGTATACTTTTTCTTATTTATTTAAGTTTTACACAATAATAGCATTTCTGAAACCTAAAAAATTATGTTTTAGTGTCTCCATAGTCTGAGAGCCATACCTTTTTTATTTTTTGGGCGATTGTCTTAAATATGGGCTCATTTTTTGCGGGATGAGGTAACGGTTTGATTGGTACTATATTGGGGTATATACGCTTTTTTGATCGCTTGGTGTTGCACTTTTTGTGATGTAAGGTGATAAAAATGGCTTATTTTTTTACACTGTTTTTATTTTTTATTTTTTATGGTGTTTATTGGACGGCGTTTATGATGTGATATATTTATAGAGATGGTCGTTACGGACGCGGTGACACCTAATATGTGTGGTTTTTGTTTTTGGTTTTTTATAGGAAAAGGAAATTTATTTTTTTCATTTTTATTTATTTATTTTTACTTTTATTATTTTCAAATTTTTTTTATCAGTTCCCTCTTGGATCTTGAAGATCCAGTGGGGCTGATGGTTGTACTATACTTTGCAATGCTCTTGCATTGCAAAGTATAATACAATCAGATGCCTGTAGGTGGCAGCACCGGACGCTATACCATGGCAACCGGACGCCTTTGCAAAGCGTCCGGTTGCCATGGCAACCATCGGGCGCTGCGATAGCAGCAGCCCTGATGGTTGAGAGGGAGCTCCCTCCCTCTATTAACCCCATGGATGCTGCTACTGCAGCATCTATGGGGTTACAGCAGTGTCAGCAAAGAGCTGACACACGCTGCTGATGGCGGCGGCTCAGGAATGGAGCCGCCGCCATTAAAAACACAAGGGGGACCGCATCGGCGGCAGGGGACAGGGGGCAGCGGACAGGGGACAGCGCTGGAAACGGGGGAGGGGGGGCAGCATTTTACTAACAGATCGGGGCAGTAGGGGGGCGGACCGCATCGGGGGGGCAGGATAAGAAGATGGACAAGAAGGGGGCACACAGATCGGGGCAGTCGGGGGCTTCAGGACACATTACCGATTTCAGGCTCTGATCTGCAGAGCGCAGATCAGAGCCTAAAACCAGCATTTTAACACTGCCGCGATCCGATTGGTTAGTCTGCACAGACTAACCAATCGGATCGATTGCCGGCAACTCTGATTGGTCCCTTGCCGGCATTACTGCACTGTATGCTGTCCGTGACAGCATACAGGGCAGGGGCAGAAGCTTTAATCCAAGCGCTTTGCAGCGCTTGGATTAAAGAGCTGCCAGAACGTATATATACGTGGTAGCTGCATGGGGTATGTGCAGCTATCACGTGTATATATATACAGATTGCAGTCGTGAATGGGGTTAATCACACACAGTGTTATTGGGAAGAAAACTATGGCTTATTAAGACCAAGTGTCCAGAAAGTATGCCTCAATGGGGGCAGATCCCTGCCCCTGTTTATAGACACACACACATGTTAATGTCAGTAGAAATAGTGGCTTTTCTGCACAAGCATCCAAATGTATCTGTTAACGGGGGCAAAATTCGCTCCATACTTATAAATGCAGAATTGTTAATTGTCATAAGAAAGAGTGGCTTTTTCTGAACAAGTCTGGAAACATTGTCCCTTTTAATTGGGATCAGCAGCAGTACAGTGTGTATGTGGAAAGGGTAGTAGTGGCATGTAGTCGCAATAGTAGTGTAAGCCAGTGTTTCCCAACCAGCGTGCCTCCAGCTGTTGCAAAACTACAACTCCCAGCATGCCCGGACAGCCTTTGGCTGTGCAGGCATGCTGGGAGTTGTAGTTTTGCAACACCTGGAGGCACGCTGGTTGGGAAACACTGGTGTAAGCAGTAGCAGTACAGCATGGAACAGACAAGGCAGTAGATATCTGTGCAGCTGTTTAGGGGTAGTAGTAGTAGTGTTAATGGAAGTGGTAGTAGAGGTAACAGAAGTAGCAGTAGGGGGATTCGCACCAGAGAGTATCAGCTGCGGCAGTAGTAGCAGCTGTACAATACAGAACATGATGGCAGGCAGACAGCATCAGTAGCATGATGGGATACAAGGGCAAATCTATTTATTGGTCTCAGCAGGAGATGCTTGAAAATCCTCATGGATCCATGCCTTGTTTCTTTTGACAAAGGTGATGTTTTGTACATTGGTGCTGGACAACTTTGTCCATCTAGGTGGCACGATGACACCTGCCACAATGAAAATCCTCTGAGTTCACACTGGAGGTTGGGCAAGATAGGCAGTACAGACAGAGCAAACTGGGTCAGTTTAAGCCACTGTTCCAGTCTGCCTTCCTAGAAGTCCATGGGGTCAGGGAACAGGTTATGTGCCAGGGATTGAAGAGCCACAGTCATTTAGAAAACTTGACAATAAAAAAATAATTGATAGCTGGGCAGAAGAACAAATTTCATACAGCAGAATAAACGCATGGAAATGCGCCACTATGGACACCTGGCCAAAAATCTCAGTGATGAGATTTGGCAAAAACTGTGGCAGATGGTTTACAAAAGTATTTAATTTTACAGACTAGTTAAATATTGGTGAAAGTACTTAAATGCACCACTATGGACACCTAGCAAAAAATCTCATTGATGGTAGTTAATAAAACTGTGGCTGATGACATAACATTTTATTTTATAGCAGAATAACATTTTGGAACTGTGCTACATTTACCACAACTAAATGGTATGGAAGCAAATACACCTTCAGCAGCTTGGTCAGGTGGGAGTTAGGGCTCTTTCACATTGCGCTTTTCTTTTCCGGCAGAGTTCCGTCATTATCCCCATGCATTCTGAATGGAGAGAAATCCGTTCAGGATGCATCAGGATGTCTTTAGTTCAGGACCAGAACGTTTTTTGGCCGGAGAAAATATCACAGCATGCTGCACTTTTTGCTCCAGTCAAAAATCCTGAACACTTGCCGCATCGACGGATCCGGAATAATAGCCCATTAAAATGTATTTTTACCATATCATCACCATGACGGCCACAAGGAAATTGACCCATGACCTCGGTGGGGGCAGGAACAGAGAAGAGGTTAAATTGCCCCCTCCCACCACCACACCTCAGTGTTCCTGTCCCCACTGTGGCCAGGGTCAGAGAAGAGTCTCCCTGCGGTCGGCAGGGAGATGAAGATGGGAAATAATCTTCTTTTTTATTTTTTCCTTCTCCAGGAGGGTCCGAGGACGGTCTCCTGGTTACCTGAAGCTCATCGGAGCTCCCCCAGTCCGCTGGTGGCCGCTAGTGATGAGCAGCAGGGGCAATATTCGAATTCGCGATATTTCGCAAATATTTGGGTGAATATTCGCCATATATTCGAGAATTCACGAATTCATGATCTCCAGGCATCATTTTCTTGATTGCGAAAATTCGCATAAATTCGCATACAATTTTTTTGCATAAAAATTCGCATGAACTGGTATTTCCACAAAAATCGAATATTCGCAATTACGAATATATTTTGCGAAATTCGAAATATTCGCGAATTCTAAAAGTGCCGATATTCGCGATTAAAATTCACAATTCGAATATTCATGATCAACACTAGTGGCCGCGTGCTTATGCTGGGCTGGGGGGTATTGGGAGAACTCGCTCCGGCTGGTCTGGAGCCTGCTCCCGGGCCGCAATCTTCCTCCTCCCCTGTGGGTCGGGCTGGTAGCGGCCGGCGTGTGCGCACGCCGACGTCGGTGGCGTCACTTCCGGGTTCGGTCATGTGACGCAACCCAGAAGTAAAAGCGCAGGAGGACAGAGCAGTTTGAAGAAACCCCTAGGTCCTTATCCATTCAGGATAAAATGTTCGGGGGACTCAGGGTAAAAAAAATCCAAGGTCTTCCGCATAAATGAACATATTAGAGAAATGATTTTGGAGTAATGGTCGGAACCAGAAAAACAACTTGGGATTTCCAAAGAATTTAAAAATTGACTATTGTTCGACCCCTCTCAGTCTAAATTGTTCGACGAGACCCCTAAAATAGACGTGCAAGTGGCGAAAGTTAACAAAAAAACTGCCCTGCCGTTTGAGGATGCCGCTCAATTGAAAGATGCTATGGAGCGGAAGGCAGACGCCCTTTTAAGAAAATATTGGGAGGCCTCCATGTTTAACATTAAGACCAACATCGCAGCAACGTCTGTTGCTAGGTCCATGTACTTATGGTTAGGAGAGCTTGAGAACCACCTAAGCAGTAAGACCTCCAGGGAAGAAATCCTGCAGTCCATCCCGCTACTTAAATCAGCTACGGGATTCTTGGCAGATGCATCGGCTGAATCTATTAGATTCTGTGCTAAGGTGGCGGGGCTTTCCAATGCGGCTCGTCAGGCTTTGTGGATGAAGTCTTGGTCGGGCGATAGAATTTCTAAAGTTAGTATCTATCCCCTTTTCAGGAGAGTATGTATTCGGGCCGGTCCTAGACAAGATTCTCAAGAAAGCGGCCGACAAGAAAAAGGGATTCCCTGAGGAAAAGTCCTTTAGAAAGAACCAGTCCTTTCGGTCTTACGGCGGACAAAACAAGGCTGTTAGGGGGAAAGGCAAGTCTGGCCGCTGGTCTTATCCCAAAGGGGGTAAAGGAAGAGGCTTCCTTCTTAAGCCCTAATCTAAATTCGAAGATAAACAGTGACGCCATTGTAGGGGGGAGACTGAAGGATTTTCTAGGTCCATGGGCACTAACATCAAAAAATCCTTGGGCCTTGGATATCATTCGGCAAGGTTACAGGATCGAGTTCACCTCTCTCCCCCCTCCAAGATTCGTCGTCACAAAGATGCCTACCAGATCCTACAACCTAAATATTTTCCAAGGAGTCCAGGACTTGGTGAAGAAGGGAGCAGTAATCCCAGTTCCCGCGTCTCAAAGAGGTCGAGGGTACTATTCAACCCTTTTTTTAGTAAGAAAGAAGGAAGGAGACTTCCGGACCATTATAAACTTGAAACAACTGAGCAAGTTTATTCTTTACAGGAAGTTCAAGATGGAGTCTCTCAAATCCATAGTACCTCTGATAAAGCTAGGAGCATTTATGTGCTCGATCGACCTGAAAGACGGTTATCTGCATGTCCCCATTCACCCAGATCACCAGAGGTATCTAAGATTTGCGATCCTAGACCCTTCCAATCGGCTTCTTCATTTCCAATTCATAGCGCTACCCTTCGGGATTTCAGCCGCTCCAAGGCTTTTCACCAAATTGGTGATAGAAATGATAGCCCCACTCAGACAGGAAGGGTTAAATATAGTCCCGTATGTAGACGACTTTCTAATTATAGCAGACTCAAAAGAACTCCTGCTGTCGGACTTGGAAATATTTCTGTCCCGTCTGTCTCAACTGGGATGGATAGTGAACGAACCCAAGTCAATGTTAGTTCCATCCACGAAGGTGAGGTTCCTGGGAGTTACACTAGACTCCGTAACTCAGTCAACCTTCCTACCACAGAGCAAGATCCAGTCCCTGGTAAACAAGGTGAGGCACTTCCAATGCCGGAAGAGATGCTCAGTAAGGGAAGTAATGAGCCTACTCAGCCTCCTAACCTCCTGTATACCCTTCTGTCGAGTGGGCGCAGGCTCACTGTCAAGTAATACAGAACTGGCTATTGTCCCACTGGAACAAGAAGAAGGGCTCTCTGGATTCCAAGCTTCCAATCCCAGGATCAGTAAAGAGATCTCTCTCATGGTGGATGAAGGAGAAGAATCTTTCCCAGGGAGTTCCATGGATCAAATCGCCTTCAATTACGATCTTCACGGATGCCAGCCAATCTGGTTGGGGAGCGAAAATCGACAGAGCTTATTTCCAGGGAATGTGGAAACATCTGATATCTGCCCAATCTTCAAACTTCAGGGAGCTGTACGCGGTAAGAGGAGCTCTACTTTCCGCCAGACAGCTGATAAGAGATCAGCACGTGAAAGTCCTATCGGACAACATGACCATGGTCTCCTACTTGAAACATCAGGGAGGTACTCTATCAAGGAGACTCCAGAGTATCTCAGAGGAAATTTTCTCCTTTGCAGAGAAAGAACTAAAATCCATCTCAGCAATGCACCTGAAGGGATCCCAGAATCTAGAAGCGGACTTTTTGAGCAGACAAGTGGTAGATCATACAGAGTGGGCACTGAATCCAGAGGTCTTCAATATGCTAACCCAGAAATGGGGGCTTCCTGTTCGCATCAAGGAAAAATATGAAAGTACAAACATTCTGCTCCCTAAATGCTGGAGATCATCCCTGGAGAATAGATGCCTTCTCCCTAAAATGGTGCTGGGATCTAGGGTACGCATTACCTCCATTGCCTCTCATCCCGAGGGTCATTCAGAAGATTCAGGAGGGAAGAACCACAGTAATATTGATCGCCCCGTTCTGGCCGAAGAGAAGTTGGTTCGCTCCTCTCTTGAAACTAGCACAAACCAGTGAGACTCCCACTCAGAGGGGACATCCTATACCAGGGTCCTTTACTACATCCTCATCCAGAGTTCCTGAAGCTCACGGCTTGGATCCTGAGGTCTCCCTCTTAAAGTCTCAGGGCCTGTCGGACAAGGTTCTAGGAAAAAAGTAACGTCTGCGATATACCTGAAGATCTGGAAAAGGTTCTGTTCATGGTCAGGTGAAAAGAATCCAAATCTTGTAGGGCCTAACATTCTGAAAATTCTGGAATTTCTACAAAAAGGTCTGGACATAGGCTTCTCTCCATCCACCTTAAAGGTTCAAATTTCGGCATTAAGCGCCTTCTTTGATGCCGACCTGGCAGACCATAGATGGGTCAAACGATTCATAAGAGCTGCCCGTAGACTTAGACCCACGCTAAGATCCCGCACCCCAACCTGGGACCTAAATTTAGTACTCAACAACCTTATGTGTTCCCCATTTGAGCCATTGGAGAGCTGTTCAATTAAATAGCTTTCATTCAAAACTGCTTTTCTTATAGCAATTACCTCTGCCAAGAGACTAGGAGAGATTCAAGCCCTCTCTATTAGGGAACCATATCTTACCATCACTGACGATAAGATTGTGCTTAAATTAGACCCAGGTTTCCTTCCAAAGGTAGTCTCAGACCGCAACAGAGGCCAGGAGATCCTCCTTCCATCCTTTTTCAACAATCCCAAGGATCAGGAGGAAGACAAATTGTATTACCTTGATGTTAGGAGTACAGTCCTTAGATACTTAGAAGCCACTAGGGACTTCAGGAAGTCTGACAGTCTGCTTGTCCAATTTGCTGGAAAAAATAAGGGATCCAGCATCTCAAAATCCTCCATTGCAAGATGGATTAAAGACACCATTACCCTATGCTATAAGAATCAAAATCTGGATCCTCCTTCCAATATTAGAGAACACTCTACCAGAGCGGTCTCCACTACTTTTGCTGAAAGAGCAGGGGCCTCCATGGAGGATATATGCAGGGCCGCCTCCTGGTCTAATATTCACACGTTTGTGAAACACTACCGCTTAGATTTATCTGGAACC
Organism: Bufo gargarizans; assembly: GCF_014858855.1. NCBI lineage: Eukaryota > Metazoa > Chordata > Amphibia > Anura > Bufonidae > Bufo > Bufo gargarizans. The sequence goes on along the minus strand of NC_058081.1, from coordinate 473,011,982 downwards.
TCTGGCCTCTCCTTTGGTCATAAGGTTCTTCAGGCGGTTGCCCCCACCCATAAAAAATAATTTTATAATTCTCCTTGTGGCCGTCATGGTGATGATATTGGAAAACTGGAATTAGACTTACTGGTAATTCAGTTTCCATGAAATCACCATGACGGCCCATATAGTCCCTCCCCTTCTTTTGTTGAAATTTTTTCACCGGTATTTTCTGGTATGATGTTAATACTGGGAAATACTAATACACTTCTGGCACTTTATGTCTTTGGAACACTCAGGTGTGGTGGTGGGAGGGGGACATTTAACCTCTTCTCTGTTCCTGCCCCCACAGAGGTCATGGGACAATCTCCTTGTGGCCGTCATGGTGATTTCATGGAAACTGAATTACCGGTAAGTCTAATTCCGGTTTTCCGGATCCGTCCTAACATCTTCAGTTGTTACGACGCAACGTCGGATCCGGAAGCTGCGTCTGCGCCAGGAAGTAGGAAGGGCTTGGCTGGCGCGAAAAGAGACTGATCCTGAAGCCAACATCCACTTTTTTTTTTCCAGATCCGGACCCATACCGGATCCATACGACGGATCCGGTAAAAGAAAGTTGATATTGGCTTCAGGACTTCCGGATCAGTATCTTACCAAAAAAGCCGGAAAGACGCACCCGGAAAGAAAAAAATTATGCGTTCTTACGCGTTTTTCCGGATCCGGCGTGTAATTCCGCCAAATGGAGTACACGACGAATCCGGACAACGCAAGTGTGAAAGAGCCCTTAACTGTACACATAAGCTGATTGCTGGTCGAGAACAGTTTTCTCAGGGCCACACATTTTGTTATGAAAAAACAAAAATGTCCACAAGGGAGAAATATGTTGAAAGTATCTCCCCAACTACCACAATAAATACAGCTCACAAGGACGGGAGGTAGTAAATATAAAAATGTAACCTTTATCAAATATTAGTATAAGAGAAAACAATGATAACAATGAACAATGAAAATCAAATAACATTGCCATGGGTGACCAGACCAACATAGTCATGGCCACACGGGCAAAGAACACAATTTCCCAGTCAGGTAAGTATACCAATATGCAACACATGTATACCGTCTAGTAGTTCTAGTGATAAATATTGCAGTGTGGACAGGGTCTTTGTCAAACTCTGTCCCTAGAACGCCCTGTCAGGCCTAGTAGTCCCTATAGCTCAACCAAGGGCAGCCCGTCTGGAACCTCACACTAAAGTATTATAGGCCATGGACGTCCCTGCCTAAGGATAAAGGTTTACTCAAGACCCCTTGAGCAGGTAAAATTCCTACGCGTTTCGTCAATAATCACTAATGCCCCAGCTCATCAGGGGATTAGGAGCTAGAGGGGGGTAGCCACCTATAATTGATGTATACTAAAGGTACCCCCCAATGTTACTAGGGTAAATCAGGGAAGATACCTGATATAGAAATCAAACAAGGCTAAGTAGACCTAAAAATAGTATAGAGGCCAGAAGAGGTAAATTAAAGCGTATGGCTGTATGGAAAAAAAAAAACTGGTGGTCACTCAAATGATCTACAAGAAGCAGAAAAGACGTCTTCAACACGTGGATTGTGAGCCGGCGCCTCTCACAGCTCAGCCCATATGAATGCACAAAAGGTGCAAACCTCTCCTCCTCGCCGGGAATCCCTGTGACGCCAGAGCGTCATTATAGCATGAAAACCGACCAAAAGAAGTGGGTCAATAGAGTACAAAAAACACTTATAGTACCGAGGTAATCCAAAAATAACATTAATTTTATTAGAAAATCACAACAAGACATGATTGACACAAGTCACAGAAGAACATTTAACACAGGTCACAGTACATGAACATATTAAAAACCAAGAGGACCGGTGGTGGACTGCTGGTATATATTAATAAAGTGCACGTGCAATAATTTCGATTGGTCATCAGTAAAAAGGTGTATTACACCTAACCACTATGGCTCCAAACTACATAGTACAACACATATGCATATATTGTATAACAGATACCAAAATTTGGGGGTGGAAATACACACCACAAAAGGCTAACTGAGGCAATATGGTGACTAGAATTAATATAGGCACATAGAAAATACTGACCAACCAGCTTTAGTATACAACACAGGAACACCACTGGTCCGCTCCCCAACGCACGTTTCGCGTTTAGCTTTTTCAAGGGGTACTGGCTAGTGTGATAAGGGTAGTCTCTTAAATAGGTGGAGCTACTATGCCACATTTACTGATAGGCTGACATTAATCAAATCACTGGTGTCATTGGCTAGCCTGTCGTCCATCTGTTTTAACTTACCTGGATGGTATAACATGGTGAGTGCTCTTCCAGCGCGGCGTTCATGGTGGAGTGTCAGGCACCATGTAAAGAGCACTCACCATGTTATACCATCCAGGTGAGTTAAAACAGATGGACGACAGGCTAGCCAATGACACCAGTGATGTGATTAACGTCAGCCTATCAGTAAATGTGACATAGTCGCTCCACCTATTTAACAGACTACCCTTATCACGCTATCCAGTACCCCTTGAAAAAGCTAAACGCGAAACGTGCGTTGGGGAGCGGACCGGTGGTGTTCCTGTGTGCGGATGCACGCACGGTTGCTAGGAGACGATCGGGATGGAGACATGGTTATAAGGGAAAATAATAGCATTCTGAATACAGAATGCATAGTAAAACAGCACTGGAGGGGTTAAAAATTTAAAAAAAAAAATTTAACTCACCTTAGTCCACTTGATCGCGAAGCCCGGCATCTCCTTCTGTCTCCTTTGTTGAATAGGACCTGTGGTGAGCATTAATTACAGGAACAGGACCTTTGATGATGTCACTCCGGTCATCACATGGTACGTCACATGATCTTTTACCATGGTGATTCACCATGGTAAAAGATCATGTTACGTACCATGTGATGACCGGAGTGACGTTATCAAAGGTCCTTTACCTGTATTTAATGCTCACCACAGGTCCTATTCAACAAAGGAGACAGAAGGAGATGCCGGGCTTCGCGATCAAGTGGACTAAGGTGAGTTAAATTATTTTTAATTTTTTTTAACCCCTCCAGCGCTGTTTTACTATGCATTCTGTATTCAGAAGGCTATTATTTTCCCTTATAACCATGTTATAAGGGAAAATAATACAATCTACAGAACACTGATCCCAAACCCGAACTTCTGTGAAGAAGTTCGGGTTTTGGTACCAAAAATGCGTGATTTTTTTCACGCGAGTGCAAAACGCAATACAATGTTTTGCACTCGCGCAGAAAAATCGCGGGTGTTCCCGCAACGCACCCGCCTCTTATCCGGGCCAAAAATATGACGCCCGTGTGAAAGAGGCCTAAGTGTTTTTTGTACTCTATTGACCCACTCCTTTTGGTCGGTTTTCTAACTAGCAGCTCAGTCAACGCATCGCTACAAAATTAGACAGTTACTCCTATTGGAGTGTGATTGTCTAACCGTTGGGGCAAAGTGAGGACTTAATTGACTGGTTAACCCCAACTTACAGGCACAAAATGATGATGTTAAGGCTTTGTATATGATATCTGGCATGGAGGTGAAAGAAAACAAGTATTAAGGCTGGTTACAGCCTGCATTTGTGGGAGGGGCTGCTTACTATATCTCCCCCACGCGTCCTCACCTTGAGGACGGTTGCTTCATGCAGGCTTTCTCCGTCCCGCCACGTCACTTCCGGTTCGCGGTCGCGTCACTTCCGGATGAGTCTCGGCTCCCTGGGCTGCCTCGGCTGGGGGCAGCGTTCGTCCATCGCCGGGCTCGGCCGGTCTCTCTCTTCCCTCCAGCCCCGGGGGAGCCTCCTCTTGTCAGGTCTGTTTGGTCCTCGGCGGGTCCGGCGCCTGCAGCGCTTCAGGTGGGGGCGGACTGTTCCGCTCGGCTCCCCCTGCGCCTCAGGATCTTCAGCGGCATAGCAGAGCTGGACAGGTTCCTCAAGGGTCACGTGGTTCCCCATTGTAATGTACAATACTTTTCTTCACCTGCATTGTACAGTTTGCTTCGATAGTGAATGTATTTATTGCATTATAAGGCATTCACAACTGGGCAATGGCGGTGCAGTGCGATGAGGAGGAGGCCGGGTGTAGGTACAAAATCCACTGTACTTTACTGCGGCTATTTTGTAGGTGGTTCACACAAGCACTGTACATCCAATGCAGTCTTTACAATGATATATGCAATTTCCAAGGCTGTATATGGAGGACTGGGCTGAATCCCTTTCTTATAGCCTGCACAATCTTTCCTGCACTGTCTCTGGGTATATTTAGATACCCAGGTATCCTCAGGGGAATACAGTCTGAGTAGTGGATCCTTTCTGCCCTTTTTGGCACAGTAGGAAGCCTGAAGCTCATTGCCCCATCATGTGCAGGGATGTCTGTAGCCTCTATAATTGTGTTACCTTTCTCTGGCAAATGTCTGCAATCCTGTTTAGTAACCTTCTGTAAGCTCTTTTCCGTTAAGAATTGACCCGGTGCATTGGTTTATGGCGCGGCAGCGTGGTGCCGCCCTCCTGTGCACACAGGTCTGGCGGCTGTGTCTGCCGCCCTCCTGGGCGCATGCGTCTGGCACCATTGCAGTACCGTCCTCGCATGCTCAGGTTTGGCACAAGCTGTCCCGCCGCCCTCCTGTGCACATGCGTGTGGCACCGCCGTGTTACACCTGGGTGCTGATTATTGCTTGTTGTCTATACTTGGGTCGTTTTCCACGCTTCTTATCTCGCCCGCCCAGGCTCATTCTGCCTCCATCATCCTGGATCACCCAGGCTCGTTCTGCCTCTGTCATCCTTTCTTGCTCCCCGCCCGGTCCTCCGGTCCCGCATCTTCTTTCTCTTCCCTGCTCTCCTAAAGCGATGTTTAAGAATAATGATAATATTAAAGCCAATTAGTGCAGTTCTTCTTTAGTACGCCGGATCTGGGGGTATCCACAACTGTAATAAGGTATAATTGCATGTATTGTTTCTATTCTTTATTTTTTATTTTGCAGTACATTCCAGCCGAGAAGCCATGGTTAGCAGGCACGGGGCTGGCCGGCCTGTTTCTCCATTTCGGAAAAAAAAAAAAAAAAAAAGGGAAAAAGAGGAAAGAAGCTTCAGGAACGCAGCGGAGAGACCAGACACCGGTGTGGTCATTAAGGTGCTGCCTTGCGGACGCTGCTGCGGGGTCTGGATCTGCGATTCTGGTTCCCATCGTCTAGGCTACCGCTGGCCCAGGTTAAGTAGGTTCGAACCTCCAGTGGACCCCTATTCCCACAAGTGCCTTTTAATCACTGCACAATCGCTCTCTGCCTCCTCGACTGGAACCAGAAACTGCACCTTCCACTGCTGCTACCAAGTGCTAGCACAGGTTATCCCCTCCGGGGTAGCTAACTCCATGAATGTTGTTTTAGGCGTGGGGGTTTTGCGGTGCCATTCTCCGGTTTCCTAAATGTACCATTTTGGGCAATCTTTTCTTATAACAAACAGGGCTGCGGTGCTGTCGTTTATTCAGCCCTCCTGATCAGAAGTAGCGGCTCATCAGCTTCCCGAATTCTTCAGGTATCATGTATACGCCTTTGTCTGTCTTCCCTGTTGTCCTGGATCGCCCAGGCTCACCCTTCTCCTGTCATCCTGGATCGCCCAGGCATGCTCTGCTCCTGTCATCCTGGATCGCCCAGGCTCGCTCTGCTCCTGTCGTCCTGGATCGCCCAGGCTCGCTCTGCTCCTGTCGTCCTGGATCGCCCAGGCTCGCTCTGCTCCTGTCATCCTGGATCGCCCAGGCTCGCTCTGCTCCTGTCATCCTGGATCGCCCAGGCTCGCTCTGCTCCTGTCCCTGGATCGCCCAGGCTCGCTCTGCTCCTGTCTCCCTGGATCGCCCAGGCTCGCTCTGCTCCTGTCTCCTGGATCGCCCAGGCTCGCTCTGCTCCTGTCTCCTGGATCGCCCAGGCTCGCTCTGCTCCTGTCTCCTGGATCGCCCAGGCTCGCTCTGCTCCTGTCTCCTGGACGCCCAGGCTCGCTCTGCTCCTGTCTCCTGATCGCCCAGGCTCGCTCTGCTCCTGTCTCCCTGGATCGCCCGGCTCGCTCTGCTCCTGTCTCCCTGGATCGCCCAGGCTCGCTCTGCTCCTGTCTCCCTGGATGCTCCCGGCTCGCTCTGCTCCCCCCTGCTCTCCCTACCCGGTCTGCTGGATCGCCCGGGCTCGCTCTGTCTCTGTCATCCTGGATCGCCCAGGCCCGCTCTGTCTCTGTCATCCTGGATCGCCCAGGCCTGCTCTACCTTAGTCTTCCTGGGTCACCCAGGCCCACGTGGCCTCTCTCATCCTGGATCGCCCAGGCCCACGTTGCCTCTCTCATCCTGGATCGCCCAGGCCCACGTTGCCTCTCTCATCCTGGATCGCCCAGGCCCACGTTGCCTCTCTCATCCTGGATTGCCCAGGCCCACGTTGCCTCTCACATCCGGGATCGCCCAGGCTTGCTCTTCCGCCGTCACCTGGACCGTTACGTCACTAACTACCCAGTGCCTTCCCGGGTCGCTCAGGTCATTTAACAGCCCAGCTCCGGCCTGAATCACTCGTGCCCTTGTTACCTCCCGTGTCAGTCGGTTCAATTAACTATTTCCCTCCTACAGCGTGGGTAGTCTTCTTGCCCACTTATCCAGGCCTACCCCGCACTGGCTCCAGGCACAGTTCAGCCAGATAGATCTTGGAGGGTGATAGGCATCCCTCCTGACTCCACGCCAATGTACACCTCAGCCCCTACCACAAGTATTAAGGCTGGTTACAGCCTGCATTTGTGGGAGGGGCTGCTTACTATATCTCCCCCACGCGTCCTCACCTTGAGGACGGTTGCTTCATGCCCCACCCTCCCGACCCTTCTTTCTTTCATTCCACTCTCTTGGGTGGCCCACTTATCCAGGCCTACCCCGCACTGGCTCCAGGCACAGTTCAGCCAGATAGATCTTGGAGGGTGATAGGCATCCCTCCTGACTCCACGCCAATGTACACCTCAGCCCCTACCACAAATAATGTATTAACTTAAAGCATAGACATTGGTCAGTATTCACACAGTGGATGAAGAAAACCAAACATCCACTATACAAAGGCTCAGTGGTCCAAATCTAAATCTGAAATGTCTATGCATTAAGTTGTCAGTGATGACGATGTAATAAGTCATCACCTAATATCCTTTTACGAAGAACCGGAATTAAAGACCCAGGAATAACGTGGATGCTGTCCTACAAAGATGATCACAAACCAAGGACAGTACAAGGAGACAATGATTCTGGCCCTCAAATAAAACAGCCAAAATTAAGTTGTTCATTAAGTCCATTTTGATATAGTGTATTCAATTTATGGATCTACCAGGTCTCCCTCTGCAAGATACGTTTGTCCCAATCACCTCCCCTGGTTGACCTGGTGACTAGTTTGATTCCTTTAAATTTGAGCACGTTCACCCGACTCTGATGGCATTTATTGACGTGCCTAGCAACCGAGGTATCCTTATTTTGTACGTCATTGAGATGTTCCCCAATGCGACGGCAAAACTCTCTTCTTGTTTTGCCTATGTATTGTGTTCCACAATCACAGGTGATCAAGTAGAGGACCCCTGTGGTACGGCAATTGACAAAACCATTGATGTAATGGTTGTATCCACTATCTTTATTGACACAAGGATTTACCTGTCTGTACATAGTCACAAAGACTGCAGTTGCCACATCTGTAGCATCCCTTTACCGTGTTCTCAAGCCAAGTTCTTGGGCTTCATGTGCTAGTGAAGTGGCTATGTACCAGGCGATCCCTCAGGTTTCTGCTCCTCCTATAGGTGATGGATGCGTAGGAGTTCAAGGCATCCCCTAGATCTGGATCTATTAACAATGTCTCCCAGTGTTTGGAGATAGGATCTGAGTGGAGGCAGTATCGAAAGTACCTATCACTCTGATAATATCCGTGGTTTCTCTCTCAGGGCAGTTGGTCTTATGTAATAACTCAGTATGCTTCTGACCCCAAGCCCTCTGAAATGCCATACGTAGGACCCGATCTGGGTATTCACGTTCCTGAAATCTCCTCCGTAAATCATCGGCCTGATTTAATGAATTCTCTTTCTTCCGAGCAATTACGTCTAAGGCGCAAATATTGCCTGGTGGGGATACCCCGTTTGAGTGGTCCTACTTTCCCATCTCAACAGGGAATTGGTTGATGTTGGCTTACGGTGAAAATTGGTCTCAGTCTGTCCCGTTGTTTCTTTCTGGATGCAAATGCCTAAGAAAGGCAGATAATCCTTCTCAATTACCGATGTGAATCTCAGGTTTATCGTGTTTACATTCAAACAATCCACAAACTCCTTAAATTCCCTGTCGGTGCCGCTTCCAATGACAAAAATGTCATCAATGAAGCGTGACCACAACACAACATTGGTAAGACCTGGTATAGGGGGGTCCCCAAAAACAATGGTCTCCTCCCACCAGCCCAGGAGCAAGTTTGCATACGATGGCGCACACAAACTGCCTATCGCAGTGCCCCTGACCTGGTGAAAGAAGCGACCATCAAAAAGAAAACAATTCCTTGTCAGTACAAACTGTAATAGTTCAACAATTAAATCGTTATCACCCAAGTATTGTTGGCCCCTGGCTCTCAGGAAATGTCTTGCTGCTGAGATGCCCACCCTCATAAGGTATTGATGAGTACAGGGCCTCAACATCCACTGAAGCCAGGAACCAATTTTCTTCAATGACTATAACCCTCTAGCTTAGTCAATAAGTCACCGGTGTCCCTGATGTAAGAGGGAAGACTTTCAACAAAAGGTCTCAATATTTAGTCAATGTAGATCCCACAATTTTGTGGGAGACTTCCCACCCCTGACACATAGGGCGACCTTTAAGAGGTGTTGTCCCCTTGTGTACTTTTGGTAGGCAGTAGAATGTTGCCATTACCGGATATGAGGGGTACAGAAAGTCATGTTCATCTTGACTAATTAGGTGATTAGATCTAGCTCTTAGTAGAATATCACGCAATTCTGATCGATATTGTATAGCTGGATCCGCAAATACTCTCTCATAGCTATCTCTATCCTTTAGAATAAAGAGACAAATTGTACGATACTCTAAGGTATCCATCACTATTACGTTACCCCCTTTTGTCTGAGGGTATGATAGTGATGGATGTATCCCTCTCTAAGTTGCTTATAGCCCACTGTTTCTCCTGACTACAATTGTGTCTATACAGGAAAGGTTCGATCTTAGTCAGGTCCGCAATGTTATGTTTCAAGAACACATCAATGCAAGAGATGTCGCATTGTGGTGGCATTTTGCAACTTTTGTTTCTTAAATCGGTGAAAGGGCCTACCCCTATAATAAAAGGAGGTTCTGACTCAAGATTATAGAGGGTTTTAATGTCCTTAAGGATCTCCATTGGTATGCCAAGTTCACGGCTTTCTTTTTTCTGTTGGACTTTAAAATATTGATGCAACCTTAGGCTACTTTCACACCTGCGTTTAGGTGCGAATCCGTCTGGTATCTGCATAGACGGATCCGCACCTATAATGCAAATGCTTGTATCCATTCAGAACGGATCCGTTTGCATTACCATGTTGCATTGTTCATGATAATGCAAACGGATCCGTTTTGACTTACATTGAAAGTCAATGGGAGCCAGATCCATTTTCAATTGCACCATATTGTGTCAGTAAAAACTGATCCGTCCCCATTGATTGTAAGTCAGGACGGATCCGTTTGGCTCAGTGTTTTGGTGGGCGCCTCCAGAGCGGAATGGAGGCTGAACGGAGGCAAACTGATGCATTCTGAACGGATCCTTATCCATTCAGAATGCATTGGGGCTGAACTGATCCGTTTTGGGCAGCTTGTGAGAGCCTTGAAACGGATCTCACAGACGGACCCAGAAACGAAAGTGTGAAAGTAGCCATAGTTTGCGTGCAAACAAATGGAGGTCCTTAATCCAGCTGAAAATGTCAAAATTAGAAGTAGGGACAAATGACAAACCACGGCCAAGTATTGCGACTTCGGCGGTGGTAAGGGGCCTAGAAGATAAGTTAATCACCTGATTGTTTATTACAGGTGTTACTGTGTCAATGGCCCTTGTGTATTTTGATTTCGGAGTTGGTAGTGAGGTCCCTGTTCCAAAAAACCTTGTTGGACAGGTTGACCGCATGTATAGCGTCCTCCTCTTCCTCGGGATCTATACCAACAGGGAATTTAAGAAGTTTGTGGATTGTTTGAATGTAAACGCGATAAACCTGAGATTCACATCAGTAATCGAGAAGGATTGTCTGCCTTTCTTGGACATTAGCATCCAGAAAGGAACAACGGGACAGATTGAGACCAGTATTTACCGTAAGCCAACATCAACCAATTCCCTGTTGAGATGGGAAAGTAACCACCTAGGACCACTCAAACAGGGTATCCCCACCGGGCAATATTTGCGCCTTAGACGTAACTGCTCAGAAGAAAGATAATTCATTAAATCAGGCAGGGGATTTAAGTACGAGATTTCAGGAATGTGGATACCCGGATGGGGTCCTATGTACGGCATTTCAGAGGGCTCTGGGTCAGGAGCATACTGAGTTATTACATCAAACCAACCGCCCTAAGAGAGAAACCATGGATATTATCAGAGTGATAGGTACTTTTGATACTGCCTACACTCTGATCCTATCTCCAAACACTGGGAGACATTGTTAATGGATCCAGATCTAGGGGATGCCTTGAACTCCTACCCATCCATCACCTATAGGAGGAGCAGAAACCTGAGGGACCGCCTGGTACATAGCCACTTCACTAGCACACAAAGCCCAAGAACTTGGCTTGAGAACACGGTAAAGGGATGCTACAGATGTGGCAACTGCAGTCTTGTGACTATGTACAGACAGGTAAATCCTTGTGTCAATAAAGATAGTGGATACAACCATTACATCAATGGTTTTGTCAATTGCCGTACCACAGGGGTCATCTACTTGATCACCTGTGATTGTGACACAATACATAGGCAAAACAAGAAGAGAGTTTTGCCGTCGCATTGGGGAACATCTCAATGAGGTACGAAATAAGAAGGATACCTCGGTTGCTAGGCACGTCAATAAATGCCATCAGATTCGGGTGAATGTGCTCAAATTTAAAGGAATTGAACTAGTCACCAGGTCACCCAGGGGAGGTGATTGGGACAAACGTATCTTGCAGAGGGAGACCTGGTAGATCCATAAATTGAATACACCATATCAAAATGGACTTAATGAACAACTTAATTTTGGCTGTTTTATTTGAGGGCCAGAATCATTGTCTCCTTGTACTGTCCTTGGTTTGTGATCATCTTTGTAGGACAGCGTCCACGTTATTCCTGGGTCTTTAATTCCGGTTCTTCGTAAAAGGATATTAGGTGATGACTTATTACATCGTCATAACTGATTGACAACTTAATGCATAGACATTTCAGGTTTTTATTTGGCCCACTGAGCCTTTGTATAGTGGATGTTTGGTTTTCTTCATCCACTGTGTGAATACTGACCAATGCCTATGCTTTAAGTTAATACATTATTTGTTATCTTTCACCTCCATGCCAGATATCATATACAAAGCCTTAACATCATTATTTTGTGCCTGTAAGTTGGGGTTAACCAGTCAATTAAGTCCTCACTTTGCCCCAATGTATAGACAATCACACTCCAATAGGAGTAACTGTCTAATCTTGTAGCGATGCACAGCGTGCTCAGTGCATTGCCTAAGCCACGCCCCCTCAGGTGTCCTCCCCGGCTGTAAGTGACGCTCTGAAGTCACAGGGATTCCCGGCGAGGAGGAGATGTTTGCGCCTTTTGTACGCTCATATGGGCCGAGCTGTGAGAGGCGCCGGCTCATAATCCATGTGTCGAAGACGGACCATACGCCGTCTTCTCTGCTGCTAGTAGATCATTTGAGTGACCACCAGGTTTTTTTTTTTTTTTATACAGCCATACGCTTTAATTAACCTCTTCTGTCCTATATACTATTTTTAGGTCTATTTAGCCTTGTTTGATTTCTATATCAGGTATCTTCCCTGATTTACCCTAGTAACAGTGGGGGGCACCTTTAGTATGCATCAATTATAGGTGGCTACCCCCCTCTAGCTCCTAATCCCCTTATGAGTCTGGGGCTTTAGTGATTATTGACGAAACGCGTAGGGATTTTACCTGCTCAAGGGGCCTTGAGTACACCTTTATCCTTAGGCAGGGCCTCTAATACTTTAGGGTGAGGTTCTAGACAGGCCGCACTTGGTTAGGCTATAGGGACTTTTAAGCCTGACAGGGCGTTCTAGGGACAGAGAGTTTGACAAAGACCCTGTCCACACTGCAATATTTATCACTGGAAGTACAAGATGGTATCCATGTGACTCCCGGCTACTGGTAAGATTGTTCCTTGTTGCATATTGGTATACTTACCTGACTGGGAAATTGTGTTCTTTGCCCGTGTGACCATGACTATGTTGGTCTGGTCACCCATGGCAATGTTATTTGTTTTTCGTGGGTAATGTGTGTTGCGCGTTTGTTGGTGTGCACACACTCAGCACTTTACGTTATCATTGTTTTCTCTTATCCTAATATTTAATAAACGTTATGTTTTAATATTTACTACCTCCAGTCCTTGTAAGCGTCATTTTGTTATGGATGTCTCATGATGGAGCGGAGTACAAGGAGGAGGATTCTGAGCAGTTGAATATGATTAAAAGGACACTGTACTGCTTGGGAATGTGGACTGGCTACCACAAAGAAGACCGGGAGAAGGAGGACAAACTTGTCCTGATTCTCAATGCTGACCAGTACTATTTTCCCAGATAATCCAGTGATGCCACCATGCCACCTCATATGCTGCAACAGTCCGAGTACCTATGTTTGTGCTTTAACACCCAGAACTTATTTTGATCCTGCAGATCTTGCACACGGCTTTGGTTTTATGTGCCAGTCTTGTGAAAAGAAAATACCATACGGGAGTTGCTTGCACAGACCTAGAGGCAGCTGAGCTTGGCCTGGGTCTTCCATGTTTTGAGTCTGCAGTCTCCATACCAGCAGCATCGTCAGTTCCCAAGCTGATCACAATCGAACCAGATCTAGCCCTACTATTTTTGGGGGAGGTTTTGACTGTACAGTACATTGCCTCTGCTCTTTTTTGCTGCCACAGCCATAGCCCTCCTCCTATCGACCTTCATCCAGTTCCCAGGTCCTGTCAATGCACAATCATCATCATAGTTTTCACCCTTCCCGCTACTTTTATTAGACTGTGAGAAATATTGTTGTGGGCTTCTTGACTCCCCTCCCGATTCCCTGCTCTGTATTTGCTTTGAGTGACACTGTGGCCACCACTGCCTCTACTGCCACCAATATGGCTACAAGTGCCACTGCTTCTACTATTACTAATCGGATGCCTGGTGCTGCGACTGCTGCTACCAAACACTTTCTGACTTATGGATTATGAGTCCTGAGTTTTTCATTTTGCACTCTTCTGTTTCCCAGACATTCTATTATGAGGCCTATAAATGAAAACTCAAGGGTTTCCTATAAATAAAAAGTCATGGGTTTCCTAAATAAAAATTTAGGGTTTTGCACACACAGATTATATAAATTGCAAGTGTGTTTTCTATCATTTAAAGACAGAGACGCAATACAATATCCTTCCCCTTCTACAAACACACTGCACACTGCTACTGACAATTTACCTGGGGAATAATGCATTGCTTGCAGTGAATTTTTATTGAACTATGTATTCGTTTAATATTACTCGCTCAACAATAAAAGTTTTGTACTATAAAACACACAGTGCAATGCAATAATGAGGCCTTTACCACCAATATAACAGTATAGTGTTGTCGGTGAAATGTTTTTGAATTATGTATGTGTTTAATATCACTGGACTAGTTAAACATTGTAAATATAATGATGCAGTGTTGGTGGTAAAATTTATTTTAATTATGCATACATTTAATATCACTGGTTTAAAATGTGTTATTGCTATAAAATGCATTTGCTATAATGCAATGCCATTTAATAACATGGGTGGATATAATGAACTGAAAAAAATCTGCAATTGCAGGGGTTTGGTTTTGTAATATAGAACTGCCAGGCTGAATTGCTGCAGCAGCAAGCAGCTTTAAAAGGCATATTTCAAGAGATCTGTACCAATGAAAATGCAGCTGAATTGTGTTGGTTCCATGTGTTGATCATATGTGTCCGCATTACTGAGAAAAATTTAAGTTTTAATACATGCAAATGTTCCTCTAGGAGCATCAAGGGGCATTGTCGTTACTCCTATAGGCCCAGCTCTCTCTGCAACTGCTGTGCCCTCTGCACTTTGACAGAACGCAGGCACAATACAGGAAAGAAATTCTCAGTACAGAAGAGAACTGCCGGTGGGCCCTGGTACTCTGGTGGGCCAGTCTGACTCTAATTCTATCTATCTATTACATTTACTTTAATAAAGGGCCCCTGAATCATGCAGAGCTTTATGCCTTGTGTAAAATATCCTGATATATCAAATAACTCAAGTTTATCCACAAGTATCTGGAATAGATGATCTCCTTGACTTTTAGACAAATTTACTTTAAGCCTATGTTATTTTTGGCTGAATGACAGCACATCACTTCCATACAAATCCCTGGAAAGTTTATACCAAAACTTCCCCTTCCCCTTAAAACTTATTTATAAGAAGGGAGATTATACAATGGCTGGATAATTTATTAGAGAATACACTTGATGAAGAGGCTTGCAGTACTTACTGTTAAATTAGGCCATGTTCAGTTCATATTCTCTTTGGATATGGAGGATCCTCCTGACATTCAAGAAGTCAAGTTTTTCCACCATGCTTACAGAGAAATAAAGGCAGAGCCTATTAAACTATATATGTCACCCTTGTCAAGCTGGCAAGATGCAGTCAGTTAAATTCAACCAATGTGGTACATTGCAAGGACACATCTGATTCGGCGATGGTTGTGTTTCCCATGTAGAATTAAGTCTAAGTATAACCTTGTCACAAGGCAGTCAGAACCTCATACATTATTCCCTTACTACTGGGTTCTCCCCAGAGCTTAGACTGTCAATGTCTCAGCTGTAGCTGGCAGATCCTATGCTCGTCAAGGCCTATATACTACATATTGTTAACTCTATAAACACATGAGGTCTTATGTGCAAATCCTAATATAAAATATTGAACTGTCGCCTATGGCTTAATTCTGATTGATTACTATGGCAACAGTTAAATTTTTGTCTCTACTAGTCCTTATTCCTGATTCCAATTGTTACATAGTCTCTCTTTGGTCCAGATCCATTAAAACCCACTGTGCACCAGTATCTTCCATCTCCACTGATTTGGTGCTGCTCCTTATGGGTGGCCCCCCTGCAAGTTGCCACCTCAAGCTCCATTTTTTTTTTAAATGGATTTGCCCTCTAGATCTCTCATAAGCATTCTAATCCTGTTTAGAAACTACGAGCATACTAACTATACACCCACATGCCCCTCAGTTCTGCCTTCTATTGTTACTTTATGGACATCCCTGGCATCTCTGCCCAACTTATACCATCTTCTTGTTATTGACCTTGGCTATTGTGATCCATGCATCTACTTTCTATGTCTGATAAGTGACTAATAGTGATGAGTGAGCATGCTCGGCCGAATATCGGTTCGGCTCGAGCATCACTATGCTCGGCACATGGCGGTACTCGGCCGAGTACCGCATGTGCTCGAGTGTCATACTCGAGTCTTCTCCCTGCACATTTTGCGGCTGCTAAACAGCCAATGAACGTGCAGGTAAGTACTGCCATCACTGCAATGCCAGTAGCCATGTTGGCTGCTGGCCATACAGTGATTGCCTGGCCAGAACGCTTCATTGGGTGCTATATAGCACCCGATGACATGTGCTCGGATTAGTCAAAGTCAGTCTCCATCCGAAAACAGTTTCTTTAGCATAAATTCCAATAATCGGGGCCTAATCTATAGTATGTGGCTTTCTGTGACATATACAGTACGCCATCCGAAAACTATTTCTTTAGCGTAAATTTAAATAATCAGGGGCCAGTCCTCATCTACTGTTTCTGAAGTGTGTGCGTGTAATACACATCCGTGTCATATACAGTACTCCATCCGAAAACTGTTTCTTTAGGGAAAATTGAACTAATCTAGTCATAATATAGTGTCCATATTCTGTGAGTAACATAGTACATAAGGCCGAAAAAAGACATTTGTCCATCCAGTTCGGCCTGTCATCCTGCAAGTTAATCCAGAGGAAGGCAAAAAACAAAAACTGGAGATAATTTCTGGACATAGACACTGATCCCACCTGTATGTGGCCCTCTGGCCCAGCATTGGGATGTTCCCTGCAGTGGGAGTCCCTTTAGCATGTTTAGCCATCAGGAAAAAAAAAATTCCCGTTACTAAGCCTGGGTACGCGAAGTACCCGAATGTAGTATCATTGCCGTATGGACCTTTATTTGTCCATGTTTATTATTGTGCCACCTTGTTATTGGAAAGGGGCTACACACATTTGAGAATTTCATTTACTTTTCTATATAGCTTTTGCATCAACCCCCTCCTCCAATCTCAATTCTCTCCCTTTCATCATTATTTTCACCTATGTCCCTATGCCTGTTGTGGGGCGGCAATCGCCCCACAATGGGTTAATGCTGGATTCATTGCGACTAAAGCATCTCCCTTGAGAAACGCCTACCATATATCCAAGGCGCCTCCTCTCCCTTGTATTGAGCGCAGGAGGTGCGGCTGATAGGTGAGAGTGATGCATTCCACTGGCCGGATATCCGTCCGGCACAAGCCCGGAAGTACCCGTCTCGGTGTGCGTTCCACGCTGGAACGCATATACACGGCAGCTGCCGGATAGCGGTGAGTGGTGAGGCAGCCAACTGTCTCTGGCTAATTGCAAGGAGGGTTATTTAACCACTTCAACCCCGCTAGCTGCAACCCCCTTCATGACCAGAGCTTTTTTTACACTTCGGCACTACACTACTTTCACAGTTTATCGCTCGGTCATGCAACTTACCACCCAAATGAATTTTACCTCCTTTTCTTCTCACTAATGGAGCTTTCATTTGGTGGTATTTTATTGCTGCTGACATTTTTACTTTTTTTGTTATTAATCGAAATGTAACGATTTTTTGCAAAAAAAAGACATTTTTCACTTTCAGCTGTAAAATTTTGCAAAAAAAACGACATCCATATATAAATTTTTCGCTAAATTTATAGTTCTACATGTCTTTGATTAAAAAAAATGTTTGGGCAAAAAAAAAAATGGTTTGGGTAAAAGTTATAGCGTTTACAAACTATGGTACAAAAATGTGAATTTCCGCTTTTTGAAGCAGCTCTGACTTTCTGAGCACCTGTCATGATTCCTGAGGTTCTACAATGCCCAGACAGTAGAAAAACCCCACAAATGACCCCATTTCGGAAAGTAGACACCCTAAGGTATTCGCTGATGGGCATAGTGAGTTCATAGAACTTTTTATTTTTTGTCACAAGTTAGCGGAAAATGATGATTTTTTATTTTTATTTTTTTCTTACAAAGTCTCATATTCCACTAACTTGCGACAAAAAATAAAAAATTCTAGGAACTCGCCGTGCTCCTCACGGAATACCTTGGGGTGTCTTCTTTCCAAAATGGGGTCACTTGTGGCGTAGTTATACTGCCCTGGCAATTTAGGGGCCCAAATGTGTAAGAAGTACCTTGCAATCAAAATCTGTAAAAAATGGCCTGTGAAATCCGAAAGGTGCACTTTGGAATATGTGCCCCTTTGCCCACCTTGGCTGCAAAAAAGTGTCACATATCTGGTATCGCCGTACTCAGGAGAAGTTGGGGAATGTATTTTGGCATGCCATTTTACATATAACCATGCTGGGTGAGAGAAATATCTTGGCAAAAGATAACTTTTCCCATTTTTTTATACAAAATTGGCATTTGACCAAGATATTTTTCTCACCCAGCATGGGTATATGTAAAATGACACCCCAAAACACATTGCCCAACTTCTCCTGAGTACGGCGATACCAGATGTGTGACACTTTTTTGCAGCCTAGATGCGCAAAGGGGCCCAAATTCCTTTTAGAAGGGCATTTTTAGACATTTGGATCCCAGACTTCTTCTCACACTTTCGGGCCCCTAAAAAGCCAGGGCAGTATAAATACCCCACATGTGACCCCACTTTGGAAAGAAGACACCCCAAGGTATTCAATGAGGGGCCTGGCGAGTTCCTAGAAATTATTTTTTTTTGCATAAGTTAGCGGAAATTGATTTTTTTTGTTTTTTTTCTCACAAAGTCTCACTTTCCGCTAACTGAGGACAAAAATTTCAATCTTTCATGGACTCAATATGCCCCTCAGCGAATACCTTGGGGTGTCTTCTTTCCGAAATGGGGTCAGACGTCCGTATAATTTTTACGGATCCATGGATCGGATCCGCAAAACACATGCGGACGTCTGAATGGAGCCTTACAGGGGGGTTATCAATGACAGGGGGTGATCAGGGTGATCACCCCCCTGTCACTGATCACCCCCCCTGTAAGGCTCCATTCAGACATCCGCATGATTTTTACGGATCCATGGATACATGGATCGGATCCACAAAACACATGCGGACGTCTGAATGGAGCCTTACAGGGGGGTTATCAATGACAGGGGGTGATCAGGGTGATCACCCCCCTGTCACTGATCACCCCCCTGTCATTGATCACCCCCCTGGTAAGGCTCCATTCAGACGTCCGTATAATTTTTACGGATCCATGGATCGGATCCGCAAAACACATGCGGACGTCTGAATGGAGCCTTACAGGGGGGTTATCAATGACAGGGGGTGATCAGGGTGATCACCCCCCTGTCACTGATCACCCCCCCTGTAAGGCTCCATTCAGACATCCGCATGATTTTTACGGATCCATGGATACATGGATCGGATCCACAAAACACATGCGGACGTCTGAATGGAGCCTTACAGGGGGGTGATCAATGACAGGGGGGTGATCAGGGAGTGTATATGGGTGATCACCCGCCTGTCATTGATCACCCCCTGTAAGGCTCATACGGACGTCTGAACGGAGCCTGACAGGGGGGTGATCAATGACAGGGCGGTGATCAATGACAGGGGGGTGATCAGGGAGTTTATATGGGGTGATCAGGGGTTTATAAGGGGTTAATAAGTGACGGGGGGGGGTGTAGTGTAGTGTGGTGTTTGGTGCGACTGTACTGAGTTACCTGAGTCCTCTGGTGGTCGATCCTAACAAAAGGGACCACCAGAGGACCAGGTAGGAGGTATATTAGACGCTGTTATGAAAACAGCGTCTAATATACCTGTTAGGGGTTAAAAAATTCGGATCTCCAGCCTGCCAGCGAGCGATCGCCGCTGGCAGGCTGGAGATCCACTCGCTTACCTTCCGTTCCTGTGAGCGCGCGCGCCTGTGTGCGCGCGTTCACAGGAAATCCCGGCCCTCGCGAGATGACGCATATATGTTAGGTGGTCCGGAGGTGGTTAAATGGTGGGGGGGGGGGGGGGGCTGATAGCATTAAGTGTATCAGACCCTGATTCAGACTGACCCCAGTTGGATGGCGACCTTATGTGAGTACAGTCCTTGGCACTTCCCTATTGTATTTTTTCGGTCCACAGGCTCAATAACTAAGCTCTTACTATACTTCAGGTCCTATATGGTCAACAATCCCGTAATGTAGGAGCTACATCCTGTAAGGCCGCTTTACGCTGGCAGTAACTGATCTTTCAGGTAAGGTGGATAAACCTTCTGCTCTTTTCTTCCACTAGTGGCCACATTCCCTGGCTAAGTTTATTAGCATGGCGACTGTCCTTTTTTACAGCTATATTCAATACTCCTAGGGAGTGCAGAATTATTAGGCAAATGAGTATTTTGACCACATCATCCTCTTTATGCATGTTGTCTTACTCCAAGCTGTATAGGCTCAAAAACCTACTACCAATTAAGCATATTAGGTGATGTGCATCTCTGTAATGAGAAGGGGTGTGGTTTAATGACATGAACACCCTATATCAGGTGTGCATAATTATTAGGCAACTTCCTTTCCTTTGGCAAAATGGGTCAAAAGAAGGACTTGACAGGCTCAGAAAAGTGATATATCATGCAGAGGGATGCAGCACTCTTAAAATTGCAAAGCTTCTGAAGCGTGATCATCGAACAATCAAGCGTTTCATTCAAAATAGTCAACAGGGTCGCAAGAAGCGTGTGGAAAAACCAAGGCGCAAAATAACTGACCATGAACTGAGAAAAGTCAAGCGTGCAGCTGCCAAGATGCCACTTGCCACCAGTTTGGCCATATTTCAGAGCTGCAACATCACTGGAGTGCCCAAAAGCACAAGGTGTGCAATACTCAGAGACATGGCCAAGGTAAGAAAGGCTGAAAGACGACCACCACTGAACAAGACACACAAGCTGAAACGTCAAGACTGGGCCAAGAAATATCTCAAGACTGATTTTTCTAAGGTTTTATGGACTGATGAAATGAGAGTGAGTCTTGATGGGCCAGATGGATGGGCCCGTGGCTGGATTGGTAAAGGGCAGAGAGCTCCAGTCCGACTCAGACTCCAGCAAGGTGGAGGTGGAGTACTGGTTTGGGCTAGTATCATCAAAGATGAGCTTGTGGGGCCTTTTCGGGTTGAGGATGGAGTCAAGCTCAACTCCCAGTCCTACTGCCAGTTTCTGGAAGACACCTTCTTCAAGCAGTGGTACAGGAAGAAGTCTGCATCCTTCAAGAAAAACATGATTTTCATGCAGGACAATGCTCCATCACACGCGTCCAAGTACTCCACAGCGTGGCTGGCAAGAAAGGGTATAAAAGAAGAAAATCTAATGACATGGCCTCCTTGTTCACCTGATCTGAACCCCATTGAGAACCTGTGGTCCATCATCAAATGTGAGATTTACAAGGAGGGAAAACAGTACACCTCTCTGAACAGTTTCTGGGAGGCTGTGGTTGCTGCTGCACGCAATGTTGATGGTGAACAGATCAAAACACTGACAGAATCCATGGATGGCAGGCTTTTGAGTGTCCTTGCAAAGAAAGGTGGCTATATTGGTCACTGATTTGTTTTTGTTTTGTTTTTGAATGTCAGAAATGTATATTTGTGAATGTTGAGATGTTATATATAATATGGGTATATATTTGTTTTTTGTTAAGTTGCCTAATAATTATGCACAGTAATAGTCACCTGCACACACAGATATCCCCCTAAAATAGCTAAAACTAAAAACAAACTAAAAACTACTTCCAAAAATATTCAGCTTTGATATTAATGAGTTTTTGGGTTCATTGAGTACATGGTTGTTGTTCAATAATAAAATTAATCCTCAAAAATACAACTTGCCTAATAATTCTGCACTCCCTGTAGATGACCTGGGTGATGCGCGGGGCGACTATTCTTGATGCCCTGTGAGGATCACTCTCACAGTCCATCGCATTAGTTGCCCTTTGTGACCAAGGTACTTATTAATAATTGGACACGCCACTCACAGTTAGTGCACAACATGCACATACATATGTCTCCTTTTTCTTTCGCAGAGGCCCGTATTTAATGTGTGTCCCATTACATGATCCTCAACCGTCCAGTTTACTGCCAAGTGACCGTATGTACTCCACCATTCGGCATTGATTTATCTATTTACCTTTATATCAAGGTTGGGTCTGATTCCATTACGTAATATTATTCAACGCAATATTGTATTACGCATCACTATCTAACGGGGCTTGTTTCACGTACATGTGCTCGGTTTTTGAATATCATCACATATTTACCCCTTATTACCCCCTGATGATCCCACTTTATGGGTGAAACATGTTGGGGTTTGGTTCATTATCCTTAACTATCGTACTAGTATGCGTTTGTTTGTCTGCGTGTGTTTTTTAATATACTTGGTGTACCCTGTACCTCCTGGCGTATCGTCACGAGGGCTGTATACAGCGGGCACCTTTTTCTATCTGTCTGTGCATTTGTTAGTTATCCATCGGTGGGCCACTCTGATACTAGCTTTTCACCACCTGTCACCATTCCATGGTTAGACAGGAGGCGAGGCTAGGCTCGAGGACAGGGAGTCCCCACCACCAGGGGACGTCCCTGGGCAGAGGTGTAGTGTAGTAGTCTTAGGGACACCTTCCCCCACCCCTTACTTATCTCACCCAGCCAAGTGTGGGCCCACCTGGGTAACTATATAGGCTTGTTCACAGGAGCCCAGAACTGTACACAGTACTCCATGTGTGGTCTGACTAGTGATTTGTAAAGTGGTAGGACTATGTTCTCATCACGGGCATCTATGCCCCTTTTGAGGCAACCCATTATCTTATTGGCCTTGGCAGCAGCTGCCTGACACTGTTTTATGCAGCTTAGTTTACTGTTTATTAAAATTCCTAGATCCTTTTCCATGTCAGTGTTACCGAGTGTTCTACTAACTTTACATTTGTCAGTGTTAAATCTCATCTGCCACTTATCTGCTCTAGCCTCCAATCTATCCAGATCGCTCTGTAGTAGTATACTGTCCTCTTCAGTGTTAATTACTTTACACAGTTTAGTGTCATCTGCGAAAATTGATACTTTATTATGCAAGCCTTCTACAAGATCATTAGTACATATATTGAAGAGAATAGGGCCCAATACTGACCCCTAAGGTACCCCTACTAGTGACAGTGACCCAATCTGAGTGTGTACCACCCCCTGTTTTCTATCACTCGACCAGTTACATACCCACATACAGACGTTTTCTCCCAGTCCGAACATTCTCATTTTATATACTAACCTTTTATGTGGAACAGTGTCAAATGCTTTGGAGAAGTCCAGATATACGACATCCATTGATTCGCCGCTGTCGTGTCTAGAACTTATCTCCTCATAGAAACTGATTAAATTAGTTTGGTATGACCGTTCCCTCATAAAGCCATGCTGATATGGCGTTATTTGCTTATTTCCGTTAAGATGCTCTAACATAGCATCCCTCAGAAAACCTTTAAACAGTTTACCCACAACAGATGTTAAACTTACCGGCCTATAGTATCCAGGCTCTGTTTTTGGACCCTTTTTGAATATTGGCACCACATTTACTATGCACCAATCCTGTGGGACATTCCCTGTCATTATAGAGTCTTCCTGGGTCAGAAAGGACACTTTTAATGGGGAATTTATTTTTACATTCAGCAGGTTTCTGTGACATATACTGTCCTGCATCCAAAAACGGAGTTTATATTGCAAATTCCAATAATCTGGGCCTAATCTAGTGTCTATAGTGTGTGAATTTCTGTGACATATAGAGTACGCCATCCGAAAACTGTTTATTTAGCGTTCATTTAAATAATCAGTGGCCAGTCATCATCTACTGTCTCTGTAGAGTGTGCGTGTAATACACATCCGTGACCAAATCCCCACCATGGAGAGGCTTGCCAAACGAGTGATCCCACACTCTGATATTCTGAGGAGCTCTTTTAAGTGCCACTATTACATTTGGCCCTCGCGCCCAGCATGCTTGAAGAGGGACCTTAGATATTGTGCCTTGATTACCAAACTCTTGAGCCTTCACAGTCTCAAGAAGATGACGGTAGCGAATGGCAATCATTCGTTCACGAGGTGGATGATGAGACACAGTTGTCAATCACCGAGGTTGTGGTTAGGTCAAGTCAGGAGGATGAGCAGAGTGAGGAAGTGGAAGAGGAGGTGGTTGACGATGAGGTCACTGACCTAACATGGGAAGGTGAAAAGCCGAGCGAGGACAGCAGTACAGAGGGGGACGGATACGCAGCACCGCAACAGGATAGAAGAGGCAGTGGGGTTGCAAAAGGGAGAAGTCGTCCCACACCAAACAGGCCCGCAACCGTTACACTCAGCACTCCCATGCGTTAATCTACCTTGCCAAGGGGTAGGTGTTCCGCAGTATGGCACTTTTTTGAGGAAAGTGCAGACGACAAAAGAGTGGTAGTTTGCAACCGGTGCCGCACCAAAATGAGCTAGGGCGTGAACACTAGCACTCTCACAACCACCAGCGTGATCCGCCGCATGTCATCCAAGCCCCCTTATAAGTGGGCCGAACGCCTGGGTCCACAATCTGGGTCTGCGGGTCACACCACTGCCTCCTCTTCTCCTGTGTTACGCACAGCTGGCCAATCCCCTGTCGAAGGCGCAGGCCCGGATGCCCCTCGCCCTGCACCTGGACCTTCGCATGAACCATCAGCAACAACATCCACTTCCTTGTCCCAGTGCAGCGTCCAAATGTTCATAACACAAATACCCACCCACCCACAGGCCAAAGCATTAAATGCGCAACTTTCGAAATTACTGGCCCTTGAAATGTTGCCATTTAGGCTTGTGGACACTGAGGCCTTCCGCAGCCTGATGTCGGTTGCCGTCCCTCGGTATGCAGTCCCCAGCCGCCACTATTTTTTATGGTGTGCCGTGCCCGCCTTACACCAGCATGTGTCCCAGAACATTACCCGTGCCCTGACCAATGCAGTTACTGGGAAGGTCCACTTAACCACGGACACATGGACAAGTGCTGGTGACTAGGGACGCTACATTTCCCTGACGGCACACTGGGTGAATGTTGTGGAGGCCGGGAGTGAGTCGTACTCTGGGATGGCACTGGTGCTACCCACGCCCATGATTGCGGGCCCTACTTCCATCAGGGTCTCCACCAGCAGCTATGTTAATGGCTCCAACTCCTACTTCTCCTCCGCCACCTCCTCCTCCACTTCTACCTCCAGCAGCAGTAAGCCATAGTCGCTAGCTGGAAGCAGTGCAGCACTGCTGTGGGTGAGCGTTAACAGGCCATGCTAAAGTTGCTTAGAGGACAAACAGCTCAACACTGCAGAGGTGGCACAGTGGCAGGGTATAAGGGACCAGACCGAGCTGTGGCTCTCGCCACTCAACCTACAACCAGGCATGGTTGTGTCTGACTATTGCCGTAACTTGGTGGCGGCTTTGGAGCTTGGCAACCTGACACACATCCCATGATTAGCTCACGTCTTAAACTTAGTGGTTCAGTGCTTTATCAAAACCTACCCCAATTTGCCAGAGCTACTAGTAAAGGCGCGCCGCGTGTGTGCCTATTTCCGCAAGTCGTCCACAGTTTCAGCCGCTCTGTCAATGCTGCAGCGGAGCTTGCGGCTTCCAGCTCACGGACTGTTGTGCGACGTGAGCATGTGCTGGAACTCTGTTCCACATGTTGGCCACGCTTTGTGAGCAGCAGAGGGCAGTAGTGAAATATCAGCTGCAACATGGTAGTCGCTTTTCAAGTCAACTGCCACTATTCACAAGCGAGGAGTGGGCATTGATGTCAGACCTTGATGTGAGATTTTAAAAAACTGTGAATCTACACAGATGGTTAGTGGCGATAATGCTATTATTAGCATAACTATCCCACTGCTGTGCCTACTCAAACGATCGCTGCTCACAATTAAGGACGACTCTCTGAATGTGGCAGACGAGTAAATGGGGGAGGACATTACACAGGACGATAGCCAGACCACCCACAGTTCGTCTTCTCAGCGCGAATTGATGGGCAGAAGAGGAGAAGGATGAGGAGATGGCGAGTCATCCCAATGTCCACATCGGCATCTTGCCTGTTGGTACTCTGCCACACATGGCTGACTTCATGTTAGGCTGCCTTTCCCGCGACCCTCGCATTATGCGCATTTTAGATAACACGGATTACTGGGTGTTCACCCTTCTCGACCCCCGCTACAAAGAGAACTTCTCATCTCTAATTCCTGTGGTGGAGAGGACGAGTAAAACTGTGCAATGCCAGAAGGTACTTGTTGAAATATTGCTCCAAAATGTTTAATCTGACAACGTGGCCGGCAGAGTCCGTACTTCCTCGGGCAACAAGGGGAACACACAGCAGTTCCAACAAAGGCAGGGCAACTCTCTCCAAGGCATGGGACACTTTCATGACACCCCGCCAGCAACCTCACCCTGAAGCGAAACCTAATGGTACAAGGAGATAAAAGTTTTGGAAGATGGTGAAGGAATACATAACAGACCGTGTCAGCGTCCTAAATGATCCCTCAGTGCCTTACAACTACTGGGTGTCCAAGCTGGACACGTGGCATGAACTTGCACTCTGGCCTGCCCTGCCACTAGCGTTTTGTCTGAGCGTGTATTTAGTGCTGCTAGTGGCATTATGACAAATAAGTTTAAGGCCGATTCATTGGCCTGTATTTGTGGGAGGGGCATGGCTGCCTACTTCAACAGCCAGCGTCCCTCTCACTCTGTACGTCATTACAGCGTTTGATGAGCCGCACCTGGCTTCCCAGTGAGAGGAGTTCAGCATACCTGGATATCCTGACGTCGGTGAGGGTGAGAAGCTGCTTCTCTGCAGCGCACAGTGTTAGAGTCCGGCCGGCGGGGGGCTCGTTCCCCTAGGTGAGGGGGGGCTCCCCCGCACCGGAGCATAATGCCAGGGAGTTGCGCGGCTCCCCACGCGGTACGGGTGTCCAGACGGCGGTGGGTCGGCCCCTGACTGATGGGGGCTCCCCTGCACTGGTGCACTCTGCCAGGGAGCTTCGTGGCTCCCCACGCGGCATCGACTTCAAAATGCCAGAGTTCATAATGCCAGGGAGCTGTGCTGCTCCCCACGCGGCAGGAGTGACCAGCCGGCGGTGGGTCGGCCCCTGGCTGATGGGGGGCACCCCCGCACTGGTGCACTCTGCCAGGGAGCTTTGTGGCCCCCCACGCGGCATCGACTTCAAAATGCTAGGGTTCATAATGCCAGGGAGCTGCGTTGCTCCCCACACGGCAGGAGTGACCAGCTGGCGGTGGGTCGGCTGATGGGGGGCACCCCCGCACTGGTGCACTCTGCCAGGGAGCTTCGTGGCTCCCCACGCGGCATCGACTTCAAAACCGGTGGGGGGCTGAGCCCCTGATGGAAGTAGGGCTCCCCCTGCCCGGGTTCATAATGCCAGGGAGCTGCACTGCTCCCCAGGCGGCAGAAGTGACCAGCCGGCGGTGGGTCGGCCCCTGGCTGATGGGGGGCACCCCCGCACTGGTGCACTCCCCACGCGGCACACGAATTTTGCTGATGGGGGGCGGGGGCCACGGTGTATGAAGGGCTCCCCCTGGCCCGGTTCATGGTGCCAGGGAGTTGCGCGGCTCCCCACGCGGCAGGAGTGTCCAGCCGGCGGTGGGGGTTCCCCCGCACTGGTGCACTCTGCCAGGGAGCTGTGCGGCTCCCCACGCGGTTATCGTGTAGGGACGCAGGGGACACCGTGGCCCAGCTCCTTATCTTCGTTAAAGTCTGGCACGGGCTGCCGTGCCGTTAGTGAGGCAGGGATCAGGGATGAGAGAACCAGGCCGTTCAGGGGGAGCAGGTCATAGCCGGTGGCTAGCTTTCTTCTGCCGGCTGCACACAAGGTCGCCAAGAGGGTCATTTAGGCACGGGGGATTAATTAGTCCATACAGGTGAGTACTAGGTCTCCGGGGAGGGGTGGGTTACAGGGTACTGCACCTGGTCCACCGTAGTAAATCCTAGCTGGGATTGCTGGTCAGGAGCCGAGGTTCACTCGTCTCAGTGTCAAGCCAGTACAGGGGCTTAGTAGGCGCAGCTTGCGGTGGTAGCTTCCCCCCCAGGTTAGGCAATTCTTATTGGCAAGGGTTAATGGTAAAAAAAAAAAAAAATAATGAATAAATAAATTAAAAAAATAAAGAAAATTTAAAAAATAATTAATATATATTTTTTTTTTAACTTGTTTACGTGGTTCTTTACGACGAATGCACAATCCAGGGTTAATGTCTTGATTGTTTTGCTTCTAGGTCCTAACTTGCCCCGGCTACACCCTGATTTGTGGCTTATCAGCAAGGTACTAGGGGTACATGTCGGGGGGGTGGGGGGGTGGGGGGGAGGAGAGAAGTCACAAGCTTGGTTTTCACAAAAGTCTGGCACGGGCCGCCATGCCGTTAGTTAGGCAGGTTTCAGGGGTGGGAGAACTAAGGCTACTTTCACACTAGCGTTCGGGGCTCCGCTTGTGAGTTCCGTTTGAAGGCTCTCACAAGTGGCCCCGAACGGATCCGTACAGCCCCAATGCATTCTGAGTGGATGCGGATCCGCTCAGAATGCATCAGTTTGGCACCGTTTGGCCTCCGCTCCGCTCAGCAGGCGGACACCTGAACGCTGCTTGCAGCGTTTTCGTGTCCGCCTGGCCGTGCGGAGCCAAACGGATCCGTCCAGACTTACAATGCAAGTCAATGGGGACGGATCCGTTTGACGTTGACACAATATGGTGCAATTTCAAACGGATCCGTCCCCCATTGACTTTCAATGCAAAGTCAGGAGTCCCCATCAGATCGGAGTTTTCTCCGATCCGATGGTATATTTTAACTTGAAGCGTCCCCATCACCATGGGAACGCCTCTATGTTAGAATATACCATCGGATTTGAGTTACATCGTAAACCTCAGATCCGACAGTATATTCTAACACAGAGGCGTTCCCATGGTGATGGGGACGCTTCATGTTAGAATATACTGAGAACTGTGTACATGACTGCCCCCTGCTGTCTGGCAGATGCTGCCAGGCAGCAGGGGGCAGACCCCCCCCCTCCTCCTGTAATTAACTTATTGGTGGCCAGTGCAGGCCCCCCTCCCTCCCCAGTATTAAATATTACCAGTGCGGCGGCCTCCCCCTCCCTCCCTCCCCAGTATTAAATATGACCAGTGCGGCCTCCCCCTCCCTCCCCAGTATTAAATATTACCAGTGCGGCGGCCTCCCCCTCCCTCCCTCCCCAGTATTAAATATGACCAGTGCGGCCTCCCCCTCCCTCCCTCCCCAGTATTAAATATTACCAGTGCGGCCCCCTCCCTCTATATTTATTGGTGGCCGGGCCAGTGCGGATTCCAAGTATTGTGAGCAGTGCGGCCTCCCCTCTCCCCCCCTAATTAAAATCACCCCCCCCCCCATCATTGGTGGCAGCGGAGAGTACCGATCGGAGTCCCAGTTTAAATCGCTGGGGCTCCGATCGGTTACCATGGCAACCAAGACGCTATTGCAGTCTTGGCTGCCATGGTTACTTAGCAATAAATACAAGCATTATACTTACCTGAAGAGCTGCGATGTCTGACCGGCCGGGCGCTCCTCCTACTGGTAAGTGACAGGTCTGTGCTATAGGCAATGCGCCGCACAGACCTTTCACTTACCAGTAGGAGGAGCTCCCGGCCGGTCAGACATCGCAGCTCTTCAGGTAAGTATAATGCTTGTATTTATTGCCAAGTAACCATGGCAGCCAAGACTGCAATAGCGTCTTGGTTGCCATGGTAACCGATCGGAGCCCCAGCGATTTAAACTGGGACTCCGATCGGTACTCTCCGCTGCCACCAATGATGGGGGGGGGGGATTTTAATTAGGGGGGGAGAGGGGAGGCCGCACTGCTCACAATACTTGGAATCCGCACTGGCCCGGCCACCAATAAATATAGAGGGAGGGGGCCGCACTGGTAATATTTAATACTGGGGAGGGAGGGAGGGGGAGGCCGCACTGGTCATATTTAATACTGGGGAGGGAGGGGGGGCCGCACTGGCCACCAATAAGTTAAATACAGGAGGGGGGGGGGGGTCTGCCCCCTGCTGCCTGGCAGCATCTGCCAGGCAGCAGGGGGCAGTCGTGTACACAGTTCTCAGTATATTCTAACATGAAGCGTCCCCATCACCATGGGAACGCTTCTGTGTTTAGAATATACTGTCGGATCTGAGTTTTCCGAAGTGAAAAATCAGATCTGAAATAAACAGTTATGCAAACGGATCCGTTCTGAACGGATGCAAACGTTTGCATTATAGGAGCGGATCCGTCTGTGCAGACACCAGACGGATCCGCTCCTAACGCAAGTGTGAAAGTAGCCTAAGCTTGGTCAGGGTGAGCACGTTATAGATGGTGGCTGCCTTGCTTCTGCCAGCCGTACATAGCCGTACATAAGGTTTCCCAGGGGGTTATTTAGATACAGGGTGTTAATGAGTCCATGCAAGTGATTTATTTTAATTTGCAAAGGGTTGATTTCATTTAAAAAAAAAAAAAAAAAAGCTAATAATGCTGCCCGCACGTCTTGCACGCTGCCATGGAGCAGCGCGAGCTCCCCGCGCGGCAATTGCGTAAAAGTACAAGGGACAGCATGTCCCCGCTCCTTAACAAACTCCTATAAATGCACAGCACGCCAGCGGTGATATTCATACAAAATATTTTATTAAACATATATGCAAAAAAGTACAATACATATTAAA
This sequence comes from Bufo gargarizans, assembly GCF_014858855.1. Lineage (NCBI taxonomy): Eukaryota > Metazoa > Chordata > Amphibia > Anura > Bufonidae > Bufo > Bufo gargarizans. Next base: position 472,981,779 of record NC_058081.1, on the reverse strand, counting down.
ACTAAGAAGGAAATGCAGACAAGTGTGGATGAAAAATACCCCCTAAAACCAGTATGTATATCCATACATGCTTGCAACAAATTGCCTCTGTCTGCATGATACAGTAGGGACCCCCGCAAAATTGCTGCAGAAAATGATGATGAATCACACCAGAAAAATACTGGATGCGTCAAAGAATCTATCTATCAGCATAAACAATTGTTATGTAAACCTACTCCAGAAGGAGAGTCACCTCAGTGAAAAAATATATTCACATCACAAATGGGATACCATACTGGAGAACTGAGGAGACATTGGAGTATGGAGAAAATGCAGCACAGCAGGGGCACCAGTGATCATACAAACAGCCAAGGCATAAAAAAGTGCATAGCAATGAAGAGACCAACCTGGATAGGGGGAACAAACCCGACGACCGTTTCGCTCTCTGGCTTTTTCACAGGCTTTTTTGCCAGACTTTTGTCTTCAACAAAGTCTGGCACGGCCCGCCGTGCCATTAGTTAGGCAGGGATCGTGGCTGGGAGAACTAGGCTCGGTCAGGGGGAACAGCTCATAGGCGGTGACTGGCTTCCTTCTGCTGCCCGTACATAAGGTTTCCCAGGGGGTTATTTAGGTACAGGGTGTTATTGAATCCATGCAGATGATTACCAGGGATCTTAGACGGGTGTGTTGGGTCTGGTTTAGTAGGGACGGGTTTGCTGTGAGCAATCCTAGCGGAGGCTGCAGGTCAGGGGCCTAGGTTCGCTGGTGTCAGTGTTAAGCCAGTACGGGGGCTTAGTAGAAGCGGCTTGCAGCTGTATTTTACCCTCCCTAGGTTTCCAGGTCAAGTGAATTTTAATTGGTAAAGGGTTAATTTGTAAAAAAAAATGCTGCTTTTGTTCCATCATTCACGTTTTACACATTCGCAGGGTTTCCTCACGACATGTGCACAATCCAGTGTTGATGCCTTAATTGTTTTGCTTCTAGGTCCAAACCTTGTCGAGTTACATCCTGAATTTTGGCTCATCGGCAAGGTAGTAGGGGTAGACGTCGGGGAGGGGGGAGGAAGCTTGGTTTGTGTCTCATGCACCGTCTCACGTCCAGGTCGTGCTGTGTTACTACCGTTCTGCGGTTGTCAGTCCGTAGGTATTCTGAGCAGGTAAGTGCATGGTCACCCTCTGGGTGTTACTTTCTGGGTGTCTGTTCTTAAAAACCGAGTTGGATAAGGGTTTTGATCGGTCCTTTTGAAGTGCCCCCCTTTCAGCGGTGGAGAGTTAGTACTGATGGGGTGGTCACAGGTAAGTTTAGCAAGAAGGAGAGACTTATCATCGACCAGTCAGCCCCACATGGTTACCACGTCCCTAGTCTTAACTCCCTCATTCCTTCAGAGGAAGTGGGCATGAGGTATTCTTCTATTGATAAGTGTAAGGTCCGATACTACTTTTCCACCAAACTCACTTTCTGTTCTAGGAGCAGCCCGTGGCTCTTTGATCAGTTGGCTCAGGCCTCCATTGGGTTTTAGAATATAAGGTACGCTCTGAATTTGTTATTCATTACTTCCTGCTGATCTAGAGGCCAGGGTCAGCCCCCTTAGGGCTGGGGAGATTGTTGAGCTGTTTTCCCAGTTAGGTGTCCCAGTCTCCCCCAAGAGACCTGCTAGCTCAGGTTTTGCTGCTATTTTGGCACCCACTTGGTCGCAGGCGAGTGGCCTGCTGAGGTGAGACAAATCCCAGGTTTCCTGCAAACCTCAGCACTTTTCGAGCTGTACCCCATTGTGGTGGCCGCCCGTGTTTGGGGCAGCAGCTGGGTAAATCGCACTGTTTTGTTTGTAACCGACAACGCTGCGGTGGTAGATATCTTAACCAATGGGTTGTCTAAGTCGTCTTATGTCATATGTCTCTCGAGACGTCTAGTTCAACTCTCCTTGCGACATCATTTTTGTGTTAGTAGTAAGCATGTGCCAGGTTCTCAAAATTTGGCAGCTTTATCGAGGGCTAATTTCTCCCTTTTCGCAGGTCATGCCATAGGCGGATGTTGTGGGCGCTACCGTCCCCCTTCACGAGTCACTAATACTGGTTTAACTGGTCACCTAGAGACGGCCCACTCCTTACTAGCCTAGCCCCTTTCGCCATATACAACTAGGGCGTATCGCACTGGGTGGAGGGCATTTGCAGGTTTTAGGGAATATGCCCTCAAAGGGAGTCCAGTTTTGTTGAATACATCCTTGCCTTCATTGGCTACTGCCACTCGGAGCTCAAGCTGTCCCACAACACGGTGAAGTCGTACTTGTCGGGGGTGCAGCATTTCCTCTCTGTCAGTCATCCTGAACGGGCATCTGCGTTCTCTGTGCATGCTGTCAAAGCTACGTTGAGGGGTTTGAGCAGATGCGGACCAGGAGGCCAAGTAGGCAGACAAGCTGTTACTGGACTGCTTTTCGTAACCTATCTGACATCCTGGATAGGAACTCTTTCAGGGTTTTGCCCAGCCTGGTGCTTAAATCCGCTGTTTATTTAGCCTTCTATGGTTTCTTGAGGCCTGGGGAGTTTACTTGTTCCCCTATAGTAGCAAGTTTCTCACAGTCAGCCAGTTGGTCCAGGGTCCCGAGGGTTACTTGCTGCTGCTGAGGACATCAAAGACCTCGCAGACAGGTCCCCCAGTCCCAACGTCCTAGTTCCCTATGTCTCATCGATGGTGCCCTGTCAGAGTTCTTCATCAGCTGCAGACAGCCTTAGCCGGGTTCAGGCCAGATAGTCCACTATTGCCATTCGGGGTGGTACCGCTCGCTTCTCACCAGTTCGTGTCTCACATACGCTCCTTAGTTGCCAGTTTGGGCGGCGACCCAGCTACGATCTCAGGACATCTATTTGTATAGGTGCAGCATCAACAGCCTACAAGAATCAGGTACCAGTGCATGCCATCCAGAAGTTGGGTCGTTGGCGCTCCTCATGTTTTTAGCCGCTATATACCTTACCCCAAAACTAAGATGTCAATGGCTTTCCAAAGTCTGGTTTTGTGATCTATGCTGTAATAATTACTCCTGCTACTCAGTATGTCTTTTGCCCTCTTTCAGGTGTCCCTACTACGGCGCGGTTGCGGCATAACTCTAACCGCTTAGGGGCAAGGTAGTCTCAGGTGGGACGGGGTGCATTCTCTTGGTTGCCACGACCACAAGTGTAAGGCCGATTCATTGGCCTGTATTTGTGGGAGGGGCATGGCTGCCTACTTCAACAGCCAGCGTCCCTCTCACTCTGTACATCGTTACAGCGTTTTCCCCGCCCACCCACCCTTACTATCCACTACTCTTAAAGGGGATGCCCTCTTTCAGGTGTCCCTACTACGGCGCGGTTGCGGCATAACTCTAACCGCTTAGGGGCAAGGTAGTCTCAGGTGGGACGGGGTGCATTCTCTTGGTTGCCACGACCACAAGCATATTCGCTTGTCCACTGGCAATGATGACAGTTTGACTAAAATAAAAATGAACAAGGCCTGGATTGGCCCTGACTTCTCAACTCCACCAGAGAAGAGCTGAGCTGATGATGAACATAAATTTATAATGTACTTAATCTACTGTAGTGTATTCCCATGCACCTTTTCCACCACAAAAAAGAGCATATGGTTGAATCTTGTTTTCTCCTTCTTATCCAGATTGTATATATTCCCATTACTCTAATTTTTTTAATAGTGTCAGCTAAACTGTAGGCCCTCAACTCAATTTTTTTTATAGGGTTATCTGAACAGCATGCACCAGCATATAATGTTTTACAGGGTCAGCTCAGCAGCACGCCCTCGCATAGAATGTTTTACAGGGTCAGCTCAACTGCAGGCTCTCGCATATCATGTTTTACAGGGTCAACTCCACTGCAGGCCCTCGCCTAAAATCTTTTTCAGGGTCAGCTGAACTGTAGGCCCTCACCTAAAATCTTTTACAGGGTCAGCTCAATTGCAGGCCCTCGCATATAATGTTTTACAGGGTCAGCTCAACTGCAGGCCCTCGCATATAATGTTTTACAGGGTCAGCTCAACTGCAGGCCCTCGCATATAATGTTTTACAGGGTCAGCTTACCTGATGACAGTGAAGTCTTGCCTTTTGGTACACTAGCACACATTGCTGACTTCATGTTAGGCTCTCTTTTCCACGACCCACGGGTTATATGCATCTTATACAACATGGATTACTGGTTCTTCACCCTTCTCGACCCCCGCTACAAAAAGAACCTCTCATCTCTTATTCATCTGTTGGAGAGGACAAGCAAAACCGTGCTATACCAGAAGGTCCTTGTTGAAAAATTGCTCTAAAGTTGACAGGGCAGATATCCAAATGGATCGTCGCCGTCACGTGGATGTGTGATCACCTAGAAGTTATCTAGAGTCAACAAAGCAGTAGCAGGCCCTCACCTACAAGTTTAGTTTCAGTAGCCAAGAGTCTGGTCAACACAATCCTCATTATGATTGCACACTGGGTGAACGTTGTGGAGGCCAGGAGCAAGTTGGCTGCTGGCACCAGACTTGCCCTCCAATAGATGCTCATTAATGGAAAGTGTACGCATTCCAATAACAGGGCTGCTTAGGAGTGCTGTATTGTTATTTATCATCACTACCTCCCCTAGTCGGGAGTGGGTAATTGCCACGCACCTGCTGCCTTCCTTGCATGTTTCTGCTTTAATAACTTGACCCACCCTCTCCACCCAATCAGATTTCAGCCATTGACCTCCCTTGGATGTGGTTTCCCTTTCTCAAGCTCCCTCTCCAGCATCGAACCCTGATTCCCCGTTACCCGTGATCACCATGGTAGGTGCAGAAAAAAACATTGAAAGTTGATAGGGCAGACATCCAAATGGATCGTCGCCATCACGGGGACGTGCAATCGCCCAGAGGTTATCTAGAGTCACTAATGTGGCAGCAGGCCAACGCCCCTAAGGTTTTAGATGGTCAGATCAGCAGGCCCTGGCTCCAAATGTTTTTGAGGGTCACTAGTAGGCCATCAATCATAATTTTTCAAGGGTGTGTATGATGCCCTCCTTTATGTGTAACAAAGGGTGCTTTGGAGTGTTGTTCCTTTAATTTTTTGGCAGCCCTTTCACTTAGTGCATAGGCTTTATGAGTGTAGGAGTCCCACTACGGTACCTGAACAATTGTACCACAATCTGAATGAGACCCTTCTTTATGTGTTATGCAGGCTGTTTCGTAGTGCCTCTTGCTTGTAATTTTTTTCAGCACTTGCACTTTATATACATTTGAATATACAGGAGAGAATGTTTCCTAACAATCTTTCCTGTAAAATTGTATTTTTTTTTTTATTATTTTTTTTTTGGGGGGGGGGGGGGGTTGTGTGTATTTTTGTCAGACTATAAAAGTGGCGTACAACTCTGACAACATGGTTTCCAGCAGCGACCTGGGAGTCCAAGATGCATCCAGACATCGTCCCCATGCTGTTCCCAATCCATTTCGGTGGTGTTTCTGTTACTTTCTGACCTTTTCCAATGGACCAGGCACCCTCCCCTCTTCTGAGCATGGGGTGCCTGGTCGTCTCCTATTGACTTCCATTATACTCGAGTGCTTGGCTGAGCACACGAATATAGCTATGTGTTTAGGCCGAACACCCGAATACTTTGGTGCTCGATCATCACTAGTAACTAATTAAGGAGTTATGATCATTGGAACGCAGAAAAGTATATACTTCTGTGAAGGTGTTGACAGCAAAGTGTCTTCTTTTGCCAATGCCATCTCACTTCTGGCATAGCTGTTTAATTATTTTACCTAGTTGTGTAACATGGTGGAATCAATGCAAAAAATTTAGAGCATTGTCATGTCTTGTCCATTCTCGGAAGGCCTTAGGCTGAGAAATATGAGAAAGACTGGTTCCTAGATACAACACTGTTAACTCCCAATTGAAAGACTAGTTGTTAAGTATGGTATCCCTAGCAGCCAATTTGTTTCAATTAACTCAGCTGTACAGAGTTAGACTGACATTGTGTAGACAACTGGGAAAAAAGGAAAGTTGCTTGGCAGGTATTAGAGTTTATGAAAAATCTATTTAAAGCCATGGAATTGAAAAAAGCAAGGCAGATAACCCAGCTGCTGCCAGCATAGGCTGGTCACATCTGTTGGCCGTGTAATAGGCAGGGGATAGACTTTCGGTAGATAACTTGGCAAGAAGAATAGAATGGACTTTGGAGTGACACAAATAAGATGACTGTTTATTTGTCCTAGGGACACATTATTTTCCCATGGCAATTCTACTAAATTGCAATATATTCAAGGACTAGATGACACGATCAAGAAAGTAATTTGATTAATGTCAATAAGATTTAATTTTGATGAAATTAATTTTATATAATTCACATTAACAAAAATAATTCCCTCTAAAATAAATATGCTTGTCTAATAAATGTCAATCCTTGAGTTGTCCTCTTCTCTTAGAGTACAACCATATGGTCAGGTTTCTGCATGCATCTTTGGGAGCCAAAACCACAAGTGAATTTACAAAAGACGAGAAGTTGTATCGGTCCTTTTATACATTTTGTCTCCTTTTACGATCCACTCCTTACTTTGGGTTCAAAAACTGCATCCAGAAACCTGACCTTGTGGCCGTACCCTTAAGTTGTTTAAAAAAAATCTGTTTAAGTTTTCCGGTATTGAGTTCCGTCATAGGGGTTCAATACCGGAAAAAAAACGCTTCAGTTTTGTCCCCATTCATTGTCACTAGGGACTGAACTGAAGAGAACGGAATGCTCCAAAAATGCATTCCTTTCCTATTAGGCTACTTTCACATTTGCGTTTTGGCTTTCAGTTTGTGAGATCTGTCAAGGGCTCTCACAAGCGGACTAAAACAAATCAGTCTTGCCCTAATGCATTCTGAATAGAAAAGGGTTCACTCAGAATGCATCAGTTTGCCTCCGATTAGTCTCCATTCCGCTCTGGAGGCTAACAACAAAACGCTGCCTGCAGCATTTTGCTGTCCACTTGACGAAACTGAGCCAAACTGATCCGTCCTGGCACACAATGTAAGTCAATGGGGACGGATCCGTTTTCTGACACAACCTGGCACAATAGAAAAGGGATCTGTGTCCCATTGACTTTCAAAGGAGTTCATGATGGATCCGTTCATGACTGGAGAGCAAACAGCAACATGTTGTATTTTTCTTTCCGTCCTGGGAAACTGATCAAGACAGATCCATCATGACCCTCCATGCAAGTCAATGGGGACGGATCCGTTTTCTCTGCCACAATCTGCTACAATAGAAAACGTATCCGTCCTCCATTGACTTTCAATGGAGTTAATGACGGATCCGTCTTGGCAATGTTAAAGATAATACAACGGCATCCGTTCATAACGGATGCAGATGGTTGTATTATCAGTAGTGATGGACGAACATTGACCGGGCTGATTCGCGAATCTGAATGCACGTTCTCGATCAAATATTTGCGAACCGCACATTCGTGGCGGACCCCATTGACTTTAATGGCTTGCAAACCTGAAAAAGCTTCAAGTCATATTTGCAGCCACCAAATACTTAATAGAAGTGCACAAATAGTCCCACAACATGGACAGTGACATACCAGAGGGGGATCAATGGCAAAAATTCCCACAAAAAATATGTATTTTAATCAGGGGCCATTTTTATGCGTCTTAAAGAGAAACTATCAAAAATGTGCCCTGCTGGAGCCTTGACATTTTTTATTTTAGGCCTTGGGAGTACAGGCCCCAAAAACTAGGCATCAACCTGACAGAAAAGAACTTGTGATTATGTGGCTGGAGGTACATTAGGCGGTCACTGGATAACAATTTTACTGTGGGCCACTGGTGTAGAGGCTCCCAAAATTAGGCATTCACCTGACAGAAAAGGCCTTTTATGCCACTGTATATACATAAGACAAGGACCATTCTTTGTTCTTTGTGATGGCGGATATGTGTGGGCTGGCATGAGGAAATTCAATTGCACATGGTCATCAGAGGTGTTGAATTCCTCGAAGATCCATGCCTCATTAATTTTTAGAAATGTGGGGTAGTTCACACTGTCATGAGCTAGGCGAGTGCACATATCGGTCACGAGCCCCCCCCGCTGCGCTGACAGTCGTTTCGGACAGGACACTCGAAGAGGGGCAAGCCAAGAGTTCCACAGCAAATTGTGCCAGCTCTAGCCACCAGTCAAGCCTTACACCCAGTAGTCCAGGGGTTCCTCGCTTCTCAGAGCGTCCACATCGGCCGTTAACCTGATGTAGTCGGACACCTGCCGATCTAGGCGTTCCCTGAGGCTGTATCCAGACGGCGGCTCTCAATAGGTTGGCTGCAAGAATGATCTCATATCCGAAGTGACCAACACATTTTCAAACCGCCCTCTTCTTGCAGGCGCGGTAGGATTGGTAACCGCACCTGTTTCACTGTGGGTGGAAATTCCTCTTCCAGCTCCCGCAACAGCAGAATGCAGCATCTCTCGCAGCAAGGCCTGGAAATGCTACATTCTGACAGCCCTCTGTGATGCTGGTAACATGTCTGCCATTTTGTGTTTGTACCAGGGGTCTAAATACGTTGCCACCCAGTACTGGTCCTTGCCCTTTACGCTTTTTATACGGGGGTCCCTCTTCAAACACTGGAGCATGAAGGCCCTCATTTGCACTAAAATGGAAGCGGTAGAGTGCCCTGGCTTCTGCTCATCGCCCAGGAGAATGTCATCCTCGGTCGCCTCCCCTCAGCTACGGACAACACGAGGGATCCCCGAAAAGTTTAAAGTCCCCCTCAAAGCTCAAAGCCTGCTCTTCTTGCTTCTCCTCCTCCCAGCCATCATCATCCTCTGACTCCTCTTCAGACTCCTGTTCAGACTCCTGCTGACTTGTCTCAGATGGAGTAGCCCCCCCTGGGAATTCATTCAGCATTGTGACTTCCTCATCTTCCAGATCCTGCTCCTCGACGGCTTGATAAATGACATAACATAATGCATGCTCCAGAAAGAAGGTGTAGGCTAAGATATCACTGATGGTGCCCTGGCTGTGACTGACCAGTTTGGTGAGCTCATCAAATGGCCGCAAAAGTCTGCATGCATCGCGCATGAGCAGTCACTGGCGCGGTGAAAAGAAAACAAGCTCCCCAGAACCTGTCCTGCCGCAGAGTTCATACAGGTAGTCGATAACAGCGCGTTGCTGCTGGAGCAGCCTATCAAGCATATACATGGTGGAGCTTCAGTGGTCAGGCTGTCACAAATCGGACGTATGATGGGCAGGTGGTGTTGCCGCTGAACGTCAGCAAGGCGAGCCATGGCCATGTTAGATCTTCTAAAATGGCTAGTGGCCTGCCGCAAGATGTCCTGGACCCTGGGGTATTTGGCAATGAATTGCTGCACGACTAAGTTCAGGACATGTGCCATACATGGCACATGTGTTATTTTGCCCTGTTTCAGCGCGCTCAGCAGATTGGCACCGTTGTCGCACACCACTTTACCAACTGTCAAATTGAGTGGGGTTAGCCACTGAACGGCACAACAGCCGCAGCACAGCATGGCAACGTTTCACCTGGCATGTCATATAGGTTCTGGAGAGCTTGGGGGGTGCAGAGGAAGAGGCAGTAGCAGTGGAAAAGGAGGAGTCAGCGGAGGAGGAGACGGAGGATGGAGTAGGAGGAGGAGAAGTGGCATTCCTGCATGCAATCCGTGGCAGTAACACCAAATCCACATGGGTGCCACGGGTTACATGCTTGACAGCCGTCAGGAAGTTCACTCAGTGGGCAGTAAAAGTTATGTACATTCCCTGCTTGCTAGACCACTTGATCTGTGGTCAGATGTATCTTGGCACCAACACTGTATGCCAGATATATATTAACTTGCCGCTGAACGTGGCCATATAGCTCTCGGGATGCTCTTCTGGGAAAAAATATTTCCTTACAGGGATTTTCTATTGCGGTGTTCCAATGACCACAAATTTTCAAAAGGCCTCTGAGTCCACCAGTTTATATGGCAGAAGTTGGCGGTCTAGCAGTTCCGACAAGCCATCGGTCAGCCGTTGGGGAAGAGGGTTATCCGGCGTCATCATTTTTTACGCTCATACAATTTAGGGCCGCGGAAGCCTTCCTTCTGCAAGATGAACGCGACAACGGCACAGTGGAAGTTGGACTGGAGAACAAATGGGAAGAGAGAGGAGAAGGAGAAGAGGCAGGATGGAGTTGCTCCCACTGGGCGGCCAGGTGCCTTCTTAAGGCGGTCGTGCCTAGGTAAGTGCTAGGCTTACTGTGACTTATGCATCGACAGCACAGGCTGCAGATGTCAATACTATTGTCAGCAGCTGACATGTTAAAAAAAGACCGCACTGCAGAGCCATGTGCCGGTGTCCTGTGAGCGCAAGAAGTCATCGTGCATGGTGGAAGGCTCACTCCAGATACATTTGAAATCTGCTTTTTGCCTCCTGTGCACTCCGAGTTCTGCCTGCTTCTCCTCCTTCTCCTCTCTATCTGCTGCTCTGTCTCTACCTCTGAACTCCCCTCCTTTTCCTCTCTTGTGGGCATCCATGTGATTTCCATCGACACGTCATCATCCTCACCTTTACTACTACTGACATTAGAGATCTCGGAGTAGGCAGCAACAGCGGGGACCACCCTCCTTGGAATGATCTGGGTACTGTCGTCAAACCGACTCGAGTGGAGGGGCTATAGTGGTGGTGGTGTCTTTGGGGGTGCACATATCAGAGAGTGAGGAGGCTGCAGATACTGTACAGAGGATGAGGAGGGTACAGAAGCGGAAGGCTGAGTGAGCCACTCAACCAACTGTAGTGCGTCCTTTGACTTAATCGCACCACCTTCTCCAACTTCCCACTTAGGCTCTGGCCTTGTGCACCTGCCCAACCCCTACCACCCCTGCGGAACGGCCTGTCTCTTCCTCTGCCTGTCATTTACAAAATGACCCTGTGCCAAAGTTCCTAGAGAAGAGTAGTATTTGTGGAAGCAGGTATATCACAGGCATTAATCAGTATTTGATGGAAGTCAGTATATCAAACCCCTAAGGCCTCTTGCACACGACCGTTTAGCCTTTTCTGTATTTTGCAGTCGCAAAAAACGGATCAAAATCACGTGGATGCCTACAAGAGAGGAAGAGGAGGGGAGTTCAGAGGGAGAGACGGAGAAGCAGATAGGGAGGAGAAGCAAAAAATACGTATGGCGTCCGTGTGCATTCTGTTTTTTGCGGATCGGAACAGCTGGCCCCTGATAGAACAGTACTATACTTGTCTATCTTTAAGCAAGAATTTTATTTTAAACATAAACGAAAAACTTTAGTGTGCAATAGGCCTTAATCAGTATTTTGTGGAAGTAGGTGTATTGCAGGCCTCAATCAATATTTGGTGGAAGCAGGTATATCAAACCCCTTAATCTGAATTTTGTGGAAGCGGGTATATCGCAGGCTTCAATCAATATTTGGTGGAAGCAGGTATATAGAACCCCTTAATCAGTATTTTGTGGAAGCAGGTATATAGCAACCCTCATTCGGTATTTTGTGGAAGCAGGTATATAAAAACCCTGTATTCAGTATTTTGTGGAAGCAGGTATATTGCACCCCTCATTCAGTATTTTGTGGAAGCAGGTATATAGAACCCCTTAATCAATATTTGGTGGAAGCAGGTTTATTGCACCCCTCATTTAGTATTTTGTGGAAGCAGGTATATAGAACCCCTTAATCAATATTTGGTGGAAGCAGGTATATTGCACCCCTCAATCAATTTTTTTTTTTGGGGCAACGGGTATATCGCACCCTTTGCAAATAGTTGTTTCAATAGCGGTGTCCCTCTGCATACATGCGGTATTGCAGCAGAACTGCACACAACTGCTGCACAACACAAATGCACTATATTCTTTCTATGTTAGAAAGTATATTTGTAACGGTCACGTACACACACACACACACACAGGGGGAAGGATAGTGACGACTGCACTCCACCCCTGTATACAGTTCAAGAAGTCTAACAACATAACTCAATCAAACATGAACAGCATGCAAACAGACATCCCCCCCCCAGTGTCTTAATGAATGAATAGGGAGAGAGGAGACACATGTGATGGGATTATCTCCTGAGTGTATCATAGGATGATCTACTCATCTACACCGGAGTCGGCTACTCCTAGAGTCACCTATCTTAATCCCATCACTAACACAATCAGTGGGAGTCTCAGTGAAGAGTTATCCCTTTTTGTGTTGCTGGATTCATACCCTGCACCTTTAGTGGGCAATAGGAAATATGTGGCATATAAACTCCACACATAAAGCAGGGTTCATAGTTCCTTGTAACACCAAAAGGTTCTCCAGCAGCCCCAATGACGGTTCAGTCCATCGCAGACACTTTATAAGACTGCCCCGAAGAAAACTCTGGTGAACAAAATTGGAAAATATATGAAAATAGGTATTTTCTTGCAAAAAAGAAATACTGACGATTTTAACTTTACATTTTATAATGCAAACAGAAAAAAAAATTCTGGTACAAGTAAGAAATGTGCCATAAGCTACTAATGTCATTGGCACATAATACACTACAGTAAGTAGTCAACTGAAAAGATGCACATATGATACCCACAGATTTTGTCGGCTGGAGCGGTTGTTTAACACACTTTCCAAATAAAAATTAGGAACATAGCACATTTACACAATACAAGACTCAGCCTTTTTTTACTCTAGGTAACTCTTGTGAAGCCGAGGAGGAATTTATATGCATCAGCTGAGCCGATCATTTTACTGCCAATAAAATAACACTATGAGGCTCAACTCGAGTTCTATTATGTTTTTGTTTGTTGTTCTATATTGAACCTTACATCATAGCATATTGAAACATGAATATGTATAAAATTCTTTCTACATTCAAATCATATTACCAATACTTCGATGTAATTGGAAATATTAACAATAATCCTTTGTGCTTGTATTTACATAAACATACTTCAATGTTTTAAATGTAAATTTACATTGAAAAATCCCAATAAAAATCACCTTTGAAAGATTGTCTTCTCATCTTCTTTAAATTATTGCCAAGAACCCAATGGCCATCTTGCATTTATACTAGAATTGTATGAGTATGGAATTGGCACTGGGTTCTGATTTGAAGAAGTGGATGGATCTGTATAATTGTATGGCACATTAGCACCAAAAGGACCGGCAGCTGAATACATCCGTGCTTGAATTTGTCCACTGAGACTGGAGTAAGGCTGGTTTGTAATGTAGGAATTTGGCACTGAAAAAGCTGATGACTGAAAGGACTGCTTGTCTGTGTACTGTAAGAAACCAGTGGGTATGTTTGACTTACTCCAGTGTTATCGCCATTTTGATACCAGCAATATACGGAATACTTCTAAGAATTGGTAAACGAAGGATACTGACGACTGGCTGCTGAGACTGACTGACCATTCCAGGTGGTAGATTCATCTTTTGGTTCTTTCGTCCCAGAGACATTTAAGTCTTTCTTTATTTCTTCTTGTTCTTCAGTTCCTGGATTTTGTTGCTTGATTGTTTTCCTGCTCCTCTGATGTATTAATGTCCATGGAGCACATGCTTAAGATACTTGCATTATCACCTAATGAAGAATCTTTCGCTTCAGAGAACTCATCATGCACTTTCCTGCTTTGAATGTCAGATGCTTTACTGGAATTTTCATAACCTGATCCAACTGAAATGTAATTTCCCTGAATGGCACACTGGGTGAATGTTGTGGAGGCTGGGAGCAAGTTGGCTTCTGGCACCAGATTTGCCCTCTAATAGATCCTCGTTAAAGGATTTAATCGGGTACTCATTCCAATAACAGCGCCTCTTAAGAGTCCTCTATTGCTATTTATTGTCACTACCTCTACCATTGAGACCCATGCATGGGCATCGCAGTCAGGGAGTGCTCTTAGGGTTTTATAGGGCTCACCTATATGCTCCTTAGTTTAGGATCAAGCCAGTCGGACGTTTATTCATAAGTTCCAGCTATCTGCAACATCATCCGTGACGGTATCGCCATGTGTATCACTGCTCAGTGCACCGACATTCATAGATAATCCATTATTTTAGGGATATGGTTAGTGCGCCTCGGTATTATAGGCAGGTGTAATATATTGACATGTGAACCAATGTGCAGTGCACCGACATTCAGAGTTAGGCCTCATGCACAAAAACGGGGTCCGTAGGTCCGTGATCCGTGACCGTTTTTTTGGGTCTTCCTTGATTTTTAGAGGATCCACGGACATGAAAATCGTTTTGGTGTCCGTCTGGCCGCACAGGAGCCAAACGGATCCGTCCTAAATTTCAATGCAAGTCAATGGGGACGGATCCATTTGATGTTGACACAATATGGCGCAATTGCAAACGGATCCGTCCCCATTGACTTTCAATGTAAAGTCTGGAGTCTCTTTTATACCATCAGATCGGAGTTTTCTCCAATCCGATGGTATATTTTAACTTGAAGCGTCCCTATCACCATGGGAATGCCTCTATGTTAGAATATACTGTCGGATATGAGTTACATCGTGAAAACTCATATTCGACAGTATATTCTAACACAGAGGCGTTCCCATGGTGATGGGGACACTTCTACACTACGTGCAGAATTATTAGGCAAATGAGTATTTTGACCACATCATCCTCTTTATGCATGTTGTCTTAATCCAAGCTGTATAGGCTCGAAAGCCTACTACCAATTAAGCATATTAGGTGATGTGCATCTCTGTAATGAGAAGGGGTGTGGTCTAATGACATCAACACCCTATATCAGGTGTGCATAATTATTAGGCAACTTCCTTTCCTTTGGCAAAATGGGTCAAAAGAAGGACTTGACAGGCTCAGAAAAGTCAAAAATAGTGAGATATCTTGCAGAGGGATGCAGCACTCTTAAAATTGCAAAGCTTCTAAAGCGTGATCATCGAACAATCAAGCGTTTCATTCAAAATAGTCAACAGGGTCGCAAGAAGCGTGTGGAAAAACCAAGGCGCAAAATAACTGACCATGAACTGAGAAAAGTCAAGCGTGCAGCTGCCAAGATGCCACTTGCCACCAGTTTGGCCATATTTCAGAGCTGCAACATCACTGGAGTGCCCAAAAGCACATGGTGTGCAATACTCAGAGACATGGCCAAGGTAAGAAAGGCTGAAAGACGACCACCACTGAACAAGACACACAAGCTGAAACGTCAAGACTGGGCCAAGAAATATCTCAAGACTGATTTTTCTAAGGTTTTATGGACTGATGAAATGAGAGTGAGTCTTGATGAGCCAGATGGCTGGATTGGTAAAGGGCAGAGAGCTCCAGTCCGACTCAGACGCCAGCAAGGTGGAGGTGGAGTACTGGTTTGGGCTGGTATCATCAAAGATGAGCTTGTGGGGCCTTTTTGGGTTGAGGATGGAGTCAAGCTCAACTCCCAGTCCTACTGCCAGTTTCTGGAAGACACCTTCTTCAAGCAGTGGTACAGGAAGAAGTCTGCAAGGTAAGAAAAACATGATTTTCATGCAGGACAATGCTCCATCACACGCGTCCAAGTACTCCACAACGTGGCTGGCAAGAAAGGGTATAAAAGAAGAAAATCTAATGACATGGCCTCCTTGTTCACCTGATCTGAACCCCATTGAGAACCTGTGGTCCATCATCAAATGTGAGATTTACAAGGAGGGAAAACAGTACACCTCTCTGAACAGTGTCTGGGAGGCTGTGGTTGCTGCTGCACGCAATGTTGATGGTGAACAGATCAAAACACTGACAGAATCCATGGATGGCAGGCTTTTGAGTGTCCTTGCAAAGAAAGGTGGCTATATTGGTCACTGATTTGTTTTTGTTTTGTTTTTGAATGTCAGAAATGTATATTTGTTAATGTTGAGATGTTATATTGGTTTCACTGGTAAAAATAAATAATTGAAATGGGTATATATTAGTTTTTTGTTAAGTTGCCTAATAATTATGTACAGTAATAGTCACCTGCACACACAGATATCCCCCTAAAATAGCTAAAACTAAAAACAAACTAAAAACTACTTCCAAAAATATTCAGCTTTGATATTAATGAGTTTTTTGGGTTCATTGAGAACATGGTTGTTGTTCAATAATAAAATTAATCCTCAAAAATACAACTTGCCTAATAATTCTGCACTCCCTTTAGTTAGAATATAATACAAACTGTGTACATGACTGCCCCCTGCTGCCTGGCAGCACCCGATCTCTTACAGGGGGCCGTGATCAGCACAATTAACCCCTCAGGTGCCACACCTGAAGGGGTTAATTGTGAGTATCATAGCCCCCTGTAAGAGATCAGGGGCTGCCAGGCAGCAGGGGGCAGACCCCCCCCCCCCCAGTTTGAATATCATTGGTGGCCAGTGTGCGGCCTTCCCCGCCCTCCCCCTCCCTCCCTCTATTGCATTATTAACATTGGTGGCAGTGTGCGGCCTCCCCCGGCCCCCACCTCCCTCCCTCTATTGCATTATTAACATTGGTGGCAGTGTGCGGCCTCCCCCGGCCCCCACCTCCTTCCCTCTATTGCATTATTAAAATTGGTGGCAGTGTGCGGCCTCCCTTCCCTCCCTCTATTGCATCAATAACATTGGTGGCAGTGTGCCGCCTCCCCTCCCCCCCTTCCCCCCCTTCCCCCCCCCCTGATCATTGGTGGCAGCGGAGTTCCGATCGGAGTCCCAGTTTAATCGCTGGGGCTCCGATCGGTAACCATGGCAACCAGGACGCTACTGCAGTCCTGGTTGCCATGGTTACTTAGCAATAGTAGAAGCATCATACTTACCTTCTGGCTGCCCCAGCGATTAAACTGGGACTCCGATCGGAACTCCGCTGCCACCAATGATCAGGGGGGGGAGAGGGGAGGCGGCACACTGCCACCAATGTTAATGATGCAATAGAGGGAGGGAGGGGGGGCCGGGGGAGGCCGCACACTGCCACCAATGTTAATAATGCAATAGAGGGAGGGAGGGGGGCGGGGGATGCCGCACACTGCCACCAATGTTAATAATGCAATAGAGGGAGAGAGGGAGGGGGCCGGGGGAGGCCGCACACTGCCACCAATGTTAATAATGCAATAGAGGGAGGGAGGGGGGCCGGGGGAGGCCGCACACTGGCCACCAATGATATTCAAACTGGGGAGGGGGGGTCTGCCCCCTGCTGCCTGGCAGCCCCTGATCTCTTACAGGGGGCTATGATACGCACAATTAACCCCTTCAGGTGCAGCACCTGAGGGGTTAATTGTACGGATCACAGCCCCCTGTAAGAGATCGGGTGCTGCCAGGCAGCAGGGGGCAGTCATGTACACAGTTCGTTGTATATTCTAACTAGAAGCGTCCCCATCACTATGGGAACACCTCTGTGTTAGAATATACTGTCGGATCTGAGTTTTCACGAAGTGAAAACTCAGCTCTGAAAAAGCTTTTATGCAGACGGATCTTCGGATCCGTCTGTATGAAAGTAACCTACGGCCACGGATCACGGACACGGATGCCAATCTTGTGTGCATCCGTGTTCTTTCACAGACCCATTGACTTGAATGGGTCCGTGAACCGTTGTCCGTCAAAAAAATAGGACAGGTCATATTTTTTTGACGGACAGGATACACGGATCACGGTCTTGGCTGCAAAGCATTTTCCGATTTTTCCACGGACGACAACGGTCGTGTGCATGAGGCCTTAATCTGTTATTTTAGTGATACAGTTAGTGTGTCTCAGTATTAAAGGCAGGTGTAATACCATCCCTACTGTGCCATGGGGCCACGACTGTCACTGTTACTGCTGCAGCACACTACATACATTCCCTCAGTCACCGTGACGTATGGGTACATCTGATTTATAGCGATTCGTGACAAATTAATTCGTAACTAATCGAATTTCATGGCAAATTTTTCTAAACTTCGCTCATCTCTAACCAGCAGGAATATTACGTTTAAGCACTTAATTTTTATAGCTTACCGAGAATAAAAATAATCTGACCAAGTGACTATCTGAAAGCTATGGGTCTGGCTTCTCTAACTTTCAGCTGTTATTACCAGGGGAAGCCATGACTAAGTAGATATTCTCTTGCAGAAGAAATTAATCAAATAGTTCCAATCATACAGTATGTCATAGGACCATACTGTTTGAATGGGTCAAATCCACTAGAGTTGGAAGTCACTTTTGCAAGAGGGGTCCACCAAGACATCTATAATCGGGCATAACAAGGGCTCAGATAGGTACAGTATATTTTTAAGTGGCAACAGGCACATTTATTAGTGCCTTTTAAAGAGGCTATGTCAAATTAAATCAGACATCATATAGTACACTACAATCTCTATCAAAGTTAGAACCAGCCCCTCACATGGATCCAGAGATCTCCCTATTCATTGTTGAAAATTGTTATGCTAATTGCTAAATGTATTTCAGGGTGTGTATGTGTCCTTCTTATGAGATGTGTTCTTTGTCAGAGAGTATGTCCTTTCTGCTACAGATCTTTCCTTGTAACTGCCACAGCTATTAACAGAACTAATGTTGAGTGAATCGAACTTCGGCTCCTAGATCCAAAGTCGAAACTTTCAAAACTTCATTTGAATGCTGTACTGAGATTCATCTTTGTACAGCATTCAAATGTATGGGCTCTAGCGGGGAAAATTTGTTATTGCCAAAGTCTTGCGAGACTTCGGTAAATAGCTTTGGGGTTTGATTTTTCAACATTAAAACCATTTTGAAACATGGATCCGAAGCCGCCTTCGTTACCAAGGTACCAGCCGGTACCAAAGCTACTTCATATCCATGTTTAAAAATGGTTTTAAAGTTTAAAAAACAATGGTCTAAGTTATTCACCAGTCTTGTGAGACTTTTGAGCGAATCGACTTCGGATCTAGGATCTGAAGCAAGATTCGCTCAAACACTAAATAGAACAACTGCTGGTGGCAGTTGAAGATTTAAACTTGGCGTGTGCAACCACCTCATTGAGGTGGGCAAAGAAATAACAACAAAAGCAGGTGGTGTTAGACAGATACATTTTGTTGACTAGGTCAGTGGCTATACTAAATTTTTAATTGCATACAATTGCAAAAGTATTCAGATCCAGGTGTTTTTTTTTTTATGTAGAATATTGTTCATGGCAGAAACCCATAAAGGGCTTCTGTCACCCCCCAAAAGACATATATTTTTTTTTAGGCTAATTAAATCCTTATACTGCGATTTTTCAATATATAGGGCTCTTACCCTTTTCTGTTGGCTAGTTTCTTTAAAAACGGCACTTTTATAATATGTAAATTACCTCCCTACCAGCAAGTAGGGCGGTTACTTGCTGGTCGCCGCCACATCCTCGTTTAAAAAAAACGCCCCCTCCTCCTGCTGATTGACAGGGCCAGCGAGTGCTCTCCTCCTCCAGCTGGCCCTGTCTGCAATTCAAATCCCGCGCCTGCACCTCATTCGGCGCAGACGCTCTGAGAGAAGGACGCTCTCGCTTCCTCAGTGCGCCTGCGCCGATGACGTCACCTCTAAACCCGAAAGAGAAGATGTCATCGGCGCTGGTAGAGAGGTCATTTACATATTATAAAATTGCCATTTTTAAAGAAACTAGCCAACAGAAAAGAGTAAGAGCCCTATAAGGATTTTAATTAGCCTAAAAAAAAAATGACTTTTGGGTGATGACAGAAGCTCTTTAAAGAGATAACAACTTATTCTGCACCCGCCTACCTAGACGGTGATACTCACTCTGGTCTCCTTAGAGTGGCAGCAATGAAGATCATTGAATGGTTGTATCTGCAGTTACCACCATGGTTTTCTCAATCGGTTGCTGTATTCCCCTCCTGATGACACACAGTATTGCACACATTTTTCACACAGGGATGGTTACAGGCAGCATGCTGCCTGTGCAATGGGCACCCCACCAGGGTGATCGGGTCTCAGTGTTAGGATGTCGAGTGGTATGTTGTGGCCCTAACAGTTTTGTGGCTCCCTGGGGTTAGGTTCCATAGCAACAAAAGACTTGTAGTAGCTGGAATAAATTGAGTCCAGATTTAGTGACGTTTAACGGTTTTACGTGAATAAACGTGAAATAAGCATGAGTCATCCAAGCAATATTTGATCTTTCTCTTTGCAGGCTAAGGGTAAACTGGCAGGTGAACCTGAATGCTTTGCTTTACTCTCTCTCTGCTGTGCTAATCTCTGCAGTCTGGCTACTGGACGTTTTAGAGGTTCTGGTACTGTTGAGTGGGGTGCCTTTGGCCATTGACCCCTTGTAATACTTCTGCAAGGAGTCAGGGTGCTTTACAACCTGCTTCCCAGGGCTCCTGCAGTAGTGAGGGGAAAACGCTTCTTCACTGCGCCTTGTCTGGTTTCCTTCACCGTGAACCTCCAAATCTCAACTCACAACTAACTACAGCTTCTGGGATACAACACCTGGCCTTGGTCACAGGCCTGATTATTATACAGGCTTTGGTTGCTTCCAGTACGCATAGGCTTAGGTGGCGTCTTTCTACCTCTCAGCTCTGGCTTCAACTCCTCTGGCTAT
Source organism: Bufo gargarizans (assembly GCF_014858855.1). Lineage (NCBI taxonomy): Eukaryota > Metazoa > Chordata > Amphibia > Anura > Bufonidae > Bufo > Bufo gargarizans. The sequence goes on along the minus strand of NC_058081.1, from coordinate 472,961,368 downwards.
GTTTCTAGCAGCAGCTTCTAAGCTCACTTGAATCTGTCTATTTATCATCTCTCTGCCATGTTCTGTTGTCCAAGGTAGTTTAAGGGGTTGTCCAAGGTAATTAATAATCTCAGACAAGCCCAAATTTTTTTTCTCCAGCTCCATTATCTTTGTTGTGGGTCCATTTTTCCTGCTGGTGATGTAGGGAGGGGTGAGTATAACATATATAAATTATTATTATTATGGAAAATCCCCATAAGAATCTCAATAAAAAGTTAAATCAAGCCAGGTGACTAAAAGGTCCTGTGCTTCCATACATATTACCCAACAGTAATAATACAGTAGATGGTAGCATAACCTTACAGTTGCACCCATTATACACATGTACGGTACAATGCAATATATTCATATCAGTGCAGTATATCCATAGGGGATTTCTCTGGTCCACAATGCAGCTCATCTACAATGTCCGTTGTATCCTGACAAAGGTGTATGACTCTCCAAGAGTCAAAGACTACATATAACATTTATGGCCATTCAACAGCCATGTCCAAGGCCTGTGTCTACCGGCATTTCCCCCTTCTTAGTGCTTTACCTTCCTTTGTGGTAGGTAGCTCTGCTCTATTTTCCAGCAGTATAAACATAACCTATCAAAATGAATGCAAGTACATTGTGCACTTAAAGGGCATCCGTCAGCAGATTTGTACCTATAAACCTGGCTGACCTGCTGCATGTGCAGTTGAAGGCATCTGTGTTGTTCCAATGGTCATATGTGACCGCATTGCTGAGAAAAATGATGTTTTAATATATACAAATGAGCCTCTAAGAGCAACGGGGGCATTGCCATTAAACCTAGAGGCTCAGCTCTGCAACTGCTGCGCCCTCTGCACTTTGATTGCTAGGTGTGATGAGGTTTTCACTGCCTGGCCCAGTCAATAAAAGTGCAGGGGGTGTGGCAGCTGCAGAGAGAACAGAGCCTCTAGGAGTAAGGGCAACACCCCCGTTGCTCCTACAGTAAGATGGTCAATGGCAACCCATGGAAACCAGTTTAAATGTTAATGATACAAAAGGGGTGCAGCTTGTTTTAATCCTTTTAATGAATGGCTGTTAATGTAATGCATGGCTTGTAGGAGTTTGACAAAGTGGGGGCCACTCATCAAGAAGAGGAACCATGATGATGCATGTGAACAGTGGTTGTGTCATAAGACAACACATTTTAACCCCCCAAGCTCCTTACCACTGTACTAAAGCTCCTCTGCCAATAATTCTCATTAACTCTTAAACCTTCTCAGACCACCTGAATCATTCAGAATTAACCTTTTATGGAACGGTCACCAGTTTTCTACTGCTCTCACTTCAGCTCCAGCACATGCTAATGACTCCTCATAATCATGAACTTACGGTTCTCTCCACCCACCTGCCTCTGATTGACAGTTTTTTTTGTCCATGTGAATCAGCAGCAAATGGGTGGGGAGAGCCATGAGCTCATGAATATTCAGTACTCATTGGCATGCGCTGGATCTGTTCAATACAAGATTTTGGCAAAATGATGGTCAATTAAAGAAAGTGACATAGTGTTTTGCTAATGGGATCAGTCACTAGTGTAGCTTGCTGTTAGTTAGGACACCATCAGACTGGTCATAGATTCCCTTTAACCCCAAGTGATCATGAGAAAAGAGGTACTCCTAAGCTGTGGTTTGTGTTTGTCCTTTGCCCTATTCTTGTCGATGGGCAGGGGCATACTCAGATCTCATAAGACCTAATAGCAAAACTCAGCATGAGACCCCCCACCCAGTTTCCCAGTACACGTGTGTCAAACACTCCCAAGTAATTCGGAACACAAAGTGCAAAGCCGTAGATTTTTGACAAATTTACATTTTTTTTATTTATTAATCAGAAGAAATTTTAATTAAAAAAGTCACCCTCCACCTCATCCACTCTATTCAACTTCTATTTTGGAAAAAGCAGAACAAGTACTTTATTAATATAGAGCTCATTCTGAAGACCATATTTCTCAGGGCATTTACAGTTACTACAATGGAAGCTGTAAAAAAAATCTTCCTTCTAGTGGCAGCTACAAGAAAGGGCAGTGTTTTCCTTTTGGGAATAGAAGAAAAAAAAAGAGTTCAGCTTCAAGCCTCCCACCCCTGTGGGCCCTAATACACGTTGTGTGAAAGGTATGCCACTGTCTATGGCATTGGCATAGAAAAAAGATGTGGAGAAGGTATTGTCCATTGTTGGAAAGACACTTTAACTGTAAATCCATATGTAGCATGCTTTTATAGCTATACCCCCCCCCCCCCCCCCCACTAACACACACACACACACACACACACTACTGATGGTTGCAAGTTTATCAAATTGCATTACGGCTGTGTGAAGGAAACCAGAGAATTTGGTGCTCTAAAAAATCTCTGCCTTATTAAAAAAAGAAAATAAATTATGTTTAAAAACTTTGGTATGCACATATATAGACAATAGGTACCCAGCTTGGTATGAAAATATTACTTGATTTTTATTTTATTTTATATTTTTATCATTTACACGTTCTTGTTAATTTAATTGTATTTGTTACATTTTATTTATCGGACCCTTTTAGAATTGGTGGTATCGGATACACTGAATTCTGTGCCCGCTTTCATGGGCAATGTGTTTTTAGATCTATTTAAAGGACGTTCTATGTGGAAACACGGCGAGTAATTACAGCATCCAGGGCTTCCAGCTGAGGTAGGAGATTGTGAGAAGAAGAAGAATCCCTGTGTTCTTTAACACAAACTGCATTATTTCTGCCTCAGCACCTTCCTTCTAGCTGTTGGGGGCATTGATTTTGAGAAACCAAAATTGGTTTGAATAGGAGGCTTTTGTGAAGTGCTGTGTAATGTAGCAAGTCATCAGCACCAGACAGTTCTCCTGAATGACAGCTGGACCTAAGGAGAGAAACAATGTATTCTCATTGTGAATTATTTACTTAAAGAGATTAAAAATAGTTTGGTGTATGGGAGGGAAGGGGGGCAACTGTGTGCGCACCCATTATATAAGCTACTTTTTCTAAACTATGCACTCCTTTGCTTTGTATTGAGGTTGTCCAGGCACACTTATGGGATAAAAGAATACCTTAAAGGGGTTATCCCACTTTGCGTTTTTAAACTTACCTGCTGCCACCGCGCGTTCACTTCCTGGATTCTGGCTGGGGGCGGGCTTCATCTTGATTGAAGTCTTCTCCCGGCCGTGCCGCGCGCTGGACTGAACGCGCACGCCGCCGCGCATGCGCAATGGTGACTTATTCATGCCCAGTATAGTACAGAGCCGGCATGTGCGTACGCAGCTCTGTACTATTCTGGCCGGGAAGAAGTCACCGTCGCGCATGCGCGGCAGCGTGCGCGTTCAGGACAGCGAGCGGACCGGCCGGGAGAAAAGAAGGAGTCCTCTGGGCAAGCGCGACCATTGGGATTTTGGAGAAGAGCGGTGGTCGTAACCAGGGGAGACCGAGTCACAACAATAAGGTAAGTGGGGGTGAATTTTATCCTAATCGGTGGGAATTTGTTAATAAAGTATATTTACAAAAATGATCACTGTCAAATCATTAACAGATTTAACAGTGATCATTATGATGGGATAACCCCTTTAAAGCACAATTTATGCGACCCAGAAGTGCAGCAGTGTTGAATTTGTGGTGATTCTGGGAGTCGAACCCTTAGTCACACGTCTGTGTCCGTGATAACGTCGATGACAAGATGGTCAGTAGTTCATCCATGATAATGTCCGCTACAAATCAGTTTGGTCCATGTGTACATTTTTTGTCCTCCATGTGTCTTCTTATTCCATGGATACTACTACGTTGAAAATAAATTTCTAGAGCATCTCCTAGCAACCATATGTGAAAAGCGGATAAAACACTGATGCCACCCGTGTTGTGTCCATGTTTTTCATGGACTTATATACGATAATGAGTATTATGGATCCATAAATAAAAATAGGTCATGCTTCTGTGGTGTAATCCCCGGACTGTGGTATATCTCGGATGTGTGAATTCACACATTACAATCAACGGATATGTGTACTGTCCATGGAGAATGCGGACAACACACGTGAGTGATTAACTGATGTTTGAATAAATCCTAACCCTTAGAGAAAGAGAACAGACATCCCTAGAAGGTTTATAACCATCCAGGCCATGCACTGGATTCCGACAGTAAGGTACCGCTCGTTTATGGCATTAAGACTTTACTGCTCGTAAAAAGGGTTAATTGCCTCTGATATCCACCACACTTTGAGATGGACTGGCTATCCACATCTAAGATATGCACCCTGCAGCCTGGGAATTGCGGAAAAAGTTAATGAAAACGGAATTGCATACCTGTGGTTATTTGGGAAGATTGTAAAGTGTACTCAGGGAGAATTACTACCATCATAGCTGCTACCTATACACAGGTATTAGGAAAAGCCTACACTGTAATATACTCTAGAACTATGCCTATTGCTGTTATGTGAACTGCTACTCCCATTATTTATTCCGTAAAGAGATACTTTATTTATTGCAACAAAACAGGCCTCGTCATTGGCTCCATTATCTTTTTTGCCGGCCCTGCTTCTGCCCTCCTGCCTTAAATCCTGCCAAATGATCACTGTCAAGGGCACCCCAACTACCACCAGGTGTGAGTCCCCAAAAGGTCTAGGGTTTACCATGAGGAAAGAGGGGATGTGCCCTCCAGTCACTGCATGGCCCCAGAGAGCAGCAGAGTGAGGACAGTCACTGTAAACCACTACTACTCCTCCTATCTGTATCACCACTACTACTCACATCTTCTATTCAGCACTTCCCTTACGGGTTGCTGCACGGGCATGGCTACTGTGTCCAGGAGATCATCAAGAAGAGGAAAGCTGTAATGCACACCCATACCCCAGGGATCATAGAAAACTTGGATTCTGCCAGTTGCTTGAATCTGATTGACATGCACTATGTAACTCATTCAGTGCTATGATTAAACCTTATCACTGCACTGTACAAAGGGGTATCCTCTTCTTACTTGAAATTGTCATCCGTGGTGGGCATCTCTATAGAGATGACCAGACATAGGTACCATGGCTGTCTTATGTTTCTGTTAACACATGCTGTGTGCACAGAAACAACACATTGTAAATAGACATTGTAATGTGTTGATATCTCAATATTTATTGATCTGACTGTATACAGGTCCTTCTAAAAAAATTAGCATATTGTGATAAAGTTCATTATTTTCTGTAATGTACTGATAAACATTAGACTTTCATATATTGTAGATTCATTACACACAACTGAAGTAGTTTAAGCCTTTTATTGTTTTAATATTGATGATTTTGGCATACAGCTCATGAAAACCCAAAATTCCTATCTAAAAAAATTAGCATATCATGAAAAGGTTCTCTAAACAAGCTATTAACCTAATCATCTGAATCAACTAATTAACTCTAAACACCTGCAAAAGATTCCTGAGGCTTTTAAAAACTCCCAGCCTGGTTCATTACTCAAAACCGCAATCATGGGTAAGACTGCCGACCTGACTGCTGTCCAGAAGGCCATCATTGACACCCTCAAGCAAGAGGGTAAGACACAGAAAGAAATTTCTGAACGAATAGGCTGTTCCCAGAGTGCTGTATCAAGGCACCTCAGTGGGAAGTCTGTGGGAAGGAAAAAGTGTGGCAGAAAACGCTGCACAATGAGAAGAGGTGACCGGACCCTGTGGAAGATTGTGGAGAAGGACCGATTCCAGACCTTGGGGGACCTGCGGAAGCAGTGGACTGAGTCTGGAGTAGAAACATCCAGAGCCACCGTGTACAGGCGTGTGCAGGAAATGGGCTACAGGTGCCGCATTCCCCAGGTCAAGCCACTTTTGAACCAGAAACAGCGGCAGAAGCGCCTGACCTGGGCTACAGAGAAGCAGCACTGGACTGTTGCTCAGTGGTCCAAAGTTTTTCGGATGAAAGCAAATTTTGCATGTCATTCGGAAATCAAGGTGCCAGAGTCTGGAGGAAGACTGGGGAGAGGGAAATGCCAAAATGCCTGAAGTCCAGTGTCAAGTACCCACAGTCAGTGATGGTCTGGGGTGCCATGCCAGCTGCTGGTGTTGGTCCACTGTGTTTTATCAAGGGCAGGGTCAATGCAGCTAGCTATCAGGAGATTTTGGAGCACTTCATGCTTCCATCTGCTGAAATGCTTTATGGAGATGAAGATTTCATTTTTCAGCACGACCTGGCACCTGCTCACAGTGCCAAAACCACTGGTAAATGGTTTACTGACCATGGTATTACTGTGCTCAATTGGCCTGCCAACTCTCCTGACCTGAACCTCATAGAGAATCTGTGGGATACTGGGAAGAGAAAGTTGAGAGACGCAAGACCCAACACTCTGGATGAGCTTAAGGCCGCTATCGAAGCATCCTGGGCCTCCATAACACCTCAGCAGTGCCACAGGCTGATTGCTTCCATGCCACGCCGCATTGAAGCAGTCATTTCTGCAAAAGGATTCCCGACCAAGTATTGAGTGCATAACTGAACATAATTATTTGAAGGTTGACTTTTTTTGTATTAACCACTTCAGCCCCGCTAGCTGAAACCCCCTTCATGACCAGAGCACTTTTTACACTTCGGCACTACACTACTTTCACCGTTTATCGCTCGGTCATGCAACTTACCACCCAAATGAATTTTACCTCCTTTTCTTCTCACTAATAGAGCTTTCATTTGGTGGTATTTTATTGCTGCTGCCATTTTTACTTTTTTTGTTATTAATCGAAATGTAACGATTTTTTTGCAAAAAAATGACATTTTTCACTTTCAGCTGTAAAATTTTGCAAAAAAAAACGACATCCATATATAAATTTTTCGCTAAATTTATAGTTCTACATGTCTTTGATAAAAAAAAAATGTTTGGGCAAAAAAAAAAATTGTTTGGGTAAAAGTTATAGCGTTTACAAACTATGGTACAAAAATGTGAATTTCCGCTTTTTGAAGCAGCTCTGACTTTCTGAGCACCTGTCATGTTTCCTGAGGTTCTACCATTTCGGAAAGTAGACACCCTAAGGTATTCGCTGATGGGCATAGTGAGTTCATAGAACTTTTTATTTTTTGTCACAAGTTAGCGGAAAATGATGATGATTTTTTCTTTTTATTTTTTTTCTTACAAAGTCTCATATTTCACTAACTTGCGACAAAAAATAAAAAATTCTAGGAACTCGCCATGCCCCTCACGGAATACCTTGGGGTGTCTTCTTTCCAAAATGGGGTCACTTGTGGCGTAGAAATATCTTGGCAAAAGACAACTTTTCCAATTTTTTTATACAAAGTTGGCATTTGACCAAGATATTTTTCTCACCCAGCATGGGTATATGTAAAATGACACCCCAAAACACATTCCCCAACTTCTCCTGAGTACGGCGATACCAGATGTGTGACACTTTTTTGCAGCCTAGATGCGCAAAGGTGCCCAAATTCCTTTTAGGAGGGCATTTTTAGACATTTGGATCCCAGACTTCTTCTCACACTTTCGGGCCCCTAAAAAGCCAGGGCAGTATAAATACCCCACATGTGACCCCACTTTGGAAAGAAGACACCCCAAGGTATTCAATGAGGGGCCTGGCAAGTTCATATACATTTTTTTTTTTTGCATAAGTTAGCGGATATTGATTTTTTTTGTTTTTTTCTCACAAAGTCTCACTTTCCGCTAACTTAGGACAAAAATTTCAATCTTTCATGGACTCAATATGCCCCTCACGGAATACCTTGGGGTGTCTTCTTTCCGAAATGGGGTCACATGTGGGGTATTTATACTGCCCTGGCTTTTTAGGGGCCCTAAAGCGTGAGAAGAAGTCTGGAATATAAATGTCTAAAAACGTTTACGCATTTGGATTCCGTGAGGGGTATGGTGAGTTCATGTGAGATTTTATTTTTTGACACAAGTTAGTGGAATATGAGACTTAGTAAGAAAAAACAAAAACAAAAACAAACTAAAAATTTCCGCTAACTTGGGCCAAAAAAATGTCTGAATGGAGCCTTACAGGGGGGGTGATCAATGACAGGGGGGTGATCAATGACAGGGGGGTGATCAATGACAGGGGGGTGATCACCCATATAGACTCCCTGATCACCCCCCTGTCATTGATCACCCCCCTGGTAAGGCTCCATTCAGACGTCCGTATGATTTTTACGGATCCATGGATCGGATCCGCAAAACACATGCGGACGTCTGAATGGAGCCTTACAGGGGGGTGATCAATGACAGGGGGGTGATCAATGACAGGGGGGTGATCACCCATATAGACTCCCTGATCACCCCCCTGTCATTGATCACCCCCCTGTAAGGCTCCATTCAGACGTCCGTATGATTTTTACGGATCCATGGATACATGGATCGGATCCGCAATACACATGCGGACGTCTGAATGGAGCCTTACAGGGGGGTTATCAATGACAGGGGGTGATCAGGGTGATCACCCCCCTGTCACTGATCACCCCCCCTGTAAGGCTCCATTCAGACGTCCGTATGATTTTTACGGATCCATGGATACATGGATCGGATCCGCAAAACACATGTGGACGTCTGAATGGAGCCTTACAGGGGGGTTATCAATGACAGGGGGTGATCAGGGTGATAACCCCCCTGTCACTGATCACCCCCCCTGTAAGGCTCCATTCAGACGTCCGTATGATTTTTACGGATCCATGGATACATGGATCTGATCTGCAAAACACATGCGGACGTCTAAATGGAGCCTTACAGGGGGGTTATCAATGACAGGGGGTGATCAGGGTGATCACCCCCCTGTCACTGATCACCCCCCTGTAAGGCTCCATTCAGACGTCCGTATGATTTTTACGGATCCATAGATACATGGATCGGATCCGCAAAACACATGCGGACGCCTGAATGGAGCCTTACAGGGGGGTTATCAATCACAGGGGGTGATCAGGGTGATCACCCCCCTGTCACTGATCACCCCCCCTGTAAGGCTCCATTCAGACGTCCGTATGATTTTTATGGATCCATGGATACATGGATCGGATCCGCAAAACACATGCGGACGTCTGAATGGAGCCTTACAGAGGGGTTATCAATGACAGGGGGTGATCAGGGTGATCACCCCCCTGTCACTGATCACCCCCCCTGTAATGCTCTATTCAGACGTCCGTATGATTTTACGGATCCATGGATACACATGCGGACGTCTGAATGGAGCCTTACAGGGGGGTGATCAATGACAGGGGGGTGATAAATGACAGGGGGTGATCAGGGAGTGTATATGGGTGATCACCCGCCTGTCATTGATCACCCCCCTGTAAGGCTCCATTCAGACGTCCGCATGTGTTTTGCGGATCCGATCCATGTATCCGTGGATCCGTAAAAATCATACGGACGTCTGAACGGAGCCTGACAGGGGGGTGATCAATGACAGGGGGGTGATCAATGACAGGGGGGTGATCAATGACAGGGGGGTAATCAGGGAGTTTATATGGGGTGATCATGGGTGATCAGGGGTTCATAAAGGGTTAATAAGTGACAGGGGGGGTGTAGTGTAGTGTGGTGTTTGGTGCGACTGTACTGAGCTGCCTGTGTCCTCTGGTGGTCGATCCTAACAGAATGGACCACCAGAGGACCAGGTAGCAGGTATATTAGACGCTGTTATCAAAACAGCGTCTAATATACCTGTTAGGGGTTAAAAAAATCAGATCTCCAGCCTGCCAGCGAGCGATCGCCGCTGGCAGGCTGGAGATCCACTCGCTTACCTTCCGTTCCTGTGAGTGCGCGCGCCTGTGTGCGCGCGTTCACAGGAAATCCCGGCCCTCGCGAGATGACGCGTATATGCATCGTCGTGCGCAGGGCTGCCGCCTCCGGGCCGCACATCTGCGTTAGGCGGTCCGGAGGCGGTTAAAAACACTTTCTTTTATTGGTCGGATGAAATATGCAAATTTTTTTAGATAGGAATTTTGGGTTTTCATGAGCTGTATGCCAAAATCATCAATATTAAAACAATAAAAGGCTTGAACTACTTCAGTTGTGTGTAATGAATCTAAAATATATGAAAGTCTAATGTTTATCAGTACATTACAGAAAATAATGAACTTTATCACAATATGCTAATTTTTTTAGAAGGACCTGTATACAGTCAGATCAATAAATATTGAGATATCAACACAATTCTAACATTTTTGGCTCTATACACCACCACAATGAATTTGAAATGAAACAAACAAGATGTGCTTTAACTGTAGACTGTCAGCTTTAATTTGAGGGTATTTACATCCAAATCAGGTGAACGGTGTAGGAATTACAACAGTTTGCATATGTGCCTCCCACTTGTTAAGGGACCAAAAGTAATGGGACAGAATAATAATCATAAATCAAACTTTCACTTTTTAATACTTGGTTGCAAATCCTTTGCAGTCAATTACAGCCTGAAGTCTGGAACGCATAAACATCACCAGATGGGTTTCTGACAGGCCTCTACTGCAACTGTCTTCAGTTCCTGCTTGTTCTTGGGGCATTTTCCCTTCAGTTGTGTCTTCAGCAAGTGAAATGCATGCAAAAATCGGATTCAGGTCAGGTGATTGACTTGGCCATTACATAACATTCCACTTCTTTCCCTTAAAAACCTCTTTGGTTGCTTTTGCAGAATGCTTTGGGTCATTGTCCATCTGCACTGTGAAGCGCCGTCCAATGAGTTCTGAAGCATTTGGCTGACTATGAGCAGATAATATTGCCCGAAACACTTCAGAATTTATCCTGCTGCTTTTGTCAGCAGTCATATCATCAATAAATACAAGAGAACCAGTTCCATTGGCAGCCATACATGCCCACGCCATGACACTACCACCAAAATGCTTCACTGATAAAGTGGTATGCTTAGGATCATGAGCAATTCCTTTTCTTCTCCATACTCTTCCCTTCCCATCACTCTGGTACAAGTTGATCTTGGTCTCATCTGTCCTTGGGATTTTGTTCCAGAACTGTGAAAACTTTTTTAGATGTCATTTGGCAAACTCTAATCTGGCCTTCCTGCTTCTGAGGCTCACCAATGGTTTACATCTTGCGGTGTTTCCTCTGTATTCACTCTGTTGAAGTATTCTCTTGATTGCTGACTTTGATACACATACACCTACCTCCTGGACAGTGTTCTTGATCTGATCAACTGTTGTGAAGGGTGTTTTCTTCACCAGGGAAAGAATTCTTCAGTCATCCACCTCAGTTGTTTTCCGTGGTCTTCCGGGTCTTTTGGTGTTGCTGAGCTCACCGGTGCGTTCCTTCTTTTTAAGAATGTTCCAAACAGTTGTTTTGGCCACGCCTAATGTTTTTGCTATCTCTCTGATGGGTTTGTTGTGTTTTTTCAGCCTAATGATGGCTTGCTTCACTGATAGTGACAGCTCTTTGGATCTCATCTTGAGAGTTGACAGCAACAGATTCCAAATGCAAATAGCGCACTTGAAATAAACTCTGGACCATTTATCTGCTCATTGTAATTGGGATAATGAGGGTATAACACACACCTGGCCATCGAACAGCTGGGCAGACAATTGTTCCATTACTTTTGGTCCCTTACCAAGTGGGAGGCACATATGCAAACTGTTGTAATTCCTACACCGTTAACCTGATTTGCATGTAAATACCCTCAAATTAAAGCTGACAGTCTACAGTTATAGCACATATAGTTCGTTTCATTTCAAATCCATTGTGGTGGTGTATAGAGCCATAAATGTTAGAATTGTGTCGATGTCCCAATATTTATGGACCTGACTGTAGACTCTTTCTAGTAATTTTGATTGATTTTAACTACGGAGTGACATCTATAATCTTAAGCAGTAAACTGCCTTGAAGACAATTTTGTGTACTGTTACTGTCACTCCAAAAATTTGACCTATACTGAGCCCACAAAATTTACGATTTGTGCAAAACATTTTGAAAAAAGTATCAAATTTCGCTATAATTTCACTTTGTAATCCACGTTAGCCAAATGTTTAAAAAAAAAGGCATGTGTTTTCTTGGAAGGGTGTGACCTAAATATTTTACATAGATTTATTCATTTAAAAAATTTGCCACAAGTCTAACGATTGCTCATAGCAAGTGTAGGCTTCTTTTTCCAGTGAGCGGTCCAATCACAGAAGACTGTGTTACAGCTAGGGAGAAGGTGAGCAGTTTTTTCACAGTGGCTGTGATGCTCTCCACTGTGATTGGACCGTTCCACAGCTAGGGAAAAGGAGACAACCTCTGAGAAAATCTGCCGTCTCCTCCTCCCTGTGCCGATGATATTGATTAGCATACAGGGCGCCAAAACACAGTGGGGGGCACAGTGGCGCAACGGATCAGAAAAAAATATCACATCTAGTAAACATGTTCTACAGTGCGCGGTATTGATATTGTAATGTCAGAACATGTGAAAGGTCCTCTTTAAGACAATACAATATGCACCAAATTTATTAAGAGGGCAGCATATGAAGCTCCAGTCTAAATTAACTTGAGTACTAAAATGAGTCCTAAAATTCTAAAAGACAACAGTAAGCAGCAGATTTGTTATGTTTTTTACTAACAACTTATTATATACTCATTATATTATCCTCATCATTTCCAACTCAAAGATGTGAGCTCCGCTTTTACATTTTCAGCTATTTTCAACTAAATAATTGCCTTCAGCATTGCTAATGGGATAATTATTATGAATAAAGACTAGTGTAATTATGAATATTAATCACATTTATCGTTTCGTCATCGCCTAGATGTGAATACGGTGACACACTGTACTCTGTAATAACACAGCTGACTAGTGTCTGATAACTGGGCTTTTGTAACAAAACAATTTATTGCTCTGGAAAAGGCAAAGTCAAATATTTCCATATAGTGAAGTACAGTTTGAATAAAGAATGAAACGTTAAAGCGGACCTTTCATGTGTGTGATTTTTATTCTAGATAAATATCTTTACTTGCGGGTTACTTGCTGATGCTTCCACCCTGTTTTTTTTTTTTAATATGGCTCCTGCGCCCAGCTGTGCCCCCCCTGTAGTTTTCCCACTCGGTATGTTAATACTGAGTATCGGTACAGGGAGGAGGAGACACCAGGGTTTCTCAATGGCCGTCTCCTTCTCCCTGGCTGTGCTGTGATCCAATCACAAAGGAGAGCGTCACAGTCAGGGAGAAGGTGAGCTTTTTTTTTTCTCCCTGGCTGTGACGCTCTCCGCTGTGATTGGATCGCGGCATAGCCAGGGAGAAGGAGACGCCCATTGAGAAACCCTGGCGTCTCCTCCCTGTACCGATGCTCAGTATTAAAATACTAGGCGGGAGAACTACAGGGGGGCAGAGCAGGGCGTAGGAGCCATATAAAAAAAAAACGGGCAGGGTAGCAGCATCAGCGGGGGGTACCCCGCAAGTAAAGGTATTTATCTAGAATTAAAAAAAAACATGAAAGGTCCTCTTTAAGCAGCAGAACTCATTTTGTTGTTATTACTGATGGTTGTACATGTATTAAGATCTATTAGTCAGTTTTTAGATGTCAAGTAAAACTACATAATTCTCTTAAAGGGGTTGTCTCATATAGATAGCTGCCCCAGTGATTATCTGATTGCAGTGGCTCCAGCTCTCGGAAGCACCCCGAGAATCAGCTATTTTATTCTGCTTGTGTAGTATTAGTGCATTCAAATGAATTGGTGACCATGTTATACATAAATGTGATAGAGTCACTATACACACTGATCCATAATTTGAATAGGTATATATTTAATAGTGATGAGCAACAGGGGCTTGTCACGGTAGGTAAGATAAGGGAAGGAAACAAAACACAGCAAAGCAAACAAAGCAACTGACTAGGCCTCAAATGCTAGGGAAAAAAGGGGTCACCTCCTAGAAATCCCTAAAACACTTTCCCTAAGCTGCTTCACCCATGTGCATATCTCAATGGTAGATATGCACATGCCCACGTACCTAAGACTATAACACTCTGAACATAACCCTCAGCTGTAGGGAAGAGGGAAAGAGACACCCAGCTCCTTCTAAAACTAAAGGAGCCAGCATCTCCCTAGAGGCCCAGTCAAAACAGACAAAGAAGGAAAAAGGGAAAAGGACTTATTTTAGAGATGTGCTTGAGCAGACGATCCACCAAACCTCCAGAGCTCACACAAGGCAGAACTATAACCCGCAAAGGCTATAGGGAGAGAGGAATAAATAGCCTCACCTTTACCTAAAAAACAACACCTGATAGGGGGTGGGGTTCTGCTCAAACCCACAACAAAACAAACTGTCAGATTGAGCCACGTGCAGCAATTCTGACAGATCTCCTCAGAAGACCCACAGGGCGGGACGTGACAGGGCTATACTCGAATTCGCAATATTTCACAAATATTTTGTAGAATATTCATCATATATTCACAAATTCGATAATTTGAGATTATTTTATTGAATGCGAAAAATCGGTAATGTAAAAATTGTGTAATGCTAATTTTTAACGTGAAATACAGGCGTGGGTCACTTTGGCAACATTTTTCAAGCTGCTAGAAGTTTCATGAGCTTCTCCTGAGACTGGAGAAAATGGTTGGCATGGCAGAACATAGCTTTATATGCAGATAGTCAAGTGCTCCAATATATTCGCGATTGCGCTAATCGGCAGTGATTAGAATAATTTTGCGCACTACGTGCAACTTCACATTTTAGCAGGTTTGACAACAGATTACTGATTGGTGAACTAAGTATTGTTGTGAACTTGACATTTCTTCCTTCTCATTGGCCCACAAGCAAGAAGCAGACAAGAATCATGTGTTCAGATGGAAAAAAATGCTGAATATTCGATATAACGAATATATAGCACTATATTCTAAATATTCGCGAATGCTGGAAGTGGCGATATTCACGATAAAAATTTGCTATTCGAATATTCGTGCTCAACACTAATATTTAATTAGAGCATGACCCTGCTATTACATACAGCTTGGGGACACATCACCACTGAGGCCAGTGATTGGCTGCAGCAATGCACATGACCTCATTCATGCAGGAAGTTGACAGACAAGACCAGAAGTCCAGTGAAGAAAGCCCGGGAGCCAGCAAACCAGAAATGAGTGTCGAGAACCAGACAATATGGATTTCTCCACAGGTCCTGATGGTGCAGATAATTAAAGAAAAAAACCTAGACAACCAATTGTAGAAAGAAAGCAAATTATATAATGTTTTCAAATTTACTAAAACTTTGGCCATAGACCATTGTGTCTACAGATTGTGGTCCCATAGTTTTCAAGATGCCAGACAACTTCAATAGACAACTCTCATTCAGTTCCAATTTTTATGTAATGGATTTTCAATGTCTCTATTTTATTTTGTATACTGGTCTCTTCTTTAAGACTATTACCCCTCTAGAAGACAATTTTCCAATGCAATTTTGGAAGAGGTTTCACTGAACATTTTTTGGGAACTTTTTGTGTCTTGAAAGCCAGCTGTCAAAATTCCTCTACTATGACAGAAAGCTAGAAATAAAATATATTTTCCTAATGCTGGAATTTCATTCCAATCTAATTGACATCTTTTGTCCTGAATGTAAACGTCTGTGAATGTTTGCAGCATGTTCCAAAGAGATCATGTTATACGTTGACTGATCAACAGAAGAAAGATGAAATTTCAGTCTTGCTTTCTGGAGTTATAAAAGATGTTGTCTAATCATTTAGACAAAACTGATTTCATGTGGCCTTCTGCAAAAATGCTGAAGAATAGGCCTCTCAATGACTTCTGACAAGCAAACTGCCTTACTAGCTTCCCCCTCCTTGTATCTGACAAGTTAATGCATCACAAGCAGATAGGCTATTGTCAACAATTGATGGCAGTGGGACAGAAATTACAGTCAGTGCAGGCAATAGGCCTTGAATGTATTCTCTAAGGAAGGAGGAAAGTAAATGTCTTCTCCCAGTTCAAGGCTCGTCTATTTTCGTAAATACCCTTTAAATTTGACATCTATTCACTTCACTTATCACCTAATAAAATAGTTTTTACTTTTATTAGGTGATACTGTTTTTTATATAATAACTTTTTAAGTCTCAGCAAGAAAGCCCAATCTACATTGTATTCAGCAGTTGATGAAAACAGTGAATTGATGTAGTACCACTAACAGGGTCAAACTTTAACACAATAATGGGCCCCAAAGGAATTGCAGAAGGTACAGTCCGGTCTATAAATATTGGGACACTGACATAATTCTAAGATTTTTGGCTCTATACTCCACCACAATGGATTTGAAATGAAACAAACAAGATGTGCTTTAACTGCAGACTGTCAGCTTTAATTTGAGGGTATTTACATCCAAATCAGGTGAACGGTGTAGGAATTACAACAGTTTGCATATGTGCCTCCCACTTGTTAAGGGACCAAAAGTAATGGGACAGAATAATAATCATAAATCAAACTTTCACTTTTTAATTCTTGGTTGCAAATCCTTTGCAGTCAATTACAGCCTGAAGTCTGGAACGCATAGAGATCACCAGACGCTGGGTTTCATCCCTGGTGATGCTCTGCCAGGCCTCTACTGCAACTGTCTTCAGTTCCTGCTTGTTCTAGGGGCATTTTCCCTTCAGTTTTGTCTTCAGCAAGTAAAATGCATGCTCAATCGGATTCAGGTCAGGTGATTGACTAGGCCATTGCATAACATTCCACTTCTTTCCCTTAAAAACTCTTTGCTTGCTTTTGCAGTATGCTTTGGGTCATTGTCCATCTGCACTGTGAAGCGCCGTCCAATGAGTTCTGAAGCATTTGGCTGACTATGAGCAGATAATATTGCCCGAAACACTTCAGAATTCATCCTGCTGCTTTTGTCGGCAGTCACATCATCAATAAATACAAAAGAACCAGTTCCATTGGCAGCTATACATGCCCACGCCATGCCACTACCACCACCATGCTTCACTGATGAGTTGGTATGCTTAGGATCATGAGCAATTTCTTTCCTTCTCCATACTCGTCTCTTCCCATCACTCTGGTACAAGTTGATCTTGGTCTCATCTGTCCATAGGATGTTGTTCCAGAACTATGAAGGCTTTTTTAGATGTTGTTTGGCAAACTCTAATCTGGTCTTCCTGATTTACATCTTGTGGTGAACTCTCTGTATTCACTCTGGTGAAGCCTTCTCTTGATTGTTGACTTTGACACACATACACCTACCTCCTGGAGAGTTTTCTTCATCTGGCCAACTGCTGTGAAGGGTGTTTTCTTCACCAGGGAAAGAATTCTTCGGTTGTTTTCCGTGGTCTTCCGGGTAATTTGGTGTTGCCGAGCTCACCGGTGCATTCCTTCTTTTTAAGAATGTTCCAAACAGTTGTTCTGGCCACGCCTAATGTTTTTGCTATCTCTCTGATGGGTTTGTTTTTGTTTTTCAGCCTAATGATGGCTTGCTTCACTGATAGTGACAGCTCTTTGGATCTCATCTTGAGAGTTTAAAGCAACAGATTCCAAATGCAAATAGCACACTTGAAATGAACTCTAGACCTTTTATCTGCTCATTGTGATTGGGATAATGAGAGAATATGACACACCTGGCCATGGAACAGCTGAGAAGCCAATTGTCCCATTAGTTTTGGTCCCTTACCAAGTGGGAGGCACATATGCAAACTGTTCTAATTCCTACACCACTCATCTGATTTGGATGTAAATACTCTCAAAGTAAAGCTGACAGTCTGCAGTTAAAGCACATAGAAACATACAAACATAGAATGTGTCGGCAGTTAAGAACCATTTGGCCCATCTAGTCTGCTCAATATACTAAATACTATGGATAGCCCCTGGCCCTATCTTATATGAAGGATGGCCTTATGCCTATTCCATGCATGCTTAAACTCCTCCACTGTATTTGCAGCTACCACTTCTGCAGGAAGGCTATTCCATGCATCCACTACTCTCTCAGTAAAGTAATACTTCCTGATATTACTTTTAAACCTTTGCCCCTCTAATTTAAAACTATGTCCTCTTGTAGCAGGTTTTCTTCTTTTAAATATTCTCTCCTCTTTTACCTTGTTGATTCCCTTTATGTATTTAAAAGTTTCTATCATATCCCCTCTGTCTCGTCTTTCTTCCAAGCTATACATGTTAAGGTCCTTTAATCTTTCCTGGTAAGTTTTATCCTGCAATCCATGTACCCATTTAGTAGCTCTTCTCTGAACTCTCTCCAAAGTATCAATATCCTTCTGGAGATATGGTCTCCAGTACTGAGCACAATACTCCAAATGAGGTCTCACTAGTGCTCTGAAGAGCGGCATGAGCACCTCCCTCTTTCTACTGGAAATTCCTCTCCCTATACACCCAAGCATTCTGCTAGCATTTCCTGCTGCTCTGTGACATTGTCTGCCTACCTTTAAGTCTTCTGAAATAATGATCCCTAAATCCCTTTCCTCAGATACTGAGGTTAGGACTGCATCACTGATTTTATATTCTGGTCTTGGGTTTTTACATCCCAGGTGCATTGTCTTGCACTTATCAACATTAAATTTTAGTTGCCAGATTTTTGACCATTCCTCTAGTTTTCCTAAGTCCTTTTCCATTTGGTGTATCCCTCCAGGAACATCAACCCTGTTACAAATCTTTGTGTCATCAGCAAAAAGACACACCTTACCATTGAGGCCTTCTGCAATTTCGCTGATAAAGATATTAACCTCCTTGGCGGTATTCCCGAGCGTGACTCGGGGTAAATTTTCGCTGCCAGGAGCGGTAACCCCGAGTCACGCTCGGGGTAACTTTTGCAGAGTCCCCCCTCACCTTCTGCCGGCGATCCGGCGATGTCCTCTGCTGCGAGTGCTGGCCGGCATCTGACACTTCCGGGTTTCGTTCCCTGCAAGCAGCAGCTGCGCATGGGGGCGGAACTGGGCGGGAAATAAAAAAATATATAAACACAAAGTGACACACACACATAAAAGAGGTTATACATTGTAATCTGAGAGGATTACACTGTATAACCTCAGAACTGACATTTTATTACTGTACAGTTCCCCTTGCCTACCATTTTACTGTAATTTGTGCCCATTAAATAAATTTAGAACATGGCATCAAAAAAGCGCAACTTTACTTCAAAAGAGGTTTTGGACCAGTTGAGTGACAGCGACAGTGACACGGAGGTGCTCGCAGAACTGAGTGATAGTGAGTCGTGGGGAGATTTGTTGTCTGACACTGACACTGATCTGGAAAGTGACAACGGCGATGATCCTGCACCTGACCTCAGCCATGTGCGCACTTGGTGTGCTATTGACTGCGATACGGACCAGGTAGCGCCCCCAAGATTCCTGTTCACTGGATCACCTGGGATGAAGGTAGATGTTGAGCGTGACAACCCTCTGGCATACCTGCAATTATTCCTCACTGAGGAGGTAATTGAAAAAATTGTCACGGAGACAAATCGCTACCAAGAGCAGCAATCCGCTACGCAGCATGCCACCTTTTCCAGAAGCAGAACGTGGGAACCGGTGACCAAAGAGGACATGTGGCAGTTTCTGGGACTCATCATTCTTCAGGGGGTGATGGGGAAACTGCTCCAGAAATGGTACTGGACCACCAATAAGTTACTGGCCACTCCATTTTTTGGCACCGTGATGTCAGAATACCGGTTTTCCCTCATCATGAAGTATTTCCACTTCAAGAACAATGAAGAATTTGATGAGGCCACGCATCCTGTGCCCAAAAAAAAAAAAATCTGGGAGGTATGGCAAATTATTGTGACCAATTTCCAGCGGACCTATGTGCCAGAAAGGGACGTCAGCGTAGATGAGTTTGATGGCCTACAAAGGACGCCTATGCTGGATACAGTACATAGCATCCAAAAGAGCGCGGTTTGGCATCAAATCCTACATGCTGTGCGAGTCATCCACTGGGTACATCTGGAATTCAGTCATTTACACTGGTAACAACCCCAGGTACAGCGGCTATGGTATGGCCACATCATCTGTCCTTACACTGCTGGAGCCATTGCTGAACCAGGGATATTGTGTGACCCAGACAATTTCTACACGTCTCCGGAACTGTATGAGATTTTGCTACAAAACAAGACTGATGGATATGGTACCGTTAGGCCTAACCGACGTGACATGCCATCTATGTTTGCCAAGAAAAAACTCAAAACCGGAGAATTGGTTGCCTGGCAGAAGGGTAAGATGATGGCGAGACAAGAAGGACGTGTGTCTCATGAGTACTGTGCACAATACTTCTACTGCCATGGTCCACACAAAAGGTGGAAAAGATGTGCTGAAGCCGCAAGTCGTGATAGACTATAATAACACCATGGGAGGTGTCGACAGAGTCGATCAGGCAATGGCATTTTTTCCGGCTATGCGCAAACAGCAAAAAAAATATTATAAGAAGATCTTCAGGCATCTTCTGGAACAATGCCTTTGGAATGCATATATCCTGCACAGGGCAAAGAGTGAGAAGCCTCTTGTTCATTCTGACTTTATATGGAAGGTGGTTGAGCGGATTTTTGTCAACCACCAGACGCCATCAGTATCTGTGAACAGACCTGGATGTCGTGCTGTTGACGTTGTCAACCCAGAACGCCTGACTGGTCGTCACTTTATCGACTTCATCCCGCCAACCGCAAAAAAGGCAGCACCTACCAGAATGTGCGTGGTTTGCTGCTCAAAGAGAAATGGCAATAGAAAGAAAGTCCGAAAAGAAACCAGGTTCCATTGTCCCGATTGTGACGTCGGACTTTGTGCAGTCCCATGTTTCAAAATGTATCACACTCAGGATGTTTATTGAATTTTCTGTGTTTGACAAATTTCATTATTTTTATTACATTATTAAATAAAATTATATTATTTATTAATTATAATTCATGATTTTGTGTTTGAAACTTTATCACATCTGGGATGTCTACTAAAGTCTTGTTTGGTCAGGTTTAAGTAAGTAATTACTAAGAATTGCAAGCCTACAATACATAACACCAAATTTCATGCAAAAAATTGTACCACTTTTGGTACAAAATTCCTGACATAATCATACCGCCAGGGAGGTTAAACAATATGGGTCCCAGAACAGATCCCTGAGGTACCCCACTGGTAACAAGATCTTGGTCTGAATATACTCCATTGACTACAACCCTCTGTTGCCTGTCCCTCAGCCACTGCCTAATCCATTCAACAATATGGGAGTCCAAGCCCAAAGACTGCACTTTATTGATAAGACTTCTATGTGGGACAGTATCAAAAGCCTTACTAAAGTCTAGATAAGCGATGTCTACTGCACCTCCTCCATCTATTATTTTAGTCACCCAATCAAAAAAATCTATAAGATTAGTTTGACATGATCTCCCTGAAGTAAACCCATGCTGTTTTTTTATCTTTCAATCCATGGGATTTTAGATGTTCCACAATCCTCTCCTTAAGTATGGTTTCCATTAATTTCCCCACTATTGATGTCAGGCTTACTGGCCTATAGTTGCCCGATTCCTCCCTACTACCTTTCTTGTTAATGGGCACAACATTTGCTAATTTCCAATCTTCTGGGACGACTCCTGTTGCCAGTGATTGGTTAAATAAATCTGTTAATGGTTTTGCTAGTTCACCACTGAGCTCTTTTAATAGCTTTGGGTGTATACCCCCCGTCTTGCCTTCTCTGTCTTTCCTGTATAGAGAGAACCCTGGTATTGATATATCCCAGTGATTACTCCCCTTGAACCACGTCTCAGTAACAGCCACTACATCTATATTCTCAGATGCCATTATAGCCTCAAGTTCATTGATCTTATTCCCTAGACTGCGAGCATTTGTAGACAAGACTCTGAGCTTGTCATTTCTTAACCTTTGTGCTACTGGCCTCTTCTGGCATTGTTCCGGGGGGGCAGTCGGACTGCTGGATTATCACTCTTTTGACCCCCTTTCCTAGTTTAAATGCTTCTTAGCAAATACTTGGAACTGTTCACCGAGGACATTTGTTCCCTTGAGAGAAAGATGCAAACCATCTTTCTTGTACAGTTCTTTTCCATTCCAACAAGAGCTAACATGAGACACAAAGCCAAACCCTTGGTTCAGACACCATTCACCAAGCCATACATTGAATTCCTTAATGCGCATCTTCCTGTCATGCTGAAGATTCTGCACAGGCAAAACTGCAGAGAATAAAACAGTTGATGCAACCTCCCGTATATCCTTTCCAAGTGTGTGAAAAGCTTCTTTCACCTTTAAAACCTCATTGCAAGCCAGATCATTTGTCCCAAGATGGAGAATAACATACACTTCCCTTTCCTGCTTTGCTTGCCTAACAATATTAAGGATCCGTTGTCTATCCCTGCTAGTGGTAGCACCAGGGAGACATCTCAAAACACCATTCTCCTCAAACTTCACACCTCTTATGATGGAATCGCCCACCAACAGCTGCTTACTATCAATCCTCACCTTCTCCCTTTTGTCTTTGGCTGCAGTCTTACATACTTTAGGCATGGGAGATGATTGTTTCTCACCCACTGTGCTTGAGCCATCCTCCATGT
Source organism: Bufo gargarizans (assembly GCF_014858855.1). Taxonomy (NCBI): domain Eukaryota; kingdom Metazoa; phylum Chordata; class Amphibia; order Anura; family Bufonidae; genus Bufo; species Bufo gargarizans. The sequence goes on along the minus strand of NC_058081.1, from coordinate 472,938,935 downwards.
TGCTCTTGCACTCTGAAAGTGCTGCAAATGAATTATGGAGAGCCACAGACTGTGGGACATGCCTTCTATCCACAACTCTTAGTCTACCAGAACCTACAGTAACCCATCTTCCATTTCTAGGGGGCCTCTGTGGCAGTGGCATTGCAATGTACTCAGCCTGAGTTTGTTTAGTGGTTAATTTAAAAATCTCATATTTCAAAAAGGTAATTTCCTGCTGCATTATGGAGAGCTGTCTACAGATCAGACAGTATCCAAATCTCTGAAGAGTGGAACCTGAAATAAAAGCACAACAATTCCTGCACAGAACCAGGTCTGCCATTGTAAAGAGGGGAAAGATTTTAAACAAACAAATCTTACTTGTTTAGATTGTATCCACCTCCAGATTACCTCCTGAGTATCTTCTGAATATCTCCAATGCTCTTGTAGATCAGCTCTTGGTAAAGCAGTCTTGGAAAAGCAGCAAGCTATAATTAGCAAGCTAATACTGTGTGGATATATATACACACACTCCCACAAAGGCTCCTCCCCCAACAGCAAATTAACACCTTACTCGCCTATGCTCATTTGCAATCAGACAATAGAGATACCGTGTCTAGCAAATTCATTACCTCTCTTGAAACACAGTGTCTGAGTATTCACCAGAAACACCACTGAAGTTATGCTACAGTGGAAAAACTCTGAGTTAGACTGTTAGTCTCCTGAATATCTCCAATGCTCTTGTAGATCAGCTCTTGGTAAAGCAGTCTTGGAAAAGCAGCAAGCTATGAAAAGCAGCAAGATTTTCATATAGTTAGTTTCATTTGAAATCTATTGTGGTGGTGTATAGAGCCAAAAATGTTAGAATTGTGTCGCTGTCCCAATATTTATCGACCTGATTGTAACTTTATTTGGAGCTGACTTTAGAGCCAATTACTTTCCATTAGGGGTTTAACCCCTTAATGATCAGGCTTTTGTGCTTCATTTTTCCATCCTCATTGTTATGGACAGTGACAATGGATATGACTTAGAGCTAATCCTAATGTTGTTATCCTGGTGGCTCCCTGGTTTTTTACCCTATACAGAAACTGGTTCTTTACTACAAGGAACACACCATGCCGCTAATCCTTGGACTTGTTCATGTAGTGGGATTCCTACACTCGAAAATTCTATGCACTAAGTGAAAGGGCTGCCAAAAATTACAAGGAACCTGTACCCCAATACACCCTTGATTATTCATAAAGGAGGGCATCATAAAGACCCTTGAAAAATTATGATTGATGACCTGCTGGTGACCCTCAAAAACATTTGGATCAAGGGCCTGCTGATCTGACCATCTATAATATTATGGGTGAGGGCCTGCTGCCGCTTTGGTGACTCTAGTTAACCTGGGGCCGATCACACGTCACCATGAAGGCGACAATCTATTCGGATGTCTGGCCTATCAACAAATTGTAAGCACAAACAATTGTAACTACGGGTTACATCCTCCCCAAGCTGTTCCGAAACTATTTTGGTGGCGTTTCTTGTCTACCTTATGTTTGGATCATTTTGTGAATGCCATTTTATATTTTGGGGACATTAAAAGGCTTAGAAGTTTAAAAGCAAATCTTAAAATTTTTCAGAAAATTTCCAAAACCCACTTTTTAAGGACCGGTTCAGGTGTGAAGTCACCTTGTAAAGCTTATGTAACGGACCGTTTCAGCAGACAAGGGGTTAAAATCCGTTTAGGCGATATGCCCCTTTCCGAGTGACAGGCACATCTACTGCAGAACACCAACCTCCCAAACTGGATACAAAATAGCACTCCAAACTGGAACCTCGCAAATAGCTGTCAGCAGACGAACAGGAAAAGCGTACAGTCAGCTTACACTCCTGGCAATCAGTCTCCAACAGCATACAGGGAATCCCCCCAATAACGAGACAAGGCTCCGTCTTGAGGGTCAGCAGTGGTCTGAAGTGCTGGCACACCCAGCCTGGTTTTTATTACAGTTTTGCAAATACAGAACAGATACAACACATCCCCACAATGCATCATGGTTTCCTCCTCTCTGTCCCAGAGACAACCGAAGGCAATCCAATTATCTCTCAGGACAAAGGGAGATCACCAATACACATGTGGAGACAACAGGACAGACATCACCATTTAAACACACAATGGCACACCCCCACAGCAAACACAGACATTTAACATATCCCCAGATAGCTCAAGTCTGAGTGCATATCATTAGGTGAATGGCACTCAGAATACACGAATACAATAATATTAGCTATCTGGGTGCCCTCACATAACATACAATTTAACCGAACGCATAATAGCATAAAATACAATTCTACAGACAGATTTAAGCTGTGCGGCCGGTCTGTTTTCTCCTTTAAAGTTACTATGGGCCATAATCCTGAGGCAAGAGGCTTTTAAACAGCCCTCTCCAAAACCCAGTGGCGAGGTTGGTTTCGCCACACATCTCCCCCCCCCCAGGGAAGACTAACCAGATACCTGACCTCACGCCGGTCGGTACCTGAGTTAGTCTGGCAGCCCACCCACAACCCAATACTGGACCTGTTGAATTTTGGGGCCTGGCTCTGTTCTGTAGGTCCCCAGCTGTTGAGTGTGCATCTGCTACTCCTTGCTTTGTGGTTCTCCAGCTTGGAGCTGTAGGTACTTGGTGGGCAGAGGCCGACTGTGCTCTGCCCAGATGCCAGCTCTTCCGCTGGGGTGAGGGGGGTACAAGCCAGTCCTGTAACAAGAGGGTTGGTGGAGCAGAGGCTAGCGGCTCTCTGCCCTGATGACAGCTCTTCCGCTGGGAAGGGATCAGTGGGTATTGCAGGCTCATCCCCTGCCCCCAGAACTCGGTTGGGAAGTAGCTGGGAAGGGGAGGGCTCGCTTACCTCCTCCTCCTGGTATCCCTGCAGAGATGGCTGGAGATCTGGTTGTTTGAGGGGGAGACCGACTGTCTCCTCTTTGGCTAAACAGCCCTGTTGCTGGGGGACAGGACCGACTGTCCCTACCCCCTGTGCTGTGAGCGCAGAGACCACGGTCCCATCTGCACAGTTGTGGGGCTTACTGTCTCCCCCTGGTGTGTTAAGCTGCCGCTGGGGAATGGAGACTAGGCTCCCAGTTCCCAACAAATCCTGCTGCTGCTGGGGGACAGGACCGACTGTCTCTGCCCCCTGTAACTCCGCCTGCCGCTGGGGAATGAAGACTCGGCTCCCAATTCCCTGTACATCACACGGCCGCTGGGGAATGGAGACTAGGCTCCCAATTCCCAAAAAATCATGCTGCTGCTGGGGGTCAGGAACAACTACCTCTGCCCCCTGTAACTCAGCCTGCCGCTGGGGAGGGAGGCCGCTGCTCTCCCCTCCCTGCACTTCACACTGCCGCTGGGGAATGGAGACTAGGCTCCCTATTCCCAAAAAATCATGCTGCTGCTGGGGGGCAGGAACAACTACCTCTGCCCCCTGTAACTCAGCCTGCCGCTGGGGAGGGAGGCCGCTGCTCTCCCCTCCCTGCACTTCACACTGCCGCTGGGGAATGGAGACTAGGCTCCCTATTCCCAAAAAATCATGCTGCTGCTGGGGGGCAGGAACAACTACCTCTGCCCCCTGTAACTCAGCCTGCCGCTGGGGAGGGAGGCCGCTGCTCTCCCCTCCCTGCACTTCACACTGCCGCTGGGGAATGGAGACTGGGCTCCCACTGTCCCGCAACCGTAACTTCCGATGGAGGTCCACCCAACGTGGCAGCTGACCGTCACCTTCTGCCCGGTATAGTAGGGTCTTAGACACTAGACTCCTCACGAACTTCACGTATTTCTCAGCTGGATTGGGTCCGAAGAAGTTCAGCCGCAACCACATCATACGGTCAAATTCCTCCACAGAGTATCTGTACTCCACTGCTGGTTCCATCCTGGTGCTTTTAGGGTCACTGTACTGAGACATGCGTTGCCCTTAAATTGTAGAATCCACAGAAATGGTGTCTCCTGTAGCTGTCCTTCTGGCTGTAGGAACGATCCCGCTGCTTGCCACCAATGTAACGGACCGTTTCAGCAGACAAGGGGTTAAAATCCGTTTAGGCGATATGCCCCTTTCTGAGAGACAGGCACAGCTACTGCAGAACACCAACCTCCCGAACTGGATACAAAATAGCACTCCAAACTGGAACCTCGCAAATAGCTGTCAGCAGACGAACAGGAAAAGCGTACAGTCAGCTTACACTCCTGGCAATCAGTCTCCAACAGCATACAGGGAATCCCCCCAATAATGAGACAAGGCTCCGTCTTGAGGGTCAGCAGTGGTCTGATGTGCTGGCACACCCAGCCTGGTTTTTATTACAGTTTTGCAAATACAGAACAGATACAACACATCCCCACAATGCATCATGGTTTCCTCCTCTCTGTCCCAGAGACAACCGAAGGCAATCCAATTATCTCTCAGGACAAAGGGAGATCACCAATACACATGTGGAGACAACAGGACAGACATCACCATTTAAACACACAATGGCACACCCCCACAGCAAACACAGACATTTAACATATCCCCAGATAGCTCAAGTCTGAGTGCATATCATTAGGTGAATGGCACTCAGAATACACGAATACAATAATATTAGCTATCTGGGTGCCCTCACATAACCTACAATTTAACCGAACGCATAATAACATAAAATACAATTCTACAGACAGATTTAAGCTGTGCGGCCGGTCTGTTTTCTCCTTTAAAGTTACTATGGGCCATAATCCTGAGGCAAGAGGCTTTTAAACAGCCCTCTCCAAAACCCAGTGGCGAGGTTGGTTTCGCCACAGCTTACATAATAGAAACAACCAAAAAATGACCCCATTTTAGAAATTACACCCCTCAATGTATTAAAAACTCATTTTACAAACGTTATTAACCCTGTAGGTGTTCCACAAGAATTAATGGAAAATGGAGATAAAATTTTAGAATTTCACTTTTTTGGCAGATTTTCCATTTTATTCTTTTTTTTTTTCCGCTAACAAAACAAAGGTTAACAGCCAAACAAAACTCAATATTTAATGCCCTGATTCTGTAGTATGCAGAAACACCCCATATGTGGTTGTAAACTGCTGTATGGCCACACAGCAGGGTGCAGAAGGAAAAGAACACCATATGGTTTTTGAAAGGCAGATTTTGAAGGACTGTTTTTTTTGACACCATGTCCCATTTGAAGCCCCCGTGATGCACCTAGAGTAGAAACTCCAAAAAGTGACAGGATTTTTTAAACTACACCCCTCAAGGTATTGTAAACTGATTTTACAAACTTTGTTAACCCTTTAGGTGTTCCACAAGAATTAATTAAAAATGGATATGAAATTTCAGAATTTCACTTTTTTGGCAAATTTTTTCATTTTTAATTAAAAAAAACAAAGCAAGGGTTAAAAGACAAACAAAACTCAATATGTATTGCCCTGATTCTTTAGTTTACAGAAACACCCAATATGTGGTCGTAAACTGCTGTAAACGACCACCCAATATGTGGTCGTAAACTGCTGTTAAAAATTATCCCAGTGAAATCTGCCCTCCAAAAACCATATGCGTTCCTTTCCTTCTACGCCCTGTCATGGCACATGACAGGGCATAGAAGGAAAGGAACGCATATGGTTTTTGGAGGGCAGATTTCACTGGGATAATTTTTAACTTGCCATGTCATATTTTAAGACCCCCTGATGCACCCCTTGAGTACAAACTCCAAAAAAAGACCTAATTTTGGAAAATACGGGATAAGGTGGCAGTTTTGTTGGTACTGTTTTAGGGTACAGATGATTTTTGATTGTTGTATATTACACTTTTTGTGAGGAAAGGTAACAAAAAAATAGCAGTTTTGGCACTGTTTTTATTTGTTGTTGTTTACAACATTCATCTGACAGGTTAGATTATGAGCTATTTTTATATAGCAGGTTGTTACGGACGCGGCAATAACAAATATGACTACTTTTTCGGGTAGTTTGTTTCAGTTTTACATAATAAAGCATTTTTCTGCTTTATTATCCATATTCTGAAAGCCATAGTTTTTTTTATTTTTTGGGCGACTGTCTTATGTAGGAGCTCATTTTTTGCTGAATGAGATGACGGTTTGATTGGTACTATTTTGGAATGCATATGATTTTTTGATCGCTTGGTATTACACTTTTTGTGATGTAAGGTGACCCCAATTTTTTTTTTACATGCATATATATTTTTTTACAGTGTTTACCTGAGAGGTTAGTTCATGATATTTGTATAGAGCAGGTCAATACAGACGTGGAAATACCTAGTATCTATTTATTTATTTATTTAAGTTTTACAAAATAACAGCATTTTTTAAACAGAAAAAAAACATGTTTTAGGCTCCTTTTACACGAGCAAGTTTTCCGTGTGGGTGCAATGCGTGACGTGAACGTGTTGCACCGGCACTGAATCCGGACCCATTCATTTCTATGGGGCTATGCACATGAGCGGTGATTTTCACACATCACTTGTGCGTTGCGTGAAAATCGCAGCATGCTCTATATAATGCGTTTTTCACGCATAGAAGTGAAAATCGCAAGCATCCGCAAGCAAGTGCTGATGCGGTGCGATTTTTCACTCACGGTTGCTAGGAGACGATCATTATTATACGATCATTATTATAACATGGTTATAAGGGGAAATAATAGCATTCTGAATACAGAATGCTTAGTAAAATATGGCTGCACAGGTTAAAAAAAAATTAAAAAAATTTAACTCGCCTTAATCCACTTGTTCGTGCAGCCGGCATCTCTTCTGTTTTCATCTGTGAGGAAAAGGACCTGTGGTGACGTCACTGTGCTCATCACATGGTCAGTCACATGATCCATCACCATGAGGGGTTATGTCATGTGATATTGTTATAGAGCAGGTAGTTACGGACGCGGCAATACCTAATATCTATACTTTTTTTTATTTATTTAAGCTTTACACAATAATATCTTTTTTGAAACAAACAAAAAAAATCTTGTTTTAGTGTCTCCATAGTCTGAGAGCCATATTATTATTATTTTTTTTTTGCGATTGTCTTAAGTAGGGTATCATTTTTGCGGGATGAAGTGATGGTTTGATTGGCATTTTTTGGGGTGCATAGGACTTTTTGATCGCTTGCTATTACACTTTTTGTGATGTAATGTGACAAAATGGCTTTTTGACACCATTTCTTTTTTTACGGTGTTCACCTGAGGGGTTAAGTCATGTGATATTTTTATAGAGAAGGTTGTTACTGACGCGGCAAAACCTAATATGTATACTTTTTTTAATTTAAGTTTTATACACTAATATCCTTTTTGAAACAAAAAAAATCATGTTTTAGTGTCTCAATAGTCTGAGAGTCATTTCTGTCTTAGGTAGTGTACCATTTTTGTGGAATGAGATGACGGTTTGATTGGTACAATTTTGGGGTGCGTATGACGTTTTGATCGCTTGGTATTACACTTTTTGTGATGTAAGGTGACCAAAAATAGCTTTTTTTTACACCGTTATACCTAATATGAAGTTTCAAAAAATAAATAAATTACATTTAACACAACAAAAGCATTTTTGAAACAAAAAAACATCATGTTTGTCATGTAAGGGCTCATTTATTTTGCGGGATGAGGTGATGGTTAGATTGGAACTATTTTGGGGGGCATACGCCTTTTTTTAATCGCTTGGTGTTGCACTTTTAGGGATGTAAGGTGACAAAATTGCTTTTTTTTACATAGTTTCTATCGGACGGGGTAGATTATGTGATATATTTATAGAGCCAGTCGTTACAGATGTGGCGATACCTAGTACGTGTACTGTATGTGTGTATTTTTTTTCATTTTTTTTTCTTGTAAATTTTTTTCCTTTTTTAACTTGAAACTAAATTTTTTTATTGAAAACACATTTTTTTTACTTTTTTTTTAAACTTTATTTCTGTCCCACTCTGGGACTTCAACTTTTGGGGGTCTGATCCCCTCTGCAATGCATTACAATACATCTGTATTGTAATGCATTGCCTGTTAGTAGATTACACAGAGTAATACACTAACAGATTGCCTAGGAGACCCAGCCTGAGGCCGCAGCCTGGCTACCAGGGACTGCCGGACCCCTGCAGTGATCGGGCGGGCGCAGCTCCTGCACCCGCCCGATCAGCCCACCGTACATGTACAGTGGAATGCGTTCTGGCACAGCATCCCCCACCGTACATGCACAACATTTTGCGTTAAGGGGTTTATTTTCTCACTTCACCACACAACGACTAATAAGCCCCTTTTTTCCCCCCACTAATGCACAACAAAAAAAGGCTTTAGAACATATAACTGCGGCCGTGAACAGCAAATAATGCTTTTTTGCCACTAATAAATGCCAAAAAGGGCTTTAATTTTCTCCCTTCACCACACAACGGCTAATAAGCCGCCCCCCCCCCCCCCCCCACTAATACACAACAAAAAAGGCTTTAGTACATATATATATATAACTGCAGCACACAAGGGCTAATAAGACCCTAATAACAAGAACAGTTTGCTGGAATTACAGAGGTATTATCTATTGCAGATCGGAAATTAGCAGCAGTATAATGGCAATTTGGGTCCCCAGTCAGTGCAGCAAGGTGTAATAGGATTGTTCCTATTACCCAGGCTCTCACCTCCCCTACTGAACCCTGTTCTGCTTCAATACTGTGGAATCATTCCTCCCTATCATTTCCCTACACTTCTAATGCTCTTTCCCTGAACTTCTATTGAGCAAAATAAAAGTTTTCAAGTCTTTCCTAACACTGTCCCTAGCGCCTGCTAACATCTCTTCCTGCACTATGTACACTGAAAAATGGCTGAATCCAAGATGGCTGAGGCTTGTTATAGGGCTGTGACATAAAAGGGCTGGCAGCCTGCTGATTGGCTGCATGCATGGCATTGTAGGTGATCATTTGTTCCCAGAGTTCCTTGCTCCATGTCCTAACATGTGCAGCAGCCATTTAAAAAAAAATGTGACTCGTTACCACGAAGCGTGAGGAAATTAGGATTTGGTGCAAATCGAATAATTCCTGAAATTCGTATCGAATTCCACTTCGTCAGCTTCGATTTGCTCATCTCTAGAAATCACCATTCCTGCTTCTACTTAAATGCCCTACTTTCATGATATAATATCACTATAGCGTTAACTTTTTACATTTTCCATAAATTTCACTCGAAAGCCAAATATTCCTAACTTTTTGTTAGTACTGAATGTCCTCCCACTCTGAAACCCTCTCTGTGTGCCAGAGTAGAACAAAGAGTATCTCTCGATAAAGAGACAACCCTTTCAACTACATGTCACGAGGGTGTCAAGAGCCACGTCTGACTCTGTTATACCCGGGGTCAGGAAGTCGCAGCGGGTGGCTGCGCGCTCTATGTCTAAAGATCACGGTGTTTCTTAGTGTTTGTTTTCTGTGTTTGCCTTGCTATCCTTTTTGTCTCACTCAGGGATCCGTAGCTTCTCCTCCTCAGCTGTTTCTTGTCTGCCACTCCCAAACTCCTTATATTCTCCTCTCACACTTCTCTTGTTGCCAGTTATAGAGCTTTCTGCCTGGACATCTATACTGACCCACTGGAGCTGAGAATCTGGTTGTTGTTCCAGAGTGCTACCCTCCGGATCCCTGTTGGGCTTTTGTTGTCTCCTGTTGTTGCCCACCTGGGATTATATGTTTAGTTTGTATTGTCTGTCCTCCCCTTGGTGTTTTCCTCTAGAGCTAGTGGTGCGGACTAGTGTTCCCACCGCCCTGTTCACTATCAAGGGCTCATCCTAGGGAAAGCCAGGGTTTTAGGCACGTGATCGGAGTACGGGTGAGGAACCCGTCTAGGGACGACAGGGCAGCCAGGTGCCAGACGCAAGGTGAGTCAGGGGTCACCACCTTCCCTCTCACTAGGGCAGGGCCTCCCTCTGTTCCTCCCTCCGTGTCACGTATGTGACAGTTACGCCGATCGTGATACTACATGTCTGTATTTGTTCCCTGCTGTTAATTTGACACAATTTCTTTCCTGTGAGCTCCATAAGGGAACAAAAGCCAGCTGCCTGTTTAGGGTGAAGGTTCAAGGGACATACACTTAAATCATAGGCACTATAGGAAAACTCAGAATGGGATGTATGAATGTGCCATAGCAACAAAGTGTGCTAATAAATTTCATAATTAATTTTTATTTTTTATTTTTTATTAGCGCTACCTATGCCCTGCTCCTCTAATACTGTGACAGATTTGAATAATGACATTCTGACTGCTGGCACTATTAGTTGGACCTCACTGCATATTGCTATATATAAGCCCTATTTAATGTATTGGGAGATGTATACAGTATGTAACACCCTAGACCTGGGAGTACTACATTTAAAAAAATAGTTTTCAATTGTTTTATATTGTCATGTTATGTGTTACTTTGTATGTTTCTGGGTTGTTTTTTTCTAGCAAGATATGGATAGCAAGGGTTAACCAGGAATAGGAATAACCACACTGTTCCTCTCCTCTTGGTAAAAGTAGTAAAAGAGTAACCACAGAATGGAAAGGATACACAAGTCTAAAATCTTGCTCCTATATAGGGTTTTCCAGATAGATCATCTTATGTCAAGCCACAAGTGAAGTCTTGAGATGCTAGACAGCAGAATTAACCTATAATCAGTATCTAGAGACTGCTGCGAGGTGAGGGACTACGGCTAAGACACCCAGAACATCACTAAGCCAGCATGACCTAAGTTCTAAATTGCTGCCATTCAACCTGCCTCCATATCCTTACTGATGCCAGAGAAGTTTGCACTCCAAATCTGCAGCTATTGGATGTATTTGAAGTTATGTTCTACATTGCACTTAGTCAAAAGAACTGTTATATGTTTAATTCTAGCCTCATTCTTCAGTATTACATTTCCACTGCACCGATCCCCAGGGAGCAATGGCCTGAAGGAGTACACCATGACACAACACTCATCGGGGCCACTACCACTCCTATCCTTTACACTTCCTCCTCCGGGCTCACTGCATATACAGTGGGGCAAAAAAGTATTTAGTCAGCCACCAATTGTGCTCCTACTTAAAAGATGAGAGAGGCCTATAATTAAACTCAACTATGAGAGACATAATAAGAAAAAAAAAAAAAAAGTAAATCACATTGTCTGATTTTTAAAGAATTTATTTGCAAATTATGGTGGAAAATAAGTATTTGGTCAATAACAAAAGTTCATCTCAATACTTTGCTATATACCCTTTGTTGGCAATGACAGAGGTCAAACTTTTTCTGTAAGTCTTCACAAGGTTTTCACACACTGTTGCTGGTATTTTGGCCCGTTCCTACATGCAGATCTCTTCTAGAGCAGTGATGTTTTGGGGCTGTCACTGGGCAACACTTTCAACTCTCTCCAAAGGTTTTCTATGGCGTTGAGATGTGGAGACTGACTTGGCCACTCCAGGACCTTGAAATACTTCTTACGAAGCCACTCCTTTGTTGCCTGGGCAGTGTGTTTGGGATCATTGTCATGCTGAAAGACCCAGCCACATTTCATCTTCAATGCCCTTGCTGATGAAAGGAGGTTTTCACTCAAAATCTTAGGATACACATGACCCCATTCATTCTTTCCTTCACACGGATCAATCGGCCTGGTCCCTTTGCAGAAAAACAACCCCAAAGCATGATGTTTCCACCCCCATGCTTCACAGTAGGTATGGTGTTCTTTGGATGCAACTCAACACTCTTTCTCCTCCAAACACGACGAGTTGAGTTTTTACCAAAAAGTTCTACTTTGGTTTCATCTGACTATATGAAATTCTCCCAATCCTGTTCTGGATCATCCAAATGCTCTCTAGCAAACTTCAGACGGGCCCGGACATATACTAGCTTAAAGGATAACTGTTGTATATTTTTTTTTTTTGGGGGGGGGGGGGGAGTATTGGATTGTGGTGATTAATATCACCTTGGTGGCCCTATTTCAACTTTTCACTGTGTACTCAATTACCCCTTAATTCCACATTTTTGTTCCCTGTACTGCCTACTTTTACCTGTGCTTAAAATAGGGTTGCTAGGGATGGTCCGTCTATCTGTTGAAGGACGGAGAACGCAGAAGCACATTCCACAGTATTGAAGCAGAACAGGGTTCAGTAGGGGAGGTGAGAGCCTGGGTAATAGGAACAATCCTATTACACCTTGCTGCACTGACTGGGGACCAGGATTTGAGTCCCTGGCAGCGTAGTGTGTTACTGATGGTAGCCTTTGTGTCAGGGAACCAGGGGGGCCGTTTCGCATCAGGTTCGCAGGCGCGGGTGGCGGGCGCAGATAGCTCCCCCTCTTCCTCCTGACAGGACACCTGACGTCAGTGTGGCCAGTGCGCCTGCACGAGTCGGACGCCGGGTGCGCGGTACACAAGCCGCGTGCGCGGGGATACGAGCGTAGTGCACATGCTCCATTCTAGACCACAGGTGCTATTCAGGCTGAGGGAGGGCTTCAGCCTCCGTCACCGCCCTCAGCCTTATGATTGGCTTCTGACTAAGGAAGCCTCCTGGTTGCCCGGCAACCAGGGGGGCGGTCCTGGGTTCACTGTGTACTTAAAGCCAGTCAGAGCCTTGACTCATTGCTGAGTTATTCAACCTTATGGTGAACAACCAGCTCCCTCCTGTGAACCTGTTGTTTAATCTGACTTCCCAGCTACCGACTCCTTGCCTGTTTCCTCGATTACGATTTCTGCTGCCCGCCACGACCCGGAACTGGAATCGACTACCCGATTGGATTGACCTTTTTTGTACTACGCTAATTTTTTGAATTATTTCGTCCCTGCCAAAGGATTCCATACCTGATCCACTATTCCAGTCCTGACACTTTGTTACTTTGGTCCCAGTTCTCTGCAGGTCATTCACTAGGTCCCCCCCCCGTGTGGTTCTGGGATTTTTACTCACTGTTCTTGTGATCATTTTGACCCCACAGGGTGAGATCTTGCATGGAGCCCCAGATTGAGGGAGATCATCAGTGGTCTTGTATGTCTTCCATTTTCTAGAAATTGCTCCCACAGTTGATTTCTTCACACCAAGCTGCTTGCCTATTGCAGATTCAGTCTTCCCAGCCTGGTGCAGGTCTACAATTATGTTTCTGGTGTCCTTCAACAGCTCTTTGGTCTTGGCCATAGTGGAGTTTGGAGTGTGACTATTTGAGGTTGTGGACAGGTGTCTTTTAGACTGATAACAGGTTCAAATAGGTGCCATTATTACAGGTAATGAGTGAAGGACAGAGGAGCCTCTTAAAGAAGAAGTTACAGGTCTGTGCGAGCCAGAAATCTTGCTTGTTTGTAGGTGACCAAATACTTATTTTACCGAGGAATTTACCAATCAATTAGAAATCCTGCAATGTGATTTCCTGTATTCTTTCCCCCCATTCTGTCTCTCATAGTTGAAGTGTACCTATGATGAAAATTACAGGCCTCTCTCATCTTTTTAAGTGGGAGAACTTGCACAGTTTGCCCCACTGTAGATCTATATGCTGTAAATTCCCCCTTACTCCCCTGTATGCAGCAAATCGCACATGAGACCTGGCTTGCCAGCTACAAATACAATTGTTGGATGCTGAAGCTTCTCTTGCAAATAAGACATGTTAACACTTCAAAATAAAAAAAAAATACTCTTATTACACCCTATCAAATTTCATCCCCTTGCTTTTAAAGGGGAAACTAATTGACTGTTTTGGAGATACAGCCTCTTTTGTGAGGTCAAGCTAAGTATGGAATATGGGTAAAGGACATGTGTGGATCAGGAAATAAAGATTCATTAATCATGGTTACCGTAACAGATGTATCAAGGATGCAGTCCCACGTACCAACTGTACATAATGATTCAAACTTCTACAACCTCCCATCGACGAATTAAATGGTGAGATTTGTAACCACTTTGAATTCTAGGTGGAAAGAGATGAAGTTGACCCTGAATAAACTTTACAACCACTTCCCGACAGTCTCAGAATTTAAAAGATATTCTGGTATAAAGTAATTTGGAACTATTGAAGCCAGGGAGAATCTTTGATTCAATTGGTCCAAAATGGGGATGTGGGAAATGTGTGGCATGTTCTAACATCAATACTGCCACAGATTTATGTGACTCCACTGGTTCCCAAATGTATCACATCCTGTGGCATATTACTTGTACAACTAAATTGGTGGTATATTATGCGGTTTTCACTTGACCAAAAATTTATGTTAGTATGACCACCCATGACGTATGTGTTGGGGTAAGGGAACATGTTTGAGTTATAGTTGGCATGGAGGAGGCTGATGTGAACAGGTTAAAAACTATTCTGCAATATTTTAAAGGGGTTATCCAGGAATTAATATCATCAGGATAGCTCATTATTATCACACTGGTGGGGAAGGGGATCCGAATCCCGGCACCCCTGCCGATCAGCTGTTTGAGGGAACATCTACACTCTCTGATGGGTGCAGCCAGCTCCCAGCGGCTTTCCAAGCACAGTGCCGTACATTAGATAACGGATGTGCTTGGTATTGTAGCTCAGCCCATTTAGCTTGAATGGGGCTAAGCTGCAGCAAGGTCATGTGACGGATGTATGGTGTAGGAAGAGGCCGGGGCGCTCATGGATCGTTTTGAAAATGAAGACGGGAGACAGTTAAACTTTTTATATATTATTTTTTTTTTTTACTATTTAATTATTTTTCATTTGTGTATGTTTATTTTTTCATTCATTCATATCTTTTTTAATTACATTTATTTATTTATTTTCATAATAGTATATATGTTTTGTACTTTGGGCATATGGACTTTCCTTTAGTGGGGATCAAGCCAATCTTGATTGTACACTGGGCTTCGGGTAAGAGACCACCTAGGTCCAGTTATTGAATAAGAAATCTGCTCAATTTGGATTGCTAAGCTTTAGGTGACATTGCAAATAAAAAAATACACAGTAGACCTACAATTTATTATTGTTGGTTAAGGTATATGTGTGTCATGTTAGGCTACAGGGGGCTTAGAATTGACCGTTTTGGAATTTGGTCAATTGATAGCCATTGTAGAAATATATTGAATAGACATCAGGAGCATAGAAAATATGAATGGATGAGCGTTCATTATAATTCAGCACAAACAATGGACAGAAAGGTCATTCATTTCAAATTCAATGAAAAAAAATAAAGATATTATTCTGAAAAATGCCACAAGGCATAATGAAAGAGAAGAAAAAAGAAAGCATAAAAATTACGTGTGCCATAAGGCACATTAGAAATTAAAGGTTAACTTCTAATGACAACTTTAGGGAAGAGGTACAAACAAAGAAATCAATCTCAATTGGAGCAGACAATGTGCACAGGGATTTTTCAGCGTACTGTAATGTGTGTATCATGATTAAGTATTTAATGCTAGCCACATACACCAAGACATTGGTATCCATCATGTCATAAATTGTCATGGTCTTACCTCCTTGCTGTTCCCTTCGTTTGACATGTGCTGGCGGCCATCTTGGTTTCTGGGTTTTCTTGTAGCCTCCCACCCTGCGGCTCCTCCTTCCCACTGGGAGGAGCTGGATGCCCAGCTCATATATATAGGAGGTCTGTGGCTTCAGTTTCTTGCTTGGTCCTCCTGTGTTCACATGCTTCCAAGACTGCTGCTGCTTCTGGTTCCTGATCCTGGCCTCGTCTGACTACCCCGTTGGTTCCTGATTCCGGCTTCGTCTGACTACCCCGTTGGTTCCTGATTCCGGCTTCGTCTGACTACCCCGTTGGTTCCTGTTCCTGGCTTCGTCTGACTACCCTTCTGGTTCCTGACCTCTGTCTCCGCAAGACCCGGCTTTGGTTTAGCCATCCGTTCGGACTTTGCTTACGGCTTGCTCTTCAATAAAACCTTCTTATTTTCCACTTATCTCTTGTTGTACGTCTGGTTCATGGTTCCATGACATTAGGACCAAGCCATGAATTCTGACGGTACAGGGCCACCCTCGCTACCTACGCTGGTTGCCAGACTTGATCAGCAGGATCACCTGTTGGGTCGGTTCGCTGTGGCGTTGCAAACCCTGCTTGAACGCACGGCTCATTTAGCTTCCGTTGCCGATGGGTCGGTTGTCGCTCCTGGGCCCGCTCCTACTGCCGCTCCGGTTGTTGCGCCAGAGTCTACCCTGACACCTGTTGCTGCGCCTGTGGTGTTTCAGGGTATGACCGGTTCTGCCCCCCTTCCACAGCGCTTTGGGGGAGAGCCAACTCAGTGCCGAGGTTTCCTCAACCAGGTGGGCATTTACTTCGAGTTGCTGCCACATGCCTTTCCTACTGAGAGATCAAGGGTGGGCTTCTTGATCTCGCTGCTCTCGGACAAGGCCTTGGCCTGGGCCAGCCCTTTATGGGAGAACAACAATCCGGTGGTTGCCGAGTTTTCCGGTTTTGTTGCTTCTCTTCGGAAGGTATTCGATGTGCCGGCTCGTGCTGCCTCTGCTGCGAAGCTCCTTATGTCCATCAGACAGGGTTCACGATCCGTAGCTGAATACGCCATTGAGTTTCGTACCCTGGCAGCAGAGGTGGGCTGGAATAATGAGGCTCTGGTCGCTGCTTTCTCTCATGGTCTCTCGGATGCCTTGAAGGATGAGGTTGCAGCTAAGGACCTACCAGTGGAGCTCGAGTCTCTTATTTCTTTCCTGATTTTGATTGACACCAGACTCAGGCGTTGGTGGACTCTGGTGCTGGTGGTTTGTTCATGGATAGAGCGTTCGTTGCCGCCAATTCCATTCCTCTGCAGCCTCGAGGTTCCCCACTGGCTCTTGAGGCGATAGACGGCAGACCCCTTCTGCCGCCACACGTGACTCATGAGACCCTTCCAGTGGGGATAGCCATTGGTGCCGTTCACAGAGAGTCGGTCTGTCTCCAGGTTATTTCGTCTCCACACTACTCGGTGGTCTTGGGGTACCCCTGGCTCCAGAAGCATAATCCGACTTTCGATTGGAGATCGGTCGAGATCCTCTCGTGGTCACCGCAGTGTGGGGCTAGTTGCATCCATGGGCCTGTCAAGTTGCTGTGTACTTCCTCGGACTCTCTGTTGCCTCCTGAATACGAAGAGTACCGGGATGTATTCGATAAGGTGCGCGCGGTTGCCCTACCTCCGCACCGCCCATACGATTGTGCCATAGAGTTACAATCCGGTGCCGTTCCTCCTCGTGGCAAAGTCTATCCACTGTCGGTAGCGGAGAATGAGGCCATGGAGGAGTACGTGAGGGAGGCGCTTTCACGCGGACACATTCGCAAATCCTCGTCCCCGGCAGGGGCTGGATTTTTCTTTGTGAAAAAGAAGGGCGGCGAGTTGAGGCCTTGCATCGATTACAGGGGTCTCAATCGCATCACGATCAAGAACGCTTACCCGATACCCTTGATTTCCGAGCTGTTCGATCGCCTCAAAGGGGCCACGGTCTTTACCAAACTCGACCTGAGGGCGGCATATAACCTGGTAAGGATCAAGGCGGGCGATGAGTGGAAGACCGCGTTTAACACCAGGACCGGTCATTATGAATCCTTGGTTATGCCCTTTGGGTTGTGCAATGCGCCCGCAGTCTTCCAGGAATTCATCAACGATGTTTTCCGTGACCTGTTGCAGCAGTGTGTGGTGGTCTATTTGGATGACATCTTGGTATATTCTGCATCCATGGAGGCCCACATTCTGGATGTCAGACGAGTGTTGCAACGCTTACGAGAGAACAAGCTGTTCGGTAAGCTTGAGAAATGCGAATTTCACCGATCCCAGGTAACCTTCTTAGGTTACATCATTTCCGCTGAGGGGTTCTCCATGGATCCTGAGAAGGTTTCGGCTGTCTTACAGTGGCCCCAGCCCAGTGGGCTTCGTGCCCTGCAGCGCTTTTTGGGCTTCGCCAATTATTATCGGAAGTTCATCAGGGACTTTTCCATGCTAGCCAAGCCTCTCACGGATCTGACCAGGAAGGGCAGTAATCCTCAGGTCTGGCCGCTCGAGGCCATCCGAGCTTTTGAGACTCTAAAGTCCGCCTTTGTGTCGGCTCCGATTCTGTCGCATCCCAACCCTGGGTTGCCTTTTGTCCTCGAGGTGGACGCGTCTGAGACGGGAGTAGGCGCCCTCCTGTCTCAGCGTAGAACACCAGAGGGTCCTCTGCTTCCTTGTGGGTTTTACTCCCGGAAACTGTCTTCCGCGGAGTGCAACTATCAGATTGGTGACAGGGAGTTATTGGCCATCGTGCAGGCCCTTAAAGAATGGAGGCACTTGCTCGAGGGCTCGGTGGTTCCGGTTCTCATCCTGACGGACCACAAGAATCTGACCTACCTCTCTGAGGCCAAGAGATTGACACCACGTCAGGCCAGATGGGCTCTGTTCTTGTCACGTTTTAATTACGTGGTCTCCTACCTACCCGGCTCCAAGAACATCAGAGCGGATGCCTTATCACGGCAGTACTCCGAGCTGTCCGGGGAGGAGTCGATTCCGACTACGGTCATACCCCCGAATCAGATCCTGGCCGCTATTCGCACCAGCCTGACTTCTCCTCTGGGTGAGCAGATTTTGGTGGCTCAATCTGGTGCTCCCTCTGGGAGACCCAACGGCAGATGTTTTGTGCCTGAGGAGTTGCGCACTCGGTTGTTGCGAACCTACCATAACTCCAAGGCCGCGGGGCACCCTGGAAAGAATCAGCTGTCCTGGGCGGTTTCACGTCTGTTCTGGTGGCCTTCTCTACGTTCCGACATCGCCGCATATGTAGCGGCATGCTCCGTTTGTGCCCAGAGTAAGTCCCCTCGGCACCTTCCGTTGGGCCTTTTGCAACCCATAGCCACCGGGGAGCGTCCATGGTCACACCTGGGGATGGATTTCATTGTGGACCTCCCTGCATCCCGAGGCCATACGGTCATTCTCATGATTGTGGATCGGTTTTCCAAAATGTGCCACTGTGTTCCTCTCAAGAAGTTACCCTCTGCACAAGAGTTGGCCTCGATTTTTGCCAGGGAGGTCTTCCGGTTGCACGGTTTGCCCAAGGAGATTGTGTCGGATCGGGGGAGTCAGTTTGTGTCCAGGTTCTGGCGCGCCTTTTGCTCCCAGTTGGGGATTCATCTCTCTTTCTCCTCGGCCTACCACCCTCAGTCCAATGGGGCCGCAGAACGATCCAATCAGGCCTTGGAGCAATTCCTTCGTTGCTATGTCTCCGATCACCAAGACAATTGGGTTGACCTCCTGCCCTGGGCTGAGTTTGCCAGGAACACGGCGGTGAACTCTTCCTCTGGGACGTCTCCCTTCATGGCCAATTATGGGTTCCAACCTGCCGTGTTACCGGAGGTATTCTCTTCCCAGGATATTCCGGCTGTGGAGGATCACCTTTCCGTCCTACGTGCTTCTTGGGTACAGATCCAGAGGTCCCTTGAGGTCTCTGCGCAGCGCCAGAAACTCCAGGCTGATCGCAGACGAGCGCCCGCTCCTTCCTACCAGGTCGGAGACCGCGTATGGTTGTCCACCCGCAACCTCAACCTTCGAGTGCCCACTCCCAAGCTGGCGCCTCGCTTTGTTGGTCCCTTCCGAGTGCTTCGCAGGGTAAACCCGGTAGCCTATGCCCTTGCGCTTCCTCCTGGCATGCGGATCTCCAACGTGTTTCATGTCTCCCTGTTGAAGCCACTGGTGTGTAATCGTTTCACTTCCTCGATTCCTCGGCCTCGTCCGGTCCAAGTGGGCAATCGTGAGGAGTATGAGGTGAGCAATATCCTGGACTCACGCCTGGTCCGCGGCCGGGTGCAGTTTTTGGTCCATTGGCGTGGTTATGGTCCAGAGGAGCGTTCCTGGGTTCCCTCCGCAGATGTCCATGCTCCTGTCTTGCTCCGAGCCTTCCACGCACGCTTCCCTCAGAAACCGTTCCTTACTCCGCGGAGGAGGGGCCCTTGAGGGGGAGGTACTGTCATGGTCTTACCTCCTTGCTGTTCCCTTCGTTTGACATGTGCTGGCGGCCATCTTGGTTTCTGGGTTTTCTTGTAGCCTCCCACCCTGCGGCTCCTCCTTCCCACTGGGAGGAGCTGGATGCCCAGCTCATATATATAGGAGGTCTGTGGCTTCAGTTCCTTGCTTGGTCCTCCTGTGTTCACATGCTTCCAAGACTGCTGCTGCTTCTGGTTCCTGATCCTGGCCTCGTCTGACTACCCCGTTGGTTCCTGATTCCGGCTTCGTCTGACTACCCCGTTGGTTCCTGATTCCGGCTTCGTCTGACTACCCCGTTGGTTCCTGTTCCTGGCTTCGTCTGACTACCCTTCTGGTTCCTGACCTCTGTCTCCGCAAGACCCGGCTTTGGTTTAGCCATCCGTTCGGACTTTGCTTACGGCTTGCTCTTCAATAAAACCTTCTTATTTTCCACTTATCTCTTGTTGTACGTCTGGTTCATGGTTCCATGACATAAATAAAGAAGTCTTCATGAAACTCATTGGTTTGAATGCAGTGAACATTGCATCTATTGAAGGGGCCAATCTTGAAGGGGGGGTTCCAATCTTGAAATGTCATGGCAATGGTCAGTGGTGGCCCCACTCATTCTAAATACGAAGAGATAGATGTCTTTTTAGCAGTTTTCCTAAAAGGTGGCACTCCCTATGTAGGGAAAAGCAGTCACAGCAATTAGGCTAGGTTCACATCTGTGTCACCGTCAGATCCTCATTCACTATAATGTAATTCATGTGGTTTATGGCAAATATGGCAACTTTTTGGAGGAAAAATACCACTGCGTGCAAGCGTGTACAGTATACGATCAAGGGTGCACCTAGTCTATCTGCTGCCTGAAGAGAAAACTGACCCCCCCCCCATATTAAATCCTCCACTTAACCCCTTACCTCCACCCCTAGTGTTAAAGTCATACTTGAAAAACATTACATAGAGCGCTACAAAACATACAGGGTAATTCAGCACCACATACCTATTACATTCAGTGATTTCTCCACTGATGTAGATGTTCTCTTTCCCTTTTCTTCTCCATTCAGAGCAGACAGCCATGATGATTTCTTTTAGCTGTGTCTCGTCTCAGCTTTGGCACACAGACATAGTAGTTTCCTCCCCACCTTCTAAACACCCATCCTGCCACCCATAATACTTTTGCCCAGTGTACTCCCCAATACTATGCTGCAAAAACAGTCCCCCTGAAAATACTAGTACCACACAGATAGTGACCCCTTCAATAATTGTTACTGGAACACAGCACCCTAACTATAACTGTCCCCAGAATATACTTCCCCTGGCACTTATAGTGCATAAACATAGTGTGCGCCAAAAATGATTGTGCTAAGCTGATACTGTGCCAGGGTGTCCCCCACTCTAACAGTCCTCCCAAAAGTCCCACCTATAGCAATAATTCTCTGCCAGAGTGCACTATGTGGTAACAGTTCCTCCAATAGTAATAAAGTCCCTCATTTTGCCTCAGAAGTAATAATGCTCCTGTAGTGCCCATACTAGTAATCATGTTTTCTGTAGTCCCCCAGTAGTAACAAAGCCCACCATAATGCCCCAGTAGTCACAACTCCCCGTGTGCCAGTACAAAAATAATGTCCCCTTATGATGTTTGCCAGTAAAATAATTCTCCCTTACAATGTGTTCCAGTATAAAAATGCTCACAGTAAAACGAATGTCCCCATAGTGGCTCCCTTAGAATGTTTGTCAGTATAAAAACACCCCCTTATAATGTGTGCCAGTGCAAAAATGCTCCCTTATAAATGTGAGTCAGGACAAAAAAGTTACCCCCTTTCAGTGCCCACTGTAGAATGAATGTTCCCATAGTGGCCCCCTTTAATGTGTGCCAGCACAAAAATGGCCCTTTTTAGATCCTCCAATGTCCCCATAGTGCTTTCCCCCAGTTACAAAATAATGACCCCCCCCCAAATATCTCCCTTTATTCTTCTGGTCTGTGCCCTGAGTTGTATGCAGTCCGGCTCAGGGAGCGTGATGATGATGATGACACCGGCCTCTGATAGGCTACAGTCACTAGAACTAAAGCCTATTAGATGGAATTGTGGGGCAGGGAGACATCACTCCCTTGCTCTACTGCAGTTTCAATTGTATCACTGTTCTGAGAACAGCAATACAGTTGAATATGCAAAGATGAGCACTTATACAATAGAAGCGCTCATTGCCCATGGCCCTTCTTCTGGCCAAACTTTTCCCTACCTGGAGCCGCCTGCGGCAATCGCCTCACAGGGTGCATCCCTGTATACGATCACTGAGTCCAATAATGATTCCTGTTCACATAAGCCATACCAAGGGCTTATTTTTTGTGGGACAAGATGCATTTTTTAATGGCACCATTTAATTTACCATGTCTTGTATTGGTAAACGGGGGGAAAAAAATTCCGCCAAGGTTTTTGGGATTTTGACATTACAGCGTTCAATGTGTGCTAAAAATTATATGATGTCTTTATTCTGGGGCTCAATACAATTACGGTTTTATTACTTTCAAGAAAATTAAAACCTTGGCAAAATATAAAAATGTTCAATGCATTGCCATTTGCTGACAGCTATCATTGTTTTTTATATTTCAGTCTACAGAGCTGCATGAGGGCTTATTTTTTGCAGATCAAACAGTTGTTTTTATTGGCACCAATCGGTATATACAACTTTTTGATTACTGTTATTCAACTTTTTGGGGGTCAAGGTGAAAAATGGTAAATCACATGTTTTTATTGTTTTTACTGTTACAGCGTTTACCGCACAGGAAAGTTTTTTTTAATATTTAATAGTTCAGACATTTTTTAACACAGCAATAACTGATATTTTTATTTTGTATTGTTTATATATTTTATATGTAAAAATGGGAAAGGGCGGTGATTTACAAGTTTAATATTTTGTGGTTTTTTTCTTTTTTTACTTTAGAACTTTTAGACTCCTTAGTGGGCTAGAACCTAGGATCTTTTGATCTATTTTGGTGAATGGGATTCTGATATGCTGCCTGCTGAGCTATGATTTGTGCACAGCTTAGCAAGCAGCTTACCATGGCGGGCCTGGGAACTTCCAGTAGGACCCAGGCTATCATGGTAACCGATCAGAGCCCTGCAATTTCACTGCAGGGGCTCCAATAGGAAGGCAAAGGGAGCTGCATCCCTCTGTCTAACCTCACAGAGGCCGCGATCACTGTTGAATGAGGCATTGGAGTTAATTGACTGGTTATGGCATCATCTCCAATCCTGGTCATTGCAGCCAGGTGCATTCTGAGTTATACAGCTGGCCCCTGCCACCTATGGAGTGGGTTCAGCGCAGCAGCCTGCTCCATGCAATTTCCAACGCATAATGTTGTACATATACACTCACCTAAAAAATTATTAGGAACACCATACTAATTATTATTTGGACCCCCTTTTGCCTTCAGAACTGCCTTAATTCTACGTGGCATTGATTCAACAAGGTGCTGATAGCATTCTTTACAAATGTTGGCCCATATTGATAGGATAGCATCTTGCAGTTGATGGAGATTTGACGGATGCACATCCAGGGCACGAAGCTCCCGTTCCACCACATCCCAAAGATGCTCTATTGGGTTGAGATCTGGTGACTGTGTGGGCCATTTTAGTACAGTGAACTCATTGTCACGTTCAAGAAACCAATTTGAAATGATTTGAGCTTTGTGACATGGTGCATTATCCTGCTGGAAGTAGCCATCAGAGGATGGGTACATGGTGGTCATAAAAACAATGTTCAGGTAGCCCGTGGCATTTAAACGATGGCCAATTGGCACTAAGGGGCCTAAAGTGTGCCCAGAAAACATCCCCCATACCATTACACCACCACGACCAGCCTGCACAGTGGTAATAAGGCAAGATGGATACATGTTCTCATTCTGTTTACGCCAAATTCGGACCCTACCATTTGAATGTCTCAACAGAAATTGAGACTCATCAGACCAGGCAAGATTTTTCCAGTCTTCAAAAGTCCAATTTTGGCGAGCTCGTGCAAATTGTAGCCTCTTATTTGTAGTGGCGATGAGTGGTACCCGGTGGGGTCTTCTTCTGTTGTAGCCCATCCACCTCAAGGTTGTGCGTGTTGTGGCTTCACAAATGCTTTGCTGCATACCTCAGTTGTAACGAGTGGTTATTTCAGTCAACGTTGCTCTTCTATCAGCTTGAATCAGTCGGTCCATTCTCCTCTGACCTCTATCATCAACAAGGCATTTTCGCCCACAGGACTGCCGCATACTGGATGTTTTTCCCTTTTCACACCATTCTTTGTAAACCCTAGAAATGGTTGTGCGTGAAAATCCCAGTAACTGAGCAGATTGTGAAATACTCAGACCAGCCCGTCTGGCACCAACAACCATGCCACGCTCAAAATTGCTTAAATCACCTTTCTTTCCCATACCTCAGTTGTAACGAGTGGTTATTTCAGTCAACGTTGCTCTTCTATCAGCTTGAATCAGTCGGTCCATTCTCCTCTGACCTCTATCATCAACAAGGCATTTTCGCCCACAGGACTGCGGCATACTGGATGTTTTTCCCTTTTCACACCATTCTTTGTAAACCCTAGAAATGGTTGTGCGTGAAAATCCCAGTAACTGAGCAGATTGTGAAATACTCAGACCGGCCCGTCTGGCACCAACAACCATGCCACGCTCAAAATTGCTTAAATCACCTTTCTTTCCCATTCTGACATTCAGTTTGGAGTTCAGGAGATTGTCTTGACCAGGACCACAACCCTACATGCATTGAAGCAACTGCCATGTGATTGGTTGACTAGATAATCGCATTAATGAGAAATAGAACAGGTGTTCCTAATAATTCTTTAGGTGAGTGTATATTAAGGGGTTTATAACCGGTCCAAAAATTGTCCCTTTTTGGGAGGTAGCAACAGGTTTGGTGTCATTTTAAGAAAAATATATATTGTCCTGGAAAGTGAAGAATTAATGAATCTTATTTTACATTGTTTTGTAAAAAGGCATTTTTGGAAGCAGGTTTGTTAAGGTAGAGTGCTAAGCAGTAGCTGTACAGTATGCAACATAATGGACAAGGTAGGAGATGTGCCGCTATGTTTGGAGTAGTAGCAGCAGCTGAAACACAGCATGGAACATGATGGAGAAGGCAGGATATGTTGAGTTATTTTTTATGGTCAGTTGGACATAGTCTGCTATAGTACATAGTTGGAAACTGTGACACACTCCAATATTTCAGGTAGCGCAATATCAGCACCGGGATTAATATGGTGAATGATTTGCTGTAACTGTGAATTATGTGATGAAGATTGTGATGATTCACACAAATACATTTTTTTAGTTCTATAGCTTTAAATGCTGTCTGCAGCTTTAAATAGCATGGTTGCAAGAGTGCATGAGGCATCCTGATTGTTTGTAATTGTTAATGATGTTAATATTGGTCTGATTCACATTAATCTGACAAATGGCTGATAAAACTAGCCTCCCTGAGGCAGCCTGAAAGAGTTACACAATATTATACACTGATTTCTGTTTAGAAAACCTATCTGTCTGTGGATAATTATACATATACTGTAACTAGGTATTGTCTTCTCTTTCCTCTATCTAACAGCCATATTCTACTTCCAATGTACAAGCCCAGAAAAATATGGCAGATCCCAGCTGGGATCTTATCCACTTCAGCCCCGCTAGGTGAAACCCCCTTCATGACCAGAGCACTTTTTACACTTCGGCACTACACTACTTTCACCGTTTATCGCTCGGTCATGCAACTTACCATACAAATGAATTTTACCTCATTTTCTTCTTACTAATAGAGCTTTCATTTGGTGGTATTTCATTGCTGCTGGCATTTTTACTTTTTTTGTTATTAATCAAAATGTAACGATTTTTTTTGCAAAAAAATGACATTTTTCACTTTCAGCTGTAAAATTTTGCAAAAAAAACGACATCCATATATAAATTTTTCGCCAAATTTATTGTTCTACATGTCTTTGATAAAAAAAAAAATGTTTGGGCAAAAAAAAAAATGGTTTGGGTAAAAGTTATAGCATTTACAAACTATGGTACAAAAATGTGAATTTCCGCTTTTTGAAACAGCTCTGACTTTCTGAGCACCTGTCATGATTCCTGAGGTTCTACAATGCCCAAACAGTAGAAAACCCCCACAAATGACCCCATTTCGGAAAGTAGACACCCTAAGGTATTCGCTGATGGGCATAGTGAGTTCATAGAACTTTTTATTTTTTGTCACAAGTTAGCGGAAAATGATGATGATTTTATTTTTTTTATTTTTTTCTTACAAAGTCTCATATTCCACTAACTTGCGACAAAAAATAAAAAATTCTAGGAACTCGCCATGCCCCTCACGGAATACCTTGGGGTGTCTTCTTTCCAAAATGGGGTCACTTGTGGCGTAGTTATACTGCCCTGGCAATTTAGGGGCCCAAATGTGTGAGAAGAACTTTGCAATCAAAATGTGTAAAAAATGACCGGTGAAATCCAAAAGGTGCACTTTGGAATATGTGCCCCTTTGCCCACCTTGGCAGCAAAAAAGTGTGACACATCTGGTATCGCCGTACTCAGGAGAAGTTGGGGAATGTGTTTTGGGGTGTCATTTTACATATACCCATGCTGGATGAGAGAAATATCTTGGCAAAAGACAACTTTTCCCATTTTTTTATACAAAGTTGGCATTTGACCAAGATATTTTCTCGCCCAGCATGGGTATATGTAAAATGACACCCCAAAACACATTCCCCAACTTCTCCTGAGTACGGCGATACCAGATGTGTCGACACTTTTTTGCTGCCAAGGTGGGCAAAGGGGCACATATTCCAAAGTGCACCTTTCAGATTTTGCAGGCCATTTTTTACACATTTTGATTGCAAGGTACTTCTCACACATTTGGGCCCCTAAATTGCCAGGGCAGTATAACTACGCCACAAGTGACCCCATTTTGGAAAGAAGACACCCCAAGGTATTCATGAGGGGCACTGCGAGTTCCTAGAATTTTTTATTTTTTGTCACAAGTTAGCGGAAAATGATGATTTTTTTTTTTTTCTCTTTTTTCCTTACAAAGTCTCATATTCCACTAACTTGCGACAAAAAATAAAAAATTCTAGGAACTCGCCATGCCCCTCACGGAATACCTTGGGTGTCTTCTTTCCAAAATGGGGTCACTTGTGGCGTAGTTATACTGCCCTGGCAATTTAGGGGCCCATATGTGTGAGAAGTACTTTGCAATCAAAATCTGTAAAAAATGACCGGTGAAATCCGAAAGGTGCACTTTGGAATATGTGCCCCTTTGCCCACCTTGGCATCAAAAAAGTGTCACACATCTGGTATCGCCGTACTCAGGAGAAGTTGGGGAATGTGTTTTGGGGTGTCATTTTACATATACCCATGCTGGGTGAGAGAAATATCTTGGCAAAAGACAACTTTTCCCATTTTTTTTATACAAAGTTGGCATTTGACCAAGATATTTTTCTCACCCAGCATGGGTATATGTAAAATGACACCCCGAAACACATTCCCCAACTTCTCCTGAGTACGGCGATACCAGATGTGTGACACTTTTTTGCAGCCTAGATGCGCAAAGGGGCCCAAATTCCTTTTAGGAGGGCATTTTTAGACATTTGGATCCCAGACTTCTTCTCACGCTTTAGGGCCCCTAAAAAGCCAGGGCAGTATAAATACCCCACATGTGACCCCACTTTGGAAAGAAGACACCCCAAGGTATCCAATGAGGGGCCTGGCAAGTTCCTAGAAATTTTTTTTTTTTGCATAAGTTAGCGGAAATTGATTCTTTTTTTTTTTTCTCACAAAGTCTCACTTTCCGCTAACTTAGGACAAAAATTTAAATCTTTCATGGACTCAATATGCCCCTCAGCAAATACCTTGGGGTGTCTTCTTTCCAAAATGGGGTCAGTTGTGGGGTGTTTGTACTGCCCTGGCATTTGAGGGTCTCCGCAATCATTACATGTATGGCCAGCATTAGGAGTTTCTGCTATTCTCCTTATATTGAGCATACAGGTAATGAGATTTTTTTTTCCGTTCAGCCTCTGGGCTGAAAGAAAAAAATGAACGGCACAGATTTCTTCATTCGCATCGATCAATGTGGATGAAAAAATCTCTGCCAAAAAAAAAAATGGAGGGGAAAGGCTGTCTGCCAGGACATAGGAGCTCCGCCCTACATCCATACCCACTTAGCTCGTATGCCCTGGCAAACCAGATTTCTCCATTCACATCAATCGATGTGGATGAATAAATCATTGCCGGGATTTTTTATTTTTTTATATATATATATATACAAAGTGCTTGCCAAAGCATAGGAACGCCGCCTCCTCCTCAGCTCGTATGCCTCGGCAAACGTATCTGTCACTGCAGAGGAGAAAATCCCGTCTTGCAGCGCCGCATACACCGACTTGCGTGTAATCTGACAGCAGCGCAATGCTTCTGTCAGAATGCACATCGGTGCTGCAGCTAGTCAATCGGTTGGTCCACCTGGAAGGTAAAAAAAGAAAAAAAAAAAAAAAAGAAAAAACCAGGCCGCAACGCAATAATTTTATTAACTTTGCAACAGAACATATAAACTTTAACTTTTTTAACTGAACATTAACCTTTTTGCTTACTGGTGTGTTTTTTTTTTTTTTTTTTTTTTTTTTACCTTTATAGAACAAACCTCTCCTTCCCCATGGGTCAATGTGCAAAGCGCAAATCGCCCAAAGATGTGGCGAAGTGCGTTATGCACTTTGTCCCATGTGAAAGGAGACGTTTGCAGCAGCAGTGAGTGAATGGGCCCTAATAGCCCTGTGTGCCTATCCTGGTGAGATGATCCCTATGCTAATAGTGTACCTGTGAGTGGTACTTCCGGAAACACTCTCCAAAGCATAGGGCAGGGTGGTCCGGACAGTCAGGACAGAAATAGCGGGTGTCACGCCTTATTCCACTCCTGCTACAGACACGACATCTTTTTCGGGGTGACTGTTGGGTTGAGGTACCAGGAACGACATTGGGGAAATGTCGCTCGTGTAGACGGCTAACTACACTGGTGGTTGGGGCCACGGAACCTCCTGGATACAGGAGGTTCTCGATGATCTCTTCCTGAAATTTGAGGAAGGATCCAGTTCTCCCAGCCTTACTGTAGAGAACAAAACTATTGTACAGAGCCAATTGAATTAAATATACAGACACCTTCTTATACCAGCGTCTGGTGCGTCGGGAAACTAAATACGGAGACAACATCTGGTCATTGAAGTCGACCCCTCCCATGTGGAGGTTATAGTCGTGGACTGAGAGGGGCTTTTCAATGACACGGGTTGCTCGCTCAATTTGTATTGTCGTGTCTGCGTGAATGGAGGAGAGCATGTAAACGTCACGCTTGTCTCTCCATTTCACCGCGAGCAGTTCTTCGTTACACAGTGCGGCCCTCTGCCCCCTTGCAAGACGGGTGGTAACGAGCCGTTGGGGGAAGCCCGCGCGACTAGTTCGCGCGGTACCACAGGCGCCAATCCGTTCTAGAAACAAATGCCTAAAGAGGGCCACACTTGTGTAAAAATTGTCCACATAAAGATGGTACCCCTTGCCGAATAAGGGTGACACCAAGTCCCAAACTGTCTTCCCACTGCTCCCCAGGTAGTCAGGGCAACCGACCGGCTCCAGGGTCTGATCTTTTCCCTCATAGACCCGAAATTTGTGGGTATAGCCTGTGGCCCTTTCACAGAGCTTATACAATTTGACCCCATACCGGGCGCGCTTGCTTGGGATGTATTGTTTGAAGCCAAGGCGCCCGGTAAAATGTATCAGGGACTCGTCTATGCAGATGTTTTGCTCTGGGGTATAAATATCTGCAAATTTCTGGTTGAAATGGTCTATGAGGGGCCGAATTTTGTGGAGCCGGTCAAAAGCAGGGTGGCCCCTGGGACGGGAGGCGGTGTTGTCACTAAAGTGCAGGAACCGCAGGATGGCCTCAAAACGTGCCCTGGACATGGCAGCAGAGAACATGGGCATGTGATGAATCGGGTTCGTGGACCAATATGACCGCAATTCATGCTTTTTTGTCAGGCCCATGTTGAGGAGGAGGCCCAGAAAAGTTTTAAGTTCGGAAACTTGGACTGGTTTCCACCGGAAAGGCTGGGCATAAAAGCTTCCCGGGTTAGCGGTGATAAATTGTGTGGCATACCTGTTTGTTTCGGCCACAACTATGTCTAAAAGCTCCGCAGTCAAGAACAGCTCAAAAAATCCCAGGGCCGAACCGATCTGAGCCGTCTCAACCCGAACTCCAGACTGGGCAGTGAAAGGGAAAACTACAGGTGCGGCTGAAGTTGGGGACTGCCAATCAGGGTTTGCCAGCACCTCTGGGATTCTAGGGGCTCTACGGGCACGTCTTTGCGGTGGCTGCGACGGGGTCACTACTGCACGTGCCACCGTACCAGCTTCAACTGCCCTTCTGGTGCTCGCTACTTCACCAGGTTGTACGGCAGTGCTGGTACTAGGTCCAGGGAGGGCTGGGCTGCTGGTGTATGCCTCACCACGTAATCCGACAGCACCAGCCCCACTCTGCTGCTCTTGAAGCGGATCCTGCGCAACCTGCGGTCTAGCGACACGGGGCCGGGTACGCCTGGTGGTATCAGGGACCTCAGTCCTCCTCGTCCGAACTTTGGGTCAGAGAGCCACTGCTTTCTACAGGTTCGTATTCTGACCCGCTGGATTCATCAGATGAGGGTTCCCACTCCTCATCCGACTGGGTCAGAAGCCTGTAGGCCTCTTCAGAGGAATACCCCCTGTTAGACATGTGGGCAACTAAATTTAGGGGTATTCCCTGAGACTACCCAAGAAAAAAAAAGCAAGCCTGTCTTACAAAGGGGAGGCCTAGCGAAGTACCGGAGGCCGCTGCGGTTGATAAAAAATATCAAAACTGATTTTTTTATCGCCGCAGTGCGTGTAAAGTGAATGTGCAGTGATCAAAAAAAATATTTTTTTTGTCACTGCGGTGGGGCGGGTGTGGGCGAACGCACGTGTGGGCGACCGATCAGGCCTGATCGGGCAAACACTGCGTTTTGGGTGGAGGGCGAACTAAAGTGACACTAATACAATTATAGATCTGACCGTGATCAGTTTTGATCACTTCCAGATACTATAAAAGTACAAATGCTGATTAGCGATACGCTAATCAGCGAATAACGGACTGCGGTGCGGTGGGCTGGGCGCTAACTGATCGCTAACTACCTAACCAAGGGACCTAAACTATACCTAAAACCTAACGGTCAATAACAGTGAAAAAAAAAGTGACAGTTTGCACTGATCACTTTTTTCTTTTCACTTGTGATTGACAGGGGTGATCAAAGGGGTGATCAAAGGGTTAATTGGGGTTCAGGGGGGTGATCAGGGGCTATAGTGTAGTGTTTGGTGTACTCACTGTGAAGCCTGCTCCTCTGCTGGATCCAACCGACGAAAAGAACCAGCAGAGGAGCAGGCAGCCATATAACAGATCATATTTACTAATATGATCTGCTATCTGGCACTTTGATTGGATTTTTTAAAAATCAGCAACCTGCCAGCCACGATCATTGGCTGGCAGGTTGCTGACGAAATACTTCTGTGCGAAATGCCGGCGCGAACTGCGCATGCGCGCGCGCATAGTCGCGTCATCTCGCGTCTTGCGAGATGACGCGTATATGCGTGACTGTGCGCAGCGCTGCCACCTCCGGAACGCACATCTGCGTTAGGCGGTCCGGAGGTGGTTATATAATGCCTAGGACATGTCCAGTGAAACCACTGCTGTAGTCCCTCATGAGTGGCTGAGGCTGACTGCAAAGCATTGTGGGAAAGCATGGTGGGACAGGTTTATGTGACCCTCCTCCTTTATCTTCTCATCTTCCATGTATTCTGATATTTAAAATTGTGAACACCATTTTGAGTGATTAATAATGACAAATCCTAAAAACTTTGGACCAAAAGTTTTGGGTAAATGCGTATAAGATTAGAGATTTGTGTAGAATCGATCTGCTCATCTCTAATGACGTCCCATCAGAACCCCACATTGGTGTGCCACTATCCGCCCACTGCACTGTACATGTATGATGCAGCATGTGAAGGAGTTAATATCTGAAAGTAAATGCACCTTCTGTACCACAATTTGATGCACCAGAGGGGGTCACATGTAGCATACCAAATCACAGGGGAAACACGTGAGGCTTATGGTGGGCCGATGGGTGCAATAGTTCATGTACTCACGGTTAGCAGATGCCTCCCTGGGCTGGTGTACAGTGGATGGGAAGACAGCACGAAATCCTCTGGGGCACTCTCGGTTGCAAGGAACACCAGCCAGATGTTGGTTGAGGTGCTCTTGATGGTAATTGGTGTAAGGTGCTTTTGCGGCCGGGCCTCTGGTTCGTGACGCCAGCACCGTTAGGTGCAAATGTTGAGAGTAATAGTAAGAATGAGGAGTCGGTTGTTGTAAACCAGTTGAACATTTATTGAAGATTCAATAGTCTCTGGACAGTTGGTACAGTTCATCAATGGAAAGCGTTTTGCATAACACAAATAATAAGTATACTGGTAATCCTATTATCAGGTAGTGGAAGTTGTCAATGGAGGGATTCTTCTAATGATGATACTTTACAGGCAAGGATCCTGGTGGTAATCCCAAGTTCATGCTATAGCACTCTGGTACTTAAGTATGCTGATATGTATAGTTACTATGAGCTATCTTTTAAGGGTGATCTCCCTTGTGACAGGCAAACACAGCTGCTTCATTATTTGCAGGATACTCTTATAAATAGGTTTTTCTACTATGACCCGGAAGGCTTGTGGTCAAGGTCAATTCTGCGCCTTAACTGTTCATTTGTGTCCAGGAACTCGGAAAGCTACTCCTGGTCACTTGTGCTAATTAGGTCCATAAGCTAAGTTTAGCTGTTACCCACGCTAGGCTCTCTGCATCTTTGTACATAGATTCACTGTCTGGTGCTTGGTTGCTGTGGTTGTCTTCTGCAGGCTTGATCAGGGCCCAGAGTAAAGGAAAACAGCTACATGTTGATTTTAGCCTGTTTCTAACCTCCATGAACTTGCTTCTCCTCCTCTCACACTCCAACTTCAACTAACTAACTCCAACTTCCTGTCTAGACACACCCAAGCTACATATATTATGTGGTGCCAGCAATACCTAGGGGTGAGTGGGGGTAAATGACATTGCCAGTCTGATAAAAGTAAATACTATACAATGCAAATAAATATATATATATGGAAAAATGTGGCAGCACCAATTCACAGCATAGGTGGCGGGTGCTATGTCCAGGGGTGTCACTGCTTACCCACAAAATGTAGACTAAAATGGACAGCACATCCAGTAGAAAAAAAGTGGTAGTTTATTGAACCACAGTGGCAAAGTGAGGCGACGTTTTGGCTCAAAACACAGAGCCTTTCTCAAGGCTGCTCTGTGTTTTGAGCCGAAACGTCGCCTCACTTTGCCACTGTGGTTCAACAAACTACCACTTTTTTTCTACTGGATGTGCTGTCCGTTTTCTACACTCTGTTTAGCATGTTCTGCATACATATTCAGCATTCACATTCAGTACATAAAATGGAAAATGTACAGTAGGTGTTTATTAGTGTTGATCGAGCACCAAAGTGCTCGGGTGCTCTGGCCGAACACATCGGGATTCTCGGGTGCTCTACCGAGCACCCGAGTATAATGGAAGTCAATGGGTGAACCCGAGCATTAAACCAGGCACCCGCTGCTCTGAAGAAGGGAGGGTGCCTGGTTCATAGGAAAAGATCAGAAATTTATGGAAACACCACCAAAATGTTTTAGGAACAGCATGGGGAAGATGTCTGGATGCATCTTGGACTTCCAGGTCGCTGCTGGGAACGATGTTCAAGGAAACATCATGTCAATACACCCTTTGTTACACATAAAGGATGGCATCATACACAGCCTTGAAAAATTATGATTTTTGGCCTGCTGGTTACACTCAAAAACATTTGGAGCCTGCTGATCTGACCATCTAAAACATTATGGGCGAGAGCCTGCTGCTGCTTTGGTGACTCTAGATAACCTGGGGCCGATCGCACGTCCCTTTGACGGGGACGATCCATTTGGATGTCTGCCCTATCAACTTTTGATGTTATTTTCAGCTCAAACCATGGTGACAATGGGTAACAGTGAATCAGTGCTCGATTTCGGAGAGGGAGCCTGAGAAACTGCTACGTCTACAACATCCAAGCAAGGCAGCATGTGCGCAAATTACCTATTAGGCGTAATTAGGTGAGGGCTTGCAGGGGAGCTGACCCTCTAAAAGATTTTAGGTGCGGGCCTGCAGGGAAGCTGACCCTGTAAAAGATATTAGGTGAGGGCCTGTTGGTGAACTGACCCTCTAAAAGGTTGTAGGTAAGGGCCCGCAGGTGACCTGACCATCTAAAAGATTATATGCGAGGGCCTGCAGATGTGCTGACCCTGTAAAAGATTGTAGGTGAAGGCCTGCTGCTGAGCTGACCCTGGAAAACATTATATGCGAGGGCCTGCTGGTGAGCTGACCCTGTAAAAGATTTGAGGTGCGGGCCTGCTGGTGAGCTGACCCTGTAAAAGATTGTAGGTGAGGGCCTGCTGGTGAGCTGACCCTGTAAAAAATTATATGTGAGGGCCTGCTGGTGAGTAGTGATGGACGAACATCGGCCAGGACAATTGGACGATTCGCGAATGCGAAAGTTCGCAGCGGGCCCCATTCACTTTTATGGCAGGCAAACCTGAAAAACCTTCAGGTCATTATTGCAGCCACCAAATACTTACAAGAAGTGCACAAATCATCCCAAAACATGGACAGTGACAAACCAGTGGGGGATCAATGGCAAAAGTTCCCACAAAAAATATGTATTTTAATCAGGGGCCATTTTTATGCATCTTAAAGGGAAACTGTCAAAACATGTGGCCTGCTGTAGCCTAGAAAAATTTTATTTTTGGCCACGGGAGTACAGGCCCCAAAAATTAGGCATTCACCGGACAGAAAACATCAAGAGATTATGTGGCGGTCATTGGATATACATTTTACTGCAGGCCAGTACAAATAGATGTCAAATACATATGTTTAAAAGAACAAAAAATATAAAATTGGATTAAAAACATGACTAACAAAATCCCCCCTCTTGAAAAAAAAAACAAATGATAAAAGTTGAAATTCGATAACACGTGGTCATCGTCAACAGGTGTTGAATTTATCCGAGGTCCCAAACATTAGGCATTTACCGGACAGAAAAGAACAAATAATTATGTGGCTTGAGGTATATTAGAAGGTCATTCAATATACATTTTGCTGCAGGCCAGTGTAGTACAGGCCCCAAACATGGGGCATTCACCGGACAGAAAATAACAATTTGATAATGTGGCTGGAGGTATATTAGGCGGTCACCGTATAGCAATTTTACTGTAGGCCAGTTAGATTACAGGCCCCAAAAATGATGCTTTCAAGGTACATAAATTATCAAGTGATTATGTGGCCGGAGGTATATTAGATGGTCAATGGATATCAATTTTACTGCAGGACAGTGGACTACAGGCCCCAAAAATTACTTAATCACCGTACAGAAAAGCACAATTGATAATGTGTCTGGAGGTACATTAGGCCATCACCATATCACAATTTTACTGTTTGCCAGTTAGATTACAGGCTCCAAAATGTATGCATTCACCGTACATAAATGATCAAGTGATTATGTGGCTGGAGGTATATTAGACGGACATTCAGTAGTACAGGCCCCAAATATTAGATATTCACCAGACAGAAAATAACAAGTAATTATGTGGCTGGAGGTATTAGACGGTCATTAGAAATCAATTTTACTGCAGGCCAGTACAAATAGATGTCAAATACATATGTTTAAAAAAACTAAAAATATAAAATTGGATTAAAAACATGGCTAACAAAATCCCCCCTCTTAAAAAAACAAAAACAAATGATAATAGTTGAAATTAAATAACATGTGGTCATCACAGGTGTTGAATTCCTCCAAGGTCCCAAACATTAGGCATTCACCAGACAGAAAAGGCGTTTTATGCCGCTGTATTTACCTAAGACAGGGACCATTATTTGTTCTGGGTGGTGGCGGATATTTGTGGGCTGTCATGAGGAAATTCAATTAAACGTGTTCATCACAGGTGTTGAATTCCTCCGAGATCCATGCCTCTTTCATTTTTAGAATGTGAGGTGGTCCACACTGTTATGAGCTAGGCGAGTGCGCTTATGGATCATGATCCTCCCTGCTGCGTTGAACGTCCTTTCGGACAGGACACTTGACGAGGGGCAAGCCAGCAGTTTCATGGCAAATTGCGCTTCTCAGAGCGTCCACATTGGCCGTTAACCCGATCTAGTGGGACACCTGTCTGTCTAGGCGTTCCTGAGGCTGGATACGGAGGGCGGCTGTCGATGGGTTGGCTGCAAGAATGATATCATATCCGAAGTGACCAACACATCTTCAAACTGCCCTCTTCTTGCATGCGCTGTAGGATTGGTACTCGCAACTGTTTCTCTTTGGGTGGAAATTCCACTGCCAGCACCCGCAACAGCAGAATGCAATATCTCTTGCAGCAAGGCCTGTAAATGCTGCATTCTGACAGCCCTCTGTGATGCTATTAACATGTCCGTTAATTGGTGTTTGTACCAGGGTTCTAAGTACGTTGCCACACAGTACAGGTCCTTCCCCTTTATGCTTTTTATATGGGGGTCCCTCTTCAAACACTGGCACATAAAGGCCCCCATTTTCACTAAATTGGAAGCGGTGGAACGGCCTAGCTCTTGATCATCGCCCAGGAGAATGTCGTTCTCAGTCTCCCCCCCCCCCCCCCCCATCCACAGACAACACCAGGGGATCCCAGAAAAGTTTAAAGTCTGCTTTCTTGCTCCAAGAGCTGAAGAGCTCGTATAGGTAGTTGTTAACGGCACGTTTCTGCTGGCGAATCCTATCAAGCATATATAAGGTGGAGTTCCAGTGCATCGAGCAGTCACAAATCAGAGGTCTGACGGGCAAGTGATGTCGCTGCTAAATGTCAGCAAGGCGAGCCTAAGCACAGCATCGCAACGTCTCATCTGTCACGTCGAATAGGTTCTGGGGAGTTGGGAGATGCAGCGGAAAAGGTGGTAGCAGTGGAAATGGAGGAGTCAGCCAAGGAGGAGACGGAGGATGTCGTAGGAGGAGGAGAAGAAGAGGCAGGCCTGCATGCAATCCGTGGCGGTAACACCAAATCCACACGGATGCCACGGGTTGCATGCTTGACAGCCATCAGAAGGTTCACCCAGTGGGCAGTAAAAGTTATGTACATTCCCTGCCCGTGTTTGCTAGACCACGTGTCTGTGGTCAGATATATCTTGTCACCGACACTGTGTGCCAGAAATACATTCACTTGCCGTTGAACTTGACCATATAGCTCTGGAATGCCCTTCTGGGAGAAATATTTCCTTCTGGGGATCTTCCATTGCGGTGTGCCAATGGCTGAAAATTTTCTAAAAGCCTTTCCGAGTCCACCAATTTATATGGCAGTAGTTTGCGGGCTAGCATTTCCGACAAGCCATCGGTTGGCTATTGGGCAAGAGGATTATCCGGCATCATGATTTTTTTACGCTCAAACATTTGGGCCACGGAAGCCTGCCTTGTGCCAGATGAATGCGACAAAATGGAAGGTGGAGTGGAGGACGAATGGGAGGAGAGAGGAGAAGGAGAAGAGGCAGGACGTTGAGCACCAGGAGTGTGGCTATGTGAGTTCTGATGGCGTTGCTCCCACTGGGCTCAGTGATGGGAGGCCAGGTGCCTTCTTAAGGTGGTTGTCCCTAGGTGAGTGTTGGGCTTACCACGACTTATGCATTGACAGGACAGGCTGCAGATGTGAGCACTATTATCAGCAGCTGACAAGTTAAAAAAAAGCCCACACTGCGGAGCCATGTGCCGGTGTCCTGGGAGCGCAAGATGTGACCATGCATGGTGGATGGCTCGCTCCAGATATATTTGCAGTCTGCTTTTTGCTTCCTGTGCACTGTGAGTTCTGCCTACTTCTCCTCCTTCTCCTACCTATCTGCTACTCTGTCTCTCCCTCTGAACTACCCTCCTCTTTCTCTCTTGTGGGCACCCACATGACATCCATCGACACGTCATCATCGTCATCTTCACCACCACTGACATTAGAGAACTTGGAGTAGGCAGCAACAGCAGGGACCACCCTCCTTGGGCTGATCTGGGTACTGATGTCAGACCACTGGGTGGGGGCAGTTGCTACCTCCAATTCCTCATCCAATGCCAAGAATGACTGCGCATCGGTAAGATCTGGGAATCGATGGTAAAATAATTTGAGTGGAGAGGCTATGGTGGTGGTGGTGTCTTTGGGGGTGAACACAGTAGAGTGAGGAGGGTGCAGCTACAGAGGATGAGGAGGGTGCAGAAGCGGAAGGCTGAGTGAGCCACTCAACCAACTCTGGTGTATTGTAACACCCCAGAGTTTGACTACATGCCTCTACCCCGCTACTGTCTTCTAAGAGAAGGTATATTGTCATCTGATATGATTTTGCTCATGTCTTCACAACTGTGCATCTAAAACTATGTTAAAGGGAACCTGTCACCGGGATTTTGTGTATAGAGCTGAGGACATGGGTTGCTAGATGGCCGCTAGCACATCCGCAATACCTAGTCCTCATAGCTCTGTGTGCTTTTATTGTATCCAAAAAACTATTTGATACATATGCAAATTAACCTGAGATGAGTCCTGTCCCAGATTTATCTCAGGGACATGACTCATCTCCGGTTAATTTGCATATGTATCAAATTGTTTTAGTTTTTTTTACACAATAAAAGCACACAGAGCTATGGGGACTGGGTATTGCGGATGTGTTAGTGGCCATCTAGCATCCCATGTCCTCAGCTCTATACACAAAATCTCGGGTTACAGGTTCCCTTTAAATGTAAATTTCCTTGTAATTTTCCATGTTCACCAGCACTATATTAGCTAAATTGCTCTATATTCTTTTTTTTCGAATATTCGCTATATTGCTATATTGCTATAACTCCGCTTTTTTGAATATTCATAATATTCTAAAACAAGAATATATAGCAATATAGCGAATATTCAAAAAAAATTAATATAGAGCAATTTAGCTAATATAGTGCTATAATTTTTTTTTTATATAATTATATGGTTATTTTCTTCCAATCTGAACTTCAGATGAGAAAAAAATTTACAACTATTAGACAAAGAAGATTCTAGCACTATATTAGCTAAATTGCTCTATATTCTTTTTTTTTTTTTTTTTTTGAATATTCGCTATATTGCTATATATTCTTGTTTTAGAATTCCCTGAGAGCCTATCTGTGAGTAAAGTCCAGAGACCTAGGAGAAGCCATATTCCTCCTCAGCTAGTCAGTCCCCTTAAAGCAGAAGATAAAGAGAAGTGAAGAAGCTAAATTCCTGCCACAGTTACAGAGCTAACAAGCAGACCTCTTTTCCTGCAAGCTCCAGATTTATAGTGCAGAAGATTTATTCCTGCCAACCATTGCCAAAACCTGCTGGGACCAAAGACAAAAGCTGCATTCTGTTTGGATTCAAGTTATCATCAGTAAAGAAAAGTTTGAACTTCATCTAAAGGTCTGGACTTCATTTTCTGCTGCAAAATTCCTCTATTACTCCTACTATCACTACACTCAATTTATTGCAAGTGAGCCAGGAGTCCAGCCGTACCCAGGTAGGGGACACCGTTGACACCATTATCACCACCTATAGAGACATTATAGGCCATTACACCACTCTGGTATTCCTAACCTGGGATGTGCGTTATAACACCTTGGGAGGGCCCTGTGATGTTACCCTGCGCACGCTGCAATTGGCATCAGGAACAAACTATAGACTATTAAACACCCATATCCTGACCCACTGCATAAGTGGCGTCAGTGCGTACCCTGTTCCTGGTCACTGCATAATCGCACGCACCTTCTCCAACTTCCCACTTAGGCTCCGGCCTGGTGCACCTGCCCAACCCCTAACACCCCTGCGGAATGGCCTGCCTCTTCCTCTGCCTGTCATTTTCAAAATGACCCTGTGACAAAGTCCCTATAGAAGAGCAGTATTTGTGTTGAAGCAGGTATATAGAACCCCTTAATCAGTTTTTTGGGGGCAACTGGTATATTACACCAGTTGCAATTAGTTGTTCTAATGACGTTTGTCTCTCTATATAGCTGCAGTACCTAAGCAGAACCGCACACAAATGTTGCACTATACAAATGCACTATATAGAAATTATATTCTAGGTATATCGCACCCCTGCCTCAATCAGATTTTTTTTGGGGGGAACTGGTATATCACACCAGTTGCAGTTATTTGTTCCAATGTCGTTTGTCCCTCTGTGTAGCTACGGTATCTCAGTAGAACCGCACACAACTGCTGCACAAAACAAATGCACTATAATATACTTTCTATGTTAGAAAGTATATTATAAGTAGGGATGAGCGAACTCGAACTGTATAGTTCGGGTTCGTACCGAATTTTGGGGTGTCCGTGACACGGACCCGAACCCGGACATTTTCGTAAAAGTCCGGGTTCGGTGTTCGTCGCTTTCTTCGCGCTTTTGTGACGCTTTCTTGGCGCTTTTTGAAAGGCTGCAAAGCAGCCAATCAACAAGCGTCATACTACTTGCCCCAAGAGGCCATCACAGCCATGCCTACTATTGGCATGGCTGTGATTGGCCAGAGCACCATGTGACCCAGCCTCTATTTAAGCTGGAGTCACATAGCGCCGCCCGTCACTCTGCTCTGATTAGCGTAGGGAGAGGTTGCGGCTGCGACAGTAGGGCGAGATTAGGCAGATTAACTCCTCCAAAGGACTTGATTAACTGATCGATCTGCAGCTGTGGATCATTGAGCTGCTGATCCTCAATTGCTCACTGTTTTTAGGCTGCCCAGACCGTTTGTCAGTCACATTTTTCTGGGGTGATCGGCGGCCATTTTGTGTCTTGTGGTGCGCCAGCACAAGCTGCGACCAAGTGCATTTAACCCTCAATGGTGTGGTTGTTTTTTGGCTAAAGCCTACATCAGGGTGAAGCTGTCACACCAAGTGCATTTAACCAGCAATAGTCTGTTTATTTTTTGGCCATATACTACATCAGGGGCAAGCTGCGCCTGTCACCAAGTGCATTTAACCCTCAATGGTGCGTTTGTTTTTTGGCTAAAGCCTACATCAGGGTGAAGCTGTCACACCAAGTGCATTTAACCAGCAATAGTCTGTTTATTTTTTGGCCATATACTACATCAGGGGCAAGCTGCGCCCGTCACCAAGTGCATTTAACCCTCAGTAGTGTGGTTGGTCAAGCTATCACACCAAGTGCATTTAACCAGCAATAGTCTGTTCATTTTTTGGCCATATACTAAATCAGGGGCAAGCTGCGCCCGTCACCAAGTGCATTTAACCAGCAATAGTCTGTTCATTTTTTGGCCATATACTACATCAGGGGCAAGCTGCGCCTGTCACCAAGTGCATTTAACCCTCAATGGTGCGTTTGTTTTTTGGCTAAAGCCTACATCAGGGTGAAGCTGTCACACCAAGTGCATTTAACCAGCAATAGTCTGTTTATTTTTTGGCCATATACTACATCAGGGGCAAGCTGCGCCCGTCACCAAGTGCATTTAACCCTCAGTAGTGTGGTTGGTCAAGCTATCACACCAAGTGCATTTAACCAGCAATAGTCTGTTCATTTTTTGGCCATATACTAAATCAGGGGCAAGCTGCGCCCGTCACCAAGTGCATTTAACCAGCAATAGTCTGTTCATTTTTTGGCCATATACTACATCAGGGGCAAGCTGCGCCCGTCACCAAGTGCATTTAACCCTCAGTAGTGTGGTTGGTCAAGCTGTGACACCAAGTGCATTTAACCAGCAATAGTCTGTTCATTTTTTGGCCATATACTACATCAGGGGCAAGCTGCGCCCATCACCAAGTGCATTTAACCAGCAATAGTGTGGTTATTTTTTGGCCATATCCCAGTCTAATTCTGTCACTAAATCCATACCGGTCACCCAGCGCCTAAATACTAGGCCTCAAATTTATATCCCGCTAAATCTCTCGTTACCGCTGTCCTGTTGTGGCTGGGAAAGTTATTTAGTGTCCGTCAAAGCACATTTTTTGTTCTGGGTTGAAATACAATTCCCAATTTAGCAATTTAAAAATTTAGTGGTTTCTGCTGTATCAGAGCTATTTGAAATCTATCCCTAAAAGGGTATATAATATTCAAGGTGCACATAGGGTCATTCAGAATAACTTCACACACC
This sequence comes from Bufo gargarizans, assembly GCF_014858855.1. Classification (NCBI taxonomy): domain Eukaryota; kingdom Metazoa; phylum Chordata; class Amphibia; order Anura; family Bufonidae; genus Bufo; species Bufo gargarizans. The sequence goes on along the minus strand of NC_058081.1, from coordinate 472,896,831 downwards.
CGCTACTGTGCATTTCCAAGTCTAATTCTGTCACTAAACCCATACCTGTCACCCAGCGCCTAAATACTAGGCCTCAAATTCATATCCAGCTAAATCTGTCGTTAGTGCTGTAGCTGGGCGAGTTATTTAGTGTCCGTTCAAGCACATTTCTTGTTCTGGGTTGAAATACAATTCCCAATTTAGCAATTTCATAATTTAGTGGTTTCTGCTATATCAGAGCTATTTGAAATCTATCCCTAAAAGGGTAGATCATATTGAAGGTGCACATAGGGACATTCAGAATAACTTCACACACCCGCTACTGTGCATTTCCAAGTCTAATTCTGTCACTAAACCCATACCTGTCACCCAGCGCCTAAATACTAGGCCTCAAATTTATATCCAGCTAAATCTGTCCTTAGTGCTGTAGCTGGGCGAGTTATTTAGTGTCCGTTCAAGCACATTTCTTGTTCTGGGTTGAAATACAATTCCCAATTTAGCAATTTCATAATTTAGTGGTTTCTGCTATATCAGAGCTATTTGAAATCTATCCCTAAAAGGGTATATAATATTCAAGGTGCACATTGGGTCATTCAGAATAACTTCACACACACCCGCTACTGTGTATTTCCAAGTCTAATTCTGTCACTAAACCCATACCTGTCACCCAGCGCCTAAATACTAGGCCTCAAATTTATATCCAGCTAAATCTGTCCTTAGTGCTGTAGCTGGGCGAGTTATTTAGTGTCCGTTCAAGCACATTTCTTGTTCTGGGTTGAAATACAATTCCCAATTTAGCAATTTCATAATTTAGTGGTTTCTGCTATATCAGAGCTATTTGAAATCTATCCCTAAAAGGGTAGATCATATTGAAGGTGCACATAGGGACATTCAGAATAACTTCACACACCCGCTACTGTGCATTTCCAAGTCTAATTCTGTCACTAAACCCATACCTGTCACCCAGCGCCTAAATACTAGGCCTCAAATTTATATCCAGCTAAATCTGTCCTTAGTGCTGTAGCTGGGCGAGTTATTTAGTGTCCGTTCAAGCACATTTCTTGTTCTGGGTTGAAATACAATTCCCAATTTAGCAATTTCATAATTTAGTGGTTTCTGCTATATCAGAGCTATTTGAAATCTATCCCTAAAAGGGTATATAATATTCAAGGTGCACATTGGGTCATTCAGAATAACTTCACACACACCCGCTACTGTGTATTTCCAAGTCTAATTCTGTCACTAAACCCATACCTGTCACCCAGCGCCTAAATACTAGGCCTCAAATTTATATCCTGCTAAATCTCTCGTTAACGCTGTCCTGTTGTGGCTGGGAAAGTTATTTAGTGTCCGTCAAAGCACATTTTTTGTTCTGGGTTGAAATACAATTCCCAATTTAGCAATTTCATAATTTAGTGGTTTCTGCTATATCAGAGCTATTTGAAATCTATCCCTAAAAGGGTATATAATATTCAAGGTGCACATTGGGTCATTCAGAATAACTTCACACACACCCGCTACTGTGTATTTCCAAGTCTAATTCTGTCACTAAACCCATACCTGTCACCCAGCGCCTAAATACTAGGCCTCAAATTTATATCCAGCTAAATCTGTCCTTAGTGCTGTAGCTGGGCGAGTTATTTAGTGTCCGTTCAAGCACATTTCTTGTTCTGGGTTGAAATACAATTCCCAATTTAGCAATTTCATAATTTAGTGGTTTCTGCTATATCAGAGCTATTTGAAATCTATCCCTAAAAGGGTAGATCATATTGAAGGTGCACATAGGGACATTCAGAATAACTTCACACACCCGCTACTGTGCATTTCCAAGTCTAATTCTGTCACTAAACCCATACCTGTCACCCAGCGCCTAAATACTAGGCCTCAAATTTATATCCAGCTAAATCTGTCCTTAGTGCTGTAGCTGGGCGAGTTATTTAGTGTCCGTTCAAGCACATTTCTTGTTCTGGGTTGAAATACAATTCCCAATTTAGCAATTTCATAATTTAGTGGTTTCTGCTATATCAGAGCTATTTGAAATCTATCCCTAAAAGGGTATATAATATTCAAGGTGCACATTGGGTCATTCAGAATAACTTCACACACACCCGCTACTATGTATTTCCAAGTCTAATTCTGTCACTAAACCCATACCTGTCACCCAGCGCCTAAATACTAGGCCTCAAATTTATATCCAGCTAAATCTGTCCTTAGTGCTGTAGCTGGGCGAGTTATTTAGTGTCCGTTCAAGCACATTTCTTGTTCTGGGTTGAAATACAATTCCCAATTTAGCAATTTCATAATTTAGTGGTTTCTGCTATATCAGAGCTATTTAAAATCTAACCCTAAAAGGGTAGATCATATTGAAGGTGCACATAGGGACATTCAGAATAACTTCACACACCCGCTACTGTGCATTTCCAAGTCTAATTCTGTCACTAAACCCATACCTGTCACCCAGCGCCTAAATACTAGGCCTCAAATTTATATCCAGCTAAATCTGTCCTTAGTGCTGTAGCTGGGCGAGTTATTTAGTGTCCGTTCAAGCACATTTCTTGTTCTGGGTTGAAATACAATTCCCAATTTAGCAATTTCATAATTTAGTGGTTTCTGCTATATCAGAGCTATTTGAAATCTATCCCTAAAAGGGTATATAATATTCAAGGTGCACATTGGGTCATTCAGAATAACTTCACACACACCCGCTACTGTGTATTTCCAAGTCTAATTCTGTCACTAAACCCATACCTGTCACCCAGCGCCTAAATACTAGGCCTCAAATTTATATCCTGCTAAATCTCTCGTTAACGCTGTCCTGTTGTGGCTGGGAAAGTTATTTAGTGTCCGTCAAAGCACATTTTTTGTTCTGGGTTGAAATACAATTCCCAATTTAGCAATTTCATAATTTAGTGGTTTCTGCTATATCAGAGCTATTTGAAATCTATCCCTAAAAGGGTATATAATATTCAAGGTGCACATTGGGTCATTCAGAATAACTTCACACACACCCGCTACTGTGTATTTCCAAGTCTAATTCTGTCACTAAACCCATACCTGTCACCCAGCGCCTAAATACTAGGCCTCAAATTTATATCCAGCTAAATCTGTCCTTAGTGCTGTAGCTGGGCGAGTTATTTAGTGTCCGTTCAAGCACATTTCTTGTTCTGGTCTGAAATACAATTCCCAATTTAGCAATTTCATAATTTAGTGGTTTCTGCTATATCAGAGCTATTTGAAATCTATCCCTAAAAGGGTAGATCATATTGAAGGTGCACATAGGGACATTCAGAATAACTTCACACACCCGCTACTGTGCATTTCCAAGTCTAATTCTGTCACTAAACCCATACCTGTCACCCAGCGCCTAAATACTAGGCCTCAAATTTATATCCAGCTAAATCTGTCCTTAGTGCTGTAGCTGGGCGAGTTATTTAGTGTCCGTTCAAGCACATTTCTTGTTCTGGGTTGAAATACAATTCCCAATTTAGCAATTTCATAATTTAGTGGTTTCTGCTATATCAGAGCTATTTGAAATCTATCCCTAAAAGGGTATATAATATTCAAGGTGCACATTGGGTCATTCAGAATAACTTCACACACACCCGCTACTGTGTATTTCCAAGTCTAATTCTGTCACTAAACCCATACCTGTCACCCAGCGCCTAAATACTAGGCCTCAAATTTATATCCTGCTAAATCTCTCGTTAACGCTGTCCTGTTGTGGCTGGGAAAGTTATTTAGTGTCCGTCAAAGCACATTTTTTGTTCTGGGTTGAAATACAATTCCCAATTTAGCAATTTCATAATTTAGTGGTTTCTGCTATATCAGAGCTATTTGAAATCTATCCCTAAAAGGGTATATAATATTCAAGGTGCACATTGGGTCATTCAGAATAACTTCACACACACACGCTTCTGTGCATTTCCAAGTCTAATTCTGTCACTAAATCCATACCGGTCACCCAGCGCCTAAATACTAGGCCTCAAATTTATATCCCGCTGAATTTGAATACAATACATTGGGCCAAATAATATATTTGTTGTTGTGGTGAACCATAACAATGAGAAAAACATCTAGTAAGGGACGCGGACGTGGACATGGTCGTGGTGGTGTTAGTGGACCCTCTGGTGCTGGGAGAGGACGTGGCCGTTCTGCCACATCCACACGTCCTAGTGTACCAACTATCTCAGGTCCCAGTAGCCGCCAGAATTTACAGCGATATATGGTGGGGCCCAATGCCGTTCTAAGGATGGTAAGGCCTGAGCAGGTACAGGCATTAGTCAATTGGGTGGCCGACAGTGGATCCAGCACGTTCACATTATCTCCCACCCAGTCTTCTGCAGAAAGCGCACAGATGGCGCCTGAAAACCAACCCCATCAGTCTGTCACATCACCCCCATGCATACCAGGGAAACTGTCTCAGCCTCAAGTTATGCAGCAGTCTCTTATGCTGTTTGAAGACTCCGCTGGCAGGGTTTCCCAAGGGCATCCACCTAGCCCTTCCCCAGCGGTGAAAGACATAGAATGCACTGACGCACAACCACTTATGTTTCCTGATGATGAGGACATGGGAATACCACCTCAGCATGTCTCTGATGATGACGAAACACAGGTGCCAACTGCTGCGTCTTTCTGCAGTGTGCAGACTGAACAGGAGGTCAGGGATCAAGACTGGGTGGAAGACGATGCAGGGGACGATGAGGTCCTAGACCCCACATGGAATGAAGGTCGTGCCACTGACTTTCACAGTTCGGAGGAAGAGGCAGTGGTGAGACCGAGCCAACAGCGTAGCAAAAGAGGGAGCAGTGGGCAAAAGCAGAACACCCGCCGCCAAGAGACTCCGCCTGCTACTGACCGCCGCCATCTGGGACCGAGCACCCCAAAGGCAGCTTCAAGGAGTTCCCTGGCATGGCACTTCTTCAAACAATGTGCTGACGACAAGACCCGAGTGGTTTGCACGCTGTGCCATCAGAGCCTGAAGCGAGGCATTAACGTTCTGAACCTGAGCACAACCTGCATGACCAGGCACCTGCATGCAAAGCATGAACTGCAGTGGAGTAAACACCTTAAAACCAAGGAAGTCACTCAGGCTCCCCCTGCTACCTCTTCTGCTGCTGCCGCCTCGGCCTATTCTGCTGCTGCCGCCTCGGCCTCTTCCTCCGCCTCTGGAGGAACGTTGGCACCTGCCGCCCAGCAAACAGGGGATGTACCACCAACACCACCACCACCACCTCCGTCACCAAGCGTCTCAACCATGTCACACGCCAGCGTTCAGCTCTCCATCTCACAAACATTTGATAGAAAGCGTAAATTCCCACCTAGCCACCCTCGATCCCTGGCCCTGAATGCCAGCATTTCTAAACTACTGGCCTATGAAATGCTGTCATTTAGGCTGGTGGACACAGACAGCTTCAAACAGCTCATGTCGCTTGCTGTCCCACAGTATGTTGTTCCCAGCCGGCACTACTTCTCCAAGAGAGCCGTGCCTTCCCTGCACAACCAAGTATCCGATAAAATCAAGTGTGCACTGCGCAACGCCATCTGTAGCAAGGTCCACCTAACCACAGATACGTGGACCAGTAAGCACGGCCAGGGACGCTATATCTCCCTAACTGCACACTGGGTAAATGTAGTGGCAGCTGGGCCCCAGGCGGAGAGCTGTTTGGCGCACGTCCTTCCGCCGCCAAGGATCGCAGGGCAACATTCTTTGCCTCCTGTTGCCACCTCCTCCTTCTCGGCTTCCTCCTCCTCTTCTTCCACCTGCTCATCCAGTCAGCCACACACCTTCACCACCAACTTCAGCACAGCCCGGGGTAAACGTCAGCAGGCCATTCTGAAACTCATATGTTTGGGGGACAGGCCCCACACCGCACAGGAGTTGTGGCGGGGTATTGAACAACAGACCGACGAGTGGTTGCTGCCGGTGAGCCTCAAGCCCGGCCTGGTGGTGTGTGATAATGGGCGAAATCTCGTTGCAGCTCTGGGACTAGCCAATTTGACGCACATCCCTTGCTTGGCGCATGTGCTGAATTTGGTGGTGCAGAAGTTCATTCACAACTACCCCGACATGTCAGAGCTGCTGCATAAAGTGCGGGCCGTCTGTTCGCGCTTCCGGCGTTCACATCCTGCTGCTGCTCGCCTGTCTGCGCTACAGCGTAACTTCGGCCTTCCCGCTCACCGCCTCATATGCGACGTGCCCACCAGGTGGAACTCCACCTTGCACATGCTGGACAGACTGTGCGAGCAGCAGCAGGCCATAGTGGAGTTTCAGCTGCAGCACACACGGGTCAGTCGCACTACAGAACAGCACCACTTCACCACCAATGACTGGGCCTCCATGCGAGACCTGTGTGCCCTGTTGCGCTGTTTCGAGTACTCCACCAACATGGCCAGTGGCGATGACACCGTTATCAGCGTTACAATACCACTTCTATGTCTCCTTGAGAAAACACTTAGGGCGATGATGGAAGAGGAGGTGGCCCAGGAGGAGGAGGAGGAGGAGGAAGAGGGGTCATTTTTAGCACTTTCAGGCCAGTCTCTTCGAAGTGACTCAGAGGGAGGTTTTTGGCAACAGCAGAGGCCAGGTACAAATGTGGCCAGCCAGGGCCCACTACTGGAGGACGAGGAGGACGAGGATGAGGAGGAGGTGGAGGAGGATGAGGATGAAGCATGGTCACAGCGGGGTGGCACCCAACGCAGCTCGGGTCCATCACTGGTGCGTGGCTGGGGGGAAAGGCAGGACGATGACGATACGCCTCCCACAGAGGACAGCTTGTCCTTACCCCTGGGCAGCCTGGCACACATGAGCGACTACATGCTGCAGTGCCTGCGCAACGACAGCAGAGTTGCCCACATTTTAACCTGTGCGGACTACTGGGTTGCCACCCTGCTGGATCCACGCTACAAAGACAATGTGCCCACCTTACTTCCTGCACTGGAGCGTGATAGGAAGATGCGCGAGTACAAGCGCACGTTGGTAGACGCGCTACTGAGAGCATTCCCAAATGTCACAGGGGAACAAGTGGAAGCCCAAGGCCAAGGCAGAGGAGGAGCAAGAGGTCGCCAAGGCAGCTGTGTCACGGCCAGCTCCTCTGAGGGCAGGGTTAGCATGGCAGAGATGTGGAAAACTTTTGTCAACACGCCACAGCTAACTGCACCACCACCTGATACGCAACGTGTTAGCAGGAGGCAACATTTCACTAACATGGTGGAACAGTACGTGTGCACACCAATCCACGTACTGACTGATGGTTCGGCCCCATTCAACTTCTGGGTCTCTAAATTGTCCACGTGGCCAGAGCTAGCCTTTTATGCCTTGGAGGTGCTGGCCTGCCCGGCAGCCAGCGTTTTGTCTGAACGTGTATTCAGCACGGCAGGGGGCGTCATTACAGACAAACGCAGCCGCCTGTCTACAGCCAATGTGGACAAGCTGACGTTCATAAAAATGAACCAGGCATGGATCCCACAGGACCTGTCTGTCCCTTGTCCAGATTAGACATTAACTACCTCCCCATAACCATATATTATTGGACTCCAGGGCACTTCCTCATTCAATCCTATTTTTATTTTCATTTTACCATTATATTGCGAGGCTACCCAAAGTTGAATGAACCTCTCCTCTGCCTGTGTGCTAGGCCTAAATATATGCCAATGGACTGTTGCAGTGGTGGCTGACATGAAGCCTGATTCTCTGCTATGACATGCAGACTAATTCTCTGCTGACATGAAGCCAGATTGTCTGTTACGGGACCTCTCTCCTCTGCCTGGGTGCTGGGCCTAAATTTATGACAATGGACTGTTGCAGTGGTGGCTGACGTGAAGCCTGATTCTCTGCTATGACATGCAGACTGATTCTCTGCTGACATGAAGCCAGATTGTCTGTTACGGGACCTCTCTGCTCTGCCTGTGTGCTAGGCCTAAATATATGCCAATGGACTGTTGCAGTGGTGGGTGACGTGAAGCCTCATTCTCTGCTATGACATGCAGACTGATTCTCTGCTGACATGAAGCCAGATCGTCTGTTACGGGACCTCTCTGCTCTGCCTGTGTGCTAGGCCTAAATATATGCCAATGGACTGTTGCAGTGGTGGGTGACGTGAAGCCTCATTCTCTGCTATGACATGCAGACTGATTCTCTGCTGTCATGAAGCCAGATTGTCTGTTACGGGACCTCTCTGCTCTGCCTGTGTGCTAGGCCTAAATATATGCCAATGGACTGTTGCAGTGGTGGGTGACGTGAAGCCTCATTCTCTGCTATGACATGCAGACTGATTCTCTGCTGACATGAAGCCAGATTGTCTGTTACGGGACCTCTCTCCTCTGCCTGTGTGCTAGGCCTAAATATATGCCAATGGACTGTTGCAGTGGTGGCTGACGTGAAGCCTCATTCTCTGCTATGACATGCAGACTAATTCTCTGCTGACATGAAGACAGATTCTCTGTTACGGGACCTCTCTCCTCTGCCTGTGTGTGTGCTGGGCCTAAATATATGCCAATGGACTGTTGCAGTGGTGGCTGACGTGAAGCCTCATTCTCTGCTATGACATGCAGACTGATTCTCTGCTGACATGAAGCCAGATTCTCTGTTACGGGACCTCTCTCCTCTGCCTGTGTGTGTGCTGGGCCTAAATATATGCCAATGGACTGTTGCAGTGGTGGCTGACGTGAAGCCTCATTCTCTGCTATGACATGCAGACTGATTCTCTGCTGACATGAAGCCAGATTCTCTGTTACGGGACCTCTCTCCTCTGCCTGTGTGTGTGCTGGGCCTAAATATATGCCAATGGACTGTTGCAGTGGTGGCTGACGTGAAGCCTCATTCTCTGCTATGACATGCAGACTAATTCTCTGCTGACATGAAGACAGATTCTCTGTTACGGGACCTCCCTCCTCTGCCTGGGTGCTGGGCCTAAATATATGCCAATGGACTGTTGCAGTGGTGGCTGACGTGAAGCCTCATTCTCTGCTATGACATGCAGACTAATTCTCTGCTGACATGAAGACAGATTCTCTGTTACGGGACCTCTCTCCTCTGCCTGGGTGCCGGGGCCTAAATATCTGAGAATGGACTGTTCCAGTGGTGGGTGACGGGAAGCCAGATTCTCTGCTATGGAACCTCTCTCCAATTGATTTTGGTTAATTTTTATTTATTTAATTTTTATTTTAATTCATTTCCCTATCCACATTTGTTTGCAGGGGATTTACCTACATGTTGCTGCCTTTTGCAGCCCTCTAGCTCTTTCCTGGGCTGTTTTACAGCCTTTTTAGTGCCGAAAAGTTCGGGTCCCCATTGACTTCAATGGGGTTCGGGTTCGGGACGAAGTTCGGATCGGGTTCGGATCCCGAACCCGAACATTTCCGGGATGTTCGGCCGAACTTCTCGAACCCGAACATCCAGGTGTTCGCTCAACTCTAATTATAAGTATATTACACCCCTCAGTAAGTCACACCTATCAATAGCACACCTATACCAGTCCTTTAAAGGACTTTTGTGGCCCTATTAGTTAGCGTTTGGTGTCTCTATATTCTCTAACAGTCTGTCCCTGCTCCACCCAGCAACCTCTCCCTACACTGGCAAAAGACTGATTGTTTATTGGCGGCCAGATTGGGTTTATATATAGGGTAGGGTGTGTGTCATGTGCTGAAACATCTCAATTGGCTGTCCTGTCTCACCTGATGGATTTGTCAAGGGTCAAAGTTCGGCGCTATGCAAAAAAATATGCACTTGCGAATATCTCTATATGCTCGCATGTTCAGCGAAACGAGCAAAGTTCACCGTGAAACGACAGCCGGGCGAACTGCAAGGCCATCTCTACTGGTGAGCTGACCCTCTAAAAGGTTGTAGGTGAGGGCCTGCAGGTAAGTTGACCCTCTAAAAAATGATATGCGATGGCCTTCAGGTGAGCTGACCCTGTAAAAGATTGTAAATGAAGGTCTGCTGGTGAAAAAAAAAATTATATGAGAGGGCCTGCTGGTGAACTGATGCTGTAAAACATTATATGCGAAGGGCATATATGCAAGGGCATTATACAGTATATGACAAATAAGCATGTTGATATGATGGAAGAGGAAAAGGAGAATGAGAAAAGGAAGATTCAACCATATACCCTTGTTTGTGGTGGAAGTGGTGCATGGGAATACAGTGTATTCAGCACATTATAAACAACACATTTAGTCAACCTGTCAGCATTTTCAGTTGACAGGCGGATACGCTTATCTGTTATAATGCCACCAGCAGCACTAAATACCCGCTCAGACAAAACGCTGGCAGCAGGGCAGGCCAGCACCTCCAAGGCATAGAGCGCCAGTTCGTGCCACGTGTCCAGCTTGGACACCCAGTAGTTGTAAGGCACTGATGGATCATTGAGGACGCTGACACGATCTGCTAGGTACTCCTTCACCATCCTCCAAAAATGTTCCCTCCTTGTGACTCTAGGCCGTGCATCAGAATGAGGAGACTGGCGGGGTGTCATGAAACTGTCTCAGGATTTGAAGAGAGTTGCCCTGCCTCTGTTGGAACTGCTGTGTGTTCCCCTTGTCTCCCCTCTTCGGCCAAAGAATTACAGACCCTGCCGCCAGCGTTATCACATGGAAATTTCTGGAGCAATTTTTCAACAAGGATCTTCTGGTATTGCACTGTTTTGCTCTTTTTCTCCACCAGAGGAATGAGAGATGATAAGTTCTATTTGTAGCGGGGGTCGAGAAGTGTGAACAACCAGAAATCTGTGTTGTCTAAAATGCATATAACACGTGGGTCGCGGGAAAGGCAGCCTAACATGAAGTCAGCCATGTGTGCCAGAGTACCAACAGGCAAGACTTTGCTGTCGTCATCAGGAGGATCACTCTCAATCTCCTCATCCTCTTCCACCTCTTCTGCCCACCCATGCAGAACAGGGGGAATTAAACTTCCATGGGTACTACCCTCTGTATCAGAGGCAACCGTCTCCTGCTCCTCCGCCTCTTCATCATCCAATTCGCACTAAGAAGACGAACTGAGGGTGGTCTGGCTATCACCCTGTGTAATGTCTTCCCCCATTTCCACCTCTTCCACATGAAAAGTGTTGTCTTTAATTGTGAGCAGCAAGCGTTTGAGTAGACACAGAAGTGGGATGGTTACGATGATAATAGCGTTATCGCCGCTCACCATCTGTGTTGATTCTTTAAAGTTACTTAAAACCTCACAGAGGACAGACATCCATGCCCACTCCTCGCTTGTGAATAGCGGAAGCTGACTGGAAAGGCAACGACCATGTTGCAGCTGGTATTCCACTCACTACGGCGCTCTGCTGCTCACACAGCCTGGCCAACATGTGAAACGTCAAATTCCAGCGTGTTCTCACGTCCCACAACAGCCGGTGAGCTGGAAATTCCAAGCGCTGCTGCAGCGTTGACAGACCGGCTGAAGCTGTCAAAGACTTGCGGAAATGTGCACACACGTGGCGGTGTGCTGTTTTCCCCTAAGCATATCAGCTTCAGCACTGCCTGTTGCCTCTTCCCCACTGCAGTGCTACACTGCTTCCAGTTATCGACTGATGGCTGACTGGTGCTACACGTGGATAATTCGGAGGAGGAAGTGGAGGGGATGGAGGAGGAAAAGTGAGGGTTGTAGCCACTAACGTAGGTGGTGGCAAAAACCCTGATGGAATTAGGGCCTGCAATCCTTGGCGCCGGTAGCACCTGTGCCATCCCAGGGTATGACTCGCTCCCGGCCTCCACAACATTCATCCAGTGTGCCATCAGGGAAATGAAGTGTCCCTGGCAGAATGCACTTGTCCATGCATCTGTGGTTAAGTGGACCTTCCCAGTAACTGCATTGGTCATGGCACGTGTGATGTTACGGGACATATGTTGGTGTAAGGCGGGTATGGCACACCTTTGAAGGATAGTGGTGGCTGGAGAATGCGTAACGCGGGATGGCCGCCGACATCAGGCTGCGGAAGACCTCAGTGTCCACAAGCCTAAATGGCAACATTTCCAGAGCCAGTAATTTAGAAAGCTGTGCATTTAGTGCTATGGCTTGTGGGTGGGAGGCTGGATATTTGTGCTTGCGTTCAAATGCCTGGGGTAAGGACATTTGGATGCTGTATTGGGACATGGAAGTGGATGTGGCTGCTGATGGTGCTTGCGAAGGTCCAGGGTGGGAGGCATCCAGGCCTTGTGCCTTCGACAGGGCATTGGCCAGCACATAACACAGGGGAAGAGGAGTAAGTGGTGTGACCCGCAGACACAGATTGTGGATCCAGGCATTTGTTCCACTTATTATGGTGCTTGGATGCCATGTGGTGGATCATGCTGGTGGTTGTGAGGTTGCTAGTGTTCACACCCCGACTCATTTTGGTATGGCACAGGTTGCAAACTACTAATATTTTCTCATCCACACCTTTCTCAAATAAGCACCAAACTGCAGAACACCTACCCCTTGGCAAGGGAGATTTCCACAAGGGGGTGCTCCGTGGAACAGTTGCGGGCCTGTTTGGTGTGGCCCGCCTTCTCCCTTTTGCCACCCCACTGTCTCTTTCAGCCTGTTGCGGTGCAGCAGATCCCCCCCGTACTGCTGTCCTCGCTCGGCTTTCCACCTTCCCAGGTTGGGTCAGTGACTTTATCATCCACCACCTCCTCTTCCACTTCTTCACTGTTCATCCTCCTGACTTGTTGACCTAACCACTACCTCAGTGATTGACAACTGTGTTTCATCCTCTTCATCAGCCTCTTGAGACAGTAATTGCCTTTGAGTTATTGGCAACTGTGTCTCATCATCATCCACCTCATTAAACGGTAATTGCCATTCCCCACCGTCATCTTATTGTGATCCCCACCGTCATCTTATTGTGATGTTGATGCTTAAGAGTTTGGGAATCAGGGCACAAGAGCTCCTCAGAATATCCGAGTGTGGGATTACTTGTTTGCCCAGACTCTCCATGGTTGGAAGAAGGAGGATCAGGGTGAGGATTGGGTTGAGCAGACTCTTGGCTACTGAGACTGGACTTGGTGGAAGACAGGGTGGTGCTTAACTGACTGGAAGCATTATCTGCTGCAATCCAACCGACCACCTGGTCGAACTGGTTTGACTTCAAGAGACTGCAAACTGGGACATGAAGCTAGGTATCGTGGATGAGTGTGTATCTTGTGCTCTGGCAGCAGGCACAGTTTCAACACGCCCAGGGCCACGGCCTCTGCATGCACCATCAGCATCAAGGCCACTGCCCCATCCCTTACTGCTCGTCTTCTTCATATTAAATGTTTTATATGATTGTAAGTCTGTTACAGTATGATTGTAAGTCACGTACAGTAGCGTAGGATTTGGAAGTGTATGTGTGAAAAAATTTAAAAAGGGTATTTGGAATGTGGAAACGTCACACAGGAGATATCCCGCAGGTAATGTCAATGCTGTCACCAGTGGCTAATGAAAAATTACAGGGAATGTCACATGTATTTGGGATGAAGAAACGTTATACAGGAGAGGTACCACCAGTAATGTCACTGTCCGCAGCGTCTGTGCAAAAAAGTACACTGTAAGTCACAGATACATTTTTTCAACACACACGTTACACTGCAGATGTAGCAGTGGTTATCCAAGGAAGATACAGGCGGCACTCCGCTGTCAGTGATGAAACATGTTGACAAAGGTTCATAGTATCCGAAACGCGTCACTTACCACATGTATGTGACCATTAAAATCACTTGAAAATTACAACCAGAGCGAGTGCCGGTCCTTTCTATACAAGTGGCAGTGGTTATGTCACTGTCCGCAGCGGAAACCGTCTATTGAAAAAGTACACTATATGTCACAGATATTTTTGGGATGCGCACACTTTACACAGGAGATGTGGCACAGCTAATGTCACTGTCCGCAGCGGACAGTCTACGGAAAAAGTACACTGGATGTCACGGATATTTTTGGGATACGCACACTTTATACTGGAGATGTGGCGCAGCTAATGTCACTGTCCGTAGCGGACATTGTCTACAGAAAAAGTACACTGGATGTCACAGATATTTTTTGAAAGTGCACACTTTACACTGGAGATGTGGCGCAGCTAATGTCACTGTCTGCAGCGGCCTAACTATTGCATGCTATTTAGCGCAGGATGCGCTATAAATAGATAGTGCTGCCACACACAATAGTCTTTAAAAGTTTTGGTGGTAAAAATATTCTTAAATCACTCCCTACACTATCTGTCTCTTCCTCAGCACAGCTCTCCCTAAGAATGAGCCGAACATGTGTCATTGGGTGCTATATAGCACCCGATGACGCGTTCCATCCAGCCAATCACTGTAATGCCAGCAGCCAACATGGCTATGGCATTACAGTGAGGGCAGTAATTACCTGCATGTTTATTAGCTGCGTAGCAGTCGCAAAGCGTGCGGGGTGGAGACTCGAGCATTGCACTCGAACACATGCGGTATTCGGCCACATTCCGCCATGTGCCGAGCATTTAGATGCTCGAGCCGAACTGGTGTTCGGCCGAGCATGCTCCATCATCACCAGTGTTTATAAGCCTTCTGATTTACAACAGGATGATTATATACTTTATACCTGTTTAGTTGATTGTGGATGGCAGGCAGTCACGAATCACAAATATGAACATAAAACGATCAAAAACCAAAATGAAAAGACTTTAGAAGGGCATCTGAACAAAAATTGATGGCAGGCAGGGTTAATGGAAAAAGATGTGAGCGGCAGCAAAGGTTCTACAGGAGGTTAACAAGAGGTCTCCTTGAACAACATTCGACTAAGGCAAAAATGCTGAAAGAAAGTGCCAAGGCTAACAGTGAAATTTATAATCCTATTAAATATAGTTTGTGATCTGAAGTCTGTACCTTTTACATACAGTAATCACATCTGTCAAAACTGTCAGTCTTAAAGAAAAAAATCTATTTGCATTTCTGTGGATTTGATGGAACAGATGGCCATCTCAACCCACTGAGGTCCAACTAAATGTTTACCAGGATAGCAGCAGATGGGAGTGAGGTATGGTTCATAAATACTGCAAGATCAATAGAGCAGTGACACTTTTATTGCTGATATTATTAATAGGCAAAGTGAAGGATCATTTTAACCTTTAAAAAATACTAATACATATAAGTTGTGAGCTGGGACAAAGGATAGGTAGAGCAGACAGTTGCCTAGGACACCACTGAGATGGAAGGACAATCTAAACATTGGTTGAGAAGCAGAAGTACTGTATATAGTAACTTGAAGCTTGATACAAAATCTGTAACAGGGCCAACCGCCATGTACTTTTTATACTGTAGTCTTTTCATGGGGCAAAAAGTACTTTGAGTTTGAGCATGACTGCTTCTTCTGCACCTTTCCTATATAAAATACTATTATGTAATTATTTTACATGCCTCTTCTAGGAAAAGGCCTGGTGCAAATCAATATATTTGCCAATGCAACTCCCAGAAAAAGAGTCATCGAGTTAACCTGAGGTCTCCAATGACCAATCTTCCGATTTGGGCTATGCCTGGAAAAATATTTTGGCTCTTTGCTTTGGCTAATAAATGAGGGTCTCAAGTATGGTGTCCCATATCATGTTCCTAGTGGGCATTGTTGACAATGCTTGTCTTGAGAATACACCCCTTTAGTAGCACTATATTGTATGTTACCCAGCTTTCACATATGGATTTATTCAACTTCCACTGAAGTTTTCATGCAGTAACCCTACCTCCCACTTCTGGTAGCGGCAGCTCAGACAGGCAGGTTGCTGTTTCTAGGTATGTAGGACTGTGGTTACCCAAATACAGTACTCTGGACTATTGAGTAGTGCCCATAAAATGAAAGCCTGGGAAAACAATGCAACATCTACTAACAGGTCATGAGTCCTTTAAACTACTATGTATTTTTATAATGGCGGAGGGACCAGTTCACCCCTTCAGGCTCCAGCACCTGGGTGCAACTGCTATCTTTACACTCTCTATAGCTTAGGGTACTTTCACACTTGCGACAGGACGGATCTGACAGGCTGTTCACGCTGTCAGATCCGTCCTTCCGCTGTTTCGCCGTGCCGCCGGACCGCCACTCCGTCTCCATTGACTATAATGGGGATGGGGCGGTGCTCCACGGCAGTACGGCAGTTCGCGGTCAGAGGCCGCCGGACTAAATAGTCGGACATGCAGGACTTTTAGTCCAGCGGCCATTCGCCGTGCACTGCCATACTGCGCCGGAGCGCTGCCCCCGTCCCCATTATAGGCATGGCGAAACAGCGGAAGGACGGATCCGACAGGGTGAACAGCCTGTCGGATCCGTCCTGCCGCAAGTGTGAAAGTACCCTAAGCCCCTGGCTATGCTCAATTGCTTAGATGGTCAGCCCACTGATGCCGCTCTGTCTACTTTACACCCCCTTAGTGCAGAACACAGAGCTTTATACAGAAATTCAAGCAGTAGTGGGGAGCTAAAGAGTTTAGAACTAAGAACACAGAAGAATTATGAATATAGCTTTGGATGTGGATAAAGCATGATACAAATTGTAAATGAACTTTACAAAATCATGTGCAAATCAATTTCCAATGCAGGAACAAATGAAAATGTGATAAATGTGGAGGAAATGTTTCCTAAATAAACACTGTTGGAAATGACTGAAATGAATTTTGTCGCTTGTAGTGGGGTAAACTCTATGTGCTGTTGTGCGTTCGGCAGTGTAATTGCCTGGCGAGACATTTATGATCTTAATTCATATTTCAAAGCTAAATGCTTCAGGGTCTAATTAGTGAAAATGAAATGACTATTTATTCTGTAGTTACTGGCTTAGTAGAAAGCAGTTCCCAGCTATGAGTTCACACTAGGAGGGATTGTCTGTAGTTAGTTACATCCTAAATGATTGGCAGAATTAAGAGGCAATTAGATAGTTAAGCCTGCAGAGTTTTAATGAGGCAAAAAGCCAGCACTGAGTGACAAAGGTTTGCCTGGTAGTACCCAGTAAGCTGCAAATATTTACAAGGTGGCCGGCAGTGTTGCTGCAGGACATTCAGGTGGGTTAATATTGCCCAAAGTTTATTTAAAAAAATGTGACACATTGAATGACATATTTGGTTAAAGTCACTAGATATGTTTTGCACTATTCTCTTCCACTATGGAACACCAATTATTAAAGCCTAAATAGGTTCGACATTCTATGCTTACTGATTTCTTCAACGGCTAGTGTTCTGCTTTTCTGAGCTACAAGCTTGCTACATAAACTTAGAAGTAAAAGATAAAATTCTAGTGGCTGCATCCACCACTAGGGGGAGCTTGGGAGCTCACTGCATACAGTTAGTCATTGAGGTCAATAATACAAGAGTATGCAGTAAGGTCATAAGCTTGCCTAGTGTCAGCTGCAAGCATTCCATTATGTTATCTTTTTACTCTAAGTATATGCAGAGGGTTTAGAGCTCAGTAAAAGTCAAACTGATCTATAGAGCTCCTCAGTCACAGGCTGTGAGCAGGGGACTTCCATCTATGATGTCAGCTTTTGATAAAAGGCAACTTTGCTTGAAATACATGAAGGGAAAAGAGGAAGAGGATTACAAACAACAAGATGGAGGTAGACAATCATAAATCATGGATATGCCAGTGTCATGAAAAGCCTGAGGATCCAAACAAGATAAAACATTCTGGAGAAATGTTGTTCATATGGTCATCGGGTGTCAAAATTCAGTTGAAGACCTTTATAAATGCAGTGAAGGCTGACTAAGGCAACTTTCACACTAGCGTTCGGGCGGATCCGTTCTGAACGGATCCGCTCATAATAATTCAGACGGAGGCTCCGTTCAGTACGGATCCGTCTGCATTAAAATGGCAAAAAAAAAGCTAAGTGTGAAAATAGCTTCGGACGGATCCGTCCAGACTTTCAATGTAAAGTCAATGGGGGACGGATCCGCTTGAAGATTGAGCCACATTGTGGCATCTTCAAACGGATCCGTCCCCATTGACTTACATTGTAAGTCTGGACGGATCCGCACGGATCCGCACGCCTCCGCACGGCCAGGCGGACACCCGAACGCTGCAAGCAGCGTTCAGCTGTCCGCCTGTCCGTGCGGAGGCGAGCGGAGCGGAGGCTGAACGCCGCCAGACTGATGCAGTCTGAGCGGATCCGCTCCATTCAGACTGCATCAGGGCTGGACGGCTGCGTTCGGGTCCGCTCGTGAGCCCCTTCAAACGGAGCTCACGAGCGGACCGACGAACGCTAGTGTGAAAGTAGCCTAAGTCACGTACAAAGGGCTATTATATGGTAATTATATGGTCTGACAACTAATTCTGGCTTCACATAGCTACTTTTATGAAGCAAGTAATTGTTATGACTTCATGTCCATGGAATTTATCTACAAGCATTGCAGAAAACTAAGAGGAACCAAAGCATCTGACTTTACAGTTAGATATGCAGCCACAAACGATTTACTTGCTCTTCATTGTGATCAGTTATTGGTCTGTTTCTGGGTGTGACTTATCAGGTGCCCTTGTTAATCCAGCTATATCTATCTTTGAGGTGTGGGGCTTGGGGTCAGTCTGTCTTGTGCCTTCCTGGGTTTAGCCCCTTGCTGCTGACCCAAGGGGTTTTGCTATCTGCCCTTTTGTGTGGTGTTGCTGGGTAAAGCATCGTTGTTGCCTTGTATGTTCTTTTGTACCTGTCCTGTGATAATGTTAATGTTTGGTGTTGATGTTATTGCCTTGCCTGATCTTCTGTACCTGTTCTGTGACTGTATCCACCCTGTTCTATGTTTAGCCTAGCAGTGCTCTAACTGTGTCTGACAGCTTGGCAGTGCTAAACTGCTTCCGATTCTGCCTGTTCCATATCCAACCTGGCAGTGCCTACTGCTTCTGATCCTGTCTGTTCTATGTCTAGTCTGGCAGTGCCTACTGCTTCTGTTCCAGTCTTTTGTGCAGTGCCTTACTGCTTATGTTCCTGTGTTTGTCCTGCCTTCGTGAGAGGGCCACTCTGTTTTCTAGAGGGAGGATCTCTAGTCTGTGTGCAGCTCTGCCTGAGATCGCTATGCTTCCATCCCGCTTGGGATTCAGGCACCTGCTTCTGTGCTGGTTCCCATTTGTCTTGTTGTCTGATCAATGTCCTGTGTTTGGTTGGGTTCCAGCCCTCTGTCTGTGGTTCTCTGCAGATAGCGGCTAAGTGTGCCGGGACCTTTCTGGAGGGGCGACCACTGGAGGTGCGACCAGTGAGCCCTCAGCCCAGTTCACGCCCACCACCAGTACTCTGTGAAGAACAGGGCTCACTGGCTCTCCGCCCTCTGGGTTTTGCCTCTGGTCTGCCGGTGCACTTGCTTCTGTGGTACTGCTACCACTATTGCTTAACCTACTGTACTGTCATTTTCTTTTATTACATGTGTAATAAAGTATTCTATTGGTCCCTCGTCCGTTTCTGCCTGTGTCCTGTTTGCAAGACATTCCCGAGGTCTGCCTTTGGGCTCCTGGCACATGACAACCTCTTTTCTGTTTGTGTCCCCAAACTTGTTTAGGTTTCCAGACCCCACAGACAAGACTGTTGGAAATTCTTCAGCTGTTCCTCCCTCTCCACTCCCCCCATAGCAACATTGAGGGCTCCCTCTTTGATATATATACACCCTTGATTTGGGACTTAAGACAGGCCAGACAACTTAGTTGTGCTCACCCTCCAACCCATTGTAGGAGAGACCAGCATAGTGACCTTAAGGTCAATATGCTGGTTTCTCCTACATAGTGACCTTAAGGTTTCCAACTCCTGTTTAGGTTTCAAACCCCCATATGGAAGACAATTGAAAACATCTAAGCTGATCCCAATATTCTCTATTTGTCCCAAAGCAACCTGGAGGGCTTCTTCTATTATTTATACTGTACACCTTTGGAGCATGAGTTAGGACCACAGACAGACCAGTCTCATTCCCATTGTAGTTGTAGTGGTTTCTCAACCCATATGCAAGGCAACTGAAAAGAGTAAAGTTGCTCCCTGACTCTCCAGTTCTTCTATTGCCACCAAAAGGGCTGTTTTAACTAGAATATCACATATGAAGCTTATATAAATCCCTATGCTGCTCTCGTTAATTGGGTTGTAATAAATCTTGTGTTAGTCATGCTCTTTATTATACTATGGCTAATTTTAAGATGTTGGCTCGAGGTCTGAATAGTAATTAGCAGATTTATTTGATAATAGTTCATTACGAGCAACGGATGAAGCTCAATATAAATACAAATGTTCACACCTCTGAAACATTAGCTGCAATAATATTAGCACTTACCAGGTCTTCATGATCCTCACAGTTTTTGCACCAGTTTATTTGATTATAAGAGAACACATAATATATAAATTTATATATTTTTCTCTCAATTTTTTTTGTATTGTGCCAAGTTAATATGAGGACTACTTCTAAAGCCTTTTACTAGCAGAACTGCTGCCAGCATCATACATTGGTATTTAGTCTGTAAATCTATGCACAGCTGGTTATTATTTAACACTTTAGTCAGCAAATGTATATGTCTATGCAGGAACAGGGCCGATTCACATTTAAAGGAGAAGTACATCCAATTTATACAGTTTCACGCATCTTTATGATGTTTTTCACATGATATCAAGTCAGTTCAGGTCCCAGTCTGCTGCTTTAAAGCTGGCTCAGACCCTAGCCAGGAGTCAGAGGTAGGATTCAAATGATTCTCCCTGGTTCTTTCAAATTGGTTATTAAAATAACAGAATCACAATGCTAAGAAGAGCTAGATCCCCACCGGCTTCAGTACTTTACAGACGCTGATGGGTGTACAGGATTATTTATATTTTTTTAAATGGCACTCACTGTGATTTTTTTTTTCTGGAGGGGGGTGCTATATGGTACTATGATTTGTTTTAAGTCAATAGGACACATTTATTAAGACCAGCATTTTAGACGCTGGTCTTAATAAAGCCCTAAACTGACAGTAGTTCTGCCAAAGTTATGAAGATGTGGCGGTCTCTTCATAACTCTTGCAGATCCTCTGCCACTTCTAAATGTAAGACAATTAGGCGTATTTCAGGATCAGATTGTGGTGAAATGGTTAGTTGTGACACAATCTGCAACTTCTCTCTGCCCACTCCAGCTCTAAAAATTAATTAATATAATTTATATTATTTTATTTTATATTTAATTAATAAATGACCCCCAATATGTTTGTTATGAATTGTGATTTGAATAAATTGTGTCACGAATCATATTGTTTCAGGCATAAGTCACTTTTATCCAGACCCCATAGCATATTCCTGCACAGAGGTGTGCTAATTCAATTTCCAGGAAGGTAATTTAATTAGTCCAAAACATAAACATCAGGAACAAAATGTCCTTTGTGAAGGGCTACGGTGACTTGGATGCAAATATTAGGAATGTGAGACATCTCAAAACCACAGGGGGTTGGATTATCTTTCATGACCCACTGTCACAGTCATAATTCCTGTTTAGAATTTTCCACCAAGGAATAATTCACCAGGATATTCAGACACTTCTCCACCAGAAGCTCAAGAGGTTTTAGCCTTGAGGAACCTGATTATCACTGCCTGGGGAAACGTTAAAACAAAATAATACATTTTATTCAAAACTCATGTTAAAAATGGGGAAGGGGACATTCTGGTGATAGGCATAACCTCAGTTTGTCAGAACCTGTTGCGTATGAGTATATGGTGCTACTGACAACAGTGTAATGTAGTCAGTGATCAACTGAAGGGAGGTTATGTCGAGTGACAGCGGAGGCGGACCACAGCTGGAGCGAAATAGATGAGGCTGCCAACCAATATGTGCCTTGCATGTACTAAACTCAGATATAGCATTTGTGCATGCTGTTGATGCAGCTGCTGGGGTACAAATACATAGACTGGATCCTCACTTGCAACTGTTGAGTAATACCAGGACTGGTGTAAGGTCAAACACCAGATTGGTGAGTCCTTGTCCAGGAAGCTGACGACAGCTGCACCAACAGCACGCACAAACTCTATATCTCAGTTTTTGCACTTGACCTCATCTCCCTTCAGGTGCTCGCTGGCTGCATCATACTGTTGCCAGCAAGGATTCACTGCACCTTGCATATCATAGGAGGTTTCTGGTTTGAGCACCACTCATACACAGTGGGTTCTGACAAACTGGGGTTATGCCAGAATGTCCCCTTTCCAATTTTAACATGAGTTTTGAATAAAATGTATTTTGTTTTAATGTTTTCCCAGGCAGTGATAAATATTTATAGAAAACGTATACTCCTCTATCTTTTTCAGTAATTCTGTAACAGCGGCTGCTGTGCGCCGCTGTTCCCCTGCTTACGACCATTGTCCAGGGTGCCGTGTTCAGCGGTGATCTGTGGCCGGTGCCTCCCACTCACCGCTGTAGTCCTGGGCTCTGTCTGTGTGGGTGCTGTTGCTCTGAGACCTGCTCCACAGTTTGCTCTCAGTGGCCACAGCATGCTTGCTGTTTGTTTCCTGCAGCACTTACTTAAGGGCCTGCGCGCGTCACTTCCTGGGCTTCATGGGTTAGGTCATGTGACCTTGCTGATCTATCCTAGCCCTCCTGCGCATATATAAGTGGCTCAGACACCTTCCCAGATGCCTCAGTGTCAAGGTCCTTGTGTCATGCTAAGGTTCTTGTTTTCCGCTAGTGTTCCTGTGTTCCTGACTCCTATCAGTATTCCTGGACTCTGTTACCTGTTATATCCCTATCTGCTTGCCTTGACTCTCTTGTTGCCGACCCGGATTGCCTGACCTGTACTTGTGCTGCCCTGACCTTTTGCATGTCCGACTTCGCCTCTGACTCATCATTCGGTCCTGCACCTCTGATACCTTTCTCAGGTACCTCCTGGTCTGCCTGGACCAGCTGCCTCGTGTGCCTATCCTCCTCAAGAGGTAGCGACCTGGTGTTCATACTCAATATTCAGTTATTTTAATTGCAGGTGTAATATATACATTTCGGTTCTGCATTGCACTTGGCATATCATTAATTTACTCTGAATTCAATGACCATTTGTATATTGCAGAACATTATATCATCTCACCCGGAAGCCAATTGAAATCATTCTGGGCAAGAGTTTTGCCTCTATTAAACCTGACTCTGAAAGAAACAGATTTTTAAGATTATTTAATTTAGTGAAAGTCTAATCATCCTTTCAGGTCACCCCAAGATGCATTTATTAATTACAAAGAAGCCCAAAACTCTATTTAGCACATACATCTCAATGCATCTGGAAACAGGACTATGTATAGAAAATGCATGTGGTTTGTTTCTTGCCGAAGCTTATTGGAGGAACTTCGTTTGAACCCCTCTTCTTGGTTCAATCAATTTAATGAAATGGAGCATATCTTGATGCTTATTATAATTTAATGGTACTTGGTGCTTCCAATTTGGATGAAATTAGCTCAGCAGTGTACCTCCAGTGGGCTCAGGGTCTAAAACATTCATGTGCCCCAAAGGTCCAGCAGAAGACTACCTTGTTAGAAAGCTAAACCCTATGAAAGAACATAACAGTCTCCTTTGTAGTACCACCTAAGAAAAACTACATAGGACATGAGAATTTAAAGAGCAGCAGTGTGTGCTCCTTTTATCTACAAAATAAAAACATTGTCCTGAAAAGTCTTCTTCTGCTGTATTATGAATGTATCTTGAGACCTGACTTATTTGTTAAGACGTATCAGCTGCCATCAGAACTCTTTTTACAAGGTCATTTCATCCTTTCACAAAACTACACATTAGCACTTGAATCACGCAGAACCAGTTCTTCACATCCTCTTTTTTGTGATATTTTGCCCTGAGGATTTTCCAAGGTCATTTCTTGTTTGACCAGTGCTCTAAGCTCTACAAAATATAAAGATATACATTTCATAAACGGCTGAGTTTGTCTTGGAATATTCCATGTAAACGTGAACTTTTTTTAAAATAGAACCCAACATTATTCTTCAGTTAGGATAAAAGAACAAAATGTGTATTATCATGTCCAGTGGTCATGTCATGCTGGGAGTTGTAGTATCCTATATCTTTAGGGAACATAATAGAATTGTATTATGGTCATGTTGAGTGATCAAGCCAGGTTAGTATATGTAATGTTCAATATAAAAATGGCAAATTCCCCCACACTCACACACTATTGGGGGGAAAAATAGTAAAGTTTGTCACCAATAGAGGGAGCTTACTGGACTGTGATTTATCATTGAGTTTAATGGGAGCTATATGAATCTATATGCAGGGATCTCTCCCTAGTGGCTATAGACAACTAGAATTTTATCATGTAATGCTAGGGTTGTGTCAAAGAAAGTAGTTTAGCTAGAGATTAGGGATGAGCGAACTTCAGTTTAGAAGTTTGGGTTCGGGTTTATTCTGAATTACCTTATGGACTCCATTATCACGTAACATGACACAATTTAATAACGGAATGCATAATGGTATTCCATTATGCATTCCGTCATAATAGAAGTGTCCTCTCCTGCACAACGAAAACCGGACGGTTGTGTTATGCTGGCCAAAAACTGAAACTCGCTCATTCCTACTCGAGATCTGTATCAGAAAACAGCACTCCAGCCCTTATGAGAATGCTGAGCCTATTTAGATGTAATCAAAGTAAATAATTTAGTTTCCTGAGCTAAACCACCTCCATTTATCCCTTCACCCTTCAGAACCGTATAGCATAATATTAATGACCAGGATTGAGGAGCAACTAAACATTCAGCCGCAATCTGTGCCTGAAATATGCCTAATATAAGCATATTTCAGCTTAATAAATGACACTCCTATGTTGATTACAAAAAGTCCTGTATGTGAGTTACTGCAAAGTGCTAATTGCTAAAATGTTACTATGTTAAATGTTGTAATTTGAATTTGTACTTAATAGCACTGTATGGACAACTAAGAGTTAACCTCTTGGTTCACTGTGTCAGCTTTCCAGAGTGATGACCTGGGTCCACCTCTTCATTATTCAGTAGGTGAAGTCTAGTTGAGGAACAAATACAGTACATGTGCAAGCTCCTCAGAGTAAGGCTACATGAGCATGAACGTAAGGGGCCCGTGCTGCGGACCGCAAATTGTCCGCAATTCACGGGCACAGACTGTGGGGCAGGCGCATGCGGATCGCGGACCCATTTCCTTGAACCCTTGGACCCATTCCTACTAGGGCAGTGCCGCTTTGTCACCGCATTGTGCTGCACCTTTTTGTCAGAGTAGGTCCCACTTAAAGAGGCAACCTTGGCGTGGTGAGTGGGCTTATGCCTTTTGATCAAAATGTACACTAATGCCTCTGGTACAGCATGCAGTATGGGGGGGCTGTACACTTTAAAATGGCGCTGAGAAGCGAGTTCAGATCAAAGCATAGCACTGTGGATGTGCGATCCTGTTCAGTTTTTCTCTCCATGATAACTAATATAGGCATATTTCAGCTTAATAAATGACCCTCCTATGTTGATTACAAAAAGTCCGGCATGTGAGTTACTGTAAAGTGCTAATTGCTACAATGTTACTATGTTAAATGTTGTAATTTATGTTTGTATACTTAATAGCACTGTATGAACAACTAAGAGTTAACCCCTTGGTATACTGTGTCAGCTTTCCAGGGTGATGACCTGGGTCCACCTCTTGATTATTCAGTAGTTGAAGTCTAGTTGAGGAACAGTGAAGACATACAGTACATGTGCAAGCTCCTCAGAGTAAGGCTACATGCACATGAACGTAAGGGGCCCGTCCTGCGGACTGCAAATTGGGGTCCGCAATGCACGGGCACAGACCGTGGGGAAGGCGCATGCGGATCACGGACCCATCCGACGGTCCGCACCGCAAAAAAGTAGTGCATACGCTACTTTTTTGCGGTGCGGAGGCACGGCCACAAACATGACAGAAACACTCCGTAGTGCTTCTGTGGGGTTCCAATCCGTGCCTCCATTCCACATCTCTGTGATTTCTGACCCATTTAAGTTAATGATGCGGAATGCACACGGCTGGTGCCCGTGTATTGCCCAAGTTCAGCAAATCTTTGTTTCTAAGATTTCAACAGTAACCAAATTTGCTACCAGAGCACCCCAGAGAGAAGGAGATTATAAGGTTTAGAGCCCACCACCCACCCGTTTATACACAGGGCAGTCCAAGAACTGCAGATGGATTTTACAAAAACCTCAGCATTTTGATGAGAAACTTTATAGAGAGAGAGACAGAGAGGAGTACTACAACCTCATTAATTGTAGCTGTACATACACTGCTATTGACAGAATATTACACTGTAATATACTTTGGAACTGTGCCTTCCTACTACTTGTACTACAATCCCTATCATCAACTTCAGTAAAGAGACTTTATTTATTTTAAGTAACGGTCCGGATTATTGACTACATCATCTGCTGGCCCCTGCATCCACACTCCTGCCTTATACCCTGCCAAACATATTTACCATCAGTAACCCCAACTACCATCAGGCAGGAGCCCTAACTCCAGGGAGTGCTCCAGGGAAAGAAGGGGTGCACCCTCCTGTCACTGCTCCGCCCCAGGGAGAGCCTGAGAGGGAGATCGCCACTGTGATATGCAGATAGACTGAAACTTAACTCCGGAGAAAAAAACCTGCTTACAAATTTTGTTAAAGACCAATTGAAAAATTATTTTTAGCCTGAAATAAGTAAAATGCAATCATTAAAATATTGCCACCAGCAGTGTTCATAGTCTTTAAGAAAAACTCAACTGCTGATTAAAAGAGATATCTGTAACCCACAGTTGATGATTATCACGCACTCCTATAATACTCCTAAAATAGTACTCAAGGACATCTCACCTACACCCCCTAGCTATGCAATAAACACAGTCCAACTATTGGGGCCCAGTTGTTGAGGGTGGCATGCTTTCAGAAACGGTTGGTGTATTATGCTATTATTAGTACAGCAAAATCCTCTCTGCAACCAGGTCTCTCAAAATTTTCTTAATCAGAATTAGCTAGTCACCCCTTATTGCAGCAAACTGTTGTTACTCCAGGATTCAGCTTGGGGCCACTGCCTTCAATTTCATGGATAAAAATAAAGCAAGATGCAAGATCCTCCTCTGAGTTACAACATAGTGATGGGCATGATTCCTGGGACTCTGGGAGAAGCGATGATGCTCCAGTGCTACTGTATGTCCTATCCCCTCAGTGAGCTGACAGGCTGTCAGGTCTCTCTCTCTATGCCTCCTGCTTGTGTACCTCAATGTGAGTCTCTCTGCACTCTAAAATGGACATGCAGCCTCTCTCTTGGCTATGTACTTTCCTGGCTTCTTCCTTCTTGGCATCATTTCCCAGGCCTTTGTCCAGCCAATCAGTTCTTTCCTCTGCAATTCCTTTTCCACTAGGTTGAAGAGCCATTAAAGGGGTTTCATTTTCTTAATTTCTGGAGAACCCCTTTAAGAAGCAGGTGGTGTGGGAAATTGCAGTCTAGTTCCCTTCAGGATAGAATGGGTTGATGCTTGTTGTTTTGAGTCCCTCTTTGATATCAGCAGAAGCATTCACTACACACAATGCTTCATCTTCAGGGGGCTTCACACTTAAACCAGCATGAATCATGAATGTTAATATTAATCTCCTTCATCAACTCAGCGGACTAGAGATACTAATCAGAGGTACCAATATAATAGGAATAGTACTACTAACCTGTAAACCACTGTAAGCAAAAATTGGTGGTGTAGTAAAGGGAAAGATAGGAATTTTGCCATCTTTATCATGGACACCAACAACCCTGGAAGTTCCCTTTAGAAATCTGACATTGTCTCTGAAAGACAAGAGACAAGATAAGAGACATTTGTCTCTAAAAGTCTCTAAAGGTTGTACATAGGGTTAAGGAACAAGAAAAAAACATTGTGGATAAATGGGACTATAAAGCAATACATGACAAAAAGAAAGCATCTAAATCACTAAAAAAGGAGGGTAGCAAGGAAGCAGTGAAAAATTATAGGGAAAAAATAAAATATGTAAAAGACTAATTAAATCAGCCAAATTAGAGACCGTGAGATTAATTGCCAAAGAGAGTAAAACTAACGCTAAAATGTTTTTTTTAGAGGCAAAAAGACAGTATACTGCTACAGATGGATCTGGATAGATTGGAGGCTTGGGCAGATAAGGTTTAACACTGACAAATGTAAGGTTATGCACATGGGAAGGAATAATGCAAGTCACAAGTACATACTAAATGGTAAAACTCTGTGTAACACTGACATGGATAAGGACCCTAAAAAATTTTGTGAACAGCAAACTAAGGTGTAGAAATCTGTTTTAGGAAGCTGCTGCCAAGGCCAATAAGATTATGGGTTGCATCAAAGGAGCTTAGATGTCTGTGATGAGAACATAGTCCTGCCACTTTACAAATCACTACTCAGGCCACACATGGAGTATTGTGTACAGTTCTGGGCTCCTGTGAACAAGGCAGACATAGCAGAGCTGGAGAGGGTTCAGAGGAGGGCAACTAAAGTAATGGAATGGGTGGACTACAGTACCCTGAAAGATTATCAAAATTAGGGTTATTCACTTTAGAAAAAATGACTACTTAGGGAAGATCTAATAGCTACAGT
This sequence comes from Bufo gargarizans, assembly GCF_014858855.1. Classification (NCBI taxonomy): domain Eukaryota; kingdom Metazoa; phylum Chordata; class Amphibia; order Anura; family Bufonidae; genus Bufo; species Bufo gargarizans. The sequence goes on along the minus strand of NC_058081.1, from coordinate 472,868,388 downwards.
ATGTATACATATATCAGGGGTCAGTACAGAGATCTCTCCCATCATCTATTTATCCCCAGGACTGTGACTGTGACGAGGGGACATCCTCTGCGTCTGGAGGAAAGAAGGTTTGTACACAAACATAGAAGAGGATTCTTTACGGTAAGAGCAGTGAGACTATGGTACTCTCTGCTTGAGGGGGTGGTGATGGTGACTTCAGTAAAAGAGTTCAAGAGGGGCCTGGATGTATTTCTGGAGTGTAATAATATTACAGGCTATAGCTACTAGAGATAGGTTGTTGATCCAGGGAGTTATTCTGATTGCCTGATTGGAGTCGTGTAGTTTCCCTAAAGTGGGGAAAATTGGCTTCTACCTAACATGTGTTTTTTCTTTCTTTTTTTTTGTCTTCCTCTGGATCAGCTTGCAGGATAACAGGCTGAACTGGATGGACAGATGTCTTTTTTCAGCCTTATAAACTACTAGCTGAAGGACCCGGCTTCGCTTGGGTATATTTAATCTATTTCATTTCATGTTTATGTGTGTTGTTAAAAGATATCAACACTATCCACTATAAAAGTGACATCTAGAGCACCCCGCCCCCTTAACAGTGACATCCACAGCCCCCCACCCCTTAACACTGACCACTTCCCCCACAGTGCCCTGTCCCTTAAAATTGGACCTCCACAGCCAGGGCCGTCTTTAATATTGATTGGACCCTGGACCAAGAATTTACTTGGGCCTCCTGGATCCTGCCTGCCCACACCCTAGCATGCAATCACGCCCTCCACTACAACACACACACACACAAAATCCACACACCTCGTTGAGTAGTAAACTTTAATAACGATGAGTAGCCAGTAGAGGTGTTCCTTGGCAGTAATGTAAATACTGCCTTTTATTTTCTGAAAATGCAGTGTTTACATTAAAAAGCTTGCAGAGACATGCTATAGCCACTGGAACTACTACGTTTAGCTGTTGTAGTGTCCCTTAATATATAAAAGAAAAAAAAGAATCAGCACAAAAGTATCAAATAAAATGGCTGTATCATTATTTAAAAAATTTAAAAAAGCACTTCTGACACAAATATATAGTATTTAGCAGATGACTTTTTTTTTTTTTTTACAATGTGCAGATAGTAATACAGCGCCACATACCTCTTACATCCAGTGATGTCTCTTTGATGTAGATGTTCTCTTTCCTCATCTTCTCCTTTCAGACCTTCAGACCAGACCACTATTTTTCAGCCATTTCTTTGACAAACAAAATCTTAGTTTACTACTTTTCCATCATGCTCTCATCTTCTGGACAAATCATCCTACCACCCCAATACTTTGCCGCTATGCTCCCCAATACTATACTGCAGAAAAAGATAAACCCCCTAATAATAGTAGTGCCATGCAGATAGTGCCCTTCAATAATTATTGCCACACAATGCCCTAAAATAACTGCCCAGCCTCACTAATAGTGTAAACATAACCCCCCCCCCCCAAAAAAAAAAAATTGTGGTAAGCTGATACTGTACCAAGGTGCCCCCACAGTAAAAGTGCTCCCAAAAGTCCCACCAATAGGAATAATTCTCTGCTAGAGCACAGAGCCCCCCATATAAAATACCCTTTTTTTGTGGCCTAAGTAGAAGCCCCCATAGTGTTCCTCTCACCCTTACCCCATAAAAAAATACCCCTTTTTTGTGGCCTCAGTAGATGCCCCTATAGTGTCCCAATAATGTGCCAGTAATAAGTGCCCCCATTCATGCCCCCACAGTGCCCCAATAATGTGCCAGTAACAACTGTCCCCATAGATGCCCCCAATCATGTTCCAGTAACAAGTGCCCCCATAGATGCCCCCCAATCATGTGCCAGTAACAAGTGCCCCATAGCTGCCCCCAATCATGTGCCAGTAACAAGTACCCCCATAGGTGCCCCCCAATCATGTGTCAGTAACAAGTACTCCTATAGCTGCCCCCAATCATGTGCCAGTAACAAGTACCCCCATAGGTGCCCCCCAATCATGTGTCAGTAACAAGTATTCCCATAGATGCCCCCAATCATGTGCCAGTAACAAGTACCCCCATAGATGCCCTCCAATTTTGTGCCAGTAACAAGTACCCCCATAGATGCCCCCCATTCATGTGCCAGTAACAAGTACTCCCATAGATGCCCCCCAATCATGTGCCAGTAACAAGTACCCCCATAGATTCCACCCAATCATGTGCCAATAACAAGTGCCCCATTGATGCCCCCAATCATGTGCCAGTAACAAGTGCCCCATAGATGCCCCCCATTTATTTGCCAGTAACAGGTTCCCCCAAAGATATCCCCCAATCATGTGCCAGTAACAGGTGCCCCCATAGATGCCCCCCAATCATGTGCCAGTAGTAGCACCATATAAAAAAAATAACACTAAGGGCTCGATCAGACGGCCGTATGCTATCCGCAAAAATATGTTTTTTTGAGAATTAGATGCTGACGCATTCACTTCTATGGGGCACTTTTCTGTTCCACGGTTCCGCAAAAAAAAAAGAATCATGTCCTATACTTGTCTGTGAAAATCAGTACATGGCCCCATTGAAGTCTATGGGTCCGCAAAAATACTGAATGCTATTGTTTTTTTTGATAGCACTCAGTATTTTTGCGGACAGCATACGGCCATCTGAATGAGCCTTTATACTTACCTCCGTCAAGCTGGCAGCGATGCGATTCAGGCCTCTTCTGGCCTGTGTCCCATGCTGTATGGCTCAGGCGGCGCGATGACGTCATCGTGCCACCTGCATCTGCCTCTGATAGGCTGCAGGCCTAGTGCCTGCAGCCTATCAGAGGAACGGGGAAGGGAGACGCCTCTGCCTCCCCTGCCCCGATGCAACACTTCCATCTGTATCGCTGTCCTGAGGACAGCGATTAAGATGACTATGGAGTTAAGCACTTCCACAATAGAAGCGCTCATCTCCCTGTGACCAGTGGCCGTGGGGCTCAAGAGGCAGCTGCCTTGGGCCCCCCAGGAGCAACTGGGCCCAGGGAAGCTGCCCCTTTTGCCATGCATTAGAGATAGCCCTGTCCACAGCAGCCCACCCCCTTAACTTTGAACTTTACAGCACCCTTCCCCTTTAACAGTGAGTTTCATAGCACATAGGTGTCCACCTCCACAGGTGTCCACCCCCTTAACAGTGGCCTTTATAGCAATCTGCCCCTTAACACTAACCTCCATAGCGGACCATCCCCTTAACTGTGACCTCCACAGCAGCTTGCCCCTAGGGTGGCCAGAGGTCCAGTTTTAGGCCGGACAGTCTGGCTTTCAGACTCCTTGTCCTCCGTCTGGCGCAGGGCCTGGACAGTGCTGCTGTCTGAGAGTGAGCTGCAGGGAGAAAGTCACCTCCTCTGCAGCTGACAGAAGTTGATTTTTAACTTCATTTTTTTCAATCCCTGACAGCTGAGTGGGAGGGGGAGTGGCCTAACCAGATCGGGGTGTGGTTTAGCGGGACCTACAAGTTAATTTTTAACTTCATTTTTTCAATCCCTGTTGGCTGAGGAGTGGAAGGGGGCGTGGCCTAACCTGATCGGGGGGTGTCCTTTTGAACAGCTCACTCTAAGACAGCAGCACTTTGCTGTCAGAGTGTAAGATGCAGGGAAAAAGTTACTCTCCCTCCCACCTCTGTAGCTGACAGAAGTTGATTTTTAACTTCATTTTTTCAATCCCTGTCAGCTGAGGAGTGGGAGGGTGCGTGGCCTAACCAGATCGGGGGCGTGGCTTAGTGGGACCTGAGGGCAGGGGTTTTAATTTCGTCTTTTGAGGGTGGACACATTGTGGCAGGGGGCGTGTCCGGGCTCCTTCCTGCAAGAGTGACGCCCCTCTAGGCACCTTCCTGTTTCATTTACATACAAATAAACTGGATTTTCAGAAGATAAAAACATCTATTTCTGGAACAAAGGAACATCTATAAATAAGGTACTAAGTGCTATTAAGCCATGGCTTTACTTCAAGAGCGATTATCCTAGTGACAGATTTCCTTTTAAAGCTCACCTACAGCAGTGAAGAAAAATGGCTGAGTTGTTATGGAAACCTGGAGTAAAACTGTGTATGTGGAGGCTAACAGCCTGCAAGCTTCTATTGACTGATAAGGGTCATGTGACCAAGCTTCTATTGGCTAATGCAATTTTTGGGAATATCTCAGGAACGGTACATCCTAGAGAGCTGAGACCTGGTCTAAAACCTTCCCGGACACCTGATCTACCTGTGTGCCAAATTTCGTGATTGTAAATGCGACGGTGGGATTGCTTTAGCAGACATACATACACACATACACTCAACTTTATATATTAGATGTTACTATGACTCTTTTATACTTTAAAAGAGTACATAAGAATTGTACTGTAATATACTGTAAAGTTGGGTCATGTTGAGAGGTGTTGTGTTCTTTGTGTGGAATATAATAGAATTGTATTATAGTCAAATCCTGTGGTCTGGACTTCAGAGAGTTGTATAAACAAATTTAGAGTAGCGCCCCCACCTACCAAACATCATTTAGAAAGAATACTGTACTTTTATGTGGAAGAGATTATTTGAGCCCTTCCAAACACCAGGCTCTGGTGCCCCCTATAGTAACATCTAGGATGCCATTAAGGTACAACACTATGTTACTCTTAAAGAGTCAATGTATTTTCACACAATTTAATTTTATTTAATAGAGAATGGTGTAACTAGCAAATTTCTAAATTACTTTTTTTTTTAAATATGCCTGCATCTACCTGAAAAAAGAAAAAGCTATAAAGTCATGGACACTAAGGGTCCCACTTTCACCTAAATTGCAGTCCACTGCCTGTTGTCATGCAAGATCCATCCCTGGTAACAGAGACACAGAAGACTGTTCACAGGAAATGCGGGCGTGTCAGAGCTAGCTGAGCTGAGACTGGTAAAAGAACTGCTTCTACACAGTGTAACTTTAAGTGTGATTTTCCCTTCTTACCTCTTCTGTGAGCCCCTGGAGCTGAAAACAAACATAGGGAGATGTAAGTAAAAGGACGTCACAGCAGTACAGTCCTGGCAGATTTCACAGATGGCAGACCCCCCCTGCTTCTGAGTGAGATGCAGCTAGCTGTGTGCAGGGCTGCACCTAGCCTTTCTGCTGCCTGAGGCAAAAACTGAAACGGCGCCCCCCCCAATGCCAATTTATTAGCCCTACCCCTTTGCCACAATGAAAGCACTCATTGCCTATGGTCCTTCTGCTGCCCCCCCCCCCTTGCCCCTACCTGGTGCTGCCTGAGGCGATCGCCTCACCTGGCCTCATTAGTGGTGCACCCCTGGCTGTGTGGCTGAAACAGGAAATAATATGGCTGGAAGAGGCGTTAGGGAATCCCATAAAAAGATCTGTTCCATCACAGTTGTGATTGTACAAAGAAGCACAGACATACAAACTTTAAGCACCTCTAACCCACTTTAGTTTTCCAGACAAGTAAAAAAAAACACACATAGACTGATGGTAACAAATAATAGACATGACAAGAAGAATAACTGCAGGGCAATCAATGTAACCCACAGTGCCAATTGATATGACAGTCTCTGCCACATACTGTTATAATCTTGTTCAGATCATAAACTGGAGGGGCCCTTCATAACGCATCATCTCATTCTCACTTGCAAAAAATGTCTTAAGGGAAAGCAACCAAATTCAAGACAGTCACCGGCCTCTAGTCTCGAAGCTGGGGGTTCAGACCTGTCCAATGGTGCAAGTCAGGTTAATGGATACCAGATTCAGCTATACATAGCAATAGTACAATGTTATGTTGTATTATAGATTCTGAATGCATGGTATGTGATGAAATGTGCCCTAGGAGCAAACATACCATGCAATTCTTCTTCCTGTACTGTAAAATATTACAGCTGCATAGTCACATTATTTCTATAGCATACAAACAACCTTTTCCCATGCAAAACAAATACATGGTAGATTACAACTAGCCAAAGGCAATGTATGGCTTCTTTATTACCCCTCACTGATGGAATGATTACGTTTTTGCATTTTAGTTTTTTTAATTCCTGCCTTCTTGGAGCCATAGCTTTATTATGTTTCCATTTGCATAGCTGTATGAGGAATAGTTTTTTGTGGGGCAAGTTGTACTTAATAATGGCACCATTTCACCATTTACCGTAATATTGCACATGATGTAGTGGGAAGATGGAAAAATGTGGAGAAATTGGAAAAAAATGCAATTCTGCCCCAGTTTTATGCGTTTTATTTTTACAGGGTTCAATATGCAGCAAAACTGATTTCTGCTCTTTATTCTCCAGGTCAGTATGATTACGGCAATACCACATTTCTAACCCCTATAACTTTTTTGTAGTTATGTGTACAGAGCTTTGTGGGGGCTCAATTTTTGCAGGGCGATCTGTACTTTTCATTGATACCATCTAGAGGTGTATATGACTTTTTAATCACTTTTTGTGGGAAGTGATCAGAAACCAGTGAATTGGTCAATTTGACTTTTTTTTTTCATTTTGCCTCTGGCCATATGGGATAAATAGTTTTATATTTTAATAGTACGGACGTTTTTGCACACAGTGATGCCCATATTGTTTATTTTTTATAGATGATCTATTTTTATTTTGGGGAAAGAGGGGTGATTTGAATTTTTACATTTTTTTAAAATGTTTGAAAACTTTTTCTTAACACTTTTTAATAGTTCCCATAGGGAACTTGAATAAGCAATCATCAGACTGCTTCTCTCTTAGACCTCAATGCATTAGTATTAGGGTCTATTAGATTTACACTATATTCGTATGGAGCCCTGCCATCGGCAGGATCTCCATAGGAACCTATGTGCAGCAGCCTCGTATCATTCAGGAGTCTGTACACACCTTCCAGCTCCCCCAAACCTCTCTAGGGGGAGTGGTACACATATGTTCTTGTAGATGCCATGGTCACATTTTAACATGGCATCTGAGGGGTTAAATGTCCGCAATCAGCATTACCGCCTGTTGTGGACATTAGGTCTGGGTGTCTGCTGTGTGAAACAGCAGGCATCCTGGTGCTATGGACCCTCCTCCGCTTCAGAGCTTTAAAGACCCATGTGATATACTATTATGTCATATGTAAGTAAAGGGTTAACCCCATCGATATATTATGGCCAATAACCCATAGCTATTACATAACAGATGTATAAGCAACCAGGAGAGGGAAGGAAAAAGACCCAAAAAATGCAGACTAAAGTTTAAAGGGACACTGACAGGCCCAAAAAGCATATTTAGGGGTATATATGACAGTATAGGTCTTATACAGGGTATTAGAATCATCTAAGTATCCCCCCTGTCCGCCTCATAAATACAGTAAAAAGAAGTTTTATAACCTGCTTTCCTGGTGTTCAATCTGCCCAAGGGGCGGTGCTTCATATCAACTTGCGCCCAGCCAGCCTCACCACAACTGCCGTTTGAAGCACCGCCCAGCTCATCAATATTCACTGAGCTGGGCGGCTACTCTGAAGCGCTGTACTAGTGTCCCTGGCCATCTTCAGCGCATGCGCCCGGCACCCTCACTGGCCGGGATCGCATCGCGCGTCTGCTTTATGCACATGCGCTGTACCCCTAAATATGCTTTTTGGGCCTGTCAGTGTCCCTTTAAGGGGCAGCATGTTGGTCCTAAATACCATCTTAAAGGGGCTGTCTCACGTCAGCAAATGACATTTATTATGTAGAGAAAGTTAATACAAGGCACTTACTAATGTATTGTGATTGTCCATATTGCTTCCTTTGCTGGCTTGATAAATTTTTCCATCACATTATACACTGCTCGGTTACGACCACTCTGCAATCCAGCAGCGGTAGCCGTGCTTGGACACTATAGTAAAAAGCACCAGCCTATGTGCGCTCCCACTGTCCCGGGCATCAGAGAGGTCAGTGCTTTTTGCTATAGTGTGCAAGCACGACCACCACTGATGGATTGACGGGTAGTCGTAACCATGGAAACGATCAGTGTATAATGTGATGGACAAAGGAAACAATATGGACAATCACAATACATTAGTTAGTAGCTTGTATTAACTTTCTCTATGTGATAAGTGCTATTTGCTGAAGTGAGACAACTCATTTAAATTATTCAACTTTTTATATGCTGAACAACAGGACATACCCCACACTGTACCCAGGAGAGTAACTATAGTGGATGCAGAGCCTGACCCTGTGCTGCCTGCTTTGATCTTTGGCCTGTTTACAGAATTTAATGAACTCTGCCTGCCACACCCTCAGCTTGTTCACCAGCTACAATTTAGCCTGTCCTGTTGGTGCCACACATAGGTGTCTTTTGACCCAGCCAGGTCAGCTGTCTCCAAGAGGTAGCAGCCTGGTAGTTCCCCTGCAGTGAGGAGCAGATCCCAGTATAGGAGAGAACAAGTGAAGATGGGCCACTTGGATATCCTTATGTGTAGCCCTCAGCCAATCTGTTTAGTGAAACAGCACATCTATACCTCTTGCGTTACAAGAAGTAATATGCAGACTTGCAGCTCAATTGGCTATATAGTAGTTCCCCACAGCACTCCCTAATTTAACTCTTTATAAACACTTTATAGATGTCTTTATAAGAAACATAATTCCAGCTATTCTGCCACAGATGTACACTAGAGAAGTCTCTGACTGGTTGTGAGTGGAAATCTCTGTACAAGCAATGGTAGACAGCTGAACTCACTAATATCCCTAGGTCGTGGTACCAGTTGCATCTAATAATCCAGTGAGGAGAATACAATGGAGATGCTTTGGTAATTTATTGAATTTACCTTGAGCAAAGACATGCTCTCACCAGCTCTGAGTCTGCTGCAGAAAAGAAAGACACAGGAAAAGAGCAAACAGGATATCCCGTCACCGAAAGGGAGGAATGGACAGAGAGCAAAGGCAATGGGATTTATATAATACATTCAGAAAACCTATAACAAGAATGACGACAGGGTGGCCGCATTATCTAACATGGTAATGATATGATAACACAAATGCAGCAATTAATCTTAAATGGAAGAAATAAATGCTAGGACTGCACACCAGCCAAGGCCCAATAGACGGCTACTATCACAAGTGCCCTTTGACTGTTATTGTAAGAGTTGTGCCTTTTAAACAGAACCGGTACACTCAGCGCTTCCTAGTGATAGAAACCATTGCACTTTTATTACCACCAACTTGGCTACTAATCTTGTACCTGAACTGTAACCATTACGTTAGTACTGGTCTGTAACCACAAGATATACTGAATATTTCCTATAAGTGAATTTGCTCAGCGTCTCCTGCTCTATACCATGCTTCCTTCCTGTTTAAAGGATCCATGACATATCATGCATCCACTTTGATCAGTTTTGGAACAGGTCCTTCTGACTTTTGATTGGTCTCTCATGAACAGAGTATAATCGCACAGCCGATGCTATTAATACTATTCTGCACATCTAAAGCAACAGATTTTGTATACCATGCCATATTTTGGATAATGCCTTTTATGTTCTTTCGTTCTTTCAGTACAATTGATTTTTCTTCTTTCAATTGCAAATTTGCAGAACAACAAATTATCAGGATGTCTGCCCAGGGTCCATTTTGTCCTAATATGGGCCTGCTGTTACACCATCACCTTTTTCTTTATGATATCACTTTCTTTTTGTCTCCTCTGAGAGCAAAAAGAAAATAATCAGAAAATAATTTGGAAATACTGGGAAGATGTCTGGAAACAGTTGAGAAAACTGGGGAGTTTATTCTTGTAAACATTTCTAGCAGAAAATAGCAATTTTCCCGTTACAAGACCAGTACTGACATCAATTGGCAGGAAATATGATGTTCTATAGCAAAGATAGATTAAAAAAAAAATACCCCAGCAAAACACAATAAACAACTTTTACTGTAAATCATAACTGGGTTACTCCACTCTGGGAAAGAAATGACCTTCTAACCAGCAACCTACAGGTGTTCCTAATTATTTTTTGTTGGATTTTTGAGGAACCGGACCGTATCATTTGAGCCAAATCTTGAAAAACTGCGTCTTTGCCAGGGCAACCTCACTGTCTGCCAATATGCTCTAAGTTTCTGTAAAGTGGCTTCAGAACTGTCCTGGAATAATGAGGCATTTGTGGCAGTGTTCTGGTTGGGTCTCTTCAGTCACATCAAGGATGAGCTGGCAGTCTGTTACTTTCGATCCATGTACAACAACATTCTTTAGCCACCTGCATTAACCTCTGGTTCAGGGAACATGCCAAGGAAGTTGTGCATGAGAGAAGAGTACCCAGGTTGGCACCTGCTTTTCAAAGACCCATGCTTCCGATTCCTGCACCTCCAGCTCCTGGGCCTGGACAAGGTCCTGTGCATGTACTGCGGAGCCAAGGGATACTGAGTATGGCCCTGGGCGAAGACCAGCTCTCTCCAAAATTAACTTTTCCTGTGACTTTGTATTGCTCAGATACTTGGTTTACCATATAGACCTTACTGGACTCTGGCTTGGCAGGAAACTTCTTGCATGAAGCCTTGGTGACTCAACTCCACATAACCCCCATGCACCGGGAGATGTCCTTGGTGATGACATCTGTCAATTGGATGGCACTCTCAGAATCTATGTAGTACATCACCATGCCCATGGAGTTTCAAGTGGGAATACTCCACACAGAGAAGACATAATTTTATGCCCTGTCTGAATCTACTAGTCCCCTGCTGCTGGAACTACCATGGCTCCCTTCACAAACTCCAGTCCTCAACTGGAAGACTGGGCAGTTTCAGAGTTGGGGCTCTGCCTGTCACTCCGGGTACCTGGCCTCGGTACTGCTTTCTCAAGCTCTTCAGGTCCCTCTGCAGGGTCTACCTCTATCTTATGCCAATTATGTTGATGTCTTCAACAAGAAGGAGGCTAAGACACTGTTACCACATTGTCCCTATGACTGCCATATTGACCTGTCACCTGGTATTACTCCTCCACATGGGCATGTCTATCCGTTGTCCTTACCTGAGACACAAGCCATGACAAAATAATTGGAAAGAACTTGGAAAGAGGCTTCATTCAAAAATCTTCTTTTTTGTCAAGAAGAATGGGTCTCTACGGCTGTGTATTTACTATTGCGGTCTAAATAAGATAATGCTAAAAGACAAATATTGTCTGCTGTTGATTTCAGAACTCTTTAATAGGCGCCATGGAACCAGAATGCTCACTAAACTGGACGTCTGAGGTGCTTAACTTTGAATTCGAGAAGGAGATTGCCATTGCGAATACCTGGTCTTGCCATTCAGAGTCAGTAAGGCTCCTGCGGTATTCTAAGAATTCATCAATTATATATATTCTCTAGATCTGTGTTGTCATTTATTTGGGTGACATCGTAATCTTCTTGCCATATCTGATCCCCCATCATATACTTGTTTTTCACTGTTCTTCAACCCCATTATGTTAAATCTGAAAAAGTATCTTCAAGAAAATATCCTTAAACTTCCTGGGCTGCTTCAGACTGGGGCATTAAGACTGTGGTCCTTTAATTTTGCAAGCTATTCAGCATTTCTTGGTTTTTGCCAACTGCTGCAGACAGGTTATTAATCACTTCTCTTCCTTCACTTATACAGTAGTTGGCCCTTGAAGAATGGCATGATCTGTAGAGGGTGACAGTCACCCAGTCATTATTTACACAAATCACAAGAACCTGACATTTCCAGTCGGCTAAATGGCTTAACCCTTCTCAGGCCCTGTGGTGCTGTTTAAGTCCAAGTTATGAATAGCTATTTGTAAACTACTGGTCATCTAATTGGACTTCTCATACACTTAGCTTCCACAGATCAGATATGTATTTATTACTTCAAGTTTTCTTATAATAACCATTCTAGCGAATCTGCCAGAAAGTCTTTCTTCTTCATCTTGTACGGACACCGACTATGGATTCTTGTTTCTGTGACAGTTTTCTCTAGAGTGCAGGCAGAAGACATCTGTCCGGATGAAAAAGTTTACTGATCAAAAATGCAGACCCTGGCTATCTTCTAAGAACATCAGACTCAAGGCACCCTCATAAAAGTTGGCACATTATTTCCACGGCTCATTCAAGGTGCTAAAGTAATTGAACCGGGTGTGTTACAAATTATGTATTCCAGTATCTCTACGAATACCAAATTCATTTAATGTCTCTCTCCTTAAGGCCTCATGCACACGACAGTTTTTTTTCACGGTCCGCAAAAACGGGGTCCGTGGGTCCGTGATCCGTGACAGTTTTTTCGTCCGTGGGTCTTCCTTGATTTTTGGAGGATCCACGGACATGAAAAAAAAGTCATTTTGGTGTCCGCCTGGCCGTGCGGAGCCAAACGGATCCGTCCTGAATTACAATGCAAGTCAATGGGGACGGATCCGTTTGATGTTGACACAATATGGTGCCATTTCAAACGGATCCGTCCCCATTGACTTTCAATGTAAAGTCTGGAGTTCTTTTATACCATCGGATTGGAGTTTTCTCCAATCCGATGGTATATTTTAACTTGAAGCGTCCCCATCACCATGGGAACGCCTCTATGTTAGAATATACTGTCGGATATGAGCTACTTCGTGAACCTCAGATCCGACAGTATATTCTAACACAGAGGCGTTCCCATGGTGATGGGGACGCTTCAGGTTAGAATACACTACAAACTTTGTACAAGACTGCCCCTGCTGCCTGGCAGCACCCGATCTCTTACAGGGGGATATGATAGCACAATTAACCCCTTCAGGTGCGGCACCTAAAGGGGTTAATTGTACTATCATATTCCCCTGTAAGAGATCAGGGCTGCCAGGCAGCAGGGGGCAGCCCCCCCCCTCCCCAGTTTGAATATCGTTGGTGGCACAGTGTGCGCCCACCATCGCCCCCCCTCCCTCCCTCTATTGTAATAAATCGTTGGTGGCACAGTGTGCGCCCACCATCGCCCCCCCTCCCTCCCTCTATTGTAATAAATCGTTGGTGGCACAGTGTGCGCCCACCATCGCCCCCCCCTCCCTCCCTCTATTGTATTAAATCGTTGGTGGCACAGTGTGCCAACCACCATCGCCCCCCCCTCCCTCTATAGCAGTAACATTGGTGGCAGTGTGCGGTCTCCCATTCCCCCCCCCCCATCATTGGTGGCAGCGGAGTTCCGATCGGAGTCCCAGTTTAATCGCTGGGGCTCCGATCGGTAACCATGGCAACCAGGAAGCTACTGCAGCCCTGGTTGCCATGGTTACTTAGCAATAGTACAACAGTAGAAGATTCATACTTACCTGCTTGCTGCTGCGATGTCTATGTCCGGCCGGGAGCTCCTCCTACTGGTAAGTGAAAGGTCTGTGTGGCGCATTGCTAAAGAACTGTCACTTACCAGTAGGAGGAGCTCCCGGCCGTTCACAGACATCGCAGCAGCAAGCAGGTAAGTATGAATCTTCTACTGTTGTACTATTGCTAAGTAGCTGCAGTAGCTTCCTGGTTGCCATGGTTACCGATCGGAGCCCCAGCGATTAAACTGGGACTCCGATTGGAACTCCGCTGCCACCAATGATGGGGGGGGGGGAATGGGAGACTGCACACTGCCACCAATGTTACTGCTATAGAGGGAGGGGGGGCGATGGTGGTTGGCACACTGTGCCACCAACGATTTAATACAATAGAGGGAGGGAGGGGGGGCGATGGTGGGGGCACACTGTGCCACCAACGATTTATTACAATAGAGGGAGGGAGGGGGGGCGATGGTGGGCGCACACTGTGCCACCAACGATATTCAAACTGGGGAGGGGGGGGGTCTGCCTCCTGCTGCCTGGCAGCCCTGATCTCTTACAGGGGAATATGATAGTACAATTAACCCCTTTAGGTGCCGCACCTGAAGGGGTTAATTGTGCTATCATATCCCCCTGTAAGAGATCGGGTGCTGCCAGGCAGCGGGGGGCAGTCTTGTACAAAGTTTGCAGTGTATTCTAACTAGAAGCGTCCCCATCACCATGGGAACGCTTCTGTGTTAGAATATACTGTCGGAAAGCAACCTACGGCCACGGTTCACGGACACGGATGCCAATCTTGTGTGCATCCGTGTTCTTTCACGGACCCATTGACTTGAATGGGTCCGTGAACCGTTGTCCGTCAAAAAAATAGGACAGGTCATATTTTTTTGACGGACAGGATACACGGATCACGGCCTCGGCTGCAAAACGGTGCATTTTCAGATTTTTCCACGGACCCATTGAAAGTCAATGGGTCCGCGAAAAAAAACGGAAAACGGCACAACGGCCACGGATGCACACAACGGTCGTGTGCATGAGGCCTAATCCAGTTCTTTTCAATACATATTCCAGATGTCCAGCTCCTGCTTCTTCTCCAGTCACCTCTGAAAGCGTGTATGAGGTTAAGGACAGGAAGAAGATTAGAGGTAAAACCTTTTTCTTGATTGACTGGAAAGTTTTTGGTCCTGAGGCGATATCTTGGGTACCCCGTAAGAAGAATATTACCCAGCCTTACCCAGCTCTTAAAGGACCAGCGCACACACTGTAATCTTTACCTTCCTCTATGGGAGGATGTCTCAGTATTAGGTTTACTAGCTTGCTAGATACTGCAAAGGTGTGTAATTTCTGCCTGTCTACCCATGTACAGGCCACTGCCCGATTCCTGTATTTTGACCCTCTTCTGCCTGACCTGACCCATACTTAATTACTGTATTGACCCTTCCCTACCTGCCCTGACCTCAGAGTGTTTAATCATTCGCACATACTCTGCCTGCCCTGACCTCGGCCTATTACTGACTATGAGCTTAGCCTGTCCTTTGGGTGCTATGCACCAGTGTCTCTAGGCCCAAGTGGGTCAGCAACTAACTACACGGAGACTACTTCAAGAGCTATGGGTCTGGTGTGTATAGAGGTTAAAGAGTGAAAACCAGGGAACCAAAAGAATTATGCCAATAGGCTTAGCCCTAATTCAAATTCATTGTTTGTAACAGTAGTTCAAAACCCACAATAAGTTTTTATATAGGACCCTATGATATCAGTGTATAATACTGGCTATGTATGATAAGTGAAGCACCAACCCTAAAACAGATATATTAAAATATATAAAATGAACTTCACATTCACATTTGCATTCACACACAGTAATTGAAGCAAATTTCTTGAACATTACATTGCTCTAAATTGTAAATTGATGTTTAAAAGTTGCAGCTGTCAATAGTACAGTAGAGGTACCACTATATACTCTATTCCTTACCAAAGATACAGAATAATTTCCCATTAACAGTGAAGAGTATGCAGAATATGGTATGTTAGAAATAATATTTGAAAATGAATAAGTGAGCAATTTTTGGTTTTTGAATGATGTGGATCTTCCGGTTCACAGTATACTATTTTAGTAATGGTTGATTGCGAGAAAACAGTGACATAATTTCCCAGACTTTTCCCAGAGTTGTTTGCAATTATAAATGTTTACACAGTCTCTTTGATTTTAAAACAGATTAATGCTTTGAGATCAGAGATCTGTAAATATTGGAATGGGGCCTAATGCTAAAAAATCTATGGGTCATTAAGTGCAATTTCAATTTCACAGGCCGAGGCATCTACTGAGTCCCATAGTTATCTGAAAGGATGTTTTCTGCTAAACAGGAGCTGACTAATTAATCTATAAATCAAGGAGAAAACATCAACCCATTCAGCTCTAAGAGCTCTGAGTTTGAACAGTAGGAGGCAGATGTATAGAAACAGGGAAATAGATGCATTCTCAGCTTGAAATACTAATGTATGTTGGACACCTGGCTATGGATACCTATAATTGCATTCTACTTATTTTGGGCTAAAATCTTTTTTTCAATTGCTCTTTTAAAAAAAAAATCAGTTTTTTTTTAGTTTTTCTGCAGAATGTTGCTTCTGTTTCTCAGTGAATCAGTCAGAGAACTGCTCTGACAGCTGCCTTTATTTTAGTTGACATGACACCTCAAAAACACTCATTTAAAGCATATTCTTTTCAGTTTGGTAAGAATTCAGCTTAAATTGGTGTTTATGAGCAGTTAGAAAAGTAAAGATAAGGGCTATAGATGGCTGTGTCACAGCAGCTCTCTGAAGGAATCATTGAGATTGAGAAGAAGATTCAGCAGCCTGCAGAGTCACTGAAACTTAAAGCTGTTGAGGTAAAACTGTTAAAATGTTTTAATAAAGACAAATTTGAAAAAATAAAATAAAATTAGCCAAAAATAAATAGAATGCAATCATAAAAAAGCCCCCCCCCCCCTCCACAGGTGTCTATATTTTTTAAGCATGTGTTAATTAGCGATACTTAAATAGCCCTAAAATTCCAGCTTATTTCCCTTACTGGATACCCATTATGCCCCATCCCAGTAGGGCATTAGTAGGATAAAAAAAATTATAAAGAAATCCTAACCTTCATTCCCCAGTGAGTCTTCGTTTAGCCCACTGGTATAGAGGATACAGTACACAACCTATGTGTTTTGTGCATATGCCATTCCCTTACTTATGGTATGGACGCACTACATGCCCAAAAGGCGTAGGTTTTGTACTGTATCCTTTGCTGTTTGGGTTGTTTTTACTGTATGAAATAAAGACTACATTTATGCAGAATTTGGATGCTGGAATATACCATCTTCTTTCATTTTATTGTTCTGGATCCACAGACCTTCAGTGCATTCTAGTTGAATCAGCAAGTGAGCTATAATTTTCGACTCTTGGACCCCGCTACTACAGAATGGAGAGTAATGTCACTAATTGTACCCTCCTGCTTCATACACTGTGCTGATGTCAATTATAATAATCAGGACAGTCTAAGACTATAGTTCTCCCATACTGCCACTGCAGGGATATGGTAGTCTGAAAGTCACAGCAACATTGCATCCTGCTGGAATTGTGAAGAGCTCGCTAAGGTGATCCTTGTTCCAAAAGGTTGTCAGGTTTAATTATACATTGTTGTTAGCTCAGATAGTTTATAATGAACTTTTATAACAATAAAATACACTTAAAATTAACATTCCCCAAAAAGGCCCATTCTCCCAACCTCATCACTTTGCAGCCAAGATTACTATATATTTACAATTATATACATACACAATGTAAAATCACTTAATGATACGGAAGATTTTTGTGCCACATACAGTACTGTAAGGCAGATATATCACAATACACCATTTAAAGATCAAACCAATGTGTCCTCGTTTCCTTTATTGTAAGAGCACAAGTCTAGTTCCACCTAGTGCTGAAGATGGTAACCCTGCAATATTCATCCACAGATCCCACTTTATATCACATTTTGATGGAATCTCTCTTTCCAAGTAGACCCACTTTTCCAACAATATCACGAAGTTCAATAGACCGATGACTTCATCAACCTACAGAGCTTTGAGTTTTAACCAATGTCTCTAGGTAATGACTCGCAGAAAAAAAGGTCATACACACAATTCCAAAGTAAGAAATATCTGGGCATAACCACAGCATATGCTTACAGGGGTTTTCCGGTTTGCATCACCATCCTTTAAAATAATAATTTATGAAGGTGGCTTCAATTTTGTAATATATTTATTTTACCTTATTGCTCTTCTCTTCCTCTCTAGTTTGTGGTCACATGACCATGTCCATGCAGCTCGTTCTGATTTCCTATGATATTATGTCCATGAGAATGTTAAAAAGACATTGATAGGGGAGAAGTTTCTATGTAACTAGCTGGGTGTGAGGACCTATAAAATATCTGAGTGTTGTTAGGGATGGTGCTGGAGCTGTGGCAGTAAAAGAAGACGTGCATCATAGGTTTGGTTGGAGAAACAGGAAGTGGTACAATACATACAGGATAGAAGCAAAAAATATTAGTTTACATGGTGACAAACGGGTCATGAGAGCCAAAATTGAAAAAAAAAGCACAAGGACGATGTACATGAGGTAAGCAACTGCATGACCATATCCATTAGAAACCAGAGTGATCCCATAAAACCTCTTTTAGGATCAGATTCTAGTGCTGGGCACGTAAGACACTATGCATCTGTTCTAATTCCAATTTTATACCCTGTGGATGAGAAATAGTTGAGAGCAACGATGCTCCACACTATGTGCAACAGTGGCAGTGCTCATAAAATACACCCATACCTGAGCAGCCATTCTGTTCACATCCACCTCCCATTTTTCTTCTCAAGTATAATCCAAATATTTATGTAGGAGCCACTGACAGGTGAAAAAAATTGATTTCAGGAAACAGTTGACCCTGCAACATGATCATTTACATTCAAAGAAATAGTACAGCGTGAATTGTGTTCTACATGTCTCAATTTAAGGCATTGTTAAAATACAGAATGTGGAAGCTCCGACTCTGGTTGTAACTCTTAGAATGACTTGAAATTTGTGCCAGGGTCGATATACATATTTAACACACTTCTGGGCTCACCTATCAAACCTGTAAAACTCCCACAGATACACATTTTCCCAAAACTGAATATCTTTAGTGCCCTGACAATATATCTAAAGCTAGGCCCAGATGAAGAGTGGTGGAACCCACTGGCCAAAAATTTGTTGGCGGACCACTCCTCAAACTTCTTATATTTGTACAGATCCTATCACCTTTTGTTTAAAGGGCTGCTCCATATAAATTGGAAGTGTTGGCAAGAATGAATGTTTTTGAGTGCCACAATTAGGGATGAGCGAATCGACTTCGGACGAAACATCCAAAGTCGATTTGCATAAAGCTTTGTTCTAATACTGTAGAGAGCAGGAGCTCTGTACAATGTTAGAATGAATTGTCTCAGGTGAGCCAAAGTTATTGCTTCGCTAAGTTTCGCGAGACTTCGTGCAATAACTTCTTAAATTAATTTGTACTGTAAAAAAACATTTACCAAACTCGAATCCCAAGTGGTACCTTTGAACCGAACCCGAGTTCGGGAAATGTTCTTCTACAGTACAAATTAATTTATGAAGTTCGAGAGACTTCGTGAAGCAATAACTTCAGCTCACCAGAGACAATACATTCTAATACTGTACGGAGCTCCTGCTCTGTACAGTATTAGAACAAATTTTTATGCGAATCGACTTTGGATGTTTCATCCAAAGTCAATTCACTCATCCCTAGTCACAATGTTCCCAAATTTCTGCCATTAGGGAAAATATAGTTACAGGATTTTAATATGCTTCATCCTTTGATCAACCTGTACATAAGTAAAACCATATGTATAATGCGGCAGCTTCTTATAATATCTCCCTAATTAGTAGAGAGGGTACAAGCTCTTTCCCCTAGAAATAACCTTTATTAAAAGATACATAATCCGTCAATTGTTACATATTAAAACAATTCATTCTCCCTCCTTGCTGCCGGAAGTCTTTAGGAAAGACTAGGGGGTACTAGGTGGGACAGAAGTTCATTCAGAACACAAGGTGTTTTTTACCTTTGTACATGTGGTTGTCCATTAAACTATGTGGGTAAAACGAAGGGCAAATTAAGACAAAGAGTTGGCGAACACATAGGGGATATCAAAGATCTAAGGGACAAGCCCATTTCACGACATGTGTTACAGGTGCACAATGGCGATATCAGAAGCTTAAACTTCCAGGTAATTGAAGTGGTACGACAGTCACCGAGGGGGGGAAATTGGGTTAGACTAATCCTGTGTAAAGAGGCCCAGTGGATTTACCGTCTCAAGACAGTGAGCCCACTGGGTCTAAATGAATAGATCTCATTTAGTTGTTTTTTGTGATACGATCACGGGCATCACTTCAGACTCCAGAATTTTGTTTTATTTAATTTTGGTACCCTTTCATTGTTTCCTGCCATCCATTTAACCGCGATAGGTTCAGTATGGTTATCCAATTATATGGGCTTCTATTGGCACTATATCATTTTTTTGTGGCGATTGATTTTTATTTATTTTGACCCATCTATTATTTAGGCATCTAAATTTCCTGTTGTGGGAGGTTAGCGCTATAATCCAGAACAACTCATCATTAAAGTTAATTGGGGTTGCGTTCCACCTTGGAACACGGTATGTTATATTCATCTGTTATCACGATTTGGAACGCATACCCCATATACTGTATCTATTTATGATTTTATTGTAGAAGCCAGTCATTATCAATGACTGTAATATGTGGTGTTCACACTCCAAGAATAAATTTACTATTAGAGTTAGTTGGAATTGAGTTCCATCTTGGAACGCAGTATGGCAGTATCATCTTGCGTTACATCTTGGAACGCATGCCTTTTTTATATATATAATCTGGATATGGTTGTATCTTTTCCATCCAAAAGTATATTATAGAGTTGTTCGTTATGATCTATTCTTATATCTAAATGTAATATCAGCGATTGTGCCTTTCACTTGTCAGATGTGGTGCACGGCTTTCGGATATCTATTGACAGTCGAGGCCATGCGTCACTTCCAGTGTGCGTTCCATTTACCGGAAGTGATACGTCTCGTGTATGCACACCAGGCCCGGCGTCACAAGGGCGCAAATTTTGTCCGTGGCACTTTCTCTTGCAGCAGGTATTTAATCTTGGCACTTGAGCTATCGCAGAGCGCCTTTGCCATCTGGATGCCACATCGTAATTTTTATATATTATAAAATAGTCCTCATATGAACCAGAATATCTATACATTGGCAAAAAGAGTCTGGACAGATTCGGGACAGATCTACATCAAACAACACTATTTTCCTCATTTTCAGGTCTTTTTCAGGTGATAGCGAGGGTTTTGCCACCAATAAGTAGGGTTGCCCCTTTTGGGGCGGGTGCTCCACTTTTAGGCAGGGGTAGCCTCAGTGACAAAATAGGCATAATTAGTAATTTTAGTCCTGACCTCACTGCTGACCCGCTCTCTCTACCTGATGTCATCAAACTGTAAGTCAGAATCGACCATCTTATTTTGTCGGATTATCATGTCCTCTGACTACACTGCTTAGTATCTAAATATCTGTGTGTACCAGTGTTTTCATAAATAGCCTCTGAATTTGTGAGAAATTACATTATTTTATTGCTCATTGGGTAATTTTTGTTTTGGGATGAAACTAATCTCTTATCATATATATATATATATATATATATATATATATATATTAGCAGAAGGACCCGGCTTCGCAAGGGTATATTTCATCTATTTCATTTCATGTTTTTCTGTGTCGTAATTTTTTTTTAGCAACAGTACCCACCCCTTTTACAATGACCTCCACAGTGCGCGCCCCTTTAACAATGATCTCAACAGTGGTCGTCCCTTTAACAGTGACCTCCACAGTGGCCGCCCCTTTAACATTGACCTCCACAGTGGCCTCCCCTTTAACATTGACCTCCAAAGAGTCCACCCCATTAACAGTGACCTTCACTGTGCCTGCACCTTTAACAATGACCGCATCTTTAACAGTGACCTACACAATGCCTGACCCTTTAACAGTGACCTCCACAGTGTTCGCCCCTTTAACGGTGACTTCCACAGTCCCACCCCTTTAACAGTGACCTCCACATTGCCCGACCTTTTAACGGTGCCCGCCCCTTTAAAAGTGACCTCCACAGTTCCCACCCCTTTAACATTGACCACCCTTTAACAGTGACCATCACAGTGCACACCCCCTTAACACTTACCTCCACAGTGCCCACCCAATTAAAAGTGACTGCATCTTTAACAGTGACCTCCACAGTGGCCGCCCCTTTAACATTGACCTCCAAAGTGCCCACCCCATTAACAGTGACCTCCACAGTGCCTGCCCCTTTATCAATGATCACATCTTTAACAGTGATCTACACATTTCCTGCCCCTTTAACAGTGACATCCACAGTGTTCTCCCTTTTAACAGTGACTTCCACAGAGCCCGCCTCTTTAACAGTGACCTCCACATTGCCCACCCCTTTAACAGTGCCCGCCCCTTTAACAGTGACTTCCACAGTGCCCGTCTCTTTAACACTGACCACCCCTTTAACAGTGACCTTCATAGTGGCCACCCCTTTAACAGTGACCTCCACAGTGCCCACCCAATTAACAGTGACCGCATCTTTAACAGTGACCTCCACAGTGCCTGCCCCTTTAACAGTGATCCCCACAGTTCCTGCTTCTTTAATAGTGACCTCTACAGTGCCCACACCTTTAGCATTGACAACCCCTATAACAGAGACCTTTATAGTGGCTGCCCCTTTAACAGTGACCTCCACAGTGCCCTCCCCTTTAACAGTGCTCAACGCTTTAACAATGACCTCCACAGTGCCCGTCCCTTTAACAATGATCTCCACAGTTCCTGCCTCTTTAACAGTGACCTCCACAGTGCCTGCCCCTTTAACAGTTCCTTCCATTAACAGGGACCTCCACAGTGCCTACCCCTTTAGCATTGACCACCCCTATAACAGTGACCTTCATAGTGCCTGCCCCTTTAACAGTGACCTACACAGTGCCCACCCCTTTAACAGTGACTTCCACAGTGTCCGCCTCTTTAAATTTTACAACCCCTTTAACAGTAATCTTCATAGTGGCCACCCCTTTAACAGAGACCTTGACAGTTCCCGCCCCTTTAACAGTGACTTCAACAGTGCCCGCCCCTTTAACAGTGACCTTTACAGTGCCGATCCCTTTAATAGTGACTTGCACAGTACTCGCCCCTTTCACAGTGACCTCCACAGTGCCCGACCCTTTAACAGTGACCTTCACAGTGCGTGCCCCTTTGGTGGGCACTGTTAAAGGTGCGGGCACTGTGGAGGTCACTGCTAAAGGGGCAGGCACTGTGGATGTCACTTTTAAAGGGGCGGGTACTGTGAAGGTCACTGTTAAAGGGGAAGCCACTATGAAAGTCGCTGTTAAAGGGGCGGGCACTGGTAAAGGGACAGGCACTGTGGAGGTCACTGTTGAAGGGGCAGACACTGTGGAGGTCACTGTTAAAGGGGCGGACACTGTGGAGGTCACAGTTAAAGGGGCAGGCACTGTGGAGGTCACTATTAATGGGGCGGGCACTGTGGAGGTCACTGTTAAAGAGGCAGGTACTGTGGAGGTCAATGTTAAAGGGGCAGCCACTGTGGAGGTCAATGTTAAAGGGGCAGCCACTGTGGAGGTCATTTGTTAAAGGGGCAGGCACTGTAAAGGTTACTCTCATGGCGGAAACTGTTGATATCTTTTACCGACACACAAAAACATTAAATGAAATTGATTAAATATACCCGTGCAAAGTCGGGTCCTTCTGCCATTGTGATAGCATTTATTGATTTATTGATATATCATTCAGACTTTAGCCTAGGTTGTAAACCAGAAGAGGTTTTGTGTTGTGTTAGATAGTTTAGATTTGGAAAATGTGGGATAATATGGATTATGGCCACCCAACAGAGAATGGTAATATTATATCCCTCAAAGTCTTTTTGAAACCTTTAGATCAGAGAAAGCCTTGCTCATGGATCAAGGGGGGTTGGGGGTGTAATTTCATCCCAATAGGGTTTTTGTGTTTGTTATAGAAACAGGAAGGATTGGGAGGGCCCAAGAAAAAGAAGGTGCTGAGACTGGGGAGGGCTTCTGACAACCATCAGGCTTTATGATAAAAGAAGTGGTAGCCACAATTTTACAGAAAAAATAGCCATTGTTTATGTTGCAAGTACATATTTTGGGTGATGTAAAAAATGTACTGTATATTGCTTTACATAATCTCAGCTCCTAGTGCAGTAGAGATATCACAATGTGAAATTCACTGTTAAATTTGACCTTCAGAATGATAAGAAATGATTAATGAGGGGTTCGCAAACATGAATAGAGAACTGAAAATAGAAGTGTCTTTGGTGACTCTGTCTAACTGGATTCATTAGTCTGAAGAATTCTTACTTCTGCCTAGAGCTTCCTCCTACGGGTAGGCATCACTGACTCGCCACCTTATGCTATGAGGCCAGGAATAATCTACTAATACGATTAAAGTTTATAAATACGTTCTCACAGATATTAAAGGTTTCAGTTTGATTTATTATCACGCTCTAGGAGAATCCATTTTGCATCTTAAAATTAAAATACAGTGGAGAAGTTCCACAAGACAAATTATCCAGTTTTATTTTATGGAGAAGGAGGCCATTTAACCATGTCTTTTTCAAAATAGGAAGTGATTTTGACAGTGCATATGCATGGAAGTCTATGGCAGCTAATGTATGAAGACACTGCTACACATGTGCATCTCCATTTCTTCTCAACCGGCTTGACAAATAGCCATTGTAGGGTTTTAGAGCAGTAAGCAGTGTATTAACTACCCATATAAAATAGATATTGGATAGACAATAAAATCATGTTTTATGGAAAAGCGAAGGGCACTTTCATCATCTCATAATCCCTGGGTCCCACCGGGGATTTATTGGCTCCCAGGTGGGCCAGTACTGGCCTGGATACATACAGTATGAGGTAGATATATAGAATCATGCTGGGTAGGGAAGACCTTTGGAGGAGGCCACCCAGCTCAGTATGGTAAAGGATGCCTTTCGGTCCCATAATAGTATACTAATAGCATAGGATAGTGGTATATCAAGGGGAGAAAAACTGAACTGGATCGCACATCCACAATGCTATGCTTCTCAGTGCAATATTAAAGTGTACAGATCCCTATACTGCATGCTGTACAAGCGGCATTAGTGCACATTTTGATCAAAAGGCATAAGTCCACTCACCACGCCAAGGTTGCCTCTTTGAGTAAGACTTACTCTGACAAAAAGGCGCAGCACAATGCGGTGACAAAGCGGCACTGCTCTAGTAGGCGGCAGGACCCAGGAGTCAAACAGCAACCCTGCTGTCTGACAATGCCACCCATGGCACTGGATCCCACCAACCCACCAGCACAGCGCCACAAAAACAAAGGCCACCACACTGTACTGCACCATGTGAACACAACATGTCCATTGCTATGAGAAACTGCAGGTCAATTACCACTTATATGCAGAATTCTGCTAAATTAAAACCACCTATGCCGAATGGGAGGAGTGCTGATACCAGTAATAAAGAAGAAAGATCAAACATGCATATATCAAGGGGAGAAAAACAGAACTGAATCGCACATCCACAATGCTATGCTTAGTTCTAATTAAACTCGCTTCTCAGTGCAGTATTAAAGTGTACAGCCCCCTATACTGCATGCTGTACAAGAGGCATTAGAGTACATTTTGATCAAACCAAGGTTGTCTCTTTGAGTGGGACCTACTCTGACAACGTTACTACAAGTTCAACGTTGTACTAACGTTGGCATAAATGGTAATCTAAACAATTTCCAAAAACGATATCTTGGTCATCAGCAGGTATTGGCTTAACTTTGGCAGGCAAATATTTATCTGCAACAATCTTAGCTCTACTATAATACTGTAATTTAAATATCAGTTCTTTGTTCCTCTGTCGATGGCATCTAGGATTGCTCCAAACAACATTTCATTGTATTGTGTATTGTATTTATTGTATTGTATAGTGACAATAAAGCCATCTTATCTTATTTTATCTGCTGGTAGACCAGGCAATTGCATGAACATAACCAGTTTCAGGAATAAATATGCACATTATTAGGCGATGACGCAAAATACATTAGATGTTATATATTACCACATAGGAGACAGTAGCAAGGTGCCAAAAAGAAGTGGTAATGGAACTCCGGGACATTACACTTGCAGATAGATGGTGATGGTGTATTTTCCAAAGACCCAAGGATCCAAGGAATATCACACTTTTAGGTGAATGCCAGATAGTCTTTTCCGCTAGCTTAGGAGAAATGAATAGAGATAGGCAGTAGTGTACATAGAGAAGTAAGGTGAAGTAAACTGATTTATTCTTCATACTCTCAAACATCAATCAAAGCAGGCATATGATAAATGTAAAATTGCTGATATTATGGCCCAATAAAGGGTTTTTCCCACTTCAGCGTTCTTTCAGGCTTCGGGCCATGATATCAGCACCATCAACATTTAGTTACAAGTGTGAATTACCACTATACAAAGAGGAGATTCAGGATTGTTAAGGAGACCTATCCAGTCTGAGATTCGCTATTTATAGGAAGTGGTGAGTGACAATGGAAGTCGTTTAGATGTGGTAGTCTGGAGATTTGTGCATTTTTTCCAGTTGTGTGAATTGGAGATTTGTGGACTTCCTCTCTATCTTCTTTTGGCTCCTTCTGGAATCTGCACAAAGCAGCCCACCTGTGTACATTATTTGACTATTAAAAGTATATGTGTTGGCTTTGTAAGTAAAAAAAAAACTACATGGTGCTTGCTTTAGTGCCATAGTGCAACGTGCCAGACCACAGGGGGCTATATGTGAGTGTAATGGTGTGCCGAATGAGTGTAGTAGTTGTACTCACTTTTCGCCGTAGCTCCCTGGACTGGCGTGCAGGTAAGGGGAAGACAGCACTAAATCCTCCAGGGCACTCTCTGTTGCAGGGAAAACCAGCCAGATGGAAGTCGAGGTGCCTTTGATGGTAATGGGTACGCTTAGGGTGCTTTTGTGGCTGGGTCCTGTGTTGGTCGTGACGCCAGCACCGTAAGGTGCAATTAGGAGATAGACTAGAATGATGAGAGAGGCAGTAGTTGAACCAAGCAGGAACTTTACTTGTGAATTGGAGTCTTGCAATAAGTACCATCCAATAGCAGCACTTTGTTATAAATACAGATGGTAAAGCTGTAAATCCCAAAGCAGGCTCAGTGAGGTGGTGTATGTAGGTTCCAGCTCAACTGTATAGAAGTGATCTTACTTGTACTTGGTTCCGGATCTTGCTCTGGTTACTCAGCCTTTTAATAATAGTTTGGATCCTCTGTAAGTTCTATTCTGCACTTAGCAATTCAGCAATATTCAGTGCTTCAGTGATTCAACAACCCAAGGGTGGTCTCCCCCATGGCAGGCAAACTCTCTGCTCCATTCTTTGGAAAGGTTGCACAAGATACAGTTATTATTCTCTTAATCCCCGGAACTGGAAGGGTCCCTGGAAGGGGTATTACAAAGGATCAATAAGCAGGGGCGTAGCTAAAAGCTCATGGCCCTAGTGCATGAGTTCAGCTTGGGACCCCCTTCCCTCCCGTGCTTTGTGGCCAGGGGCAGGGAAGCACATAGCCTTTGTGCTGCCTGAGGTAAATATTGAAACAGCATTCCCCCCCCCCCCCCATGCCAAATTCTTGACCTAACCCCTTCTCTCCAGGCAGAGGTGTAACTTGACCAGCATGTACTTTCTATAATACTGGTGTTTTCTTATGCAGCACAAGAGTCTAAGAGCCCCTTCAGGCTCCTGGACCCAGTAGCGACTGCTACCCCTGCACCCCCTATAGCTACGCCCCGTCAATAAGTCCTAGTTTTGGACTACAAAGGTTGCAGTAGTATGGTCCCCTGGGCAAGTCTGTCTCCTCTCCTGTCCTCCTCAATCCTCAACTCCCTCTAACTTCCTGTGTCTGACCTAATGGTGTTAAAGTGACACCTAGAGGTGGATATGTGTGGTGCATTGAACCAGCCTGAGATAGGAATTTAGCAACATTGACAAAGGAAAATACAATAAATAGTGCAAAATGACCTAGGGTGGCACAAACAATTTTGGAGTGTTTCCATCCACCTGGAGTGGGACACTACAATAGTTTTTTCAGCTGTTTGATTTGGATAATCACACCCCCTATAATCCGATATTGAGAGAATATCCTAAGGGTAAGGCTCCATTCACACGTCTGCAATTGTGGTCCGCATCCATTCCAAAATTGTGCGGAATGGGTGCGGACCCATTCATTCTCTATGGGGACGGAATGAATGCGGACAGCACACAGTGTGCTGCCCGCATCCGCATTTCCGGAGCGCGCCGCCGATCTTCCGGTCTGCGGCTCCGGAGAAATATAGAACATGTCCTATTCTTGTATGCAATTGCGGACAAGAATAGGCATTTCTATGGGGGTGCCGGCCGGGTATATTGCGGATCTGCAATACACTACGGACGTGTCAATGGACCCCAAACCATCAATCCTGCATTTTAGGAAGATCCCATTAATAGCCAGTTTCCTTTAACTAGTTAAATGTTTACATTTATTACATTCTATATCCATACAACATAACTTCACTTCAAAGAAGCATGTGTATGCAGAGAATGTAACACTGGCGTCATTTGGATAGCAGGTGGCACCATCTAGGCGATTATATGAAGCATCTATGTCAGTTCCCATCAAATATGAATTCATTATACTGATTATGCAATTCTTCCTTGTGCTACCACTTTATTAAACAAGATGAAATCTTGGCTTAAAGTATTTAGAGATCTATGGAGATAAATTCCCAAATGTCGCCAGTTATGATTTAATTTTGTGAAATGATATAGTTGACTACTATGGCAGGGATTACACAGAGATTATAAACAGTTCTAATATAAAGGAATGAAAAATGTATTTCCTTTCGTTACAAGGACCACCCAAAGGAGAAGTAGTTCACTGAGATAAAAATATTTATAATCCACTAGGCCTTTATCTTTTTAATATTGTAACTATGGTTTACCCATTTCTGTTATCAGTGCATACATGTATTTCATTATGTATATGCTTCGGCCTGTACAGTATGTGTAAAATAGGATGTTGGTTCATAGAAACTCTTTTCTCCCCCATTTGATCTAGACACACCATGATCAGTATTAAACACAGCAAGGGAATTTTCACATTTATTTCACAAAAGATGCTATGGTGACATCTAATGGAGGTTTGTGTGTGACCAGTTGTCTCTGGATCCTAGACAATATCCAGAGATGTCACAGAGGAATCCTGAATGACATGATCAACTAGGTTTACAGCATGGCCAGTTAGTCCAATGATGTCACAGCTATGGCTTCCTGCATGATTATAAGGGAACTCACTCTTTGATGCCACTGTGGGCACTACCATGTGGTCATCTGGGGTTTCATAGTTAGTACAGTTGAAAAAAAAAAACATAAGTCCCTCATGGTTAACCAAAGGATGGGATATCAATTAAGAGAAGGGGAGAGAGAAACCAGAATGCTACCAATATTCATAAGCATTAATGATATTTCAAAGTAACAATTCATCAAAGCATTTTTTTAAAAGCAAATCACTATTCCCGCTGTGACCACCTCCTATGGTAAACTATTCCACAGATTTATAGGGGGTCAATACAGGCGTATTTCTGGTGCAGATTGCAGCACAAAGGTTATTTGCGCCGCAATCTATGACTTTTCATGCTCACGCCAGGTCTAAACAAAAGGGGCATGGACAGGGAAGGGCCGTCCAGCCCATCTCAACCATCATTTTCAACACCTGTTTTAGGCATAGAAAATGGTCTAAATGTAAGCCAGCAAGGATACTGTCCTACATGTAGACTGGCCCTGGATACGCCGAAGTTATGTAGAGGCCTGCGCCTCTTCTTAACTTTGACAGATCCACCGCCATATTAGGAGTTATTAAGACTGGTGTCTAAAACGCCAGTCTTAAAAAAATTAACCCATAGTTTTTATGGTAAAGAAGCCTTGTCACATCTGGAGACTGAAGCTTTTTTCCTCCAGATGGATGCAGTGCTCCCATGTCTCATATGGAAACAGCTTTTCACCATATTTTTTGTACATTCAATTTATATAGATGATGTGCCCATTTAGACATCTCTTCTCAAGACTAAATACATTTAATTATTTTAATCTTTCTTCATAACTAAGACCCTCCATGCCTCTTATCAGTGCAGTAGTTCTTCTTTGTACTTCTTCCAGCTCCAGGGCTTCCTTTCTATGGACCGGTGCCCAGAACAGAACTGTATATTCTAGATAAGGCTGCACCAAAACTTTGTAAAGTGGCAATATTACATCCCTATCACAGGAGTCCATGCTACTTTTAATACACAACAATACTCTGCTGACCCCAGAAGCAGCTGACTGACTGCTTACTGATATGCTGTTGTTTAGTCTACGATCTACAAGTAGACCCAAATCCTTCTCTACAAATGACTCTCCCATTGTTACTTTCCCTAGAACATACGATGCGTGTAATTTATTAGCACCCAGATGCATAACTTTACGTTTATCCACACTAAGTCATGAAGATGACACTGTCATTGAAATAGCTTATGTTAAGTGAGGGTCCTGTTACAGATTTTGCACTAATCAAAGAACAAAGCATTTGACTATTCTGGAGTAGCCTTCTATGTGTCCCTATATAAATCCTATTGAACATCTGTGGAAGGAACTGAAACAATTAGTCTGGAGAAGGCACCCTTTAAACCTGAGACAGCTGGGGCAGTTTGCTCATGGGGAGTGGGCCAAAATACCTGTGGACTGGTGCAGAAGTTTCATTGAGAGTTACAGAAATTGTGCAAAAAATTTTAAAGGGGTTTTCCGAGAGTTTAATACTTGTGATGATCGAGCACCAAAGTATTCGGGTGTTCGGCCCGAACACATTGCTATATTCATGTGCTCGGCCGAGCACCCGAGTATAATGGAAGTCAATGGGAGACAACCAGGCACCCCCTGCTCTGAAGAGGGGAGGGTGTCTGATCCATTGGAAAAGAAAGTGACATAAACACCACCGAAATGGATCGGGAACAGAATGCGGACGATGTCTGGATACAGACTGACAAAAATACGCAAGAAACCCCCCAAAAAATAAATTTTACAGGAAAAAAAGTTAGGAAACAATCTTTCCTGTATATTCAGTTGTATATAAAGTGCAAGTGCTGCAAAAAATTACAAGTAAGAGGCACTCTAAAACAGCCTGTATATCATATAAAGGAGGGCCTCATTCACATTGTGGTACAATTGTAGTGGGACTCCTACACTCATAAAGCCTTTGCACTAATTGAAAGGGCTGCCAAAAATGACAAGGAACCGGCACTGCAAAACACCCTTTGTTAAACATAAAGGAGGGCATCATACACACCCTTGAAAAATTATGATTGATGGCCTGCTGGTGACCCTCAAAAACATTTGGAGCAAGGGCCTGATGATCTGACCATCTAAAACCTTAGGGGCAAGGGCCTGCTGCCGCATTGGTGACTGTAGATAAACTCTGGGTGATTGCACGTCCCGGTGACGGCGACGATCCATTTGGATGTCTGCCCTATCAACTTTCGATGTTCTTTTCTGCGCCTACCATGGTGATCACGGGTAACGGGGAATTAGGGTTCGATGCCAGAGAGGGAGCTTGAGAAAGGGATACCACATCCAAGGGAGGTCAATGGCTCAAATCTGATTGGCTGTTGTTGCTTTGCCACTTTCTTTTTTCCTAATTGTGAACCACCCAGAGAGGGTGGGTCAAGTTATTAAAGCACAAGATTCCAAGCAAGGCAGCAGGCGTGCGGCAATTACCCACTCCCAACTCGGGGAGGTAGTGACGATAAATAACAATATAGCACTTCTAAGCGGCCCTGTTATTGGAATGAGTACACTTTCCGTTAACTAGGAGCTATTGGAGGTCAAGTCTGGTGCCAGCAGGCAACTTTCTCCCGGCCTCCACAACGTTCACCCAGTGTGCCATCATGATGAGGATTGTGTTGACCAGACTCTTGGTTACTGAGACTGGACTTATAGGTGAGAGCCTGCTGCCGCTTTGTTGACTCTAGATAACATCTAGGCGATCGCACGTCCCTGTGACGGCGACGATCCATTTGGATGTCTGCCCTATCAACTTTGGAGTAATTTTTGAACAAGGACCTTCTGGTATAGCACCGTTATGCTTGTCCTCTCCACCAGAGGAATGAGAGATGAGAAGTTCTCTTTGTAGTGGGAGTCGAGAAGGGTGAACAACCGGTAATCCATGTTGTCTAAAATGCATATAACGCACGGGTCGCAGGAAAGGCAGCCTAACATGAAGTCAACCATGTGTGCCAGAGTACCAACAGGCAAGACGTCGCTGTCATCATCAGAAGGAAAGCTGACCCTGTAAAAGATTTTAGGTGAGGGCCTGCAGGTGAGCTGACCCTTTAAAACAGTATATGCGAGGGCCTGCAGTTGAGCTGACCCTGTAAAAGTTTTAGGTAAGGGCCTGCAGGTGATCTAACCCTGTAAAACATTATATAGGAGGGCCTGCATGTGAACTGACCCTGTAAAACATTGCATGCAAGGGGCTTCAGGTGACCTGACCCTGTAAAACATTATTTGCGAGGGTCTACAGTTGAGCTTACCCTGTAAAACATTATATGAGAGTGCCTGCTGCTGAGCTGACCTACTAAAACATTAGGGGCGAGGGCCTGCTGGTGAGCTGACGCTCTAAAACATTATATGCGAGTGCCTGCTGGTGAGCTAACGCTCTAAAACATTATATGCTAGTGCTTGCTGTTCAGCTAACCCTATAAAAAAAATATGAGTTGGGGGCCTACAGTTGAGCTGACCCTATTAAAAAAATTAGAGTGGAGGGAATATATACAATCTGGATGATGAGGAGGAGAAAACAAGATTCAACCATATACTCTTTTTTTTGTGGTGGAAAAGGTGCATGGGAATACACTACAGTAGAATGAGTATATTATAAATGATAGATTGAAATTGCCTTTATGTTCATCATCAGATCAGCTCTCCTCTGATGGAGTTGAGAAGTCAAGGGCAATCCAGGCCTTGTTCATTTTTATCTGAGTCAACCTGTCAGCATTGCCAGTGGAAAAGCGGATACGCTTATCTGTTATAATGCCACCAGCAGCCCTAAATACACACTCAGACAAAACAATGGCAGCAGGGCAGGCCAGCACCTCCAAGGCGTAGAGCGCGTAGAGTCCTCCCCCATTTCCTCGTCTGCCACATTCAGAGCGTCGTCCTTAATTGTGAGCAGCGATCATTTTGAGTAGACATAGCAATGGGATGGTTACTCTGATAATAGCGTTATCGCCATTAACCATCTGTGTGGATTCATCAAAGTTTTTTAATACCTCACAGAGGTCTGACATCAATGCCCACTTGCTTGTGAATAGTGTCAGTTGACTCGAAAGGCGACTACCATGTTGCATCTGGTATTCCACAACTGCCCTCTGCTGCTCACAAAGCCTGGCTAATATGTGAAACGTAGAGTACCGGAGCGTGCTCACATCGCACAACAGTCGGTGAGCTGGAAGCCGCAACCGCTGCTGCACCGTTTACAGACTGGCTGAAGCTGTGGACGACTTGCGGAAATGGGCACACACGTGGCGCGCCTTCACTAGTAGCTCTGGCAAATTGGGGTAGGTTTTGATAAACCACTGAACCACTTAGTTTAAGTGAGGCATAGGATGTGGTCAGGTTGCTGAAGTGGGGGTTGGAGTCAGTAACATAGTTGCTGGCGGAGACCCTGATGGATGTAGGGCCCGCAATCCTGGGCATGGGTAGCACCTGTGCCATACCAGGGTACGACTCACTCCCGGCTTTCACAGCATTCACCCAGTGTGCGGTCAGGGAAATGTAGCGTACCTGGCCACCAGCACTTGTCCATGTGTCCGTGGTTAAGTGGACCTTCCTAGTAACTGTGTTGGTCAGGGCACGGATGATGTTCTGGGACACATGCTGGTGTAAGGCGTGCACGGCACACCATGAAAAATAGTGGAGGCTGGGGACTGCATACCGAGGGATGGCCGCCGACATCAGGCTGCGGAAGGCCTCAGTGTCAGCAACCCTAAATGGCAACATTTCAAGGGCCAGTAATTTGCGCATTTAGTGCTATGGCCTGTGGGTGGGTATTTGTGCTTGTGTTCAAATGACTGTGTTATGGACTATTTGGATGCTGCGCTAGGACAGGGAAGTGGATGTTGTTGCTGATGGTTCATGCGAAGGTCCAGGTGCAGGGCGAGGGGCATACGACAGGGGATTGGCCAGCAGTGTGTAACACAGGGGAAGATGAGGCAGTGGTGTGACCCGCAGACCCAGATTTTGGACCCAGGCGTTCAGCCCACTTGTTAGGGTGCTTGGATGCCATGTGGCATATCATGCTGGTGATGGTGAGGTTGCTAGTGTTCATGTCCCTGCTCATTTTGGTACGGCACAGGTTGCAAACTACTACTCTTTTGTCGTCTGCACTTTACTCAAAAAAGCACCATACTACGGAACACCTACCCCATGGCAAGGTAGATTTACGCAAGGGGGTGCTCGGTGTAACGGTTGCAAGCCTGTCTGTTGTGGGTCGGCTTCTCCCTTTTGCAACCCCACTGCCTCTTCCAGCCTGTTGCGGTGCTGCCGATCCTTCCCCCTCTGTACTGCTGTCCTTGCTCAGCTTTTCACCTTCCCATGTTGGGTCAGTGACCTTATCGTCAACCACCTCCTCTTCCACTTCCTCACTCTGCTCATCCTCCTGACTTGACTTAACCACAACTTCAGTGATTGACAACTTTGTCTCATCATCATTCACCTCGTGAAGAAATGATTGCCATTCACCACCGTCATCTTCTTGAGACTGTAAAGGCTCAAGAAGTTGGGAATCAGGGTGCAATATCTCAGGTCGCTCTTCAAGCGTGCTGGGCGCAAGGGCCAAATGTAATAGTGGTGCTGGAAAGAGCTCCTCGGAATATCAGAGTGTGGGATCACTCGTTTGGCAAGCCTCTCCATGGTGGGAGGAAGGATGGCAATGTCAGGAGTGCGGGAAGTGGGTGACTTCAGTGTGAGGGATAACACAGTAGAACATCACACACCGCTAAGTGGACAGGAGGAAAAAAAGGGGGGATTGGGAAAGGGTAGGGGAGGAGGTGAGCGCCACTCCGTCAGCAATAACAGATAACTGAAATGGGTCACAGTCCAGATAGGCAGGTACAAAGAACAATGACATAAGTGGTAAAATATAAGAATAATTATAGTATGTGGATATCACTAAGTATGGATTGTCCCTCATGCCGAGGAGTGAACGTAGTGCTGGGCAACTGTAATCGCACTATTGTAGGAATATAAAATAATATAGTAGGATATAATATCGTATAAAAACATTAATGTAGTCAGACTTAATAGAATATAAAATCATTGAAAGTTAATAAAATATTCATGCACTCACTTCACTCGGGGGGTGGTCATCAGGATAAGCACATAACACCTGTGACCTAGAGCCCCCCGGCCAGGATCGCATGTAGAGTGGTGGTGACAGATGAAATCACAACGTGGAGGCTTCAGGTCAATCACTTAATTCAGCAAGGATATGTGGCTCAATGCGTTTCGGGGACAGAAATTTCCCTTCTTCAGGAGCAAATGCAGAATATACATCTTACAGGTGCATACATATTTATACATGTGCCAATTCATGGAAAATGGCGTTATTCGCGCCATTCGTACCGTTCCATGGTGGAACGCTCGAGTCCTCCCATTGTAATATATGGTAAAAACGGTGCTGTAAACTGAATAGACATGTATAAGAAGGACATCGCCCATATCAACGGCAGTGTCTCTACTTACCATAGTGGGAAGAGACAGTTAGATCGGCAGGGACACAGTGCGCTCTCGTCTCGGCACGTCCCTTCCGTTTCTGGTGGAACGCATAAGTGTTCACCCAGACCGGAAGTGGGAAATTTAAGTTAGCCCAAATGACTGTGGAATGCAAGACTGTGTTTCACCTGCCGGAAAATGCATAGCAGAGTCGGACTTGTAGCTAAAATCCTTCCAGATAGGAGAGTGGGACAATGGCTGAAACCATCTAAATCCGCCAAAAATATGTGAAATATGAGGTACAACATTAGAGGGAAGAATGGTAAGACTAGGCTCATGGTGAAGAGTCATAAAATATTCTCACCACTATTCGCATTTTCTCCATAAAATCAATTATGTTAGTGTCAATGATAAAATCAATCAAAAAATAAATAATAATAAGATCCATTCTCATACATGTCTCGGCCTATTTCCCGCAGGAAGAGAGGTCTTAAGACATCCATAAACATGAATAAATAAGACATTGAATAAAAACAACATTCAAAAAGAACGTGCTTCTGATACAGGATCATATCACGCAAAAAATAATCATATCACGTAGAAAATGGAAAATGATACTAATAATAATAATAGTAATAATAAATATTGATATATCTAGATAGAAGAGTCATACCAGCATAAAATATATATTAGTGGTCGTACACCCTAATTAATATTCTTGTGGTTCGCCAAAGGTAAAAATGGCCATCCCACCAGTTTATAGGCTATAAATGTTCATTGTATGTTTGTGTGTTGTGGGTGTGTTACCTCGCTCCACCTGTACTAGTATATAAAGGAAAGACTGCTTCTTTTGGATGTTTTTCAGGCGTGAAAGATAGGTTCCAATCGTTTTTATTCATGTTGTCTAAAAGAAGCAGTCTTTCTTGATCTCTAACTCAATATAGTAGATACCCGCATTGTCACCGGAACACATTTCAAACATGTCGACACGAATAGCTACCTAGATTTTAATAGCTGTCACCATCATTGTTGGAAGAACAATATACCATACAGCCAGATGAGAAGGCTGAGGAGGAACTGCTCAGATAATACAATACTCAACCAACAATTAAATTTGGTAGGAAAAAGATTTTTTGAGAAAGGGTACCCAAATTTTTTATTCACTATTCTAAAAAGAGAACCTTAGCAGCAAGCCAAAGAGAGAGCTTGGCAAAGAAGAAAAAAAGAAGAACCAACCAACTCCAACAACTTGCCCCTGAGATTGATCACTCGTTACAATACGAAACACACAGCGATTAGAAATATTCTCACCAAGCATTAGCCATTACTGAGAAAGGACCCTATTATAGGGAATGACCTCCCCAAAGTCCCCAACTTAATCTTTAGGAGGGCCAAAACTTTGAAAGAGACCCTAGCACCATTTTGCCCGAAATTAGACAAACTACCATTTTCTAATGCCACCAAAACCTTTAGGTGCGGTAAGCCTAGACGCAAGTGTTGCTCCATGATCTCCCATAATACTAAGGAAGTGATTGTCACCACCCTAAAAGATCCCATCCGCTTAAGACATGGTATAATTGCAACACCTCATATGTAATATACCTGCTGCACTGCTCTTGCAATATTTACTATGTGGGACGCACCACCCAAACATTGCGGGAACGCATGAATAAACATAGATCCAATATAAATAGAAATGTCACCACCCATAGTGTATCCCGCAACTTCCTCACACACCATGACGGGGACCCCAGTTCCCTCAAAGTAACTCCCCTTGAATGGGTTCCCCACTCATACCAGACACTGTGCCGCAAAGAAATGTTCTGGATATATAAACTCAATACTCTAGTTCCCTTTGGCCTTAATGAATCACTAGAGTGCGTCAATTATTAAAAGATCTAGGAAGGAATACATAAAACAAAAGTTGGATTCAAAATGGCTGACTTCAAAATGGCCACCATGGTCACCACCCATCTTGAAAAGTTTCCCCCCTCACATATACTAATGTGCCAAAAACAGGAAGTTAATATCACCAACCATTCCTATTTTATTAAGGTGTATCCATATAAATGGCCCACCCTGTATATTCTGCATTTTCTCCTGAGGAAGGGGAACTTCTGTCTCTGAAACGCGTTGAGCCACATAACCTTGCTGAATAGGGATGAGCGAACTCGAACTGTATAGTTCGGGTTCGTACCGAATTTTGGGGTGTCCGTGACACGGACCCGAACCCGGACATTTTCGTAAAAGTCCGGGTTCGGGTTCGGTGTTCGTCGCTTTCTTCGCGCTTTTGTGACGCTTTCTTGGCGCTTTTTGAAAGGCTGCAAAGCAGCCAATCAACAAGCGTCATACTACTTGCCCCAAGAGGCCATCACAGCCATGCCTACTATTGGCATGGCTGTGATTGGCCAGAGCACCATGTGACCCAGCCTCTATTTAAGCTGGAGTCACATAGCGCCGCCCGTCACTCTGCTCTGATTAGCGTAGGGAGAGGTTGCGGCTGCGACAGTAGGGCGAGATTAGGCAGATTAACTCCTCCAAAGGACTTGATTAACTGATCGATCTGCAGCTGTGGATCATTGAGCTGCTGATCCTCAATTGCTCACTGTTTTTAGGCTGCACAGACCGTTTGTCAGTCTCATTTTTCTGGGGTGATCGGCGGCCATTTTGTGTCTTGTGGTGCGCCAGCACAAGCTGCGACCAAGTGCATTTAACCCTCAATGGTGTGGTTGTTTTTTGGCTAAAGCCTACATCAGGGTGAAGCTGTCACACCAAGTGCATTTAACCAGCAATAGTCTGTTCATTTTTTGGCCATATACAAAATCAGGGGCAAGCTGCGCCTGTCACCAAGTGCATTTAACCCTCAATGGTGTGGTTGTTTTTTGGCTAAAGCCTACATCAGGGTGAAGCTGTCACACCAAGTGCATTTAACCAGCAATAGTCTGTTCATTTTTTGGCCATATACAAAATCAGGGGCAAGCTGCGCCTGTCACCAAGTGCATTTAACCCTCAATGGTGTGGTTGTTTTTTGGCTAAAGCCTACATCAGGGTGAAGCTGTCACACCAAGTGCATTTAACCAGCAATAGTCTGTTCATTTTTTGGCCATATACAAAATCAGGGGCAAGCTGCGCCTGTCACCAAGTGCATTTAACCCTCAATGGTGTGGTTGTTTTTTGGCTAAAGCCTACATCAGGGTGAAGCTGTCACACCAAGTGCATTTAACCAGCAATAGTCTGTTCATTTTTTGGCCATATCCCAGTCTAATTCTGTCACTAAATCCATACCGGTCACCCAGCGCCTAAATACTAGGCCTCAAATTTATATCCAGCTAAATCTGTCCCTAGTGCTGTAGCTGGGCGAGTTATTTAGTGTCCGTTCAAGCACATTTCTTGTTCTGGGTTGAAATACAATTCCCAATTTAGCAATTTCATAATTTAGTGGTTCCTGCTATATCAGAGCTCTTTGAAATCTATCCCAAAAAGGGTATATAATATTGAAGGTGCACATAGGGTCATTCAGAGTAACTTCACACACACCCGCTACTGTGTATTTCCAAGTCTAATTCTGTCACTAAATCCATACCGGTGACCCAGCGCCTAAATACTAGGCCTCAAATTTAATTCCCTCTAAATCTCTCGTTACCCACCGCTGTACTGTTGTTGCTGGGCAAGATATTTAGTGTCCGTCAAAGCACATTTTTTGTTCTGGGTTGAAGTACAATTCCCAATTTAGCAATTTCATAATTTAGTGGTTTCTGCTATATCAGAGCTATTTGAAATCTATCCCAAAAAGGGTATATAATATTGAAGGTGCACATAGGGTCATTCAGAATAACTTCACACACACCCGCTACTGTGTATTTCCAAGTCTAATTCTGTCACTAAACCCATACCTGTCACCCAGCGCCTAAATACTAGGCCTCAAATTTAAATCCCTCTAAATCTCTCGTTACCGTTGTCCTGTTGTAGCTGGGAAAGTTATTTAGTGCCCGTCAAAGCACATTTTTTGTTCTGGGTTGAAGTACAATTCCCAATTTAGCAATTTCATAATTTAGTGGTTCCTGCTATATCAGAGCTATTTGAAATCTATCCCAAAAAGGGTATATAATATTGAAGGTGCACATAGGGTCATTCAGAATAACTTCACACACACCGCTTCTGTGCATTTCCAAGTCTAATTCTGTCACTAAATCCATACCGGTGACCCAGCGCCTAAATACTAGGCCTCAAATTTAATTCCCTCTAAATCTCTCGTTACCCACCGCTGTACTGTTGTTGCTGGGCAAGATATTTAGTGTCCGTCAAAGCACATTTTTTGTTCTGGGTTGAAGTACAATTCCCAATTTAGCAATTTCATAATTTAGTGGTTTCTGCTATATCAGAGCTATTTGAAATCTATCCCTAAAAGGGTATATAATATTGAAGGTGCACATAGGGTCATTCAGAATAACTTCACACACACCCGCTACTGTGTATTTCCAAGTCTAATTCTGTCACTAAATCCATACCGGTGACCCAGCGCCTAAATACTAGGCCTCAAATTTAATTCCCTCTAAATCTCTCGTTACCCACCGGTGTACTGTTGTTGCTGGGCAAGATATTTAGTGTCCGTCAAAGCACATTTTTTGTTCTGGGTTGAAGTACAATTCCCAATTTAGCAATTTCATAATTTAGTGGTTTCTGCTATATCAGAGCTATTTGAAATCTATCCCTAAAAGGGTATATAATATTGAAGGTGCACATAGGGTCATTCAGAATAACTTCACACACACCCGCTACTGTGTATTTCCAAGTCTAATTCTGTCACTAAACCCATACCTGTCACCCAGCGCCTAAATACTAGGCCTCAAATTTAAATCCCTCTAAATCTCTCGTTACCGTTGTCCTGTTGTAGCTGGGAAAGTTATTTAGTGCCCGTCAAAGCACATTTTTTGTTCTGGGTTGAAGTACAATTCCCAATTTAGCAATTTCATAATTTAGTGGTTCCTGCTATATCAGAGCTATTTGAAATCTATCCCAAAAAGGGTATATAATATTGAAGGTGCACATTGGGTCATTCAGAATAACTTCACACACACGCTTCTGTGCATTTCCAAGTCTAATTCTGTCACTAAATCCATACCGGTGACCCAGCGCCTAAATACTAGGCCTCAAATTTAATTCCCTCTAAATCTCTCGTTACCCACCGCTGTACTGTTGTTGCTGGGCAAGATATTTAGTGTCCGTCAAAGCACATTTTTTGTTCTGGGTTGAAGTACAATTCCCAATTTAGCAATTTCATAATTTAGTGGTTTCTGCTATATCAGAGCTATTTGAAATCTATCCCTAAAAGGGTATATAATATTGAAGGTGCACATAGGGTCATTCAGAATAACTTCACACACACCCGCTACTGTGTATTTCCAAGTCTAATTCTGTCACTAAATCCATACCGGTGACCCAGCGCCTAAATACTAGGCCTCAAATTTAATTCCCTCTAAATCTCTCGTTACCCACCGGTGTACTGTTGTTGCTGGGCAAGATATTTAGTGTCCGTCAAAGCACATTTTTTGTTCTGGGTTGAAGTACAATTCCCAATTTAGCAATTTCATAATTTAGTGGTTTCTGCTATATCAGAGCTATTTGAAATCTTATCCCTAAAAGGGTATATAATATTGAAGGTGCACATAGGGTCATTCAGAATAACTTCACACACACCCGCTACTGTGTATTTCCAAGTCTAATTCTGTCACTAAACCCATACCTGTCACCCAGCGCCTAAATACTAGGCCTCAAATTTAAATCCCTCTAAATCTCTCGTTACCGTTGTCCTGTTGTAGCTGGGAAAGTTATTTAGTGCCCGTCAAAGCACATTTTTTGTTCTGGGTTGAAGTACAATTCCCAATTTAGCAATTTCATAATTTAGTGGTTCCTGCTATATCAGAGCTATTTGAAATCTATCCCAAAAAGGGTATATAATATTGAAGGTGCACATTGGGTCATTCAGAATAACTTCACACACACGCTTCTGTGCATTTCCAAGTCTAATTCTGTCACTAAATCCATACCGGTGACCCAGCGCCTAAATACTAGGCCTCAAATTTAATTCCCTCTAAATCTCTCGTTACCCACCGCTGTACTGTTGTTGCTGGGCAAGATATTTAGTGTCCGTCAAAGCACATTTTTTGTTCTGGGTTGAAGTACAATTCCCAATTTAGCAATTTCATAATTTAGTGGTTTCTGCTATATCAGAGCTATTTGAAATCTATCCCTAAAAGGGTATATAATATTGAAGGTGCACATAGGGTCATTCAGAATAACTTCACACACACCCGCTACTGTGTATTTCCAAGTCTAATTCTGTCACTAAATCCATACCGGTGCACCCAGCGCCTAAATACTAGGCCTCAAATTTAAATTCCCTCTAAATCTCTCGTTACCGCTTGTACTGTTGTAGCTGGGCAAGATATTTAGTGTCCGTCAAAGCACATTTTTTGTTCTGGGTTGAAGTACAATTCCCAATTTAGCAATTTCATAATTTAGTGGTTTCTGCTATATCAGAGCTATTTGAAATCTATCCCTAAAAGGGTATATAATATTGAAGGTGCACATTGGGTCATTCAGAATAACTTCACACACACGCTTCTGTGCATTTCCAAGTCTAATTCTGTCACTAAATCCATACCGGTGACCCAGCGCCTAAATACTAGGCCTCAAATTTAATTCCCTCTAAATCTCTCGTTACCCACCGCTGTACTGTTGTTGCTGGGCAAGATATTTAGTGTCCGTCAAAGCACATTTTTTGTTCTGGGTTGAAGTACAATTCCCAATTTAGCAATTTCATAATTTAGTGGTTTCTGCTATATCAGAGCTATTTGAAATCTATCCCTAAAAGGGTATATAATATTGAAGGTGCACATAGGGTCATTCAGAATAACTTCACACACACCCGCTTCTGTGCATTTCCAAGTCTAATTCTGTCACTAAATCCATACCGGTCACCCAGCGCCTAAATACTAGGCCTCAAATTTATATCCCGCTGAATTTGAATACAATACATTGGGCCAAATAATATATTTGTTGTTGTGGTGAACCATAACAATGAGAAAAACATCTAGTAAGGGACGCGGACGTGGACATGGTCGTGGTGGTGTTAGTGGACCCTCTGGTGCTGGGAGAGGACGTGGCCGTTCTGCCACATCCACACGTCCTAGTGTACCAACTACCTCAGGTCCCAGTAGCCGCCAGAATTTACAGCGATATATGGTGGGGCCCAATGCCGTTCTAAGGATGGTAAGGCCTGAGCAGGTACAGGCATTAGTCAATTGGGTGGCCGACAGTGGATCCAGCACGTTCACATTATCTCCCACCCAGTCTTCTGCAGAAAGCGCACAGATGGCGCCTGAAAACCAACCCCATCAGTCTGTCACATCACCCCCATGCATACCAGGGAAACTGTCTCAGCCTCAAGTTATGCAGCAGTCTCTTATGCTGTTTGAAGACTCCGCTGGCAGGGTTTCCCAAGGGCATCCACCTAGCCCTTCCCCAGCGGTGAAAGACATAGAATGCACTGACGCACAACCACTTATGTTTCCTGATGATGAGGACATGGGAATACCACCTCAGCATGTCTCTGATGATGACGAAACACAGGTGCCAACTGCTGCGTCTTTCTGCAGTGTGCAGACTGAACAGGAGGTCAGGGATCAAGACTGGGTGGAAGACGATGCAGGGGACGATGAGGTCCTAGACCCCACATGGAATGAAGGTCGTGCCACTGACTTTCACAGTTCGGAGGAAGAGGCAGTGGTGAGACCGAGCCAACAGCGTAGCAAAAGAGGGAGCAGTGGGCAAAAGCAGAACACCCGCCGCCAAGAGACTCCGCCTGCTACTGACCGCCGCCATCTGGGACCGAGCACCCCAAAGGCAGCTTCAAGGAGTTCCCTGGCATGGCACTTCTTCAAACAATGTGCTGACGACAAGACCCGAGTGGTTTGCACGCTGTGCCATCAGAGCCTGAAGCGAGGCATTAACGTTCTGAACCTGAGCACAACCTGCATGACCAGGCACCTGCATGCAAAGCATGAACTGCAGTGGAGTAAACACCTTAAAACCAAGGAAGTCACTCAGGCTCCCCCTGCTACCTCTTCTGCTGCTGCCGCCTCGGCCTATTCTGCTGCTGCCGCCTCGGCCTCTTCCTCCGCCTCTGGAGGAACGTTGGCACCTGCCGCCCAGCAAACAGGGGATGTACCACCAACACCACCACCACCACCTCCGTCACCAAGCGTCTCAACCATGTCACACGCCAGCGTTCAGCTCTCCATCTCACAAACATTTGATAGAAAGCGTAAATTCCCACCTAGCCACCCTCGATCCCTGGCCCTGAATGCCAGCATTTCTAAACTACTGGCCTATGAAATGCTGTCATTTAGGCTGGTGGACACAGACAGCTTCAAACAGCTCATGTCGCTTGCTGTCCCACAGTATGTTGTTCCCAGCCGGCACTACTTCTCCAAGAGAGCCGTGCCTTCCCTGCACAACCAAGTATCCCATAAAATCAAGTGTGCACTGCGCAACGCCATCTGTAGCAAGGTCCACCTAACCACAGATACGTGGACCAGTAAGCACGGCCAGGGACGCTATATCTCCCTAACTGCACACTGGGTAAATGTAG
The DNA here is from genome assembly GCF_014858855.1 of Bufo gargarizans. Taxonomy (NCBI): domain Eukaryota; kingdom Metazoa; phylum Chordata; class Amphibia; order Anura; family Bufonidae; genus Bufo; species Bufo gargarizans. Next base: position 472,824,607 of record NC_058081.1, on the reverse strand, counting down.
TGGCAGCTGGGCCCCAGGCGGAGAGCTGTTTGGCGCACGTCCTTCCGCCGCCAAGGATCGCAGGGCAACATTCTTTGCCTCCTGTTGCCACCTCCTCCTTCTCGGCTTCCTCCTCCTCTTCTTCCACCTGCTCATCCAGTCAGCCACACACCTTCACCACCAACTTCAGCACAGCCCGGGGTAAACGTCAGCAGGCCATTCTGAAACTCATATGTTTGGGGGACAGGCCCCACACCGCACAGGAGTTGTGGCGGGGTATAGAACAACAGACCGACGAGTGGTTGCTGCCGGTGAGCCTCAAGCCCGGCCTGGTGGTGTGTGATAATGGGCGAAATCTCGTTGCAGCTCTGGGACTAGCCAATTTGACGCACATCCCTTGCTTGGCGCATGTGCTGAATTTGGTGGTGCAGAAGTTCATTCACAACTACCCCGACATGTCAGAGCTGCTGCATAAAGTGCGGGCCGTCTGTTCGCGCTTCCGGCGTTCACATCCTGCTGCTGCTCGCCTGTCTGCGCTACAGCGTAACTTCGGCCTTCCCGCTCACCGCCTCATATGCGACGTGCCCACCAGGTGGAACTCCACCTTGCACATGCTGGACAGACTGTGCGAGCAGCAGCAGGCCATAGTGGAGTTTCAGCTGCAGCACGCACGGGTCAGTCGCACTACAGAACAGCACCACTTCACCACCAATGACTGGGCCTCCATGCGAGACCTGTGTGCCCTGTTGCGCTGTTTCGAGTACTCCACCAACATGGCCAGTGGCGATGACACCGTTATCAGCGTTACAATACCACTTCTATGTCTCCTTGAGAAAACACTTAGGGCGATGATGGAAGAGGAGGTGGCCCAGGAGGAGGAGGAGGAGGAGGAGGAAGAGGGGTCATTTTTAGCACTTTCAGGCCAGTCTCTTCGAAGTGACTCAGAGGGAGGTTTTTGGCAACAGCAGAGGCCAGGTACAAATGTGGCCAGCCAGGGCCCACTACTGGAGGACGAGGAGGACGAGGATGAGGAGGAGGTGGAGGAGGATGAGGATGAAGCATGGTCACAGCGGGGTGGCACCCAACGCAGCTCGGGTCCATCACTGGTGCGTGGCTGGGGGGAAAGGCAGGACGATGACGATACGCCTCCCACAGAGGACAGCTTGTCCTTATCCCTGGGCAGCCTGGCACACATGAGCGACTACATGCTGCAGTGCCTGCGCAACGACAGCAGAGTTGCCCACATTTTAACCTGTGCGGACTACTGGGTTGCCACCCTGCTGGATCCACGCTACAAAGACAATGTGCCCACCTTACTTCCTGCACTGGAGCGTGATAGGAAGATGCGCGAGTACAAGCGCACGTTGGTAGACACGCTACTGAGAGCATTCCCAAATGTCACAGGGGAACAAGTGGAAGCCCAAGGCCAAGGCAGAGGAGGAGCAAGAGGTCGCCAAGGCAGCTGTGTCACGGCCAGCTCTTCTGAGGGCAGGGTTAGCATGGCAGAGATGTGGAAAACTTTTGTCAACACGCCACAGCTAACTGCACCACCACCTGATACGCAACGTGTTAGCAGGAGGCAACATTTCACTAACATGGTGGAACAGTACGTGTGCACACCCCTCCACGTACTGACTGATGGTTCGGCCCCATTCAACTTCTGGGTCTCTAAATTGTCCACGTGGCCAGAGCTAGCCTTTTATGCCTTGGAGGTGCTGGCCTGCCCGGCAGCCAGCGTTTTGTCTGAACGTGTATTCAGCACGGCAGGGGGCGTCATTACAGACAAACGCAGCCGCCTGTCTACAGCCAATGTGGACAAGCTGACGTTCATAAAAATGAACCAGGCATGGATCCCACAGGACCTGTCCGTCCCTTGTCCAGATTAGACATTAACTACCTCCCCATAACCATATATTATTGGACTCCAGGGCACTTCCTCATTCAATCCTATTTTTATTTTCATTTTACCATTATATTGCGAGGCTACCCAAAGTTGAATGAACCTCTCCTCTGCCTGTGTGCTAGGCCTAAATATATGCCAATGGACTGTTGCAGTGGTGGGTGACGTGAAGCCTCATTCTCTGCTATGACATGCAGACTGATTCTCTGCTGACATGAAGCCAGATCCTCTGTTACGGGAGCTCTCTCCTCTGCCTGGGTGCTGGGCCTAAATTTATGACAATTGACTGTTGCAGTGGTGGGTGACGTGAAGCCTGATTCTCTGCTATGATATGAAGACTGATTCTCTGCTGACATGAAGCCAGATTGTCTGTTAAGGGACCTTTCTCCTCTGCCTGGGTTCTGGGCCTAAATTTATGAAAATTGACTGTTGCAGTGGTGGGTGACGTGAAGCCTGATTCTCTGCTATGATATGAAGACTGATTCTCTGCTGACATGAAGCCAGATTGTCTGTTACGGGACCTTTCTCCTCTGCCTGGGTTCTGGGCCTAAATTTATGAAAATTGACTCTTACAGTGGTGGGTGACGTGAAGCCTGATTCTCTGCTATGATATGAAGACTGATTCTCTGCTGACATGAAGCCAGATTCTCTGTTACGGGACCTCTCTCCTCTGCCTGGGTGCTGGGCCTAAATTTATGACAATGGACTGTTGCAGTGGTGGCTGACGTGAAGCCTGATTCTCTGCTATGACATGCAGACTGATTCTCTGCTGTCATGAAGCCAGATTGTCTGTTACGGGACCTCTCTGCTCTGCCTGTGTGCTAGGCCTAAATATATGCCAATGGACTGTTGCAGTGGTGGCTGACGTGAAGCCTCATTCTCTGCTATGACATGCAGACTGATTCTCTGCTGTCATGAAGCCAGATTGTCTGTTACGGGACCTCTCTGCTCTGCCTGTGTGCTAGGCCTAAATATATGCCAATGGACTGTTGCAGTGGTGGGTGACGTGAAGCCTCATTCTCTGCTATGACATGCAGACTGATTCTCTGCTGACATGAAGCCAGATTGTCTGTTACGGGACCTCTCTGCTCTGCCTGTGTGCTAGGCCTAAATATATGCCAATGGACTGTTGCAGTGGTGGGTGACGTGAAGCCTCATTCTCTGCTATGACATGCAGACTGATTCTCTGCTGACATGAAGCCAGATTGTCTGTTACGGGACCTCTCTGCTCTGCCTGTGTGCTAGGCCTAAATATATGCCAATGGACTGTTGCAGTGGTGGGTGACGTGAAGCCTCATTCTCTGCTATGACATGCAGACTGATTCTCTGCTGACATGAAGCCAGATTGTCTGTTACGGGACCTCTCTGCTCTGCCTGTGTGCTAGGCCTAAATATATGCCAATGGACTGTTGCAGTGGTGGGTGACGTGAAGCCTCATTCTCTGCTATGACATGCAGACTGATTCTCTGCTGACATGAAGCCAGATTGTCTGTTACGGGACCTCTCTGCTCTGCCTGTGTGCTAGGCCTAAATATATGCCAATGGACTGTTGCAGTGGTGGGTGACGTGAAGCCTCATTCTCTGCTATGACATGCAGACTGATTCTCTGCTGACATGAAGCCAGATCCTCTGTTACGGGAGCTCTCTCCTCTGCCTGGGTGCTGGGCCTAAATTTATGACAATTGACTGTTGCAGTGGTGGGTGACGTGAAGCCTGATTCTCTGCTATGATATGAAGACTGATTCTCTGCTGACATGAAGCCAGATTGTCTGTTACGGGACCTTTCTCCTCTGCCTGGGTTCTGGGCCTAAATTTATGAAAATTGACTCTTACAGTGGTGGGTGACGTGAAGCCTGATTCTCTGCTATGATATGAAGACTGATTCTCTGCTGACATGAAGCCAGATTCTCTGTTACGGGACCTCTCTCCTCTGCCTGGGTGCTGGGTAGTGTTGAGCGCGAATATTCGAAAAGCAAATTTTTTTCGCGAATATCGCAACTTCGCGATTTCGCGAATATTTCGAATATAGTGCTATATATTCGTAAAAACGAATATTCGTTTTTTGTTTCCCCCCCCCCCCACAAAATTACAGTACACATATAATTGATTGTTTCCCAAAGGTCCAACAGCTCAGATCTTACTCACATTGCCTAGAAAGTGATTGAGGCGCGAATCTTCGTAAGGCGATTTTATTAGCGCACATGCGAATATCGGCACGTCCCAGAACAGAGGCAAAGGGCTTTGCATTCATACATTAGTGAATTGAGTTGCGAATCTTCGTAAGGCGATTTTATTAGCGCACATGCGAATATCTACACTTGTCCCAGAACAGAGGCAAAGGGCTTTGCATTCATACATTAGTGATTGAATTGAGCTGCGAATCTTCGTAAGGCGATTTTATTAACGCAAATGCAAATATCTACACTTGTCCCCAGAACAGAGAGGCAAAGGCCTGTGCATTCATATAGTATAGCACCATATTCGCGAATACGTAGAACTTCGTAAAATTCGATTTACGAATATTCGTATTTTTTATTTTACTTTCCACCTTACAGATTACATTGATCTGTACTCTGTCAACTACTGTCATCACCCCCCACTGTATCTCGATTGATTCCCAAAAGTCTCACATTCCCTAGAAAGTGATTGAGGTGCGAATCTTCGTAAGGCGATTTTATTAGCGCACATGCGAATATCTACACTTGTCCCAGAACAGAGGCAAAGGGCATTGCATTCATACATTAGTGATTGAATTGAGTTGCGAATCTTCGTAAGGCGATTTCATTAGCGCACATGTGAATTTTGCATAGCATATGTATTATGCGATAATTCGAATTATCGCATATGCGAAATAATAACGAATTTGAATAATCGCGAATATTTTACGAATATTCTTTCGAATATTCACAAAATTTCGCGAATTCGAATATGGGACATGCCGCTCAACACTAGTGCTGGGCCTAAATTTATGACAATGGACTGTTGCAGTGGTGGGTGACGTGAAGCCTGATTCTCTGCTATGACATGCAGACTGATTCTCTGCTGACATGAAGCCAGATTGTCTGTTACGGGACCTCTCTCCTCTGCCTGGGTGCTGGGCCTAAATATATGCCAATGGACTGTTGCAGTGGTGGCTGACGTGAAGCCTCATTCTCTGCTATGACATGCAGACTAATTCTCTGCTGACATGAAGACAGATTCTCTGTTACGGGACCTCTCTCCTCTGCCTGGGTGCCGGGGCCTAAATATCTGAGAATGGACTGTTCCAGTGGTGGCTGACGTGAAGCCTCATTCTCTGCTATGACATGCAGACTAATTCTCTGCTGACATGAAGACAGATTCTCTGTTACGGGACCTCCCTCCTCTGCCTGGGTGCTGGGCCTAAATATATGCCAATGGACTGTTGCAGTGGTGGCTGACGTGAAGCCTCATTCTCTGCTATGACATGCAGACTAATTCTCTGCTGACATGAAGACAGATTCTCTGTTACGGGACCTCCCTCCTCTGCCTGGGTGCTGGGCCTAAATATATGCCAATGGACTGTTGCAGTGGTGGCTGACGTGAAGCCTCATTCTCTGCTATGACATGCAGACTGATTCTCTGCTGACATGAAGCCAGATTCTCTGTTACGGGACCTCTCTCCTCTGCCTGTGTGTGCTGGGCCTAAATATATGCCAATGGACTGTTGCAGTGGTGGCTGACGTGAAGCCTCATTCTCTGCTATGACATGCAGACTGATTCTCTGCTGACATGAAGCCAGATTCTCTGTTACGGGACCTCTCTCCTCTGCCTGTGTGTGTGCTGGGCCTAAATATATGCCAATGGACTGTTGCAGTGGTGGCTGACGTGAAGCCTCATTCTCTGCTATGACATGCAGACTAATTCTCTGCTGACATGAAGACAGATTCTCTGTTACGGGACCTCCCTCCTCTGCCTGTGTGTGCTGGGCCTAAATATATGCCAATGGACTGTTGCAGTGGTGGCTGACGTGAAGCCTCATTCTCTGCTATGACATGCAGACTAATTCTCTGCTGACATGAAGACAGATTCTCTGTTACGGGACCTCCCTCCTCTGCCTGGGTGCTGGGCCTAAATATATGCCAATGGACTGTTGCAGTGGTGGCTGACGTGAAGCCTCATTCTCTGCTATGACATGCAGACTGATTCTCTGCTGACATGAAGCCAGATTCTCTGTTACGGGACCTCTCTCCTCTGCCTGTGTGTGTGCTGGGCCTAAATATATGCCAATGGACTGTTGCAGTGGTGGCTGACGTGAAGCCTCATTCTCTGCTATGACATGCAGACTAATTCTCTGCTGACATGAAGACAGATTCTCTGTTACGGGACCTCCCTCCTCTGCCTGGGTGCTGGGCCTAAATATATGCCAATGGACTGTTGCAGTGGTGGCTGACGTGAAGCCTCATTCTCTGCTATGACATGCAGACTAATTCTCTGCTGACATGAAGACAGATTCTCTGTTACGGGACCTCTCTCCTCTGCCTGGGTGCCGGGGCCTAAATATCTGAGAATGGACTGTTCCAGTGGTGGGTGACGGGAAGCCAGATTCTCTGCTATGGAACCTCTCTCCAATTGATTTTGGTTAATTTTTATTTATTTAATTTTTATTTTAATTCATTTCCCTATCCACATTTGTTTGCAGGGGATTTACCTACATGTTGCTGCCTTTTGCAGCCCTCTAGCTCTTTCCTGGGCTGTTTTACAGCCTTTTTAGTGCCGAAAAGTTCGGGTCCCCATTGACTTCAATGGGGTTCGGGTTCGGGACGAAGTTCGGATCGGGTTCGGATCCCGAACCCGAACATTTCCGGGATGTTCGGCCGAACTTCTCGAACCCGAACATCCAGGTGTTCGCTCAACTCTATTGCTGAATAAAGTGATTGACCTGAAGCCTCCACGTTGTGCTGCCATCTGTCACCACCACTCTACATGCAATCCTGGCCGGGGGGCTCTAGGTTACAGGTGTTATGTGCTTATCCTGATGACCACCCCCCGAGTGAAGTGAGTGCATGAATATTTTATCAACTTTCAATGATTTTATATGCTATTAAGTCTGACTACATTAATGTTTTTATATGATATTATATCCTACTATACTATTTTATATTCCTACAATAGTGCGATTACGGTTGCCCAGCACTACAATGACAATCCGTACTTAGTGATATCCACATACTATCGTTTTTCTTATATTTTACCACTTATGTCATTGTTCTTTGTACCTGCCTAACTGGACCGTGACCCATTTCAGTTATCTGTTATTGCTGAGGGAGTGGCGCTCACCTCCTCCCCTACCCTTTCCCAATTCCCCTCTTTTTTTCCTCCTGTCCACTTAGTGGTGGGTGACATTCTACTGTGTTATCCCTCACATTGACATCACCCACTTCCCGCACTCCTGACATTGCCATTTGAGAGTGTTCTAGTTCTTTCAGAACACTTCTTTCAGAGCCGCCTTCAGGAATTTCACTTTCTTTCACCTCCTCATATTTTGCCCCACATCCCTGTCGGCGCACAGCTTTATTTCATCCTTCGGTGGGATTTGGTGATCCCTCTAGGTTTGAGGTAACTTCCTCCCCTTTTTTCTCTCTACTCCTACTATGGGAGGAAGGATGATCAGAGTGACGATTCGATTGACCAGTCTCTTGGCTACAGAGACTGGACTTGGTGGAAGAGAGGGTGGTGCTTAACTGACTGGAAGCATTATCTTCAGTAATCCAACCGACCAACTGTTCTCAATGGTCCGACTTGGACAGTGTTGTCCTGCGCCGCCCAGCTAAGTTGGACATGAAGCTAGATAGGGTGGATGTTTTTTTTTTTTTTTCTGGTGCACTGGCAGCAGGCACAGTTTAATTGCGCCCAGGGCCATGGCCTCTGCATGCCCCATCAGCATCACGCCCACTTAGTGCTCATCTTCTTCATATTAATGGTTTTGTCACTAGATGTGGCGCAGATGTCAAAGAAACTCACAGAATATGGACACTAGACTAGGCCCAGATTAGTTAAATTTGCCCTAAAGAAACAGTTTTCGGATGGCGTACTGTATATGTCACAGAAATCCACACACTAGGTACTGTAGATTAGGCCCAGATTTTTGGAATTTGCAATACGAACTCAGTTTTTGGATGCAGGACAGTATATGTCACAGAAACCCAAAGAATATGGACACTAGATTAGGCCCAGATTATTGGAATTTTCCCTAAAGAAACAGTTTTCAGATGGAGTACTGTATATGTCACGGATGTGTATTACACACACACACACACACACACTACAGAGACAGTAGATGAGTAATGGCCCCTGATTATTTAAATTTGCCATAAAGAAACTGTTTTCGGATGGCGTACTGTATATGTCACAGAAAGCCACACACTATGGACCGTAGATTAGGCCCAGAATATTGGAATTGGCTTTAAAGAAACAGTTTTCGGATGGCGTACTGTATATGTCACGGATGTGTATTACACACACACACTACAGAGACAGTAGATGAGCAATGGCCCCTGATTATTAAAATTTGCCATAAAGAAACAGTTTTCGGATGGCATACTGTATATGGACCGTAGATTAGGCCCAGATTATTGGAATTGGCTCTAAAGAAACATTTTTCGGATGCAGGACAGTATATGTCACAGAAACACACAGAATATGGACACTAGATTAGGCCCAGATTATTGGAATTTGCCCTAAAGGTTTTCGGATAAAATATATGTCACGGATGTGTATTACACACACACACACACACACTACAGAGACAGTAGATGAGGAATGGCCCCTGATTATTTAAATTTACACTAAAGAAACAGTTTTCGGAAGGCGTACTGTATATGTCACAGAAAGCCACACACTATGAACACTAGATTAGGCACAGATTATTGGAATTTGCCCTAGAGAAGCAGTTTTCGAAAAGCTTTCTGCAAAAAATAACTGAGAATTTTGCTCCCTACACTGCCTTTCCCTACCTACCCTCTGCTCTCCCTGACTATGACTGATCCGAGCACATGTCATCGGGTGCTATATAGCACCCAATGACGCGTTTCGGCCAACCAATGACTGTAATGCCAGCAGCCAACATGGCTACTGGCATTACAGTGATGGCAGTACTTACCTGCACGTTTATTGGCTGCTTAGCAGCCGCAAAATGTGCAGGGAGGAGACTTGAGCATGGAGCTCGAGCACATGCGGTTCTCGGCCAAGTACCGCCATGTGCTGAGCATAGCGATGCTCGAGACGAACCGATATTCGGCCGAGCATGCTCACTCATCACTATTTAATACTTATCTAGATGATAGATCATCAGTATTTAAATCTTGGAAAACCCTTTTACGTTAAGAGTACCATCATTTTTTTTTTTTCCAGGCTAGTTTCATTAGTTGGTTTTATAAATATTTCTGTTGAACCACAATTTAAAAGCAATGTCTGATTTTCATTAGCTGATTTTCAGCAAATTGTTTATTATTACTTTTGGCGGTTAAAATTAATTTTAGTGACTAGTGTGTGTTTTTCTTCCTTTAACGGAAGGGTACAAATAATTTTGTCCATCAGTGTTGCGATAAGTGCACGGTAGAGTTATGGTGTTGGTGTGTATTTCACTCGGTGGTTCAGTTTAGCTGGGTGAGATAACTGAAATCCAGAAATAGTGCTGCTTCAGCAAGGCATAGCTTGCTGGATATTGTTTTGTTTAAAGTTGTATGGGCTGGATTTCTTTGGACTGGGAGACAGGTTGGTAGTGGGAGTCTCTCAGTCCAGACCCCTAGTCCACTACAGGTATTCCCTTTAGCTGATAAGATCACAGGTGAGGTCAGCTGGGCTATAATCAAGGAGGGATAAGACAACCCTCTGTGTAGGACTGGGGAGAGAAAGTGACACTACAGAGAGGGTTGGAGCCGGATGGGCGAACATATGGCGATGTCCACCGGCGCCATATTCTTTTACATTGTGAAGAACATTGTGACTAGAGTTGAGCGAACACCTGGATGTTCGGGTTCGAGAAGTTCGGCCGAACATCCCGGAAATGTTCGGGTTCGGGATCCGAACCCGATCCGAACTTCGTCCCGAACCCGAACCCCATTGAAGTCAATGGGGACCCGAACTTTTCGGCACTAAAAAGGCTGTAAAACAGCCCAGGAAAGAGCTAGAGGGCTGCAAAAGGCAGCAACATGTAGGTAAATCCCCTGCAAACAAATGTGGATAGGGAAATGAATTAAAATAAAAATTAAATAAATAAAAATTAACCAAAATCAATTGGAGAGAGGTTCCATAGCAGAGAATCTGGCTTCCCGTCACCCACCACTGGAACAGTCCATTCTCAGATATTTAGGCCCCGGCACCCAGGCAGAGGAGAGAGGTCCCGTAACAGAGAATCTGTCTTCATGTCAGCAGAGAATTAGTCTGCATGTCATAGCAGAGAATGAGGCTTCACGTCAGCCACCACTGCAACAGTCCATTGGCATATATTTAGGCCCAGCACCCAGGCAGAGGAGGGAGGTCCCGTAACAGAGAATCTGTCTTCATGTCAGCAGAGAATTAGTCTGCATGTCATAGCAGAGAATGAGGCTTCACGTCAGCCACCACTGCAACAGTCCATTGGCATATATTTAGGCCCAGCACACACACAGGCAGAGGAGAGAGGTCCCGTAACAGAGAATCTGGCTTCATGTCAGCAGAGAATCAGTCTGCATGTCATAGCAGAGAATGAGGCTTCACGTCAGCCACCACTGCAACAGTCCATTGGCATATATTTAGGCCCAGCACACACACAGGCAGAGGAGAGAGGTCCCGTAACAGAGGAATCTGGCTTCATGTCAGCAGAGAATCAGTCTGCATGTCATAGCAGAGAATCAGGCTTCACGTCAGCCACCACTGCAACAGTCCATTGGCATATATTTAGGCCCAGCACCCAGGCAGAGGAGGGAGGTCCCGTAACAGAGAATCTGTCTTCATGTCAGCAGAGAATTAGTCTGCATGTCATAGCAGAGAATGAGGCTTCACGTCAGCCACCACTGCAACAGTCCATTGGCATATATTTAGGCCCAGCACCCAGGCAGAGGAGGGAGGTCCCGTAACAGAGAATCTGTCTTCATGTCAGCAGAGAATTAGTCTGCATGTCATAGCAGAGAATGAGGCTTCACGTCAGCCACCACTGCAACAGTCCATTGGCATATATTTAGGCCCAGCACACACAGGCAGAGGAGAGAGGTCCCGTAACAGACAATCTGGCTTCATGTCAGCAGAGAATTAGTCTGCATGTCATAGCAGAGAATGAGGCTTCACGTCAGCCACCACTGCAACAGTCCATTGGCATATATTTAGGCCCAGCACCCAGGCAGAGGAGGGAGGTCCCGTAACAGAGAATCTGTCTTCATGTCAGCAGAGAATTAGTCTGCATGTCATAGCAGAGAATGAGGCTTCACGTCAGCCACCACTGCAACAGTCCATTGGCATATATTTAGGCCCAGCACACACAGGCAGAGGAGAGAGGTCCCGTAACAGAGAATCTGGCTTCATGTCAGCAGAGAATCAGTCTGCATGTCATAGCAGAGAATCAGGCTTCACGTCAGCCACCACTGCAACAGTCCATTGTCATAATTTAGGCCCAGCACCCAGGCAGAGGAGAGAGGTCCCGTAACAGAGAATCTGGCTTCATGTCAGCAGAGAATCAGTCTTCATATCATAGCAGAGAATCAGGCTTCACGTCACCCACCACTGTAAGAGTCCATTTTCATAATTTAGGCCCAGAACCCAGGCAGAGGAGAAGGTCCCGTAACAGACAATCTGGCTTCATGTCAGCAGAGAATCAGTCTTCATATCATAGCAGAGAATCAGGCTTCACGTCACCCACCACTGTAAGAGTCCATTTTCATAATATTTAGGCCCAGAACCCAGGCAGAGGAGAAGGTCCCGTAACAGACAATCTGGCTTCATGTCAGCAGAGAATCAGTCTTCATATCATAGCAGAGAATCAGGCTTCACGTCACCCACCACTGTAAGAGTCAATTTTCATAAATTTAGGCCCAGAACCCAGGCAGAGGAGAAAGGTCCCGTAACAGACAATCTGGCTTCATGTCAGCAGAGAATCAGTCTTCATATCATAGCAGAGAATCAGGCTTCACGTCACCCACCACTGTAAGAGTCAATTTTCATAAATTTAGGCCCAGAACCCAGGCAGAGGAGAAAGGTCCCGTAACAGACAATCTGGCTTCATGTCAGCAGAGAATCAGTCTTCATATCATAGCAGAGAATCAGGCTTCACGTCACCCACCACTGTAAGAGTCAATTTTCATAAATTTAGGCCCAGAACCCAGGCAGAGGAGAAAGGTCCCGTAACAGACAATCTGGCTTCATGTCAGCAGAGAATCAGTCTTCATATCATAGCAGAGAATCAGGCTTCACGTCACCCACCACTGTAAGAGTCAATTTTCATAAATTTAGGCCCAGAACCCAGGCAGAGGAGAAAGGTCCCGTAACAGACAATCTGGCTTCATGTCAGCAGAGAATCAGTCTTCATATCATAGCAGAGAATCAGGCTTCACGTCACCCACCACTGCAACAGTCCATTGGCATATATTTAGGCCTAGCACACAGGCAGAGCAGAGAGGTCCCGTAACAGACAATCTGGCTTCATGACAGCAGAGAATCAGTCTGCATGTCATAGCAGAGAATCAGGCTTCACGTCAGCCACCACTGCAACAGTCCATTGTCATAATTTAGGCCCAGCACCCAGGCAGAGGAGAGAGGTCCCGTAACAGACAATCTGGCTTCATGTCAGCAGAGAATTAGTCTGCATGTCATAGCAGAGAATGAGGCTTCACGTCAGCCACCACTGCAACAGTCCATTGGCATATATTTAGGCCCAGCACACACAGGCAGAGGAGAGAGGTCCCGTAACAGAGGAATCTGGCTTCATGTCAGCAGAGAATCAGTCTGCATGTCATAGCAGAGAATCAGGCTTCACGTCAGCCACCACTGCAACAGTCCATTGTCATAATTTAGGCCCAGCACCCAGGCAGAGGAGAGAGGTCCCGTAACAGAGAATCTGGCTTCATGTCAGCAGAGAATCAGTCTGCATGTCATAGCAGAGAATGCAGGCTTCACGTCACCCACCACTGCAACAGTCCATTGTCATAATTTAGGCCCAGCACCCAGGCAGAGGAGAGAGGTCCCGTAACAGACAATCTGGCTTCATGTCAGCAGAGAATCAGTCTGCATGTCATAGCAGAGAATCAGGCTTCACGTCAGCCACCACTGCAACAGTCCATTGTCATAAATTTAGGCCCAGCACCCAGGCAGAGGAGAGAGGTCCCGTAACAGACAATCTGGCTTCATGTCAGCAGAGAATCAGTCTGCATGTCATAGCAGAGAATCAGGCTTCACGTCACCCACCACTGCTAACAGTCCATTTGCATATATTTAGGCCCAGCAACCCAGGCAGAGGAGAGAGGTCCCGTAACAGACAATCTGGCTTCATGTCAGCAGAGAATCAGTCTGCATATCATAGCAGAGAATCAGGCTTCACGTCACCCACCACTGTAAGAGTCAATTTTCATAAATTTAGGCCCAGAACCCAGGCAGAGGAGAAAGGTCCCGTAACAGACAATCTGGCTTCATGTCAGCAGAGAATCAGTCTTCATATCATAGCAGAGAATCAGGCTTCACGTCACCCACCACTGCAACAGTCCATTGGCATATATTTAGGCCTAGCACACAGGCAGAGCAGAGAGGTCCCGTAACAGACAATCTGGCTTCATGACAGCAGAGAATCAGTCTGCATGTCATAGCAGAGAATCAGGCTTCACGTCAGCCACCACTGCAACAGTCCATTGTCATAAATTTAGGCCCAGCACCCAGGCAGAGGAGAGAGGTCCCGTAACAGACAATCTGGCTTCATGTCAGCAGAGAATTAGTCTGCATGTCATAGCAGAGAATCAGGCTTCATGTCAGCCACCACTGCAACAGTCCATTGGCATATATTTAGGCCTAGCACACAGGCAGAGGAGAGGTTCATTCAACTTTGGGTAGCATCGCAATATAATGGTAAAATGAAAATAAAAATAGGATTGAATGAGGAAGTGCCCTGGAGTCCAATAATATATGGTTATGGGGAGGTAGTTAATGTCTAATCTGGACAAGGGACGGACAGGTCCTGTGGGATCCATGCCTGGTTCATTTTTATGAACGTCAGCTTGTCCACATTGGCTGTAGACAGGCGGCTGCGTTTGTCTGTAATGACGCCCCCTGCCGTGCTGAATACACGTTCAGACAAAACGCTGGCTGCCGGGCAGGCCAGCACCTCCAAGGCATAAAAGGCTAGCTCTGGCCACGTGGACAATTTAGAGACCCAGAAGTTGAATGGGGCCGAACCATCAGTCAGTACGTGGAGGGGTGTGCACACGTACTGTTCCACCATGTTAGTGAAATGTTGCCTCCTGCTAACACGTTGCGTATCAGGTGGTGGTGCAGTTAGCTGTGGCGTGTTGACAAAAGTTTTCCACATCTCTGCCATGCTAACCCTGCCCTCAGAGGAGCTGGCCGTGACACAGCTGCCTTGGCGACCTCTTGCTCCTCCTCTGCCTTGGCCTTGGGCTTCCACTTGTTCCCCTGTGACATTTGGGAATGCTCTCAGTAGCGCGTCTACCAACGTGCGCTTGTACTCGCGCATCTTCCTATCACGCTCCAGTGCAGGAAGTAAGGTGGGCACATTGTCTTTGTAGCGTGGATCCAGCAGGGTGGCAACCCAGTAGTCCGCACAGGTTAAAATGTGGGCAACTCTGCTGTCGTTGCGCAGGCACTGCAGCATGTAGTCGCTCATGTGTGCCAGGCTGCCCAGGGGTAAGGACAAGCTGTCCTCTGTGGGAGGCGTATCGTCATCGTCCTGCCTTTCCCCCCAGCCACGCACCAGTGATGGACCCGAGCTGCGTTGGGTGCCACCCCGCTGTGACCATGCTTCATCCTCATCCTCCTCCACCTCCTCCTCATCCTCGTCCTCCTCGTCCTCCAGTAGTGGGCCCTGGCTGGCCACATTTGTACCTGGCCTCTGCTGTTGCCAAAAACCTCCCTCTGAGTCACTTCGAAGAGACTGGCCTGAAAGTGCTAAAAATGACCCCTCTTCCTCCTCCTCCTCCTCCTCCTCCTGGGCCACCTCCTCTTCCATCATCGCCCTAAGTGTTTTCTCAAGGAGACATAGAAGTGGTATTGTAACGCTGATAACGGTGTCATCGCCACTGGCCATGTTGGTGGAGTACTCGAAACAGCGCAACAGGGCACACAGGTCTCGCATGGAGGCCCAGTCATTGGTGGTGAAGTGGTGCTGTTCTGTAGTGCGACTGACCCGTGCGTGCTGCAGCTGAAACTCCACTATGGCCTGCTGCTGCTCGCACAGTCTGTCCAGCATGTGCAAGGTGGAGTTCCACCTGGTGGGCACGTCGCATATGAGGCGGTGAGCGGGAAGGCCGAAGTTACGCTGTAGCGCAGACAGGCGAGCAGCAGCAGGATGTGAACGCCGGAAGCGCGAACAGACGGCCCGCACTTTATGCAGCAGCTCTGACATGTCGGGGTAGTTGTGAATGAACTTCTGCACCACCAAATTCAGCACATGCGCCAAGCAAGGGATGTGCGTCAAATTGGCTAGTCCCAGAGCTGCAACGAGATTTCGCCCATTATCACACACCACCAGGCCGGGCTTGAGGCTCACCGGCAGCAACCACTCGTCGGTCTGTTGTTCTATACCCCGCCACAACTCCTGTGCGGTGTGGGGCCTGTCCCCCAAACATATGAGTTTCAGAATGGCCTGCTGACGTTTACCCCGGGCTGTGCTGAAGTTGGTGGTGAAGGTGTGTGGCTGACTGGATGAGCAGGTGGAAGAAGAGGAGGAGGAAGCCGAGAAGGAGGAGGTGGCAACAGGAGGCAAAGAATGTTGCCCTGCGATCCTTGGCGGCGGAAGGACGTGCGCCAAACAGCTCTCCGCCTGGGGCCCAGCTGCCACTACATTTACCCAGTGTGCAGTTAGGGAGATATAGCGTCCCTGGCCGTGCTTACTGGTCCACGTATCTGTGGTTAGGTGGACCTTGCCACAGATGGCGTTGCGCAGTGCACACTTGATTTTATCGGATACTTGGTTGTGCAGGGAAGGCACGGCTCTCTTGGAGAAGTAGTGCCGGCTGGGAACAACATACTGTGGGACAGCAAGCGACATGAGCTGTTTGAAGCTGTCTGTGTCCACCAGCCTAAATGACAGCATTTCATAGGCCAGTAGTTTAGAAATGCTGGCATTCAGGGCCAGGGATCGAGGGTGGCTAGGTGGGAATTTACGCTTTCTATCAAATGTTTGTGAGATGGAGAGCTGAACGCTGGCGTGTGACATGGTTGAGACGCTTGGTGACGGAGGTGGTGGTGGTGGTGTTGGTGGTACATCCCCTGTTTGCTGGGCGGCAGGTGCCAACGTTCCTCCAGAGGCGGAGGAAGAGGCCGAGGCGGCAGCAGCAGAATAGGCCGAGGCGGCAGCAGCAGAAGAGGTAGCAGGGGGAGCCTGAGTGACTTCCTTGGTTTTAAGGTGTTTACTCCACTGCAGTTCATGCTTTGCATGCAGGTGCCTGGTCATGCAGGTTGTGCTCAGGTTCAGAACGTTAATGCCTCGCTTCAGGCTCTGATGGCACAGCGTGCAAACCACTCGGGTCTTGTCGTCAGCACATTGTTTGAAGAAGTGCCATGCCAGGGAACTCCTTGAAGCTGCCTTTGGGGTGCTCGGTCCCAGATGGCGGCGGTCAGTAGCAGGCGGAGTCTCTTGGCGGCGGGTGTTCTGCTTTTGCCCACTGCTCCCTCTTTTGCTACGCTGTTGGCTCGGTCTCACCACTGCCTCTTCCTCCGAACTGTGAAAGTCAGTGGCACGACCTTCATTCCATGTGGGGTCTAGGACCTCATCGTCCCCTGCATCGTCTTCCACCCAGTCTTGATCCCTGACCTCCTGTTCAGTCTGCACACTGCAGAAAGACGCAGCAGTTGGCACCTGTGTTTCGTCATCATCAGAGACATGCTGAGGTGGTATTCCCATGTCCTCATCATCAGGAAACATAAGTGGTTGTGCGTCAGTGCATTCTATGTCTTTCACCGCTGGGGAAGGGCTAGGTGGATGCCCTTGGGAAACCCTGCCAGCGGAGTCTTCAAACAGCATAAGAGACTGCTGCATAACTTGAGGCTGAGACAGTTTCCCTGGTATGCATGGGGGTGATGTGACAGACTGATGGGGTTGGTTTTCAGGCGCCATCTGTGCGCTTTCTGCAGAAGACTGGGTGGGAGATAATGTGAACGTGCTGGATCCACTGTCGGCCACCCAATTGACTAATGCCTGTACCTGCTCAGGCCTTACCATCCTTAGAACGGCATTGGGCCCCACCATATATCGCTGTAAATTCTGGCGGCTACTGGGACCTGAGGTAGTTGGTACACTAGGACGTGTGGATGTGGCAGAACGGCCACGTCCTCTCCCAGCACCAGAGGGTCCACTAACACCACCACGACCATGTCCACGTCCGCGTCCCTTACTAGATGTTTTTCTCATTGTTATGGTTCACCACAACAACAAATATATTATTTGGCCCAATGTATTGTATTCAAATTCAGCGGGATATAAATTTGAGGCCTAGTATTTAGGCGCTGGGTGACCGGTATGGATTTAGTGACAGAATTAGACTTGGAAATGCACAGAAGCGTGTGTGTGAAGTTATTCTGAATGACCCTATGTGCACCTTTAATATGATCTACCCTTTTAGGGATAGATTTCAAATAGCTCTGATATAGCAGAAACGACTAAATTATGAAATTGCTAAATTGGGAATTGTATTTCAACCCAGAACAAAAAATGTGCTTTGACGGACACTAAATAACTTTCCCAGCCACAACAGGACTAGTGATGAGCGGGAGGTGCCATATTCGATTTCGCGATATTTCGCGAATATTCGAATGAATATTCGTGTTATATTCGTCGAAATCGAATATTCGTAATTATTCCAATTATCGCGAATAATATACGAATAAAAATTTTCGCGTATTGCGATTATTTATCTTGATAGTATAAGGCAACGTTCCTATGCTAATTGACAATGGCTAGGCTAATATGTGCATTTTACGAAATTTCGTAATATTGCTCTAACTTCGTCTTTTCGAAATTTCGTAATATTGCTCTAACTTCGTCTTTTAGAATATTCGTAATATTCTAATAGACGAAGTTAGAGCAATATTAAGAACATTTGCAAAAGCCGAAATTGCGATGCGAGTAATATAATACGAAATAATCGCATGAAGATTTCAATTTAGCACTGCTATATTCCATATTCTAGCCTAATATGGAATATAGCTGTGCTAAGTTAGCACTGCTACATTCCATACTAGGCTAGAATATGGAATATAGCAGTGCTAAAGTTGAAATCTTCATGCGATTATTTCGTATTATATTATTCGCATCGCAATTTCGACTTATTCAAATGTTCTTATTATTGCTCTAACTTCGTCTTTTCGAAATTTCGTAATATTCTGAAAGACGAAGTTAAAGCAATATTACGAATATTCTAAAAGACGAAGTTAGAGCAATATTACGAAATTTCGTAAAATACACATATAGATTGTAATTTAGCTTATATAGTGCTATAATCCCTTTTTTTTCCTCTAAGTTTTTTTTTGCCTCTTCTGAACTTAAGTTTTGTAAAATATGTACACTATTAAAAAATATTACTATAGCAGTATATTAGCTTAAATACAATCTATGTGTATTTTACGAAATTTCGTAATATTGCTCTAACTTCGTCTTTTCGAAATTTCGTAATATTGCTTTAACTTCGTCTTTCAGAATATTACGAAATTTCGAAAAGACGAAGTTAGAGCAATAATAAGAACATTTGAATAAGTCGAAATTGCGATGCGAATAATATAATACGAAATAATCGCATGAAGATTTCAACTTTAGCACTGCTATATTCCATATTCTAGCCTAGTATGGAATGTAGCAGTGCTAACTTAGCACAGCTATATTCCATATTAGGCTAGAATATGGAATATAGCAGTGCTAAATTGAAATCTTCATGCGATTATTTCGTATTATATTACTCGCATCGCAATTTCGGCTTTTGCGAAATTTCGTAAAATACACATATAGATTAGATTGTAATTTAGCTAATATTGAATATAGCAGTAAGTTGAAAACGCCACTGACTGGAGCAGCCAGGAAGCCAGGAATCCAAAGGACAGGTAAGAACAACTTTAGGGAAGTGGGAAAGGAAAAAATTATAATAATAAAAAAAAAAAAAAAAAAAAGACGAATATTCGAATTCGCGAATATATAGAACGATATTCTAAATATTCGCGAAATCTCGAAATTGCGATATTCGAGAAAAAAATTCGCGATTCGAATATTCGCGCTCAACACTAAACAGGACAGCGGTAACGAGAGATTTAGCGGGATATAAATTTGAGGCCTAGTATTTAGGCGCTGGGTGACAGGTATGGGTTTAGTGACAGAATTAGATTTGGAAATGCACAGTAGCGGGTGTGTGAAGTTATTCTGAATGACCCTATGTGCACCTTGAATATTATATACCCTTTTAGGGATAGATTTCAAATAGCTCTGATATAGCAGAAACCACTAAATTATGAAATTGCTAAATTGGGAATTGTATTTCAACCCAGAACAAGAAATGTGCTTGAACGGACACTAAATAACTCGCCCAGCTACAGCACTAAGGACAGATTTAGCGGGATATAAATTTGAGGCCTAGTATTTAGGCGCTGCGTGACAGGTATGGGTTTAGTGCCAGAATTAGACTTGGAAATACACATTAGCGGGTGTGTGTGAAGTTATTCTGAATGACCCAATGTGCACCTTGAATATTATATACCCTTTTAGGGATAGATTTCAAATAGCTCTGATATAGCAGAAACCACTAAATTATGAAATTGCTAAATTGGGAATTGTATTTCAACCCAGAACAAGAAATGTGCTTGAACGGACACTAAATAACTCGCCCAGCTACAGCACTAAGGACAGATTTAGCGGGATATAAATTTGAGGCCTAGTATTTAGGCGCTGGGTGACAGGTATGGGTTTAGTGCCAGAATTAGACTTGGAAATACACAGTAGCGGGTGTGTGTGAAGTTATTCTGAATGACCCAATGTGCACCTTGAATATTATATACCCTTTTAGGGATAGATTTCAAATAGCTCTGATATAGCAGAAACCACTAAATTATGAAATTGCTAAATTGGGAATTGTATTTCAACCCAGAACAAGAAATGTGCTTGAACGGACACTAAATAACTCGCCCAGCTACAGCACTAAGGACAGATTTAGCGGGATATAAATTTGAGGCCTAGTATTTAGGCGCTGGGTGACAGGTATGGGTTTAGTGCCAGAATTAGACTTGGAAATACACAGTAGCGGGTGTGTGTGAAGTTATTCTGAATGACCCAATGTGCACCTTGAATATTATATACCCTTTTAGGGATAGATTTCAAATAGCTCTGATATAGCAGAAACCACTAAATTATGAAATTGCTAAATTGGGAATTGTATTTCAACCCAGAACAAGAAATGTGCTTGAACGGACACTAAATAACTCGCCCAGCTACAGCACTAAGGACAGATTTAGCGGGATATAAATTTGAGGCCTAGTATTTAGGCGCTGGGTGACAGGTATGGGTTTAGTGCCAGAATTAGACTTGGAAATACACAGTAGCGGGTGTGTGTGAAGTTATTCTGAATGACCCAATGTGCACCTTGAATATTATATACCCTTTTAGGGATAGATTTCAAATAGCTCTGATATAGCAGAAACCACTAAATTATGAAATTGCTAAATTGGGAATTGTATTTCAACCCAGAACAAGAAATGTGCTTGAACGGACACTAAATAACTCGCCCAGCTACAGCACTAAGGACAGATTTAGCGGGATATAAATTTGAGGCCTAGTATTTAGGCGCTGGGTGACAGGTATGGGTTTAGTGCCAGAATTAGACTTGGAAATACACAGTAGCGGGTGTGTGTGAAGTTATTCTGAATGACCCAATGTGCACCTTGAATATTATATACCCTTTTAGGGATAGATTTCAAATAGCTCTGATATAGCAGAAACCACTAAATTATGAAATTGCTAAATTGGGAATTGTATTTCAACCCAGAACAAGAAATGTGCTTGAACGGACACTAAATAACTCGCCCAGCTACAGCACTAAGGACAGATTTAGCGGGATATAAATTTGAGGCCTAGTATTTAGGCGCTGGGTGACAGGTATGGGTTTAGTGCCAGAATTAGACTTGGAAATACACAGTAGCGGGTGTGTGTGAAGTTATTCTGAATGACCCAATGTGCACCTTGAATATTATATACCCTTTTAGGGATAGATTTCAAATAGCTCTGATATAGCAGAAACCACTAAATTATGAAATTGCTAAATTGGGAATTGTATTTCAACCCAGAACAAGAAATGTGCTTGAACGGACACTAAATAACTCGCCCAGCTACAGCACTAAGGACAGATTTAGCGGGATATAAATTTGAGGCCTAGTATTTAGGCGCTGGGTGACAGGTATGGGTTTAGTGCCAGAATTAGACTTGGAAATACACAGTAGCGGGTGTGTGTGAAGTTATTCTGAATGACCCAATGTGCACCTTGAATATTATATACCCTTTTAGGGATAGATTTCAAATAGCTCTGATATAGCAGAAACCACTAAATTATGAAATTGCTAAATTGGGAATTGTATTTCAACCCAGAACAAGAAATGTGCTTGAACGGACACTAAATAACTCGCCCAGCTACAGCACTAGGGACAGATTTAGCTGGATATAAATTTGAGGCCTAGTATTTAGGCGCTGCGTGACAGGTATGGGTTTAGTGACAGAATTAGACTTGGAAATACACAGTAGCGGGTGTGTGTGAAGTTATTCTGAATGACCCAATGTGCACCTTGAATATTATATACCCTTTTAGGGATAGATTTCAAATAGCTCTGATATAGCAGAAACCACTAAATTATGAAATTGCTAAATTGGGAATTGTATTTCAACCCAGAACAAGAAATGTGCTTGAACGGACACTAAATAACTCGCCCAGCTACAGCACTAGGGACAGATTTAGCTGGATATAAATTTGAGGCCTAGTATTTAGGCGCTGGGTGACCGGTATGGATTTAGTGACAGAATTAGACTGGGATATGGCCAAAAAATAAACAGACTATTGCTGGTTAAATGCACTTGGTGTGACAGCTTCACCCTGATGTAGGCTTTAGCCAAAAAACAACCACACCATTGAGGGTTAAATGCACTTGGTGACAGGCGCAGCTTGCCCCTGATTTAGTATATGGCCAAAAAATGAACAGACTATTGCTGGTTAAATGCACTTGGTGTGACAGCTTCACCCTGATGTAGGCTTTAGCCAAAAAACAACCACACCATTGAGGGTTAAATGCACTTGGTGACAGGCGCAGCTTGCCCCTGATTTTGTATATGGCCAAAAAATGAACAGACTATTGCTGGTTAAATGCACTTGGTGTGACAGCTTCACCCTGATGTAGGCTTTAGCCAAAAAACAATCACACCATTGAGGGTTAAATGCACTTGGTCGCAGCTTGTGCTGGCGCACCACAAGACACAAAATGGCCGCCGATCACCCCAGAAAAATGTGACTGACAAACGGTCTGTGCAGCCTAAAAACAGTGAGCAATTGAGGATCAGCAGCTCAATGATCCACAGCTGCAGATCGATCAGTTAATCAAGTCCTTTGGAGGAGTTAATCTGCCTAATCTCGCCCTACTGTCGCAGCCGCAACCTCTCCCTACGCTAATCAGAGCAGAGTGACGGGCGGCGCTATGTGACTCCAGCTTAAAGAGAGGCTGGGTCACATGGTGCTCTGGCCAATCACAGCCATGCCAATAGTAGGCATGGCTGTGATGGCCTCTTGGGGCAAGTAGTATGACGCTTGTTGATTGGCTGCTTTGCAGCCTTTCAAAAAGCGCCAAGAAAGCGTCACAAAAGCGCGAAGAAAGCGACGAACACCGAACCCGAACCCGGACTTTTACGAAAATGTCCGGGTTCGGGTCCGTGTCACGGACACCCCAAAATTCGGTACGAACCCGAACTATACAGTTCGAGTTCGCTCATCCCTAATTGTGACCCATGACACATCCATCAGGTGGTGCAGGACAGCCAATTGAGACATTTCAGCATATGGACATACCCCCTACCTTATAAATAAACCCGATATGGATGCCATTTTATATTCAGTCTTTTGCCAGTGTAGGTAGAGGTTGCTGTGTGGAGCAAGGACAGACTGTTAGGGACACCAAGTGCTAGCTAATAGGGCCACAAAAGTCCTTTTAATGGCTGATATAGGTGTGCTAACGATAGGTGTGACTTACTGAGGGGTGTGTGATATACTAATAATATACTTTCTAACATAGAAAGTACTGTATATTATAGTGCATTTGTATTGTGCAGCAGTTGTGTGCGTTTCTGCTGCAATACTGCAGCTATACAGAGGGGCAAAAGCTCTTGGAACAAATAATTTCAACTGTTGTGATTTACCAGTTGTTCCCCCCAAAAAATGATTGAGGCAGGGGTGTTATATACCAATAATATACTTTCTAAATAGTGCATTTGAGTAGTGCAGCATTTGTTTGCGGTTCTGCTGCCTACCGCAGCTACACAGAGTGACAAACGCTATTGGAACAAATAATTTCTGTTGGTGTGATATACCAGTTGCCCCCCCCCCCCCCCCCCCCAAAAAAAATGATTGAAGCAGGTGTGTTATATACCAATAATATACTTTCTATATAGTGAATTTGGGTAGTGCAGCATTTGTTTGCAGCTTTGCTGCATTAACGCAGCTACACAGAGTGACAAACACTATTGGAACAAATAATTTCTATTGGTGTGATATACCAGTTGCCCCCCCAAAAAACTGATTAAGGCAGGGGTGTGATATACCTTCTTACACAAATGCTGCTCTTCTATAGGGACTTTTGTCACAGGGTCATTATGAAAATGACAGGAAGAGGAAGAAGCAGGCCATTCTTCAGGGATGGTAGGGGTCGGGCAGGTGCACCAGGACGGAGCCTAAGTGGGATGTTGCAGAAGATGCGTGCAATTACATACAAAGGACGCACCAGAGTTGGTTGAGTAGCTCACTCAGCCTTCCGCTTCTGCAACCTACTCATCCTCTCTATCTGTACCCTCTTAACTCTGCTGTGTGCACCCCCAAAGACACCACCACCTCCACTACCATGCTTTAAACTTTTCTGGGATCCCTGGTGTTGTCCATGGCTGGGGGGAGGAGACCAAAGATGACATTATCTTGGACGATGAGCAGGAGCCAGGCAACTCCACCATTTTCAATTTAGTGCAAATGGGGGCCTTCATGCTCCAGTGTTTGAAGAGGGACCCCCATATAAAAAGCATAAAGGGCAAGGACCAGTACTGGGTGGCAACGTATTTAGACCCCTGGTACAAACACAAAATAGCGGACATGTCACCAGCATCACTGAGGGCTGTCAGAATGCAGCATTTCCAGGCCTTGCTTCGAGAAATGCTGCATTCTGCTTTTGCGGGCGCTGGCAGAGGAATTTCCACTCACAGAGAAACAGTTGCGGGTCCAATCCAACAGTGCATACAAGAAGAGATGGCGGTTTGAAGATATGTTGGTCACTTCAGATATGAGATCATTCTTGCAGCCAACTCATCGACAGCCACCCTCTGGATCCAGGCTCAGGGAACGTCTAGACCGACAGGTGTCCGACTACATCCGTTTAACGACTGATGTGGACACTCTGAAAAGCGAGAAACCCATGGACTACTGGATGTGCAGGCTTGACCTGTGGCCAGGAGTGGCACAATTTGCCTTGGAACTCTTGGCTTGCCCCTTGTCCAGTGTCCTGTCCGAAAGGACGTTCAGCACAGCAGGGGGGATTGTGACAGATAAGCGCACTCCCCATTTCTAAAAATGAATGAGGCATGGATCTCGGAGGAATTCAACACATGTGACAACCAAGTTTAATTGAATTTCCTCATGACAGCCCACACATATCCGCCACCACCCAGAACAAATAATGGTCCTTGTCTTATGTAAATACAGCGACATAAAAGGCATTTTCTGTCCGGTGAATGCCTATTGTTTTGGGCCTCAGAGGAATTCAACACTTGTGACGACAACGTGTTTTAACTATTATCATTAGGGTTTTTTTCAAGAGGGGGAATTTCGTTAGCCATGTTTTTAATCAAATTTTATATTTTTAGTTATTTTAAACATATGTATTTGACCTGGCCATCAGTCAAACTGATATCCATTGACCGTCTAATAGACCTTCAGCCACATAATCACAATCTTTTCTGTACGCTGAATGCAAAATTTTTGGGGCCTGTAATACACTGGCCTGCTGTAACGGGGTTCCGAAGGTGCACTCAGTCCCCCATTAGCCGCAGACCTGCTGCTTAGCTTCGGGAGCGAGGATCTGTGTTTGACCTTGTTCCCAGGGCGGTTTTACTAGCTGGGTGGCTCCCTGCTCCTAAGTCTGCCTTGAGCGCCGAGCTGATCACTCAGTGCTCGACTGGTTGGTCTGTCGGTCATGTGACGCTGGCCACGTCACATGACCCTCACTCCCCACTATAAATACAGGCAGCCTGCTGGCCACAGGTTGCCTGTTAATTTAGGTTCCACCTGTGATTTTGTCTTCCTGGCGTACTTACCTCCTGCTGAATTCCTGACTATCCTCTGCCTGCTCCTTGTGTACTTTGCTGCTTTCCTGGTATTCTCGACCCCGGCTTCTCCTGACTATTCTCTGCTTGCTCCATTTGTACTTTGTAGCTCTCCTGGTATTGACTCGGTCCGTTCACGTTCTGTTTTTTGTCTGTCTGTCATCCCTGCACTTATTCTAAGCTAGGGATTGCCGTCCAGTTGTCCCCTGTCATTAGGACTTGCGAGGCAAGTAGGCAGGGCCAGGGGTAAGGGTGGAGCGCAGTGGTCACTTCCCTCCCCCCTGTGTGTGTGTGTACGCGACCGTTACATCTGCAGTAAAATTGATATCCAATGACCGTGTAATCTACCTCCAGCCACATACTTACTTGTTCTTTTCTGTACGCTGAATGCATAATTCTTGGGGCCTGTAGTCGACTGGCCTGCAGTAAAATTGATATCTAATGACCGTGTAATCTACCTCCAGCCACATTCTTACTTGTTCTTTTCTGTGTTTGGGTGTCGTCTGACTATCTGTCTCCAGCCATTAGACCCAAAAATAACAATCTTACTTTCATCAGCCCACACAATGTCTATTTAGGCCAGTCAATTTGCTCTTTGGCAAATTGTAACCTCTTCCGCACATGTTTTTTTTTCAACAGTGGAACTTTGCGGGGGTGTCTTGCATATAGCTTGGCTTCACATAGGATTCTTCTAATTATAACAGTACTCACAGGTAACTTTAGACCTTCTTTGGTCTTCCTGGAGCTGATTGTTTGGCTACGTCCTTGCCATTTGGGCTATTCTTCTATCCATTCGAATGGTAGTTTTTAGCTTTCTTCCACGTCTTTCAGGTTTTGGTTGCCATTTTAAAGCATTTGCGATCATTTTAGCTGAGTAGCCTATGATTTTCTGCACTTCCTTATGTTTTCCCCTCTCCAATCAACTTTTATCAAGGTACGCTGTTCTTCTCAACAATGTCTGGAACGACCCACTTCCCTCAGAATTTCAGAGAGAAATGCACTTTAACCAGCATGCACAACATTTGCTGCCTACCTTCCTTAAATAAGGGCAATAATTGTCACCTGGTTTTCAAAGAATGAATGACCTCACTCATTGAACTCCACACTGCTATTATTTTGAAAAGCATATTTTCCACTACCTTCTGTGTGCAGTTGATAGTAGCTACTCTCCAACAACCATATCTCGTAGAACTGCAAACTAGACATTCAGCAGGATGCCAAACATAAGTCATAAAATGGCCAATAATAATGTTATTACTTATGTACACACACTGTACTTTTGATTAATGCAAAGTTTGCTGAAAGGTTACATATGCTTAAAAGTCGAATTGTACTCAAAAACATAAAAATTATTTTCCTTCATTCTGCCCTCAAGTCCCCCATGGAGAATGATCAACATGTAGAACCTCCATAGGTGTTGCCATATTCGCTCCATATAAACAGACACAGACTGGGGGAGCACCTGCTGTGCCTCAGTTGTACAGATTTGTAAATTGCACTTTATGTGTTCCCAGAAAAGGCTTTTGTCTTCATTCTACATAAAATAGACATTGAACGGTAAACAAACAATTTCTTTCACTGTGTTCATGGCTGAGATAATAAGCTCAGCATCTTTTCATGCTGAGTCATGAACATTTGCAATATATTTTATACACAGAATACTAACACATACATCTCCATAAGCACTTCTGAGTATTACATTACATTGCTTGTCAAGCAACTTAAGCAGTTAGGAATCATGACTAAAAAACTAATATATAGCACTATATTCAGTACTCTGTAACTGCTAGATGAACAATGCCAGTGGTGGAACACCAGACAAACGTTGGGTTTGGTACATGTAATAATAGGGTGTTGATGAAATCTCTTAAAGGAATGCAAAATTAATTTTATTTCTACAGTTGTTAGGAACACAATTTATACTTAAACAGCACATACGGAAGGATTACATTTAATGACGAATTTTCTAAAAAAAACAATATATAGCACTATATTCGATATAGTGCTATATATTAGTTTTTTAGAATATTTGTCATTTTTTTCCATCTGAAGTCATGATTCCTCCCTGCTTAAGTTGCTTGACAAGCAACTTGAGCAGGGAGGAGTCATAACTGCAGATGGAAAAAAAATGACGAATTTTCTAAAATACGAATATATAGCACTATATTCTATAGTGCTATATATTCCTTTTTGACCCACGCCTGTATTGATCACGTAATATTCGCCTATTACGTGATCATTACATTGTCGATTTTTCTAGTTAAATTTTTTGGGAATATAACGAATATTCGAATTTGCAAATATTCTATGAATATTCTA
Organism: Bufo gargarizans; assembly: GCF_014858855.1. NCBI lineage: Eukaryota > Metazoa > Chordata > Amphibia > Anura > Bufonidae > Bufo > Bufo gargarizans. Next base: position 472,796,663 of record NC_058081.1, on the reverse strand, counting down.
CAAAATATTCATGAAATATTGCAAATTCGAATATGACCCCTGCCGCTCATTACTAGTCTAATGGGGTCTAGAGGTCTAATGGGGGTCTGATTGGAGGTCTGGAGGTCTGACTGGGGGTCAGATATGGTGGTCTGGAGATCTAATGGGGGTCTGGAGGTCTAGTGGGAGCCTGGAGGTCTAATGAAGGTCTTATATGGGGGTCTTATCTGAGGTCTGATATTGGGTCGGGGTCTTACATTGAGGTCTAATGGGGGTCTGATCTGAGGTTTAAAACTGGGGTCTTATATGGGGTCTGATCTGAGGTTGAAAACTGGTCTTATATGAGGTCTGACATAGAGGTCTAAAGGGGGTTTGGTCTGAGATTGCGGGATTTCATTTAGGGTTTTATATGGGGGTCTGATCTGAAAAGAAGATGTATTTTTTATTACTAGCGTACAATATAAAGGAATGTTTTTGTACTGATGCACTGTGTAGTACCAGTATTTTCAGGGGGACTGTTTCTGCAGGAAAGTAATGGGGAACACAGTGGACACAGTATTGGGGGTGGCAGGATGGGGTGTTGAGAAGGTGTGAGGATGATGGAAAATAAGATGTCTGTTTGTGAAACTCTGCAGAGACGAGGCACGGCTGGAAGAAGTCACCATGGTGGTCTGGTCTAACAGGAGAAGAAGAGGAATGAGCATATCTACATCAGAGAAGAGAAGTCACTAGATGTAAGAGGTACATATGTGGCACTGCATTACCCTGTATGTTCTGTAGCGCTGTATGTTATGTTCTCCAAGTATGTCTTTAAAGGGGTTGTCCGCTTTTTTTTTTTTTGTATGAGTGCTGCCTTCTCTGCTCTGTTTACCTGCTCATCACTGCAAATGCTACAGCGAGCAGGTGAACAGAACAGAGAAAGCAGCTCTCATATGAGCGCTGCCCTCTTTTAAAACAGCTGGGGGCACAGAGGGCATTACTACTATGGAGTGGGCATAGAGGGCATTACTAATGTTAAGGGGGCACAGAGCCAGAGGGCATTATTACTGTTAAGGGGGCACAGTGGGCATTATTACTCTGAAGGGGGCACAATGGGGATTTCTACTATGGAGGGTGCACAGAAGACATTAGTAGCAAAGTGGGCATTATCACTGTGAATGGGCACAATGGGCATTATTACTGTGAATGGGGCACAATGGGCATTATTACTGTGAAGGGGGCACAGTGGGAAATTTTTACTGTGAAGGGGGCACAGAGGGCATTACTAGCACAGTGATAAAAAAGGGGGGATTTTTAACCTTTTGTAATAACTATTTTGTAATAGCTATTATTGTCCTGATGAAGAGGGCTGTACGTCCTTGAGACGCATTGACCATAGAGTAAAAGTTCATCTTTCTTTTAATAATATTACTTGGCACGTAGTCTCCAGTTTACAGGCCCGCTACAAAAGGTTCTAAATCCCCCATTTTTTGTATTACTTTAAGTTTTATTTCTATTGCCACATCTGAGGCAGAGAAAAGAACCTTGGCAGCAGTACAGGACCCCGCACGCTTGACGGGCAAATACCAGCAAGGCTATCTACAGTTGTTGTGGCTCATCACAACAACAAATACCAGTGGGTATTATTACTGTGAAAGGGGGCACAATGGGGATTATTACTATGAAGGGGACACAATGGGTATTATTACTGTGAAGGGGGCACAATGGGGATTATTACTGTGAAGGGGGCACAAAGAAGTCATTACAACTGTGAAAGGGGCACAAAGAAGGCATAACTACTCTGAGAGGGCACAATGTGGGCATAACTCCTGTGAGTGGGCACACATCTGTACAAAACTACTGTTTAATACTGTGTAACTGCATTTCTTATGTATGTTGTGATATAAAATAATATACAGTGCCTTGCAAAAGTATTCAACATGCCCACAACTTTGAAGAAGTTTTTTTTAATTTTTTATTGTGAAGCAAACAACAAATAGGACAAAATAACAGAAAAAAATCAATGTGCATAACTATTCACCCCCTAAAGTCAATACTTTGTAGGATCACCTTTTGCGGCAATCACAGCTCCAAGTTGCTTTGGATAAGTCTCTATGAGCTTGCCACGCCTTACCACTGGGATTTTTGCCCATTCCTCCTTGTAAAACTGCTCCAGCATCTTCAAGTTGAATGGGTTGAGCTTGTGAACAGCAATATTTAAGTCTGACCACAAATTTTCTATTGGATTGAGATCTTGGCTTTGACTAGGCCATTCCAACACATTTACATGTTTCTCCTTAAACCACTCAATTGTTGCTTTAGCAGTGTGTTTGGGGTCATTGTCTTGCTAGAAGGTGAACCTTAGTCCTAGCCTCAAATCACACAGAGTGGGACAGGTATTGCTCAAGAATATCCCTGTATTTACCACAATCCATCTTTCCCTCAACTCTGACTAGTTTCCCAGTCCCGGCTGCTGAAAAACATCCCCACAGCATGATGCTACCACCACCATGTCTCACTGTGGAGATGGTGTTCTTTGGGTGATGTGATGTGTTGGGTTTGCTCCAGGTGTTTTCTTTGGTGGCTGAAAAGTTAAATTTTAGTCTAATCAGACCAGAGCACCTTCCTCCATACATTTTGGGAGTCTCCCACATGCCTTTTTGCAAACTCACAACGTGCCTTTTTGTTTTTAGCTAAAAGTAATGGCTTTCTTCTGGCCACTCTGCCATAAAGCCCAACTCTATAGAGCGTACGGCTTATTGTCGTCCTATGTACAGATACTGCAGTCTCTGCTGTGGAAACCTGCAGCTTCTCCAAGGTTACTTTAGGTCTTTGCGCTGCCTCTCTGATTAATGCCCTTCTTGCCTGGTCCTGAGTTTTGGTAGGCAGCTGTCTCTTGGCAGGTTTGCTGTTGTGCCATGTACTTTCCATTTGGTTATGATAGATTTGATGGTGCTCCTAGGCATCATCAAAGATTTGGATATTTTTTTATAACCTAACCCTGACTTGTACTTCTCAACAACATTGTCCCTTACTTGTTTGGAGAGTTCCTTGGTCTTCATGGCAGTGTTTTGTTAATGATGCCTCTTGTTTATGTGTTGTAGCCTATGGGGCCTTTCAAAAAGATGTGTATATGTAATGACAGATCATATAACAATTAGATTGCACATAGGTGGACATCATTTCACTAATTATGTGACTTCTAAAGGTAATTGGTTGCGCCAGAGCTTTTTATGGTCTTCCTAACAAAGAGGGTGAATGCATACGCACATGCCAATTTTCTGTTTTCTATTTCTAAACAATAGTTTTATTTATATATTTTTCATATTTCACTTCACCAACTTAGACTATTGTGTTCTGATCCATCACATAAAATTCTGATAAAAAAAAACATTGAACTTAAATCTGTAATGTAACAAAAGGGGTGAATATTTTTGCAAGGCACTGTGTATATATATATATATATATATATATATATATACAGTTGCAAGAAAAAGTATGTGAACCTTTTGGCATGATATGGATTTCTGCGCAAATTGGTAATAGAATGTGATCTGATCTTCATATAAGTCACAACAATAGACAATCACAGTCTGCTTAAACTAATAACACACAAATAAATAAATGTTACCCTGTTTTTTTTAGCACACTATGTAAACATTCACAGTGCAGGTGGAAAAAGTATGTGAACCCCTAGCCTAATGACATCTCCAAGAGCTAATTAGAGTGAGGTGTCAGCCAACTGGAGTCCAATCAATGAGATGAGATTGGAGGTGTTGGTTACAGCTGCCCCGAAAAAAAAACACACACCAGTTCTGGGTTTGCTTTACACAAGAAGCATTGCCTGATGTGAATGATGCCTCGAACAAAAGAGCTCTCAGAAGACCTACGCTTAAGAATTGTTGACTTGCATAAAGCTGGAAAAGGGTTATAAAAGTATCTCCAAAAGCCTTGCTGTTTTGTCTATAAAAGGAGAAAGTTCAGCACTGCTGCTACTCTCCCTAGGAGTGGCCGTCCTGTAAAGATGACTGCAAGAGCACAGTGCAAACTGCTCAATGAGGTGAAGAAGAAGAAGTCTCTGGCATATGCTAACACCCCTGTTAGCGAAACTACGATACGTAAAACACTAAACAAGAATGGATTTCATGGGAGGATACCACAGAGGAAGCCAATGCTGCCCAAAAATAACATTGCTAAGTTTGCACAAGAGTACCTGGATGTTCCTGCATCAGGGCCTGGACGGATTGCTATTATACTGTCCTCATACACGTTAGCACGGTGTGTAATCTGACATGTAGCTAAACCTTTTGTCCTCTGAGAGAAAAGAGACTGTTCCGCTTTAAGGTTCTCTTTATTGCTCGTAGACTGACAGGAAAGGTGAAACTACAGAATAAACAGTAGTATTTTAGAACATAAATACCATGGTACATGGTATAAAACACATAATAATCTGCTATACATTCAGTATATGAGATAATACAATGATAGTGAGCTATCAGATACAATAAACATAATAAACTGCAGTAAATGACACATAGATAGTGCTCTTACCGACTATGCTCAAAAACAGGATAAATAACAGATGATGTGGCACGAAACCCAGTGAGAGTGCATGGCTCCTGAGACATAAGATGGTGGCTGCTTGCTGTACCAGCACAAGACTAGCAAGAACCAGGAACTACCCACAATGCTCTGGCTTAAACAGAATGGCTTAAACAGAAGAAAATATGCCTTCTGGAGTGGCCCAGTCAGAGTCCTGACCTCAACCCGATTGAGATGCTGTGGCATGACCTCAAGAAAGCGATTCACACAAGACATCCCAAGAATATTGCTGAACTGAAAAATAATTACTCCTGACCGTTGTGCACATCTAATCTGCAACTGCAGAAAAAGTTTGGTTGAAGTTATTGCTGCCAAAGGAGGCTCAACCAGTTATTAAATCCAAGGGTTCACATACTTTTTCCACCTGCACTGTGAATGTTTACATGGTGTGTTCAATAAAAACATGGCAATATTTAATTATTTGTGTGTTATTAGTTTAAGCAGACTGTGATTGTCCACTGTTGTGACTTAGATGAAGATCAGATCACATTTTATGACCAATTTGTGCAGAAATCCATATAATTCCAAAGGGTTCACATACCTTTTCTTGCAACTGTATATCCAGTTCATTTGCATGGCACTGTGAAAAGGGTTAATGAACACAGAGACTTTTGGGACTTTCTAGCTAATAATAAATAGCTGGTAATTTTCCACAGCTACCATAATGTTTAGAGAAGAGTATGTTTTGGAGGGAAAAAAGCCAGACTTGTTTACCACCAAAACCAGACAGACCTTCTAAATATCAGGTGCTGTTATGTTTTTGTCTGGAAAAACTGTTGCGTCATTGCCATTATGCACCATTGAAGCCCTAATGCAAGTCTATGAAGGACAGAAATTGAACTGTCATTGGATTTGTTTGTGCTGAGTTTCTCCACCCCTCCCACTAGAAGGTTCTATTTCAACTAGAAACTGTATATAAGGAGAGCAGTCAGAGCCCCTAGTGTTCTGCAGTTCAGTTAGGGAACAGTGCTTAGAAGAGGATACTCTGCCAGACTACTTGAGTGACCAGAAGAAGATGCTGAGTTGGGGATAATCTGCCACAAACCCTGGGCCACCAGCTTTTGTCCAGGATACCACCTAACTTTTTGGATAGTCAAAGAGGGACACTTGCAAAATACCCAATTACTGACTGAGACGGCTAATTGATGAAGCCATTAACTGACTGAGCAGCATTCACAGCCAGTTTAACAGAATAGAAGGAGGTGAGGGGTAGCTGGCACCTGATGTCATAAGGACTGCAGCGGCCAGAATCAATAAGATGAGTTAATTTTTTTACATTTTTTTTACAATATGTGCTGTCCCTGGCAATTATAAATTTTTTTTGCATGTGCTTCATTATCCCTTTAAATATTAGCATATAACTCCTCTGATATTTTAAGGTCCAAATTGCACCTGATGTTGAGGTCTAATATTGAGGTAGAAACCATACAGAGCAATTTAGCAAATGTATTAATGCGCATTTATTTCCCAGGTCAAAATGAGGGAAATTTAAAGGGCAAAAAGGGACAGGGGGACCTGGGTCACAAAAGAGGGACTGTCCATCCAAAAGAGGGACACTTGGGAGGTATGTACCGGCCTTCTGAGAGCATCAAACCCTTCTTCTGCCAGGGAGGAGACTAGAGAAGCCAGCCCTATGCCTCGCCTGTATTGTTTTACACCTGAATTCCTCCAGTAAAGAAGCATCCTGGTTTACTGCAGTCTCTGACTCTCTGGACTTATTTCCCATCCCTTCCAGAGAGCAGAAATAAATGGTGACACCTCGATAGTGTCCAGAGTACCTGGCCACTGCATATACACACATAGGCACTCCAAGATCTTATTTGCGAGGTGCCGATTGGATACAGAGGGAATCCGCTCCTTCTGTCGCCACTTACGTGCAGAGGGCACCATTGCCTGCAGCATGTAAGGGGTTAAACCACTCCGATCAGCGTTCCTGCTGATCCGGGCTGTTAGAGCAGGAGTACAGTGGACCCATGCAGTGCTTAGACCGGCCATTGTGAAAAAGCGGTGGCCCAGCCTAAGTCCCCTTAGTGACTGTCGTAAAAAGGTGTATGGGTGGTGAATAGGGAGTTTAAGTTGTGAGTTTGCAAAAATAATCTTTTTAAACTCCATCTAACACAGGCATGTCCAAACTGCGGCCCTCCAGCTGTTCCAAAACTACAACTCCCAGCATGCCTGGATGGCTTACAGCTATTAGAGCATGCTGGGAGTTGTAGTTTTGCAACAGCTTGAGGGCCGCAGTTTGGACATGCCTGATCTAACATATTCAGGACCAACCAGCATGCAATGGGTCCTTGCTGGAAAAAAACAGTATGGTAAAAGAGTATCTTACCCCTCAGAATATTCTTTGGTGGTCAGTAGCGCATGATGGCTCAGCCATTAGCATTGGTGCCTTTCAGTGCCGGGGTCCTAGGTTTTAATCTGACCAATGACAACATCTGCATGGAGTCTATATGTTCTTTTCGTGTTTGCATAGGTTTCCTCCCACACACCAAAGATATCCTTTCCTGATAGGGAATTAAGATTGTGAGCTCCACTGGAGAAAGCAAATGATGATAACGTCTGTAAAGCACTGTGGAATTTGTCAGCGCTATATAAGTGACTGAATAAATAAAACTTCTAAGGCTACTTTCACACTTGCGCTTGATCGGATCCGTTCTGAACGGATCCGATCATATTAATGCAGACGGAGGCTCCGTTCAGTACGGATCCGTCTGCATTAATAACTTTAAAAAATTTCGCAAGTGCGCAAGTAGCCTGCGCGGATCCGTTCAGACTTTCAATGTAAAGTCAATGGGGGACGGATCCGCTTGAAGATTGAGCCATATGGTGACATCTTCAAGCTGATCCGTTCCCATTGACTTACATTGTAAGTCTGAACGGATCCGCACGCCTCCGCACGGCCAGGGGACACCCGAACGCTGCAAGCTGTCCGCCTGTCCGTGCGGAGGCGAGCGGAGCGGAGGCTGAACGCCGCCAGACTGATGCAGTCTGAGCGGATCCGCATCCATTCAGACTGCATCAGGGCTGGACGGAGGCGTTCGGGTCCGCTCGTGAGCTCCTTCAAACGGAGCTCACGAGCGGACCGACGAACGCTAGTGTGAAAGTAGCCTTACATCAGTCCTGTAGGATCTCAGCTTTAAAGGGAACCTGTAAGGTCTGTGAAAGGGGAGTAGTTATAGGGGAAGTGGCTGCTTTGGGGCCCGAACTCAGAAGGGGCCCATCCAGGAGGAGGACTAAAAGATTTTATTGTCAGGGCCCCCTCAACAGTATTAAAGAATGACAATATATACAGGGACACTGTAGAAAATGAACCGAGCGGCTGACGAACCTACTCTGAAAGTGCAATCTTGACTTGCCACAGGAGTGGGGGATGCTCGAGAGGACCGGGTTGCAAAGAACTTTCTGGGTTGGGTCCCATTTAAAAATTTGCTGTGGAGCCCACTCGCTTCTAGATATGCCACTGGTCTGTGATACTCGTGAAAATTGCGAAAGTCATGCTGTTTTCATTAGCCAAAAAGGAGTTCGTAAGGTGCAGGTGGGTGGCAACAATCACGTTGTGGTAAAGGTAAATAACAGTTCTTTACTGTAGGAGATGTTACAAGCATGCATATCTGGACTATACATATAGTTTGACAGCCTCTATTACAGGCAGCATGACAGTCCTCCACTCTGAAGCTGACTCTCCATCTGCAACGCTGCACCGAATTAAAGCTGTCTCCTCCTGCTCCACACTATTCTAGGTGCTTGCAGACCCTCTTCTTGTAACACAGTCCTGGTGCTTTTGTCTAGGGGCTGCAGAAGATGATCACACCACCACACCTTACAAACTGGATATCTGCTCTTCAGCTCTGCAAATATGTGTCTCTCTTAGAGACACACCACCCACATATGCCTGAACAGGAACGTCTCTCTTCTCTTGCTATGATTTCCTATCCTGGTCACATAAGGGTACTTTCACACTAGCGCTTTTGTTTTCCGGTATTGAGTTCCATCACAGGAGCTCAATACCAGAGAAAACTGATCAGTTTTATCCTAATGTATTCTGAATAGAGGGCATTCTATTCGGGATGCATCAGTTCAGTCACACTTACGTTTTTTGGATGGTGAAAATACTGCAGCATGCTGCAGTTTTCTCTCTGGCCAAAAATACTGATCACTTGCCAAAAGGCCGGATCCGGAATGAATTTATATTGAAGTGTATTAGTGTTCCAGCAAAACGTATCCGGCATGCGCAGACCTTTAAAAAAAAAAAATATCATAATAATACCGGACCCGTTTTTCCGGATGACACCGGAGAGACGGATCCGGTATTGCAATGCATTTATGAGACGGATCTGTCTCACAAATGCATCAGTTTGCGTCCGGATTGCGTCCTCTGCAACAAGTGTGAAAGTACTAACCAAATATGCTTCAACAGCTTCTGATTGCATCTGTAGATTAGTTGCCAGGATTGCGAGGATTCCAGTGATATTCATGATATCCAGGCTTCCCGACCCTCCAGAGGGTGATTGACATATTTCTCCCTATGCACAGTAATAGGGAGAAAACTGTATATCAGCAGCTGGAGGGTTCTTAACATCTGCCACATTTCATCAAATAAGAGGCAGAACACTTGCAATATAATAATCCTGATAGGTTCCCTTTAAGCAAGCATCAGCTTGTTTGAATTGTTTATCATTCTAGGAGATACTACTACTAAGATGTCCTCCCATGACAGATCCTATACAGAACGAGGAGGAACCCCTACTGTGAAGGCCTAAAGGGATGTTGGATTCAGATGACTTGTGTTCAGTACTCTGTAACTGCTAGATGAACAATGTCAGTGGTGGAACACCAGACAAACGTTGGGTTTGGTACATGTAATAATGGGGTGTTGATGAAATCTCTTAGAGGAATCCAGAATTAACTCTATTTCTACAGAGGTGGGAGGATGTTAGGAACACAATTTATACTTTTCAATTTGTTGACATGAAGCTACTGTTCTTCATTGTGTGATCCTCAGGGTATTAGCTGGAAGTAACAAGCCATTAATCCAAGCTGATGGAGCACAGGACATACGAAAGGATTCCATCTAAAAACACATGCCAAATGACATACTGTATGCACTATGGCATTCGTGAAGTTAAATTTACATTAAAACAACTTTAAAGGGAACCTGTCAGCACCCTATGCTTCGCTCTCTGAAGGTAGCATAGTGTAATGACAGACACAGGGGTCTTTTGAGTTCTGAAATGTTAAACTGTGCAGCACATGGCCAGCAAGGAGTCTGCTGCAGCATATACACTGCTGCCCATAATTATTCATACCACTGGGGAAATTTTGACTTAAAGTTACTTTTATTAAACAGCAAGTAACTTTTTGACAGGAAATGACATAGGTGTCTCCCAAAAGATAATAAGACGATGTACAAGAGGCATTATTGTGGGAAAAAAACATTTCTCAACTTTTATTTACATTTGAGCAAAAAGTGTCCTGTCCAAAATTATTCATACCCTTCTCAATAAGCAATAGAAAAGCCATTATTGGCTATTACAGCAATCAAACGCTTCCTATAATTGCAGACCCGCTTTTTGCATTTCTCCACAGGTATTTTTACCCATTCATCTTTAGCAATGAGCTCCAAATCTTTCAGGTTGGAGGGTCTTCTTGCCATCACCCTGATCTTTAGCTCCCTCCACAGATTCTCAATTGGATTCAAGTCTGGACTCTGGCTGGGCCACTCCAAAACGTTAATGTTGTCTGCTAACCATTTCTTCACCACTTTTGCTGTGTGTTTTGGGTCATTGTCATGCTGAAATGTCCACTGGTGCCCAAGGCCAAGTTTCTCTGCAGACTGGCTGATTGTTGAGAATCCTCATGTATTGCTCTTTTTTCATGGTGCCGTTTACTGTGATTAGGTTCCCTGGTCCATTACCTGAAAAACACCCCCAAAGCATTAGGTTCCCACCACCATGTTTGACAGTGGGGATGGTGTTCTTTGGGTTGAACGCTTCTCCTTTTTTACACCAACTGGACACTTTTTGCTCAAATGTAAATAAAAGCTGAGAAATGTTTTTTTTTTCTCCCCACAATAATGCCTCTTGTACATCGTCTTATTATCTTTTGGGAGACACCTATGTCATTTCCTGTCAAAAAATTACTTGCTGGTTGAATAAAAGTAACTTTAAGTCAAAATTTGCCTGGGGTATGAATAATTATGGGCAGCACTGTAAGTACTTTTTTAAATTTTGGTGTTACCCCTTCTGCACCTTGCTACTGTCTTTATTGGTCTAGCCTCGTGTCATCTTATGCATTTATTCCAGGTCCTCCACACTGTACATTTCTAATGTTATGTAACTGTTTGTGTGGTGTGCCTGGTTCACCAGCAGGTGGCAGAAAATGTGGCAGAGCTATAGTTAGAGAGAGTGGAACATTACATTCTAACCCCCCTCTGTAGGGGAGTGGGCAAGCTCTACTTCCTGCAGGAAGGGTGGGGACCAGTTATTTCCAGTCTAGCTTACCCCCTGCTAAGGGAAGAGTGTGCAGGGGCAGGTTTTTGCTGGATGTGCCCACGCCAGCCAGAGCACCTTAAGCTCTGAGGGCCATGGAGGCCAAAGCTTGAAGTCTCAGGAGCCAGGAGGAAAGTTCCCTGGCATAACCTAGAGTCAGACTACAAAGTGAAGTGCAGCATGAAGAAGAAGCTGAGTTATACAGCCAGCCTGTCAGTAGAGCAGAGTCAGAGAGAAACAGATATAGCAGAGTGGAGTTTGCCGGACAGTTTCAGGCTTAAGCCTGCTGGAACCAAGACAAAGCCTGTAAACCATTCTGGAGAACGTTTATGCAAAGTAAAGATGCCATTGAACTTCATCTCAAAGTCTGGACTCAAGTTATTCTTTTATCCCTCAATTATTCCCCCTATTTCTTGCTTCAGAGCCAAAGCCTGGGGTCCAGCCATGTCCAAGTTGGAGCACCGTGACACACATAAGAGACATTTTTGGCCACAGCATACCATTTCCTATACCTGGGACGTTTTATATGTAGAGGGCCCTAGGGGGAGGCGCCCGTTGCACATTCACAGGCCAGTGCTCTCCCTGGCAGCATGTGTGATGTGGTAATATCATTACACCTGATAAGCTGTGCAGGAAAGCGCAGAAGCCGAGTATGATCCCCCAGCCTGTGTGCTCTTCTGCCTAGCTCAGCAAGTGCAATGGCATCATCGCATCGCACCTGATGCCAGGGAGAGCAGGATGTGTGCAGCAGGGGCAATATGTGAGTGTTGGTGGGCCAATGGGGGTAGTAGTAGTTTACTCACAGTTCTGTAGAGCTCCCTGGGCGTGCAGTCAATGGAAGGACAGCACCAGTTCCTTCGGTGCAGACTATGTTGTCCAGGGACTCCCGCCAGATATTGGTTGAGGTGCCCTTGGTGGTGTGGTTTTTAAGGTGCCATGGAGACAGGGTTCCTGGTGTTCATGATGCCAGCACCGTAAGGTGCAATTAAGGATAATTGAGAATAAGGAGAGTCAACGGCTGATGAACAAAACTGGCATTTTACTTAACCAATTTCCTTGAGGTAGTTGCAATTACAGGGAAAGTGCTTTGGTTCACAATCTTGAGATAAGAGCTGCAATTGCTCACAACAGGCACAACAGGCTTGGTTTGGCTGGCTCATACAGGCTTTAGCTTGGCTGGTGTGGAAGGGATGTCTCTCTAAGCTGTGGTTCCTCTCCACTAAACTAGACTTCAGGTACCCAGATCTTTATCAGAATTCTGCAACCTACAGGGTGGTCTCCCTAGTGGCAGGCATCAATCTTCTGCTCCATTCTTTGGAAAGGTTGCCTTTACACACAAGTCCACTATGTCCCTTGCTGGACTGTGGTACTGCAAAATGATCCTGGATTATGAGTTTCCTTCTTTGGGTCCCCAGGCTGACAAGTGCCAAGGGAACACACATCAGCTACTACATGGTGTTCGTTTTACTCCTCTCCTCGCTCCTCAACTAACCTCAACCCAACTTCCTGTGAAATGCTTGTTACTTACATATGATATTATGGCACCATCTAGTGGTGACTCAAGTGTAGTGCGGTAGCCAGCCTGTTGTTTGGAATGCACAGCTTAACACCTTAAGGACCGGGCTCATTTTCACCTTCAGCACCAGGCCATTTTTTGCAAATCTGACCAGTGTCACTTTATGTGGTGATAACTTTTAAACTCTTTGACTTATCCAGGCTATTCTGAGATAGTTTTTTAGAAATTTTCAAAAACCCACTTTTAAAGGATCAGTTCAGGTCTGAAGTCACTTTGTGAGGCTTACATAATATAAACTACCCAGAAATGACCCCATTCTAGAAACTACACCCCTCAAGGTATTCAAAACCGATTTTACAAACGTTGTTAACCCTTTAGGTGTTCCACAAGAGTTATTGGCAAATAGAGATGAAATTTCAGAATTTTCCATTTTTATATTTTTTTTCCAGTTACAAAGCAAGGGTTAACAGTAGGGATGAGCGAACTCGAACTGTATAGTTCGGGTTCGTACCGAATTTTGGGGTGTCCGTGACACGGACCCGAACCCGGACATTTTCGTAAAAGTCCGGGTTCGGGTTCGGTGTTCGTCGCTTTCTTGGCGCTTTTGTGACGCTTTCTTGGCGCTTTTTGAAAAGGCTGCAAAGCAGCCAATCAACAAGCGTCATACTACTTGCCCCAAGAGGCCATCACAGCCATGCCTACTATTGGCATGGCTGTGATTGGCCAGAGCACCATGTGACCCAGCCTCTATTTAAGCTGGAGTCACATAGCGCCGCCCGTCACTCTGCTCTGATTAGCGTAGGGAGAGGTTGCGGCTGCGACAGTAGGGCGAGATTAGGCAGATTAACTCCTCCAAAGAACTTGATTATTGATCGATCTGCAGCTGCGGGTCATTGAGCTGCTGATACTCAATTGCTCACTGTTTTTAGGCTGCCCAGACCGTTTTTAGGCTGCGACCAAGTGCATTTAACCCTCAATGGTGTGGTTGTTTTTTGGCTAAAGCCTACATCAGGGTGAAGCTGTCACACCAAGTGCATTTAACCAGCAATAGTCTGTTCATTTTTTGGCCATATACTAAATCAGGGGCAAGCTGCGCCCGTCACCAAGTGCATTTAACCAGCAATAGTCTGTTCATTTTTTGGCCATATACTACATCAGGGGCAAGCTGCGCCTGTCACCAAGTGCATTTAACCCTCAGTAGTGTGGTTGGTCAAGCTATCACACCAAGTGCATTTAACCAGCAATAGTCTGTTCATTTTTTGGCCATATACTACATCAGGGGCAAGCTGCGCCCGTCACCAAGTGCATTTAACCCTCAGTAGTGTGGTTGGTCAAGCTATCACACCAAGTGCATTTAACCAGCAATAGTCTGTTCATATTTTGGCCATATACTACATCAGGGGCAAGCTGCGCCCGTCACCAAGTGCATTTAACCAGCAATAGTCTGTTCATTTTTTGGCCATATACTACATCAGGGGCAAGCTGCGCCCGTCACCAAGTGCATTTAACCCTCAGTAGTGTGGTTGGTCAAGCTGTCACACCAAGTGCATTTAACCAGCAATAGTCTGTTCATTTTTTGGCCATATACTAAATCAGGGGCAAGCTGCGCCCGTTACCAAGTGCATTTAACCAGCAATAGTCTGTTCATTTTTTGGCCATATACTACATCAGGGGCAAGCTGCGCCCGTCACCAAGTGCATTTAACCCTCAGTAGTGTGGTTGATCAAGCTATCACACCAAGTGCATTAAACCAGCAATAGTCTGTTCATTTTTTGGCCATATACTAAATCAGGGGCAAGCTGCGCCCGTCACCAAGTGAATTTAACCAGCAATAGTGTGGTTATTTTTTGGCCATATCCCAGTCTAATTCTGTCACTAAATCCATACCGGTCACCCAGCGCCTAAATACTAGGCCTCAAATTTATATCCCGCTAAATCTGTCATTACTGCTGTACTGTTGTGGCTGGTCAAGTTATTTAGTGTCCGTCAAAGCACATTTTTTGTTCTGGGTTGAAATACAATTCCCAATTTAGCAATTTCATAATTTAGTAGTTTCTGCTATATCAGAGCTATTTGAAATCTATCCCTAAAAGGGTATATAATATTCAAGGTGCACATAGGGTCATTCAGAATAACTTCACACACACGCTACTGTGCATTTCCAAGTCCAATTCTGTTAGTAAATCCATACCGGTCACCCAGCGCCTAAATACTAGGCCTCAAATTTATATCCCGCTAAATCTCTCGTTACCGCTGTCCTGTTGTGGCTGGGAAAGTTATTTAGTGTCCGTCAAAGCACATTTTTTGTTCTGGGTTGAAATACAATTCCCAATTTAGCAATTTCATAATTTAGTGGTTTCTGCTATATCAGAGCTATTTGAAATTCTCTGCTGACATGAAGCCAGATCCTCTGTTACGGGACCTCTCTCCTCTGCCTGGGTGCTGGGCCTAAACTTATGAAAATGGACTCTTACAGTGGTGGGTGACGTGAAGCCTCATTCTCTGCTATGACATGCAGACTGATTCTCTGCTGACATGAAGCCAGATTGTCTGTTACGGGACCTCTCTCCTCTGCCTGGGTGCTGGGCCTAAATATATGCCAATGGACTGTTGCAGTGGTGGCTGACGTGAAGCCTCATTCTCTGCTATGACATGCAGACTAATTCTCTGCTGACATGAAGCCAGATTGTCTGTTACGGGACCTCTCTCCTCTGCCTGTGTGCTAGGCCTAAATATATGCCAATGGACTGTTGCAGTGGTGGCTGACGTGAAGCCTCATTCTCTACTATGACATGCAGACTAATTCTCTGCTGACATGAAGCCAGATTGTCTGTTACGGGACCTCTCTTCTCTGCCTGTGTGCTGGGCCTAAATATATGCCAATGGACTGTTGTAGTGGTGGCTGACGTGAAGCCTCATTCTCTGCTATAATGAAGAAATTCGTGGCACACCACAGTAGTTTTGATGCAATTTAATTATAGGTTGATGTTTTACATTATTTCATATATTCATATATTCACATATATAATTGATACATCCGGATAGAAGCAAATCAAAGTTGCATAGCATGTCCCAACGTTTCGGCCATATGTCTGGCCTTTGTCAAGGGATCTGAAGTTGTTAGCTAACAACTTCAGATCCCTTGACAAAGGCCAGACATATGGCCGAAACGTTGGGACATGCTATGCAAGTTTGATTTGCTTCTATCCGGATGTATCAATTATATATGTGAATATATGAAATGATGTAAAACATCAACCTATAATTAAATTGCATCAAAACTACTGTGGTGTGCCACGAATTTCTTCATTGTACTACGTGACGATCCTTCGTCCTCCGTGGGCACCCATTACCCAATAGGGTGTGCGGATCTCATTATCCCTTATATCATTCTCTGCTATGACATGCAGACTGATTCTCTGCTGACATGAAGCCAGATTGTCTGTTACGGGACCTCTCTCCTCTGCCTGGGTGCTGGGCCTAAACTTATGAAAATGGACTCTTACAGTGGTGGGTGACGTGAAGCCTGATTCTCTGCTGACATGAAGCCAGATCCTCTGTTACGGGACCTCTCTCCTCTGCCTGGGTGCTGGGCCTAAATATATGCCAATGGACTGTTGCAGTGGTGGCTGACGTGAAGCCTCATTCTCTGCTATGACATGCAGACTGATTCTCTGCTGACATGAAGCCAGATTGTCTGTTACGGGACCTCTCTCCTCTGCCTGGGTGCTGGGCCTAAACTTATGAAAATGGACTCTTACAGTGGTGGCTGACGTGAAGCCTGATTCTCTGCTATGACATGAAGACTGATTCTCTGCTGACATGAAGCCAGATCCTCTGTTACGGGACCTCTCTCCTCTGCCTGGGTGCTGGGCCTAAATATATGCCAATGGACTGTTGCAGTGGTGGCTGACGTGAAGCCTCATTCTCTGCTATGACATGCAGACTGATTCTCTGCTGACATGAAGCCAGATTGTCTGTTACGGGACCTCTCTCCTCTGCCTGGGTGCTGGGCCTAAACTTATGAAAATGGACTCTTACAGTGGTGGCTGACGTGAAGCCTGATTCTCTGCTATGACATGAAGACTGATTCTCTGCTGACATGAAGCCAGATCCTCTGTTACGGGACCTCTCTCCTCTGCCTGGGTGCTGGGCCTAAATATATGCCAATGGACTGTTGCAGTGGTGGCTGACGTGAAGCCTCATTCTCTGCTATGACATGCAGACTGATTCTCTGCTGACATGAAGCCAGATTGTCTGTTACGGGACCTCTCTCCTCTGCCTGGGTGCTGGGCCTAAACTTATGAAAATGGACTCTTACAGTGGTGGCTGACGCGAAGCCTGATTCTCTGCTATGACATGAAGACTGATTCTCTGCTGACATGAAGCCAGATTGTCTGTTACGGGACCTCTCTCCTCTGCCTGGGTGCTGGGCCTAAATTTATGACAATGGACTGTTGCAGTGGTGGGTGACGTGAAGCCTGATTCTCTGCTATGACATGCAGACTGATTCTCTGCTGACATGAAGCCAGATTGTCTGTTACGGGACCTCTCTCCTCTGCATGTGTGCTGGGCCTAAATATATGCCAATGGACTGTTGCAGTGGTGGCTGACGTGAAGCCTCATTCTCTGCTATGACATGCAGACTAATTCTCTGCTGACATGAAGCCAGATCCTCTGTTACAGGACCTCTCTCCTCTGCCTGGGTGCTGGGCCTAAATTTATGAAAATGGACTCTTACAGTGGTGGGTGACGTGAAGCCTGATTCTCTGCTATGACATGAAGACTGATTCTCTGCTGACATGAAGCCAGATGGTCTGTTACGGGACCTCTCTCCTCTGCCTGGGTGCTGGGCCTAAATATATGCCAATGGACTGTTGCAGTGGTGGCTGACGTGAAGCCTCATTCTCTGCTATGACATGCAGATTAATTCTCTGCTGACATGAAGCCAGATTCTCTGTTACGGGACCTCTCTCCTCTGCCTGGGTTCCGGGGCCTAAATATCTGAGAATGGACTGTTCCAGTGGTGGGTGACGGGAAGCCAGATTCTCTGCTATGGGACCTCTCTCCAATTGATTTTGGTTAATTTTTATTTATTTATTTTTTATTTTAATTCATTTCCCTATCCACATTTGTTTGCAGGGGGTTTACCTACATGTTGCTGCCTTTTGCAGCCCTCTAGCCCTTTCCTGGGCTGTTTTACAGCCTTTTTAGTGCCGAAAAGTTCGGGTCCCCATTGACTTCAATGGGGTTCGGGACGAAGTTCGGATCGGGTTCGGATCCCGAACCCGAACATTTTCGGGAAGTTCGGCCGAACTTCTCGAACCCGAACATCCAGGTGTTCGCTCAACTCTAGTTAACAGTCAAACAAAACACATTATTTATGGCCCTGATTCTGTAGTTTACAGAAACACCCCACATGTAGTCGTAAACTGCTGTACGGGCACAAGGCAGGGCACAGAAGGAAAGGAATGCCATACGGTTTTTGGAAGGCAGATTTTGCTAGACTGTTTTCTTGGACACCATGTCCCATTTGAAGCCCCCCTGATATACCCCTAGAGTAGAAACTCCAAAAAAGTGACCCCATTTTAGAAACTACGGGATAGGGTGGAAGTTTTGTTGGTACTAGTTTAGGGCACATATGATTTTTTGTTGCTCTATATTACACTTTTTGTGAGGCAAGGTACCAAGAAATAGCTTTTTTGGCGACTTTTTTGATCACTTTTATTACCTTTTTTGGGAAGTAAGGTGGGCAAAATTTCTATTTAATCATAGTTTTTATTTTTTTATTTTTATGGCGTTCACCGTGCGGGGAAAGTAACATGACCGTTTTATAGATCAGGGCGTTACGGACGCGGCATTACCTAATATGTGTAGTATATTTTATTTTTAAAATTTTTATTCAGTGATAATCTTTTTACCCAGACCCACTTTGTTCTTGAAGATCCAGTGGGTCCGATGTCTGTATAATACAGTACAGTACACTATATAGTGTATTGTACTGTATTTTATTTACACTTTATCTGAACAGATCTCTGCTTTTAGCACAGATCTGTTCAGCACCATGGACAGCAGGGTGCCTGAGAAGGCGTCCTGTTGCCATGGGAACCTTCCCGGTCTGCCAAAACTGAGCAGACAGGGAAGGGGAAGGAGGGGAGCTCCCTCTGTGACTGGGGGCTGCAAAGGCACAGCAGCGCCCCAATGGGAGAGGGAGGGAGCTCCCTGACTGTTAACCTTTTCCATACAGCGGTCCGTACGGGTGTGCACGGGGGGGGGGTGAAAAAATCTTTTATTTTGGGCATTTTAAAGTTTCAGCAGAAAGTGCTGCAAACCGCAGGTCTAAATTGACCTGCGGTTTGCAGCGATTGCCGATACGGGGGGGTCACAGGACCCTTCTCAGCATTGACCCTGGGTGCTTGGGTGTGTGTAACAGCCGGGGTTTCAGCGCTGTCACCATGTCTGCAGACATGGTGACAGTTTAATGCCATGACGAGTATACTCGTCATGGAGTGCTAAGTAGCAGTGTTCCATGACGAGTATACTCATCATAGGTCCTGAACGTGTTAATACAGACAAAATAGACATTAGCATGAAATGTAATTATCAAAGATTTAGGGACCCACTACTAGCACAGAGTGAGACACTGCATGTGCTCTGTTCTTCATGTGAATGGAGCGAGGTGAATATAACTTTTAACATTTTTTTATTAACACTAAGGTGGAAACATTATTATAAGGGGCGCTAAGGGGGCAGCACTAATAAAAGGGCACAACTACTGTGCGGAGGCACTAAGAGGGCATAACTACTGTGTAGGAGTGTTAAGGGGGCATTCTGCTGTGTGGTGGCACTAAGGGGACATTCTTGTTGGAATAATGCATATTATTCTGTGTATTGCAACAACCACATCATGTGATTGCCTGTTTCCAGACACAGTGTTATGTTGTTAATAAAGTACTTCTAAAAAGAAAAGGCAGGAAGGGGTGGAGACTTGCTGCACGTGTACAGAGAGAAAGAGAGAGAGAGAGAAAGCCAGAAGCAGATGTGTCAGGGTATATAAAGATATGCTCCAGTATGAAGATGATGAGAGTTTTGTCGACACCTGAATCCTCTCCTACAATTTGGACATACTGACCCTATTTTATTATATATTCAGTTATTACAATATTTTATGAGTTGTAACTCATTGTATATATATAACCGTAATGATTTTTTTTTTTTATAAATTAACATCGATACAAATGATTATTATGTGTATAAATGATTTATTATAGATTGTTAACCATTTTAATGCCTGCAATTATGTTTAGCTTAACTTACAGAGCTGATTGCAATTGTTTTATATACATTATCCATGTCCATGTAGGCCAGGCTCCGGATTTTAGGGTTGACATCATGGCATCAACCCATAATTCCCTATAAAAAGCAGGGATCCGGAGGAAGACCATTACTCACTGATGAAGGGACTTTGTGTCCCGAAACGCGTTTGGGGAAAAAAAGGGTCCATCTTATACTAAAGTGATCACGCAAACCCTGAAAGAAAGGATTCCTAAAGCAGTTACTATTGAACCAGTATTTGGTCCACGGAGCTCCTGGGTCACATGACCGGAGCCTGAAGTCATGTGGAGATGTACATCATCATACCCGGAAGTACACGCCGCCGGGAACCTCGAGGAAAGATGACCTATGAGATTACACCCAGCGCAGCACCCAGCTCCTTCTACGAAACAGAACATCACCGAAGGAAGAAAGCATCTATACAGAGAACTCCATAAAGGGGAGGTCAGAATCAGAGGTAAGAGCAGTGCCATATAGCACGCGGGACGCCGCGTCCAGGCACATCCTCGAGATGACATCACCCCCAGAAAACGTGAGTTACTCTAATAGACAAAAGGTTTAAAATTGTTATGGAGATATTCGTTTGCAGTATCAAATCAGGTCCCAGTGTCTGCATTACGGTGTGTATAACCAATCATTTGATCACTATATCTGGCATATTCAGCATGGTGTCATGACTGTGACTGATCCAGACAGGTCTGGGAGGAGAAGGTCGCAGCGACTTGCTACTCGCGATAGCTTGTGAGTTTGCTCTGTGGTTCAGGGTATGTCATCCGGGTTTTGCCTTGTAAACCTTTTTGTCCTGACTGGGAGTTTGTAGGCATCCTTCTCAGGTGAGTCCTGTCTGCCACTCCCAGCTACTATATTAGTTTTAGTTTCACTTGCAGTCATTGTCCAGATATAGTCTTTACTTCCAGTGTTATTCTGACCTTTGAAGGAGATCGTTTGACGGTATTGCTGTGGAGCTCTTGTCTGGCGTGGACTGTCTTTATTGGAATCACCTTCTCTGCTCGTGACTGGATAAGTCTATCTCTGTTATAGATTGTTTGTTTGTTGCTGTCTTCCCCTGTTGTTCTCCTAGACATGAGTGATGGTGACTAGTGCTCCCATCTGCCTTTCCCCAGTCTAGTCTTGCTAGGGTGACTGAGGGTTTAGGCATCCTGCTCGCCGCACGGGTTCACACCCCGTCTAGGGTATCAGGGCAGACAGGTGCCAGCTTAGGGTTAGTCAGGGGTGGCTGTTCTATCTCCCATCCATAGATAAGGGTCCCCCTTCCCCTCCGTCTGGTACGACACGACTGCTGCTGGTATAGCGGTCTTGACAGTATATCTGGCCATTTAAAAAAAAAAAAAAAGTGACATTTCTTTTTTTTTTTCTTTTTTGCTTGCTGTTTTGCTTTGTATTTTTCTGTTCCACTATGGATCCGGTTATGGTTTTGGCAAAAGAATTACAGGGGTTATCCCTTGAAGTGGCAGGATTAAAAGCAACAGTGCTGCAGCAGCAGCAGCAATCCTTGGGTTCCACCGTTGCTACGGGAACCATAGGTACTCCTGAGCCAAAAGTGGTTTTACCTGATAGGTTCTCAGGAGGGGGAGACCAATTTGTAACCTTCAGAGAAGCTTGTAAATTGTTCTTCAGGTTACGCCCTAGATCCTCTGGCGGTGAGGAACAACGGGTGGGCATTGTAATTTCTCTCCTGCAAGGAGATCCGCAGGCTTGGGCTTTCTCCCTACCATCAGACTCTCCAGCCTTACGATCAGTGGAGGAGTTTTTTGAAGCCCTGGGTCTCGTATATGATGACCCGGACAGGGTCTCACTGGCTGAGTCTAAGCTACGTGGACTTCGGCAAGAGAACCGGTCTGCTGAACTATATTGTTCCGAATTCCGTAGGTGGGCTACTGATACATTATGGAACGACTCGGCCCTTTAGGAGTCAGTTCTGCCAGGGGTTGTCTGAAAAATTAAAAGACGCGCTGGCGGTATACGAGGTCCCTGGGTCTCTTGAGGCTGCTATGTCTCTGTCTATAAGAATCGACAGACGACTCAAGGAGAGACTATTAAATTCTACAGAGGCCTCTATAGGGCAGGGATCTGTTTGTTATGATCCAGTCGAACCAATACAAATAGGGGGTGCCACTAGACGGGTGAATCCTCCGAAGGTCCGCCGTAGGTCAGAGGTTTGTTTTCGTTGTGGAGGGAGGGGTCATTTTGTAAAGGTATGTCCCTCAGAACCCAAGAGAACAAACAAAGGAGCCGCCGGAAAACTAGAGTCCCCAGATTGTGCGGAGGATAACAGTCTGGGCGTATTCGTTTCCTCCATACGCATGTCTCAGTTTTTGTTGTCCGCTACCGTTAAGGCTGGCAATAAGACTGAGATCTGTTCCGTCTTTTTGGACAGTGGGGCGGGGGTCAACTTGGTGGATTCACAGTTTGCTCAGGCTCTGGGTTTTACTCCAGAACCGGTACGCAGAACTATTCCTGTTTTTGCCATCGACTCCTCCCCTCTTACTCAGAGAGAGTTAACTCAGATCATCCATAACATCCATCTGCAGGTAGGGGACCTCCATAAAGAGCATATCTCTTGTTATGTCCTGGACGGTCTTCCGGCTCCTATGGTATTGGGGCTTCCCTGGCTGGTGACTCACAATCCAGTGGTGGATTGGCAGGCCGGGGAGATCGTGGAGTGGAGTGAACATTGTAAGGACAACTGCTTGAGTAGTAGGTGCTCTACACTCTCTGTAACATCTCTGCCTGCCTTTCTGTCAGATTTTATGGATGTGTTCTCTGAGAAGGGTTGTCAGGGGTTACTACCTCATCGTCCATATGATTGCCCAATTAACCTATTACCTGGGGCAAAACTACCTAAAACCCGGTTATATAATCTTTCCGGCCCGGAGAGGAAGGCTATGCAAGATTATATCTCGGAGAGTTTGGCTAAGGGACACATCAGACCCTCTTCTTCACCCGTGGCTGCAGGGTTCCTTTTCGTTAAAAAGAAAGATGGGGGCCTGCGTCCTTGCCTGGATTTCCGGGAGTTAAACCGGATAACTATCCGAGATCCCTATCCTCTTCCTCTCATTCCCGACCTCTTTAATCAGGTTGCTGGTGCTAAATCGTTCTCCAAGATGGATCTCAGAGGAGCCTATAACCTGGTTCGCATCAAAGAGGGGGATGAGTGGAAGACGGCTTTTAATACTCCAGAAGGGCATTATGAAAATCTGGTTATGCCTTTTGGTCTTACTAATGCACCTGCGGTGTTCCAACATTTTGTCAACGATATTTTTAGTCACCTTATCGGGAGATTTGTTGTGATATATCTTGATGACATCCTGGTTAGGGATGAGCGAACTCAAACTGTATAGTTCGGGTTCGTACCGAATTTTGGGGTGTCCGTGACACGGACCCGAACCCGGACATTTTCATAAAAGTTCGGGTTCGGTGTTCGTCGCTTTCTTGGCGCTTTTCTGACGCTTTCTTGGCGCTTCACCATGTGACCCAGCCTCTATTTAAGCTGGAGTCACAGAGCGCCGCCCGTCACTCTGCTCTGATTAGCGTAGGGAGAAGTTGCGGCTGCGACAGTAGGGCGAGATTAGGCAGATTAACTCCTCCAAAGGACTTAATTATTGATCGATCTGCAGCTGTGGGTCATTGAGCTGCTGATACTCAATTGCTCACTGTTTTTAGGCTGCCCAGACCGTTTGTCAGTCACTTTTTTCTGGGGTGATCGGCGGCCATTTTGTGTCTTGTGGTGCGCCAGCACAAGCTGCGACCAAGTGCATTTAACCCTCAATGGTGTGGTTGTTTTTTGGCTAAAGCCTACATCAGGGTGAAGCTGTCACACCAAGTGCATTTAACCAGCAATAGTCTGTTTATTTTTTGGCCATATACTACATCAGGGGCAAGCTGCGCCCGTCACCAAGTGCATTTAACCCTCAGTAGTGTGGTTGGTCAAGCTGTCACACCAAGTGCATTTAACCAGCAATAGTGTGGTTATTTTTTGGCCATATCCCAGTCTAATTCTGTCAGTAAATCTATACCTGTCACCCAGCGCCTAAATACTAGGCCTCAAATTTATATCCCGCTAAATCTGTCGTTACTGCTGTACTGTTCTGGCTGGGCAAGTTATTTAGTGTCCGTCAAGCACATTTTTTGTTCTGGGTTGAAATACAATTCCCAATTTAGCAATTTCCTAATTTAGTGGTTTCTGCTGTATCAGAGCTATTTTAAATCTATCCCTAAAAGGGTATATAATATTCAAGGTGCACATAGGGTCATTCTGAATAACTTCACACACACGCTACTGTGCATTTCCAAGTCTAATTCCGTCAGTAAATCTATACCTGTCACCCAGCGCCTAAATACTAGGCCTCAAATTTATATCCGGCTAAATCTGTCGTTACTGCTGTACTGTTCTGGCTGGGCAAGTTATTTAGTGTCCGTCAAAGCACATTTTTTGTTCTGGGTTGAAATACAATTCCCAATTTAGCAATTTCCTAATTTAGTGGTTTCTGCTGTATCAGAGCTATTTGAAATCTATCCCTAAAAGGGTATATAATATTCAAGGTGCACATAGGGTCATTCAGAATAACTTCACACACACGCTACTGTGCATTTCCAAGTCTAATTCTGTCAGTAAATCTATACCTGTCACCCAGCGCCTAAATACTAGGCCTCAAATTTATATCCGGCTAAATCTGTCGTTACTGCTGTACTGTTCTGGCTGGGCAAGTTATTTAGTGTCCGTCAAAGCACATTTTTTGTTCTGGGTTGAAATACAATTCCCAATTTAGCAATTTCCTAATTTAGTGGTTTCTGCTGTATCAGAGCTATTTGAAATCTATCCCTAAAAGGGTATATAATATTCAAGGTGCACATAGGGTCATTCAGAATAACTTCACACACACGCTACTGTGCATTTCCAAGTCTAATTCTGTCAGTAAATCTATACCTGTCACCCAGCGCCTAAATACTAGGCCTCAAATTTATATTCAGCTGAATTTGAATACAATACATTGGGCCAAATAATATTTTTGTTGTTGTGGTGAACGATAACAATGAGGAAAACATCATCTAGTAAGGGACGCGGACGTGGACATGGTCGTGGTGGTGTTAGTGGACCCTCTGGTGCTGGGAGAGGACGTGGCCGTTCTGCCACATCCACACGTCCTAGTGTACCAACTACCTCAGGTCCCAGTAGCCGCCAGAATTTACAGCGATATATGGTGGGGCCCAATGCCGTTCTAAGGATGGTAAGGCCTGAGCAGGTACAGGCATTAGTCAATTGGGTGGCCGACAGTGGATCCAGCACGTTCACATTATCTCCCACCCAGTCTTCTGCAGAAAGCGCACAGATGGCGCCTGAAAACTAACCCCATCAGTCTGTCACATCACCCCCATGCATATCAGGGAAACTGTCTGAGCCTCAAGTTATGCAGCAGTCTCTTATGCTGTTTGAATACTCTGCTGGCAGGGTTTCCCAAGGGCATCCACCTAGCCCTTCCCCAGCGGTGGAAGACATAGACTGCACTGACGCACAACCACTTATGTTTCCTGATGATGAGAACATGGGAATACCACCTCAGCACGTCTCTGATGATGACGAAACACAGGTGCCAACTGCTGCGTCTTTCTGCAGTGTGCAGACTGAACAGGAGGTCAGGGATCAAGACTGGGTGGAAGACGATGCAGGGGACGATGAGGTCCTAGACCCCACATGGAATGAAGGTCGTGCCACTGACTTTCACAGTTCGGAGGAAGAGGCAGTGGTGAGACCGAGCCAACAGCGTAGCAAAAGAGGGAGCAGTGGGCAAAAGCAGAACACCCGCCGCCAAGAGACTCCGCCTGCTACTGACCGCCGCCATCTTGGACCGAGCACCCCAAAGGCAGCTTCAAGTAGTTCCCTGGCATGGCACTTCTTCAAACAATGTGCTGACGACAAGACCCGAGTGGTTTGCACGCTGTGCCATCAGAGCCTGAAGCGAGGCATTAACGTTCTGAACCTGAGCACAACCTGCATGATTAGGCACCTGAATGCAAAGCATGAACTGCAGTGGCGTAAACACCTTAAAAACAAGTAATACACGGAGAGAAAATGCACCAAACAGATATAACACTGACTATTCTGGCAAGACATAAGTAAAGGTATTAAAAGCTGAGACTTTTGCCAATATATTCCAGTCATGGAGATATCGGAGCCCATCATGCACCACGTCACGGTTCTCAGCATGGCAAGGGGTCCTAACCGCTGTTCTAACTATGGTGTGAACACGGTCTAAAGGTGATGTAGTTCAGCTCGCAGCCAAGCTCCCCCACAAATGCCCAGCATGGATACTGAGTAGTACTATGTGAATGGAACCAGGCCGCGAGCCACACCCACACCAGACCATGTGATGGAGGTTACCAGGTGCAAAAAAGTGTTAGAATGCCAAGTAGGGCAAACGCACTCAAATCTAACAAGTCAGAAGCAAAAAAACAAAAAAATATATAGTGGCAATTCTGGAGGAGCTGCCAAACCCCTGACACTGTGGCGTGTCTTCAATTGGGGGAGCAGCCCGAACGCATGTGGACCGCAATGATCGACTAACCCCAGCAAAATATGCATACAATGGAGGATATCGGCGCGGTCCACATGCACCACAAGAGCAAACTACACAGAATGTAGCAATCATATAATACACGGAGAAAAAATGCACCAAACAGATATAACACTGACTATGCTGACAAGGAAGTCGCTCAGGCTCCCCCTGCCACCTCTTCTGCTGCTGCCGCCTCGGCCTCTTCTGCTGCTGCCGCCTCGGCCTCTTCCTCCGCCTCTGGAGGAACGTTGGCACCTGCCGCCCAGCAAACAGGGGATGTACCACCAACACCACCACCACCACCTCCGTCACCAAGCGTCTCAACCATGTCACACGCCAGCGTTCAGCTCTCCATCTCACAAACATTTGAGAGAAAGCGTAAATTCCCACCTAGCCACCCTCGATCCCTGGCCCTGAATGCCAGCATTTCTAAACTACTGGCCTATGAAATGCTGTCATTTAGGCTGGTGGACACAGACAGCTTCAAACAGCTCATGTCGCTTGCTGTCCCACAGTATGTTGTTCCCAGCCGCCACTACTTCTCCAAGAGAGCCGTGCCTTCCCTGCACAACCAAGTATCCGATAAAATCAAGTGTGTACTACGCAACGCCATCTGTAGCAAGGTCCACCTAACCACAGATACGTGGACCAGTAAGCACGGCCAGGGACGCTATATCTCCCTAACTGCACACTGGGTAAATGTAGTGGCAGCTGGGCCCCAGGCGGAGAGCTGTTTGGCGCACGTCCTTCCGCCGCCAAGGATCGCAGGGCAACATTCTTTGCCTCCTGTTGCCACCTCCTCCTTCTCGGCTTCCTCCTCCTCTTCTTCCACCTGCTCATCCAGTCAGCCACACACCTTCACCACCAACTTCAGCACAGCCCGGGGTAAACGTCAGCAGGCCATTCTGAAACTCATATGTTTGGGGGACAGGCCCCACACCGCACAGGAGTTGTGGCAGGGTATAGAACAACAGACCGACGAGTGGTTGCTGCCGGTGAGCCTCAAGCCCGGCCTGGTGGTGTGCAATAATGGGCGAAATCTCGTTGCAGCTCTGGGACTAGCCGGTTTGACGCACATCCCTTGCCTGGCGCATGTGCTGAATTTGGTGGTGCAGAAGTTCATTCACAACTACCCCGACATGTCAGAGCTGCTGCATAAAGTGCAGGCCGTCTGTTCGCGCTTCCGGCGTTCACATCCTGCCGCTGCTCGCCTGTCTGCGCTACAGCGTAACTTCGGCCTTCCCGCTCACCGCCTCATATGCGACGTGCCCACCAGGTGGAACTCCACCTTGCACATGCTGGACAGACTGTGCAAGCAGCAGAAGGCCATAGTGGAGTTTCAGCTGCAGCACGCACGGGTCAGTCGCACTGCGGAACAGCACAACTTCACCACCAATGACTGGGCCTCCATGCGAGACCTGTGTGCCCTGTTGCGCTGTTTCGAGTACTCCACCAACATGGCCAGTGGCGATGACGCCGTTATCAGCGTTACAATACCACTTCTATGTCTCCTTGAGAAAACACTTAGGGCGATGATGGAAGAGGAGGTGGCCCAGGAGGAGGAGGAGGAGGAGGAGGAAGAGGGGTCATTTTTAGCACTTTCAGGCCAGTCTCTTCGAAGTGACTCAAAGGGAGGTTTTTTGCAACAGCAGAGGCCAGGTACAAATGTGGCCAGCCAGGGCCCACTACTGGAGGACGAGGAGGACGAGGAGGAGGTGGAGGAGGATGAGGATGAAGCATGTTCACAGCGGGGTGGCACCCAACGCAGCTCGGGCCCATCACTGGTGCATGGCTGGGGGGAAAGGCAGGACGATGACGATACGCCTCCCACAGAGGACAGCTTGTCCTTACCCCTGGGCAGCCTGGCACACATGAGCGACTACATGCTGCAGTGCCTGCGCAACGACAGCAGAGTTGCCCACATTTTAACCTGTGCGGACTACTGGGTTGCCACCCTGCTGGATCCACGCTACAAAGACAATGTGCCCACCTTACTTCCTGCACTGGAGCGTGATAGGAAGATGCGCGAGTACAAGCGCACGTTGGTAGACGCGCTACTTAGAGCATTCCCAAATGTCACAGGGGAACAAGTGGAAGCCCAAGGCCAAGGCCAAGGCAGAGGAGGAGCAAGAGGTCGCCAAGGCAGCTGTGTCACGGCCAGCTCCTCTGAGGGCAGGGTTAGCATGGCAGAGATGTGGAAAAGTTTTGTCAACACGCCACAGCTAACTGCACCACCACCTGATACGCAACGTGTTAGCAGGAGGCAACATTTCACTAACATGGTGGAACAGTACGTGTGCACACCCCTCCACGTACTGACTGATGGTTCGGCCCCATTCAACTTCTGGGTCTCTAAATTGTCCACGTGGCCAGAGCTAGCCTTTTATGCCTTGGAGGTGCTGGCCTGCCCGGCGGCCAGCGTTTTGTCTGAACGTGTATTCAGCACGGCAGGGGGCGTCATTACAGACAAACGCAGCCTCCTGTCTACAGCCAATGTGGACAAGCTGACGTTCATAAAAATGAACCAGACATGGATCCCACGGGACCTGTCCGTCCCTTGTCCAGATTAGACATTAACTACCTCCCCTTAACCATATATTATTGTACTCCTGGGCACTTCCTCATTCAATCCTATTTTTATTTTCATTTTACCATTATATTGCGAGGCTACCCAAAGTTGAATGAACCTCTCCTCTGTCTGGGTGCCGGGGCCTAAATATATGCCAATGGACTGTTCCAATGTTGGGTGACGTGAAGCCTGATTCTCTGCTATGACATGCAGACTAATTCTCTGCTGACATGAAGCCAGATCCTCTGTTACGGGACCTCTCTCCTCTGCCTGGGTGCTGGGCCTAAATATCTGACAATGGACTGTTGCAGTGGTGGCTGACGTGAAGCCTGATTCTCTGCTATGACATGCAGACTAATTCTCTGCTGACATGAAGCCAGATTGTCTGTTACGGGACCTCTCGCCTCTGCCTGGGTGCTGGGCCTAAATTTATGAAAATGGACTGTTGCAGTGGTGTGTGACGTGAAGCCTGATTCTCTGCTATGACATAAAGACTGATTCTCTGCTGACATGAAGCCAGATTCTCTGTTACGGGACCTCTCTCCTCTGCCTGGGTGCTGGTCCTAAATATCTGACAATGGACTGTTGCATTGGTGGCTGACGTGAAGCCTGATTCTCTGCTATGACATGAAGACTGATTCTCTGCTGACATGAATCCAGATTCTCTGTTACGGGACCTCTCTCCTCTGCCTGGGTGCCGGGGCCTAAATATCTGAGAATGGACTGTTCCAGTGGTGGGTGACGTGAAGCCAGATTCTCTGCTATAGGACCTCTCTCCAATTGATTTTGGTTAATTTTTATTTATTTAATTTTTATTTTTATTCATTTCCCTATCCACATTTGTTTGCAGGGGATTTACCTACATGTTGCTGCCTTTTGCAGCCCTCTAGCCCTTTCCTGGGCTGTTTTACAGCCTTTTTAGTGCCGAAAAGTTCGGGTCCCCATTGACTTCAATGGGGTTCGGGTTCGGGACGAAGTTCGGATCGGGTTCGGATCCCGAACCCGAACATTTTCGGGAAGTTCGGCCGAACTTCTCGAACCCGAACATCCAGGTGTCCGCTCAACTCTAATCCTGGTCTATTCTCCAGATCTGGATACACATAAGATCCATGTGAGACAAGTGCTGAAAATATTAAGGGCCAACAAATTGTTTGCTAAATTAGAGAAATGTGTGTTCGCCGTAAAAGAACTGCCATTTCTGGGGTATGTGTTGTCAGATTCAGGTTTTCGCATGGATCCAGAGAAAGTCCGGTCGATTATGGACTGGGATCTGCCTGAGAACCTGAAAGCATTGCAACGCTTCCTGGGGTTTGCCAATTTTTATAGAAAGTTTATAAAGAACTATTCTTTGGTGGTCAAACCACTGACGGACATGACCCGAAAGGGATCCGATTTTTCCAAATGGTCACATGCAGCCGAAACTGCCTTTACATCTCTGAAGGAGAGATTCACCCGCCCCTATTCTCATACAGCCAGATGTCTCGCTTCCTTTTATTGTAGAGGTTGACGCATCAGAGGTGGGGGTGGGAGCGGTACTATCTCAGGGCCCCGTCCCCTGGTGAATGGCGTCCGTGTGCTTTCTTTTCGAAGAAATTGTCTACTGCAGAAAGGAACTATGATATTGACAACAGGGAACTTTTGGCTATTAAGTTGGCTTTTGAGGAGTGGCGTCATTTTTTGGAGGGGGCGGTTCATCCCGTCACGGTGATTACTGATCACAAAAACTTATTATATCTGGAGTCTGCTAAACGTCTCACCCCTAGACAGGCTCGGTGGTCGTTATTTTTTACTAGGTTTAATTTTGTAATAACCTATCACCTGGGGGCAAAAAATACTAAGGCGGATGCATTGTCTCGAAGTTTTCCTGGAGGGGGTGATGTTGATGTACCAGAGCCTATTTTGCAAAAGTGGGTGGTGGTCTCTGCATTACACTCAGGTTTAGAGGGGAGGGTGTTGGAAGCTCAGAGGGACTCCCCGGCCTCCTGCCCCTCGGGTAAACTGTTTGTGCCAGAAAATTTACGCCTGGAGATACTAAAAGAACACCATAACTCCACACTGGCAGGACACCCAGGTAGTAGGGCAACCTCTGAATTTGTGTCTCGTCGGTTCTGGTGGCCTAAGTGGTGCCAGGAGGTGTTGAATTTTGTGTCTGCATGTGCTACCTGTGCTCGTTCTAAGGTAGATCATACTCGTCCGGCAGGGCGTCTTTTACCTCTGGCCATCCCCAACAGGCCTTGGACGCACCTATCAATGGATTTCATTACGGATCTACCAGTATCAGCGGGGAAGACTGTTATTCTTGTAGTTGTTGACAGGTTCAGTAAAATGGTGCACTTTATTGCTCTTACCGCATTGCCTAATGCTAACACACTGGCTCAGGTTTTTATTGACCACATCGTGAAGCTTCACGGGGTCCCTTCCGATATTGTTTCGGATCGTGGTACCCAATTTGTTTCTAAATTTTGGAAAGCTTTTTGTTCTCGTTTAGGGGTTCATCTGTAGTTTTCTTCATCTTTCCATCCACAGTCCAACGGTCAGACTGAACGTACCAATCAAAACCTAGAGACATTGATGCTTTGTTTCTGAAAATCAGGAGGAGTGGTCATCTCATTTACCATTAGCCGAATTTGCCGTTAATAATCGTCGTCAAGAATCCACCGATAAGTCACCATTTTTTGGTGCGTATGGTTTCCATCCTCAGTTTTGTACGTTTAGTGAGAGGGGGCCGTCTGGGATTCCCGAGGAGGAACGATTTGCGTCTTCACTTTCATCAGTGTGGCAGAGTGTGCAAGAAAGTTTGAAGAGAATTGGTGGTAGATACAAACGTGTGGCTGATAAGAAGCGCTCTGAAGGTCCGGACCTTGGGGTGAATGACTTGGTGTGGTTGTCTACCAGAAATATCAAGTTGAAGGTTCCCTCGTGGAAATTAGGTCCGAGATTTATTGGTCCTTATAGGGTAATTAAGATCATTAACCCGGTGGCTTTTTGTCTGGAGCTACCTCAGACTCTAAGGATCCATAATGTCTTCCACAGATCTCTGCTTAAGAGATATGTAGAACCTCCTGAACCATTGCCATTACCGCCTCCACCGGTGGTTGTTGATGGCAGTCTTGAGTTTCTGGTAGAAAAGATTGTTGATTCACGATATGTTCGCCGCTCTCTTCAGTACCTAGTGCACTGGAAAGGTTATGGTTCCGAAGAGAGAATGTGGGTGCCAGCATCAGATATAAAGACGGACAGACTCATTCGGGCTTTTCATAGGTCCCATCCGGAGAGGCCTGGTCTTGAGTGTCCGGTGGCCCCTCGTAGAAAGGGGGGTACTGTCACGACTGTGACTAATCCAGACAGGTCTGGGAGGAGAAGGTCGCAGCGACTTGCTACTCGCGATAGCTTGTGAGTTTGCTCTGTGGTTCAGGGTATGTCATCCGGGTTTTGCCTTGTGAACTTTTTTGTCCTGACTGGGAGTTTGTAGGCATCCTTCTCAGGTGAGTTCTGTCTGCCACTCCCAGCTACTATATTAGTTTCAGTTTCACTTGCAGTCATTGCCAGATATAGTCCTTACTTCCAGTGTTATTCTGACCTTTAAGGAGATCGTTTGACGGTATTGCTGTGGAGCTCTTGTCTGGCGTGGATTGTCGTTATTGGGATCACCTTCTCTGCTCGTGGCTGGAAAAGTCTATCTCTGTTATAGATTGTTTGTTTGTTGCTGTCTTCCCCTGTTGTTCTCCTAGACATGAGTGATGGTGACTAGTGCTCCCATCTGCCTTTCCCCAGTCTAATCTTGCTAGGGTGACTGAGGGTTTACACCCCGTCTAGGGTATCAGGGCAGACAGGTGCCAGCTTAGGGTTAGTCAGGGGTGGCTGTTCTATCTCCCATCCATAGATAAGGGTCCCCCTTCCCCTCCTTCAGGTTCGACACGACTGCTGCTGGGATAGCGGTCGTGACACATGGGGACCTTTTCTATAATAATGGAATTATGAATATTACATCCAGAACTGTTCTGTTTAAATAACTGCTACATTGGAACTTATCAATTGCATCAAACCAACAAACCCACAAACAAACTGTGACTGTTAACCATCAATTTTACTGAGCTGCTTCATCAAAGTATATACAATATATCCAGCTAAATTAGTCAACTAGCTGAGGACGCATAGCTATTTAATTTCATTAATTTTTATTTATAATTATTATCCTAATAAATTATACAAGTATCCAGCTGTAATAGTGAGTGCCTGCTACTATTATTTCATATTATTCTGTGTATTGTAACAACCACATCATGTGATTGCCTGTTTCCAGACACAGTGTTATGTTGTTAATAAAGTACTTCTAAAAAGAAAAGGCAGGAAGGGGTGGAGACTTGCTGCACATGTACGGAGAGAGAGAGAGAGAGAGAAAGCCAGAAGTAGATGTGTCAGGGTATACAAAGATATGCTCCAGTATGAAGATGATGAGAGTTTTGTCGACACCTGGAAGTCTATGCATTTAGAGTTTTCCATGTAGGTCTTAGTCCTGGTTTTAACGGATGATGAGAAGGAGTACGCAGTAGTGGTGCAGGAGTTAGAAAAAGCACGTACGGAACTTAAGTCCAGACTTACGGATACACAGTATATTAACTTTAAAAAAAGACTGAGCAAAAAATTAATGACGACCCAAATGGAGATCAAAGAACGTAAGAGATACGTTTCTGCGAGATAAAACTGATTATGAATGTGATAAGGTCTTTGACTGGAATAAAAAGAAGGGCCGCCCCAGTCGTAATCAGCGCCGGGGCAGGATTGACTTCTGGACTACCGACTCTGACTCCAGTCAATCAGAGAGTCGGACCCATACTTCAGCTACTAATTGTCCCCCTTTAGCAAAAGAATCAGAAGGGGGCGAAGAAGCTGCAAAAGAAAGAGGCAATCACATTCGCAAGTCGATGAGGAGGAGAAGACAAGTCTCATGGAAACAGTAGAGACTGCTACGTTGATGTCCCCCCCACTGTGACCCTCCCAACGTCATGGTAGCCTGACACCACGCAAATTGCCCCCAAGCTGTCTCTCACTCCTCAATCGAGGACTGGGATACAGCTTTGTAGAGCAATTCAGCGTGGTTAATTTTGAAATAGATCTGTATAAGGCTGTACGAAAGTTGTATGACTCCATACCAGTCCTTCATCCCTGTCTGGGGAGGTCCCCGCATCCATGACATGCACTGATTTTCACCTCATACAGAGGTTTAATCAGGAGGAGGTCGACTGTGTCAAATTTCTAGCTGATATTAATACCACAGAGGATATCATGCATGTTGACCGCAGTGGGTTTTTGGGTGGAATCAGGTCCATCTTTCTTTCTCCCATGCCGGCCGGCTCTGCCATTGACCTGTTC
The DNA here is from genome assembly GCF_014858855.1 of Bufo gargarizans. Lineage (NCBI taxonomy): Eukaryota > Metazoa > Chordata > Amphibia > Anura > Bufonidae > Bufo > Bufo gargarizans. The sequence goes on along the minus strand of NC_058081.1, from coordinate 472,762,244 downwards.
CATAAAAGAGTTCTTAGGGATGTAAGTGCGTTGGTTTATCCGGTAGCACCCCCTAACATTACTCGCGATGAATGGTCTGCCCTGAAGTGGTTAATCGGGCTGGATGACGTGGTGATCAAGCCGACCAACAAGGGAGGCAATGTGGTCCTGATGACCAAGGAATATTATTTGGAAGAAGCTGTTAGACAGCTTGAAGATAGGAGCGTCTATGAGAAACTTGAAGTTAGTCCTGTTTCATCTATATTGGTCAGTTTGGAATCTCTGCTTAACAGGTTTGTTGATGCGCAGTTTCTACCTAGAAATATCCTAGACAAATTGGTTCCTAAATTTCCAAAGAATCCGGTTTGTTACTTGATCGAGTCAGGGAGCGTAACAGTGATAGGTTTGCCTTTAAGTTCAGCCCGGCCGCTGATATAGTGAAACGTGCAGTCATGAATAACTGGGACCTACTCAAGGGGGATCCGAGTTTAGGGGAGTTGACCGCAAAGAGACCGTTAGTTACCTTTAAAAGATGTCATACCCTCAAGGACAAACTTGTTCATAGTATGGTGAAACAATCTACACGACAGGATTGGCTACAAAGAAGTGGACTGGTAGGGAACTACAAGTGTGGGACATGCTTTTTCTGTCCTCGTAACTCCCAGAGCAAGATTCTACATTTGGGAGGAGTTGTTTATAAAGTAAGGGATTTCATTACTTGTCGCACATCTTATGTAGTGTACGTTATAGTCTGTGAATGCAAAAAGTTTTATATTGGAAAAATCATTAGACCACTGTTCGAGCGGGTACGCGAACATCTAGGTACGATTAGAACCGTCCGTGGTTCTCCACGTCTCTTGGAACATGTATGTGCCGTGCATGGTGGTGATCCGCGGTGCCTCTCTTTTGCTGGTATAGAGCCGTGGGACCCATCCCTCGAGGAGGTGATCGCCACCGCCTCTTGCTGCCGCAGGAGGCACGGTGGATAATTAAAACCGCAGCTACTGGCCCTCATGGCCTTAATGATAAGAATGATATGGCTGTTTACCTATATGTCTATTTTTGCTAGTCCATTCTGTCCTTCCACCCCTATCTAACCCGTGCTGTCGTCTGTTCGATTTGGTCACGTTTGATACTAGTAATTGGCTTAAGTGATGCCTGCATGTATTGTTATGCTCTATTGTTTATGTATCCTTCTCCTTGATGTGGTCTTACCCTGTCTCTGTTTGTATTCAGAGCGTCCTGCCGTCACTATAGGGATGGTTTGAGGTGATGCCTATTTAGAGCACGTCTGTTGCGCAGAGATGTCATAGTGGTCCGACGAAGCGCTAGTCCAGCACGAAACGGCAGTCACTGCCGATCCTCTGTGAATGGCTTGCTCCGCTACCCTGCCTGTCTGTTGTCTATGCAGTAAAGGAATAAAGCCTGAATATTTTGTACACAATCTGGTGAGTGCCGCATCTTAATTTTCTTATTATCCACATCCTTTGGACTTGTGTTTTTTGTATGCTGTGCACCACAGATAGATTTTGCCTTCCACACAAGAGGCTGTTTGGCCGATGTCACACCGTCCGTTGGGGTATTGTTTGCTTGTCTGGTAGTGCCGCCGTGTTCTACTTTCTATTCTACTATTGATTTGTCATATTCATATGTTGTGCTGTTATTTCTGAATAAAACCCTGTTGGTCATCGTGCTACACCTGATGGAGACCTGATTGATTGGCTGCCAAGACTTCTACTGTCAGGGGAAGCTAAATGGCATAACTACTGTAAAGGGGTAACTAAGGAACTAAGGGGGCATAACTGCAGGGGCACTAATTGGGCATTCTTACTGTGAGGGGGCACTAAGGTGAAATTCTACTATGTGGGGGCACTAAAGGGAGCATATACTGTATGAGGGCCCAAAGAGGACATAACTTATTTAAAGGAGGCATGGCTACTGTGTGGGGGCAATAAGGGGGCATAACTACTGTGTGGGGGCACTAAGGGGGCATAACTACTGTGTGGGGGCACTAAGAAGGCATAACTACTGTGAGGGGGCACTAAGGGAGTATTACTACTCTGTTTGGCCAGTAAGTGGAAATAACTACTATATGGTGGCACTAATGGGAAATGATTACTGTGTGGGGGCACAAAGAGGACTGGGCAGGATTCAGCATGTATACATAAGCATTGGGCGGACTAAGAGGTGTGGCTTAGGGTAAAACAAACTTATGACACACACTACCCACACCACTGCAGTTGTCCCTCCTTGGGCTTTTCTATTTTTTTTAAAAAAAAAACTATACACATATGGGGTCATTTATCAAACTGGTGTAAAGTAGAACTGGCTTAGTTACCCATAGCAACCAATCAGATTCCACCTTTCACTTTCCAAAGGAGCTGTCAAAAATGAAAGTTGGAATCTGATTGGTTGCTATGGGTAACTAAGCCAGTTCTACTTTACACCAGTTTGATAAATGAACCCAATAATTCCCAAAGTTGATATTGCAACAGACAGGTAAAAAATAAAGAAAGCATCCTCAGATTCTTAAAACTTGTAAAGGCTGTATTACAGGCTTGTAATATGAGTTACATTGAGGGGTACTCCCTTGTCTCCCCATGTCTCATTTCCCCCATTCTTTTTGTGACTGCTCCGATGCTGATTCCTTGTGTGTCTGTGTGGGTGGTTTTCAGTGGCACAGCTGTGGGCCACCTCTCCATGTGTCCACATTCTGCCACATAATGGCTTCCATTGTTTTCTGTGTCACAAGTCAGGGCGCAAGACAAATCTTCTTTGGATTTTTCAGAAAATCCAAGACAGTAAACTTAAGATGAAACACTAATTTCTACTGCAGATTGACCAAGACAACCACATGCGGATTAGCCCAATTTATTTCAATGAAACCGTTCTGTGTCTTGTCTTCACTGAATCCACAGTAATGATGTATGCTGCTGTTTTTTTCTCTTTTACAGAACATGTAAAAGAGGTTTAAAATATTTCATTCACTTACCCCAACAGTAGTATAATTATGTAGCTTAAAGGGGTTCTCCGGGAATAAAGAAAAAATTATTAATTCTTGTAAATAATTAAATATTACTTTATTATAAATATATTTCCAAATACCTTTTATTAGTTATAATGTCTCGTTTTGTCTGGGGAGCAATCATTAGGAGAAATAAAATGGCTGCCGGTCTATTAATACACACAAAACTTGTCCTAATGACCACACAAAAGAACAAGTTACTTTACAACACTGAGCTAAAGAGCTGCCTTATCCTCATCTCTGCTCTGCTTACAGCTGAATTTCTGTAGGAGAGGAATTCATGAGGAGACATGAAGTACAGAGAGGAGGGTGGGCTGTGGCTAATGAGCAGCAGCACTTGTATGCAGTCTCCATTATCATAGCCCAACATTACCACAGTCTGTCATGTCCATCCTCTCTGTACTTCACATCTCTTTATAAACTTCATTCCTACAGAGATTCAGCTGAAGATCTTATCTGTATTTAGGATCATAATCCCTGACAAGTAGGAGAGGAAGATTTGGCATCTCAGTGTTGTGAAGTAACTTGTCCTTCTGTGTGATTAGGACAGGTTTTCGGTGTATGAATAGGAGGGGGGCCATTTTATTTATCCTAATGATTGTTCCTCAGACAAAATGAGCCATTATAACTAATGAAAGGTATTTGGGAATATATTTAAAATAAAGTAATATCTACATATTTTCATTTACTTAATTCCCAGAGAACCCCTTTAACATTAAACTGAAAACACACATGTGTTTATGGGATAAACTACTTTGATGGCTTCTTGTGAAGTAGATTCACAGTATGATGGACCTGGGAGTAATGAGACAAGGCCTAGGGAAAGCAGCAAGAAGGCTGTGGCACAGCTGCCTTCGCAAACAGCTCATCGGCAGGGGTCCCGGGTGTTAGAGCCGCACCAATCAGGTACTGATGACCTATCCAAAGTATAGGTCACCAGTTCTAAAGTCTCAGAAAATACCTTTAACCACCTCAGCTCCCCTAGCTTAAACACCCTTAATGACCAGACCGCTTTTTACAATTCTGCACTACACTACTTTCACTGTTTATTGCTCGGTCATACAACTTACCACCCAAATGAATTTTACCTCCTTTTCTTCTCACTAATAGAGCTTTCATTTGATGGTATTTCATTGCTGCTGACATTTTTACTTTTTTTTGTTATTAATCGAAATTTATAGATTTTTTTTTTAAAAAAAAAGACATTTTTCACATTCAGTTGTAATTTTTTTAAATAAAAAACTACATTTCTATATACAATTTTATCAAAATTTATTGTTCTACATGTCTTTGATAAAAAAAATGTTTGGGTAAAAAAAAAAATGGTTTGGGTAAAAGTTATAGCGTTTACAAACTATGGTGCAAAAATGTGAATTTCCGCATTTTGAAGCAGCTCTGACTTTCTGAGCACCTGTCATGTTTCCTGAGGTTCTACAATGCCCAGAAAGTAGAAAAACCCCACAAATGACCCCATTTCGGAAAGTAGACACCCTAAGGTATTCGCTGATGGGCATAGTGAGTTCATAGAACTTCAAATTTTTTGTTACAAGTTAGCGGAATTTTTTTATATATATTTTTTTTTCCTTACAAAGTCTCATATTCCACTAACTTGTGACAAAAAATAAAAACTTCCATGAACTCACTATGCCCATCACGAAATACCTTGGGGTGTCTTCTTTCCAAAATGGGGTCACTTGTTGGGTAGTTATACTGTCCTGGCATTTTAGGGGCCCTAATGCGTGAGAAGAAGTCTGGAATCCAAATGTGTAAAAAATGCCCTGTGAAATCCTAAAGGTGCTCTTTAGAATTTGGGCCACTTTGCCCACCTAGGCTGCAAAAAAGTGTCACACTTGGTATCGCCGTACTCAGGAGAAGTAGGGAAATGTGTTTTGGGGTGTATTTTTACATATACCCATGCTGGGTGAGAGAAATATATCTCTAAAAGTCAACTTTTCCCATTTTCTTACACAAAGTTGTCATTATAGAGAGATATTTCTCTCACCCAGCATGGGTATATGTAAAAATACACCCCAAAACACATTGCCCAACTTCTCCTGAGTACGGTGATACGACATGGGTGACACTTTTTTGCAGCCTAGGTGCGCAAAGGGGCCAAAATTCCTTTTAGGAGGGCATTTTTAGACATTTGGATTCCAGACTTCTTCTCACGCTTTAGGGCCCCTAAAATGCCAGGGCAGTATAAATACCCCACATGTGACCCCATTTTGGAAAGAAGACACCCCAAGGTAATCCGTGAGGGGCATGGCGAGTTCATAGTTGTTGTTTTTTTGGCACAAGTTAGCGGAAATTTATTTTTATTTTTTTTTCTCACAAAGTCTCCCTTTCTGCTAACTTGGGACAAAAAGTTCAATCTTTCATAGACTCAATATGCCCCTCAGCGAATACCTTGGGGTGTCTTATTTCCAAAATGGGGTCACATGTGGGGTATTTATACTGCCCTGACATTTTAGGGGCCCTAAAGCGTGAGAAGAAGTCTGGAATATAAATGTCTAAAAAATGTTACGCATTTGTATTCCGTGAGGGGTATCGTGAGTTCATGTGAGATTTTATTTTTGTCACAAGTTAGTGGAATATGAGACTTTGTAAGAAAATAAAAAATAAATAAAAAAATAAATTTCCGCTAACTTGTGCCCAAAAAATGTCTGAATAGAGCCTTACAGGGGGGTGATTAATGACAGGGGGGTGATCAGGGAGTCTATATGGGGTGATCACCCCCCTGTAAGGTTCCATTCAGACGTCCGTATGTGTTTTGCGGATCCGATCCATGGATCCGTAAAACACATACGGACCTCTGAATGGAGCCAGCCTTACAGGGCGGTGATCAATGACAGGGGGGTGATCAGGGAGTCTATATGGGCTATATGTCATTGATCACCCCCCTGTAAGGCTCCATTCAGACATCCGTATGTGTTTTGCGGATCCGCAAAACACGGACACCGCGGATCCGCAAAACACATACGGACGTCTGAATGGAGCCTGACAGGGGGGTGATCAGTGACAGGGGTGTGATCAGGGAGTCTATATGGGGTGATCAGGGGGTTAATAAGGGGTTAATAAGTGACAGGGGGGGTGTAGTGTAGTGGTGTTTGGTGCTACTTTACAGAGCTGCCTGTGTCCTCTGGTGGTTGATCCAAGCAAAAGGAACCACCAGGGGACCAGGTAGCAGGTATATTAGACGCTGTTATCAAAACAGCGTCTAATATACCTTTTAGGGGTTAAAAAAAATCGCATCTACAGCCTGCCAGTGAACGATCGCCGTTGGCAGGCTGTAGATCCACTCGCTTACCTGCAGTTCCTGTGCACACAGGCGCGCGCGTTCACAGGAAATCTCGCGTCTCGCGAGATGACGCGCCGGCGCGTCAAGGAGAAATGAATCGACCACCTCCGGAACGCAATCGTGCGTTAGGTGGTCCGGAGGCGGTTAATATTTGATTTGTGGGAGTCTAGGCACCCAAATCGATCAGCTGTTTGAAGACGCGGCCGCTCTATAGTAAGCATTCATAGACCGGTGACGTCACTTTCATACATCACAAGGCCAATATGCAGCTCAGTCCATTTCAAGTGGCCTCTTCAAACAGCTGACCAGTAGAGGTGCTGACCCCAACTAATCAGATATTGATGGCCAGGGCATACATAGAAATCATTGGACCCCAGAGCAAGAACCTAAATTGAGCCCCCATGCCTCATTCATAGCCCCTCCCACTACCCATTTCTGTCCCCTCCCCTTGCTCCATGAACTGTGCATGCAGCTGTGTGTTATATTGTGTGCCATAAGGGCTGGACTGGGATTACAAAACAGCCATGGCACAAACCCCACCAGCCCACATACCGCATAGAAATAATAATGCACAATGCATTCTGTGGAGGTTAATTTTGAGTGGACCAGTATGCACCAACATTGGGAACGTGTAGAAGAGACTTAGGTACAGATTTCGGTCGAGACATGCTTGAATCTAATTGAGAGCATGCTCAGAAGGATTCAGGCAGTGTTGAAAGCCAAAGTTTGATTAACAAAATACTAACAAAATAATTAAAATTAAAATTTAGAATTTTAGGAGCAAAACGGTAACAATGCAGTTACATGACAAGAATCTGCATAACTAATCAAATGCTAAATACAGTAGTTGCAAGTCCAACTACTGTATGAGATAGCCAAGATGATTGTCTATAAAATGATGGTAGTCTCATGTTCAAAGCGGTAGTGGATGGTGAGATATGGAGCCTGAAAGTCAAAAGTTCAAAACATTGTTACCCTTTTGCTCGTCAGTGAATACTGTATATCTGTACACACTGTTTCTCTACTCATTCCTCACGTTTCAGTAAACTGTTGGATATATAACATATCTGTAGCCACTGTGTCTATTATACCTTGTACCTGACCTAGACGGTATATAATAGAGCCATTCTAGTCTTAATTGAGAGCTTATTCTGCAGTTTTTCTCCATGCTGGTGGTTGAAGGACCTGTGATGATGTCATTACAGGTCCTAGCAGTTGCATATTTTTAACCTGGGGCTACATTCTTCTCTATGCAGTTCCTTCACTAGATGGTGCAGGACCTGTGGTCCTGGAAGGTGCATATTTCTAAATTGGGAAGTACACCATTCTCTGTGCAGTTTCTTTACTAGATGTACAGGACCTGTGATGCTGAGGTCCTGTGGTCCTGGCAGGTGCACCTGTCTAACATGGAAACTACACCATCCTCTGTGCAGTTCCTTTACTAGATGTACAGGGCCTGTGATGTCCCTGTGCTGTGTCTATATTAACCGTACCATTATAGAACATCATCAGGACTGCAGCCCATACCCCCCACCTTCAACACAGTGTTGCACAACACATGGTGACAAATTCACCCACTGAACAAAATCTAGTGGTCCACTTAGGATAGCGGTGTGGCACTTCCCTTTAAACTCTTCTGTGAGGTGTAGCTGTGTGGTAGTGGATGGCACTCCAGAGTGAGAGATGATCTTTGAGCCACTTTCTAACCCAGCTAATGAATGTACGTCTCGAACGAAGGACCCTTCCCTTCTTCTATTACTCTGAATTCCCTAATAAGATATTTGAAATAGATTTTCCAAAGCATGCATCCCCTTTAAGGTTGTCAGTGTTCAGCAGTTACCCAAGGGAACCTAAATTTTATTCAAGGATCCTCAGCGGGGTTCATTTCATGGCAGATTTTGCCTTTATGGAAATATAACTGTGTCAAATGCAAACCTGGGTGGAACAATGCATATGAATAAAGGTAAACAAGGTGAAACTGTCAAATTGTTTAGAACATGAGTCATCCCATATGGCACATTATGGAAATATACTTCTATCTCATCATGCAGCTGACACAGATTTATCAAGCTGGAACATAATGGAACTCTTAAATGCTGCAAACCTATAATTTCCCTGCTGATTTCTTCCATTTTTCAGCTCTGAGGAGAATTTCAACAGGCCACAAATGTATTTATATCAAACAGGAGAACAGAATAAAATTTAGAAAAACCTAATTACATCAAACCAAACTGGTTTTTCATCTCCTGACTTTGAGAATTGCACTCAAGCCTGTTCTATGTTGCATTATGAGCTGTGGAAGGTTATAATCCAACATGTCATTTTCCTCCTCCTGTCGACCTGACCACTTTTTATCCATTATGGGCTAAGATCTAGTAAGTAATAACACCATGTGAAAAGGTTAGTTCAATTATGTCAGCCAAAATGTGTCAGATAAAATAATCCCTCCAGAACATTTCTGATTCTTCTAATGGATTTTAAAAAATGAAACAGGTTTGTTGCTTTTTTAAAATGGCAAAAATCAAATGTGTTGGTGCTCAAATTTTAGGTTTGATGAGCCATAGAGACTTTGTGTGCTTCCCTACAGCCTCCAAGTTAAAAAAAAAAGAAGAAAGAAAGGCTCATATACAATGCACTATTACAGATCTTTGTTGAGTTTCCAAATTTCTAGTCATAAAACATCTAAGAGGGGGCCAATTATGTTTGGTTTATCTGGTCAGTTATTTCCAGTTTTGGTCACACATGCATGAGGTCTACCAGGAGCAGACACCATTGATAATGTAGTATAGTACCCTCTATTGAGACTTTTTCTGTAGCTGAAAATACTGTAGGTGGTAGGTTGTCATAACTTTTCACTTCATCCCAACAACATGTTTCCTACAAAATCCTCTATGGTCATCCTTTCCCTCCTTCCTTTTTAAAATAGAAACAATAGAGGAAACTGTGAATAATATGGAAAATGAGGGGTTAAAATTATGGTTTTACAGCTATCGAGGATCGCATGCAAATCTAAATTATTGATGCCTTCCACAAATTATTAAACATAGGTGACCTACATTGATGTATAATGGACTCCTGCAAAGATTTCAGGGCTATTCCTGGGACCTCTTCCACTTTGATCTGATAATGCATGAAACAGATAAAAAGATGGACATCAGTAGACAGTTTGTTGGAAGATCTCCTGGAGCAGTTCCTGTATTGATACTGACTGTAGATTATCTCGGAACCTAGTATCTTCTGCAGATGGTGACTAAATATGACATGTATAGGGTTGAGCGAACCCGAACTGTAAATTTTTTGACCCCGGACCCGAACATTTCAGTAAAAGTTTGGGTTTGAGTTCGGTGTTCGGCGATTTAATGGCGCGTGTTGAAAAGCTGCAGGGCAGCCAATCAACAAGCGTTTAACTTGTGTGCCCTTAGAAGCCATCACAGCCATGCCTACTAATGGCATGTCTGTGATTGGCCAGTGCAGCATGTGACCCAGCCTCTATATAATCTGGAGTCACGTAGCGCCGCACGTCACTCTGCTCTTACTAGTGTAGGGAGAGGATGCTGCAGCTGTGAGGGAGAGAATAGGAAACAATTCTGGTTTTCTTGGTGTTACATTTGCAAACTACAGCGATTATTTTTGTGGGTGCTATGCTACATTTTTCTACCCCTGATCCCAGTGCCACAGATAAATAAGCTTTAATCAGTCTGGTTGTTAGGTGGGCGTTTGCAGCCATTTTTGCAAGTGCAGTGCACTTGCAACTGTGTGTGTGCCGGGGACATTACTTTAATCCTGTTCTGGTAGCTCAGTGGGCGACATCTAGGCATTTTTTAAGGACACCTGCACTGCATATGTTCCAGGGGAAGGTAAAATAATATAGGTAATCCATCCATGACTTCAGGGCCCCAGGGGGGTACATATTCAAATTTTTTTCTGCAAAGAACCCCTGTACTGAAAATCTGACAGGGAAAATCTATTCATTAAATCCACCTGTTAGATACCAGGGGGACAAATTCCCTTTTTTTGGCGGTCAAGTACCCCTGCGGCCTGCAGTGCATACCTGGCAGTGAAAATAATTCAATTACATTAGTCTGTCATATGTTTTTGTGACCTAAAGTGATTTTTTTCTCTTTCTGACACCGGCACTGCATATCTGACAGTCAAATAAAATCAGTAAATACTGCTGTTATGTTGTCGGTTGACAAATTCACATTTTTTGTGCTAGATAGTACATTTGCGGCCTGCGCTGCATTTCTGACATTCCAATAAAACAGTTGAATACTGCTGTTACATTGTTGGTTGAAAAAAGCACACTTTTTGTGCTAGATAGTACATTTGCGGCCTGCACTGCATTTCTGATAGTTCACTAAAACCAGTCAATACTGCTGTTACATTGCTTATTGAAAAAAAACTCACTTTTTGTGCTAGATAGTACATTTGCTGCCTACGCTGCATTTCTGACAGTCCACTAAAACTGTTAAATACTGCTATTGCATTGTTGGTTGAAAAAAGCACACTTTTTGTGCTAGATAGTACATTTGCGGCCTGCGCTGCATTTCTGACAGTCAAAAAAAAAAAACGTTCAATAATGCTGTTACATTGTTGGTTGACAAATAAAAAAAATTTGTGACCGTGAAGTAATTGTATTAAATTCGCCCGTGACCTCAATAAATTTTTTCTCTTTATGACACCAGCACAGCCTTACTGTAAGTGAACTTGTTTGACTATTGGCAGTTACATTGTTGTCTGACATAAACGATCTGTTAGTTTGGTGGGTGAACGCAAAGAATGAGGAGAGCGTCAAATAAGGGACATGGCCTGGTCGTGGTGCTGCTGGTCTTGGTGGAGCTCCTGTTGCAGGGAGAGGACCTAGTCGATCTGTGCCAGCTACACGCACAAGTGAAACACCTTCCTCAGGTGCAAGTAGGCGACAGAACCTTCAGCATTATTTGGTAGGCCCGAATGCCGCTCTATGAATGGTGAGGCCAGAACAAGTACAGGCGATAGTAGATTGGGTGGCTGACAGTGCCTCCAGTTCCTTTACATTGTCTCCCACCCGGTTTCCTGCTGAAAGCTTAGAGTTGGCACCTGCATCCCATGGTCATCTGTCTTTCACCTCACCCCCTTGCAAATCAGCCAAGCAGTATGACCCCAAAGTCATGCAGCAGGCTCTTATTCTTTTTGATGACTCTGCTGGCAGGGTTTCCGTGGGCCATTAAAGGGACACTGACAGGCCCAACAAGCATATTTAGGTATCTATATGACAGTACAGGTCTTATAAGGGGTATTAAAATCATCTAAGTATCCCCCCTGTCCACATTCTAAATACAGTAAACTGAAGTTTAATAACTTGCTTTAACCGTCTTCAATCTGCCCAAGGGGCGGCGTTTCACCTCCACTTGCGCCCAGCCAGCCGCTCCCAACTGCCGTTTTGAAGCGCCGCCCAGCTCATCAATATTCACTTTGCTGGGCGGCTTCTGCTGTCCCCGCTCTGAAGCGCTGAACAGTGCCCGGCGCATGCGCCGGATCTTGTGAAGTCCGGTACAGTAAGCACCGCCCAGCTCATCAATATTCACTTCGCTGGGCGGCTACTACTGTCCCTGACTTCACAAGATCCGGTGCATGCGCCCGGCACTGTTCAGCGCAGCGCTTCAGAGCGGAGACAGCAGAAGCCGCCCAGCAAAGTGAATATTGATGAGCTGGGCGGCACTTCAAAACGGCAGTTGGGAGCGGCTGGCTGGGCGCAAGTGGAGGTGAAACGCCGTCCCTTGGGCAGATTGAAGACGGTTCAAGCAAGTTATAAAACTTCAGTTTACTGTATTTAGAATGTGGACAGGGGGGATACTTAGATGATTTTAATACCCCTTATAAGACCTGTACTGTCATATAGATACCTAAATATGCTTGTTGGGCCTGTCCGTGTCCCTTTAACATACAGTTGCAAGAAAAATCATGTGAACCCTTTGGAATGATATGGATTTCTGCACAAATTGGTCATAAAATGTGATCTGATCTTTATCTAAGTCACAACAATAGACAATCACATTCTGCTTAAACTAATTACACACAAATAATCAAATGTTACCATGTTTTTATTGAACACACCATGTAAACATTCACAGTGCAGGTGGAAAAAGTATGTGAACCCCTAGACTAATGACATCTCCAAGAGCTAATTGGAGTGAGGTGTCAGCCAACTGGAGTCCAATCAATGAGATGAGATTGGAGGTGTTGGTTACAGCTGCCCTGCCCTATAAAAAACACACACACACACACACCAGTCCTGGGTTTGCTTTTCACAAGAAGCGTTGCCTGATGTGAATGATGCCTCGCACAAAAGAGCTCTCAGAAGAAATACAATTAAGAAGTGTCGACTTGCATAAAGCTGGAAAGGGTTATAAAAGTATCTCCAAAAGCCTTGCTGTTCATCAGTCCACGGTAAGACAAATTGTCTATAAATGGAGAAAGTTCAGCACTGCTGCTAGTCTCCCTAGGAGTGGCTGTCCTGTAAAGATGACTGCAAGAGCACAGCACAGACTGCTCAATGAGGTGAAGAAGAATCCTAGAGTATCAGCTAAAGACTTATCATCATTGATAATGGGCGAAATCTCGTAGCAGCTCTGGGCCCAGACAGTTTGACGCACATTCCTTGCCTGGCGCATGTGTTAATTTAATTCAATAACTTGACCCACTGTCACGAACCTCCCAGGGAGCCAGTAGTGGGATGAGGAACCCACTGGCAGTAAGCAGCTGACAGCCCAGAATGCGGTACAAGTTTAGGGATAATCCAAGAGGGGTAGTCAATGTCCAATCCGGGTCGAGGCAGGCAGCGAAGGTTCAAGGCGGAAGACAGTCCAGGGGTCAGTAGCCGGGAAGGATACAAAGAAACAACAGGCAATAGAAGGATCTGCAGGGAGGCTAGGTGTTCACCATAAGGTGGAATAACTCAGCAATGAACCAGAGCTCAGGCCAGGTCTTTATAGCCAGGGAAGGTAGGAACCACCCTCCCCAGGAACCAATGGCAGGCGAGGAAGGTGGAAGGTGTGTACTGGGAATCTCCCTCAGCAAGGCTCACACCTGACAGCCGGATAATGCAGGAACTCTATGCACCCGGAAATGTGCGAGCAGCCTGTGTACTGCGCACACGCCGTGCACCCGCACCTCGGGCACCAGGTGTTCTACCGAGCTGAAGGGGAACCCGTGCCCTGCGCCGTGCCCGTGGTCCCAGAGTAGGGGTAACACCCCCTGCTTCCTGACAGAGCCCCCCACCAAGGAGCGGCCTCCGGACGCGACCCTGGGAAGGCCTCTCGGGGTGAGCCCGATGGAACGCCCGCACCTTGGCGGCCGCATGGACATTCCCCAAGGGCTCCCAGGAACGCTCCTCGGGACCGTACCCCTTCCAGTGGATGAGATACTCCAGGACCCCACGCCGGCGGCGGGAGTCCAGGATCTCCTGGACTTCATACTCATCATCGTTATTCACCTGGATGGGAGGTGGTGGAGCAGGTGCCCGGTCCGGGAATGGGTTGGCACGGTGTGGTTTCAACAAGGACACGTGGAATACCGGATGGATTCCCAGGGAAGTAGGCAACTGGAGCTTGGCTGCAACGTTGTTGACCATACTCACGATCTCAAAAGGACCAAGGTAACGGGGTCCCAGTTTTCGGGAGGGACAGGACAGCTTGAGGTGCTGTGTGGAAAGCCACACCTTGTCCCCGTCTTTGTACCTGGGGAATTCTGTGCGTCTACGGTCTGCCTGCATCTTGTGCCGCTGCTGAGCGGCCTGGAGTTGTTGCGTTAGGGTCCGCCTCAGTTCTCGTAGGAGCCGGAGCCGTTGAGCCACTTCAGGCACTGGGACATCAAGGGGGAGATCCGGGAGAGTTGCGGGATGATAGCCATAGTTGGCATAGAATGGTGAGAGCCCGGTGGAGGAATGAAGCTGATTGTTGAAGGAAAATTCCGCGAAGGGGAGATGGCTCACCCAGTCGTCTTGTAGATGGGATGTGTAACAGCGAAGGAACTGTTCGAGAGTTTGGTTGGTCCTTTCGGTCTGCCCATTGGACTGGGGGTGATAGGCAGAAGACAGGCTGCGAGTGATATGAAGGCTACGGCAAAACTGGGTCCAAAAGCGGGAGGTGAATTGTGAGCCCCGGTCTGAGACGATGGAATCAGGGAGCCCGTGCAACCGGAACACGTGTTGGAGGAACAACTCTGAGGTTTTTTGGGCCGTCGGGAGACCGGAGGTCGGAATGAAGTGGGACATCTTGGTACATCTGTCCACCACCACCATGATGGTGGTACAGGCTTGTGAAGGCGGTAAGTCCACAATGAAATCCATGGCTATGTTGCGCCATGGAAGGGTTGGCACTGGCAGAGGCTGTAATAACCCAACAGGTTTTGAGGTGGGACGTTTGTAGAGTGCACACACGGAACAAGACTCTATGAAGGAGCGTACGTCGGCTGCCAAAGAGGGCCACCAAAACTGACGTAGGATGCATTCCATGGTGTTGCGCCTACCTCGGTGGCCTGCTGTGGGGTGGTCATGGTGATGCTGTAGTACAGGCAGTCGCTGGGAGACTGGGACGTAGATCCACTGTTGGTGGTAACAAAGCCCCTGCTTCATTGGCAGATGGGCTGCCTCCTCTGAAGCTGGCATGCTGGCCCGTCGGATCCTCTCGATCAAGGAGTGTTGGGTGGCTAGAAAGTATGCGGCTGGCAGGATCGGTTCCGGAGGTGCAGGATCGGCCTCGGAGGAGCACATACGGGACAAGGCATCAGCCTTGCCGTTCTTGGATCCCGGTCGATAGGTAATCTGGAGGCGAAAACGGGAGAAAAAGAGAGCCCACCTGGCTTGTCGAGGACGCAGTCGCTTGGCACTGCGGAGATATTCGAGGTTGCGATGGTCTGTGTACACCACCACAGGGTTTTCGGCTCCTTCCAGCAAATGTCTCCATTCCTCCAGGGCGTCCTTGATAGCGAGCAGCTCCCTCTCACCCACATCATAGTTGCGTTCGGCCCCGGTGAGTTTGCGGGAATAAAAGGCAACGGGATGGAGAAGCTGCTTCTCCCCTTGGACCTGGGAGAGGACAGCCCCGATAGCCCCCTCGGAGGCATCGGTCTCCAGAAAAAACGGGCAAGAGGCGTCCGGTTGTACCAGTATAGGTGCCTGTGTGAACAGCCTCTTAAGGTGCTGGAATGCCTGTTGGACCTTCGGGGTCCATTCAAACAGGGTGTTGCTCCTGGTCAGAGCAGTGATGGGAGCGCAGATCGCTGAAAAGTTCCGAATGAATCGGCGGTAAAAATTGGCAAAACCAATGAACTGCTGCACCATCCGCCGATTGCGGGGGACAGGCCAATTCTGGACGGCCTGGATCTTCCTGGGGTCCATCTCCACTCGACCTGGGGATAGGATGTAGCCCAGGAACTCAATGGACGAGACTTCGAAGGTGCTTTTTTCAAGCTTGCCATAGAGACTGTGGGTCCGCAGACGCTGGAGCACCGATTTGACATGCCGTTCGTGTTGTGGCAGTGATCTGGAGAAGACAAGGATATCGTCCAGATATACCACAACATGGGTATCCAACAGGTCACGGAAGACGTCATTGATGAAGCACTGAAATGTGGCAGGGGCGTTACAGAGCCCGAAGGGCATGACAAGGTACTCGTAGTGCCCAAACCGTGAGCGGAATGCTGTCTTCCACTCATCCCCCTCCCTGACACGAATCAGATTGTAGGCCCCACGGAGGTCGATCTTGGTGAAGAAACGGGCATCCTTGACTCTGTCCAGCAAGTCGGGAATGAGAGGGAGTGGGTACCGGTTTTTCTTGGTGATGTCGTTCAGGGCCCGGTAATCGACACAGGGCCGGAGACCCCCATCTTTTCCCCACAAAGAAGATGCCGGCCCCAACTGGAGAGGTCGAGGGACGGATGAACCCCTTCGCTAGGCTCTCCTCTATGTAGTCCTTCAGGGCCCTGGTCTCGGGTTCGGACAGATTGTACAAGCGCCCGTACGGCAGTGGGGCTCCAGGGAGCAGGTCAATGGGGCAATCATAAGGCCTGTGTGGCGGCAAGGCGTCTGCTCCTTTTTTTTCAAAAACGTCTGCATAGTCCCGATATTTGTCAGGTAGTCTGTGTTCAACGGTGCCCAGAACCGCAGGAGGGCTTGGAGCCGGAGACGCGTGAACAGGAGAACCGGAGGGGGGCGTGAAGGTGATGGAGCCAGAGGTCCAGTTAATCGTGGGGTTGTGTCTCCTAAGCCAGGGGATGCCTAAAATGACTGGAAACAAGGGGGAAGGCACGATGTCCCACACGATCTTCTCGGAATGGTAAAGGCCGATGCGGAGGAACAAGGGATGTGATTCCATGGCGATAGGTCCCGTCTTTAGGGTGCTGCCATCCACCAGATGCAGCTGGGATGGGTTCTTCTTAGGGCGCAACGGGATGCCTAGTTGGGAAGCCAGATCCTTGTCCATAAAACAGCTGCTTGCGCCCGAATCAATGATGGCAGAGAGATCAATATTGTTGTTGCCCAGCTGCAGGGAAACAGGGATGGTGAGATGAGACGAGTTGTTATACATAGGTAGGTTAATGCATACCGTGGGTGTCTCCGGCCTACCTTCGGGAGGTTTGATGGGACAGTCCTTCAGGAAATGGCCCGGTTTTGCGCAATATAAACACAGATGCAAGGTTCTTCTCCTGGTTCTCTCCACCGTGGACAGGGGATCCCGAACAGCCCCGATCTGCATCGGCTCCTCCTGGTTACCGTCTGCTGCCACAGGAACAGGAAGCCTTAAGGGTTCCGACCGGCGCTCCGTTAGAGGCGGGGTCTGTTGTCGCTCCTGTCGTCTTTCCTGAAAGCGGCGATCCAGGTGGGTTACTGAGTCCATCAGGCCCCCCAAGGAGCCCGGCACCCCAATGCGGGCGAGCTCATCCTTGAGCTGCTCGGACAAACCGATGCGGAATTGGTCAATCAAGGCCACCTCGTTCAAGCCCGTATCCGGGGCTACCTCACGGAATTCCATGATGTAATCCTCCACTGGACGTCTGCCCTGGCGGAGGGTGCGCAAGGTACCCCTGGCGGTTGAAGAACGCAGGGGGTCATCATAAAGTCTTTGCATAGCTGCGGCAAAGGACTTCCAAGATGCCAGCACTGGGTCATCGGCTAGTAGGAGTTGGTGCGCCCAGGTCTGGGGAGGCCCTGAGAGCAAGGAAATTGCCGTGCGTACCTTGACGGCTCGCTAGAGACCACTTCCAGGGTGCGCGCCGGCGTAGGGGGAGGCGAGGGTGGTAGCGCGGTGCGCTCTGCGATGCGCTGCTCCTGTGTGGCAACCCTCTGCAGCAGGTGCTCATGACTCGCTTGCATCTCCTGAAAGGCCTGCGTCATGAGGTTAAGTTGCTGGGTCATGGCCGTCATGGGATCCACTGCTTTTGCGGGTTCCATGGTGAAGGCTGAGTTATTATGTCACGAACCTCCCAGGGAGCCAGTAGTGGGATGAGGAACCCACTGGCAGTAAGCAGCTGACAGCCCAGAATGCGGTACAAGTTTAGGGATAATCCAAGAGGGGTAGTCAATGTCCAATCCGGGTCGAGGCAGGCAGCGAAGGTTCAAGGCGGAAGACAGTCCAGGGGTCAGTAGCCGGGAAGGATACAAAGAAACAACAGGCAATAGAAGGATCTGCAGGGAGGCTAGGTGTTCACCATAAGGTGGAATAACTCAGCAATGAACCAGAGCTCAGGCCAGGTCTTTATAGCCAGGGAAGGTAGGAACCACCCTCCCCAGGAACCAATGGCAGGCGAGGAAGGTGGAAGGTGTGTACTGGGAATCTCCCTCAGCAAGGCTCACACCTGACAGCCGGATAATGCAGGAACTCTATGCACCCGGAAATGTGCGAGCAGCCTGTGTACTGCGCACACGCCGTGCACCCGCACCTCGGGCACCAGGTGTTCTACCGAGCTGAAGGGGAACCCGTGCCCTGCGCCGTGCCCGTGGTCCCAGAGTAGGGGTAACACCCCCTGCTTCCTGACACCCACCCTCTCGACCCAATCACATTTCAGCCATTGACCTCCCTTGGATGTGGTATCCCTTTTTCAGGCTTCCTCTCCGGCATGGAACCCTGATTCCCTGTTACCCGTGATCCCCATGATAGGCACATAAAAGAACATCGAAAGTTGATAGGGAAGATATCCAAATGGATCGTGGACATCACAAGGATGTACGATGAGGCAGAAGTTATCTAGAGTTAACAAAGCGGCAGCAGGGCCTCTCCTGTATAACAGTCTCCTAATCCAAAATACCGCAGTGACATTCCCTGTAATTTTTTATTACTCATTCCAATAACAGGGCATCTTAAGAGTCCTGTATTGTTATTTATCGTCAGTACCTCCCTGAGTTGGGAGTGGATAATTGCTGCGCGCCTCCTGCCTTCCTTCGATTTTTCTGCTTTAATAACTTGTCCCACATCTCCACCCATTTCAGCCATTGACCTCCCTTGGATGTGGTATCCCTTTCTCAGGCTCCCTCTGCGGCATGGAACCCTGATTCCCCGTTACCCATGATCACCATGGTAGGTGCATGAAAGAACATCGAAAGTTGATAGAGAAAATATCCAATTGGATCGTGGACGTCACAGGGACGTGCGACATGGTGGAGCAGTATGTGTGACACGCCTACACATACTGACTGATGGGTCTGCCCTCTTCAACTTCTGGGTCTCCAAATTGGTCACATGGCCTGAGCTTGCCATTTAGGCCTTGGAGGTGCTGGCCTGCCCTGCAGCCAGTGTATTGTCTGAACGTTTGTTTAGCACGTCAGCAGGGGGTTATTACAGACAAGCACAGCCGCCTGTCCACAGCCAATGTGGACATACTCCCGTTCATTAAAATGAACCAGGCAGGGATCCCACAGGATTTGTCCGTACCTTGTGCAGAATAGACATGTATACCGGTCTCACCCAGCCATTGTTGTACTCCAGTGCACTTTTTCTTTGTTTTATTTTATATATTTCCTAATGTTTTGGGGTCTACCCAAATTTAAACAAAAAATAAATAAATAATAAAAAAAATAAAAAAAACTGTGTTGGCTACATCCTCCTCCTCCACCACCGCTTCCCCCTACACCACCACATCCACCGCCTACTCAACCTCCTACTCCATATGGACCTCCTCCTCCTAGATTAAGAGTATTATTTTTTTATTTTTACGTATTTTATGTTATTTTAAGCCATTTCCCTATCCACATTTGTTTGCAGAGCAGTTGCTATGCTCTTAACCACATTTTACTGCCTTTTGCAGCTCTCTAGCCCTTTCCATGACTTTTTTAGATCCATTTTAGTGCTCCAAAGTTCGGGTCCCCATTGACTTCAATAGGGTACGGGTTCAGGGTCAAGTTCGGGTCCCGAACTCAAACTTTTTTTCGAAGTTCGGCCGGACTCAGCGAACCCGAACATCCAGGTGTCCGCTCAACTCTAGACATGTATACTAATGAGATGGAAAGGTCTGTAGGTCTGATGGGTGCGGACGTGATATGGTGGAGAGAGGATCAGATAATCACTGCCATTATAGAAGACCCAGTACTGTAAGCTGGTGACCTTTAGCAGACAAATTTGTAGGTGTGGGCTCACTCTGTCACTTGAACACATTTGACTTGTGGCTACTCCAAAGGCTGTTATCAAAATAGCCTCTCAGAGTAATCTTTGTTTAAGTGATGGCTCGCTCACGGGTGTCAAGAGATACCAGTGTGGAACACCAAAGAGTCAAGCAAAACAATGGTCAGGTAAGGCAAGCTGAGTATGTACAGGGTCAGAGTGAGCAGCTCAGGGTCAGTTCAGGGTCAAGATGAGCAGCTCGGGGTCAGAACAAAGAATGGACCGACATCAGGTCAGACAGCAAACGGTCAAATCTGGGAAACAGAAGTCAGTACATGGGCAGACAAATGTAGAATAGCACACCTTAGCAGGATACTAGCAGACAGGGGAAGCTGCCTTAAGTACCCCAGGGTGGCCAGATCTAGGCTGGGAAAGATGTGGGTGTGTGCACATTGGCTTTTTAAGAGTTGCAGGGAGTGTATACTCTATGGGTAGTGAGAGACACTGCCAGCAAGCCAGCTGTTTCAGTGGCCAGACCCACAGGGAAGGAAGTAGGGTTGCCACCCGTCCGGGATTGACCCGGACAGTCCGGGTTTGTAATCCTGTGCCCGAGTACAAGCCTTTCTTAGACCCGGGCACAGGATTATTCATTCAAACTGCAGACAGTGTGGACGTCCGACCGAGACTGAGTCCGATCGCATATTTAAGCTGTCTGTCACTAGTGACTCACTCACTGCGGCGACCGGGTGATCAGCTGAGCTGAGCGCAGTGCTCCCTCCCTTCTCCTCCCCTCCCCTCCAGTCTATACTATAGTGATGCTGCTGCCAGGCAGCGCAGCGGCTCACTCACTGTTCAGTCTCCGGTCTCCTCGCTCCTCCCCTGCCTCCCAGTCCCTCCCTCCTTCTCTCTGATAAGGAAGTCAGGTCCACACAGGAAGTGACATCAGAGAGAGAGGCAGGGAGGGAGAATTGAAATCATTCTTCTTCTCCAGTCCAGCAGCTCCAGGCTCCAGCATCCTGCCCAACTAGTGCCCAGCCCAGTGCCCACTGTGCCCTGCCTGCAGACAGTGCAGCAGTGGTTTTTCAACCTGACCAAGACAGTCCTGAGTCCTGACACCAGATAATCACTTACTTCTAGAAAGGTATAAATATAAAACATTTGAAGTGTGTATGTAACAGTGTTTAAACAGGTTTCTGAATCTGTCAATCAGAAAAAACGTTATGTTATGTAGCTGACTAGTTATGTAGCGATGGGCTAATGTCAGCAGTACATAACAGTGTGCTTTATAACTCCATGCCTGCTGCCGTTCTCTTAAAATAAAGACTTATGGGTGGGGCCTGGAAGGGGGCCCTCCCTTCTGTTCGGGTTTGGCTTGAAGAAAAGGTGGCAACCCTAGAAGGAAGGCTGGTGGGTCCAGGCCTCTGGAGCATGAGAGTTTGTGAGTAGTACAGTGCCTGTGTCCACCAGGCATAACATATACAGTATACTGGTGGGATGTCGCCATAGAGGGTGCATAGGAGCTCCAAAAGTACCTCTACCACATAAGACGATCTAAGTACTATAAATCAGTATTATAAATAGGGATTTCTAGAACTTGTGTAGTTAAGTAATTTTTATGTACTGTACATACATGCCATGTTATTTCTTTAAGTTGTTGAAGGAATTGTCCACTTTAGACAGTTACTTTCTGTTGGAAGTGTACACCTGATGAAAAGCTGATCATAGGTAGTGATGAGTGGCAGAGGTCATATTCGAATTTGCGATATTTCACGAATATTGTGTAGAATATTGCATAAAATGAGAATATTACGCAATCAATACAGGCGTGGGTCAAAATGGAATATATAGCAGTATATTCGATATAGTGCTATATATTTATTTTTTAGAGTATTCATAAAAAAAATGTCATCTGAAGTTATGATTCCTCCCTGCTTAAAGGGAACCTGTCACCGGGATTTTGTGTATAGAGCTGAGGACATGGGTTGCTAGATGGCCGCTAGCACATCCGCAATACCCAGTCCCCACAGCTCTGTGTGCTTTTATTGTGTGAAAAAAACGATTTGATACGTATGCAAATTAACCTGAGATGAGTCCTGCCCCTGACTCATCTCCAGGACAGGACTCATCTCAGGCTAATTTGCATTTTCTGGGCGATTGTCTTTGGTAGGGTATCATTTTTGCAGGATGAGATGGTGGTTTGATTGGCACTATTTTGGGGTGTATATGACTTTTTGATCGCTTGCTATTATACTTTTTGTGATGTAAGGTGACAAAACTGTGCTTTTTTGTGGCACTGTTTCTATTATTTTTCACAGCATTCACCTGAGGGGTTGGTTCATGTGTTATTTTTATAGAACTGGTAGTTACTGACGCGGCAATACCTAATATGTCAATGCTCTGAGAGCTCTATTTTTTTATTTTTTGAGTGATTTTCTTATTTAGGGACTTATTTTTTGCAGAATGAGGAGGTTTTATTGGTACTATTTTGTGGGACATATGCCAGTTTTTAGTTTTTATGGTGTTTATCGGATGGGGTGGATCATATCATTTATAGAGCCAGCCATCACGGACGCGGAAATACCAAATATATATTTTTTAAAAAAATTTTTTTTTACACTTTGTGTCCCCCATAAGGTCATTTTTTTTCCCCACCATTGATTTCTCTTGTAACTGAGGCTGGCATAGTATCCCCAGTTACAGGGGAAATACAATCCCCAGAGAGGCTGTACAGCAGAATACAATGCTGTACAGCCTCAGTGCAGGGCTGATAGAGGTCTGTGAAAGACCCGACAGCTCCTGCACTCTCCCGGCCCCGGCATAGCAATTCCTGGTCTGTATGCAGCAATCTATAAGGGAACTGTCCCTGCCTTCCCTCTGGGTTGCCCTGCTGTCACTGACAGCAGGCAACCCGCATTGCAGCTGCATGATTAGCGTGCAGCTGCGATCTCTGAATGGACGTTCCAGAACATCCATTCAGAGGTAAACATCCACCCATAGGACGTTTATATCCTATGGGCGGATGTGAGTGGGTTAACCTATTCTCTCCTAACATTACATACAGCAATACAAAACATACAGGGTAAAGCTTTCACACCTACGGCACTACGATCCGGCCACCTGATCTGGCAGAGCATGCAAGGAATTAGCTGGACACAAACCGCAAAGTGCAGTGATTTGTGTCCCGTTGATTCTCTGCATTTTTACCTGATTGTGTCCGGATCTCTGCCAGACCCCATTATAGTTAATGGGGCCGGCGGGCATTCCGTCTGCATCCAGCAGGGCCGGATCAACTAATGCAGATGTGAAAGTAGCCTACTGTAATACAACGCCACATACCTATTACTATTAACATCTCCTTTGATATAGATGTTCTCTTTCCTCATCTTCTCCTTTCAGACCACACCTCCATGATGATTTTCTTTCAGTTGTTTCTTGTCTCTGCAGAGTTTGACAAACAGACAACTTAGTTCCCATTATTCCATTATCTTCCCACCTTCTCAACATCCCATCGTGCAACCCCCAATACTGTGCCCACTGTGCTCCCCAATACTATTCTGCAAAGCAGATAAACCCCCTGAAAATACTAGTACGACACAGATAATGCCCCTTCAATAATTTTTGGCACCAGTGCCCTAAAAATAGCTGCACCCAGCAAATGGTGTCCCTGACACTAATAGTGTAAACATAATGCCCCCCAAAATAATTGTGCTAAGCTGATACTTTGCCAGTGTGCCCCCCACACAGTATTAGTGCTCACAAAAAGTTCCACCAATAGTAATAATGCACTCAGTAGTAATAGTGCCCCTACAGTGCCCCCAATAGTAATAATGTCTCCACTGTGCCCCAGACATAATAATTATCCCATAGGGCCCATACTAGTATTCATGTTCCTCATAGTCCCCCAGTTGTTATAAAGCTCACCATAATGCCCGCGACAGTAATAATTCTCTTTATAATATGTGACAGTAGAAATATGCCTCCTTATAATGTGAGCCAGAACAAAAAATTCCCTGTTGTGTGGCAGTAAAAAAAACATACCTCCTCTTAGTGCCCCCAGTAGAGCCAATGTCCCCGTAGTGCCCCCATAATGTGTGCCAATGCCCCCTATGGTGTGCCACTTCTCCATAATGTACCCAATAATTTGTGCCAGCATATAATACCAATATATTGGGCTCGCGGTAGATGCCCCCATAGTGTTCCTCTCCCCCTTTCGCCATACTGGGCAACAGCATAGAGTACACTGCCCGGCTCAGGAGGCGGGATGATGTAATTGTGCTGCCTGCACTGGCCTTTGATACGCTACAGGCACTAGGCCAGAAGCCTATCAGAGGAATGGGTAAGGGAGACCCCTCTCCCCTGTCCCACCCCAGCAATCATCTGTATTGCCGTCCTAAGGATGGCGATACAGTTGAATATAAAGAGATGAGTGCTTCCACTACGGAAGCGCTCATTTACCTTGGCCCTGCCACCGCTGCTTAGAATGGGCTATCCTTCCACGCTGGGCCCCGGTGCAGCTGAACCGGTGGTTTGTCTGCCCCTGGATACAAGATGGCCAGGACAGGAACTGCTGCGCATGCGTGCCTATGTCTACTCCCATGGTCCCGGCCACTAGAGAGAACAGTGCTTTTTCCAATAATGTGCAAACAGTCATCGCTGCTGGACTGCAGGGTGGCCATAAGCTCTGGATATGAACAGTGTATAATGTGATGGCAAAATGAATCAAGACAGGAAAGGAGACAATATGGAAAACCACAATACATTAGTAAGTACCTTATATTAACTTTGTCTACATGATGAATGCTGAAGTGAGACAATTCATTTAAAGGGGTTGTCCAGGTTCAGAGCTGAACCTGGACAGCCCTCCATTTCCCCCCCGGCAGCCCCCCTGACATGAGCATCGGAGCAGTTCATGCTCCGATGCTCTCCTTTGCCCTGCGCTAAATCGCGCAGGGCAAAGGCATTTTTCTGAGTTCCGGTGACGTACCGGGGCTCTCTATGGGGCTGACAGGAACCCCGGTGACGTCACCGGCACTGATGGGCGGGATTTGGCTCTGCCCTAGCCAGTAAAACGGCTAGGGCAGAGCTAAAGCCCGCCCCTCAGAGCCGGTGACGTCACCGAACACACTGCTGGGCGGAAGTTACCGCCCGGCAGTGTGTTATTGTAAACACAAGAGCCTGTGCCCTGCGCGATCTAGCGCAGGGCACAGGAGCGCATCGGAGCATGAGATGCTCCGATGCCAGGCTCAGGAGGGCTGCCGGGGTGAAAATAAGGGTATGTCCGGGTTCAGCTCTGAACCCGGACAACCCCTTTAAGGGAACAGCTATGTGACTACCTTCTACCTTCTGTCTTCAGAACGCTCGTGCCGCTCTCCAACTCCCCCAGGACTATATCACAGATCACAGTGGCGGCTGTTGGAAGGAAAGACAGACACCGCTAGATGCTGGTGAGGAAAGTTTATAACAGTAGGCATTCAAGAAGACTTACTATTGGAAGTGAAAAATTGAAATGCAAATACACTTCTAATTTGATGTGTCTACATTGTTGTTGGCTCAAATCATACAGATCTATGTGTCACAAGGGTGATATACAGTATGCACCATAATTGGGCCATGTTTAAAGATACCAGGACTTAGACCTACTGATTGCCAAGCTTTTTGTACAATCCTATTTAGTTAGACAGTGGGGGAGATTTATTAAACCAGTGTAAAGTAGAACTGGCTTAGTTACCCATAGCAACCAATCAGATTCCACCTTTCATTTCTCACAGCCCTTGAAAAATGAAAGGTGGAATTTGAATGGTTGCTATGGGCAACTAAGCCAGTTCTACTTTACACCAGTTTGATAAATCTCCCCCAATAAGCTGACCACAGGGTGTCCCACTGCTGCCAACCCCAGGGATCAGCTGTAACCTAGGGGTGAACCTGAAAGCACCTTTTCACTTTCCCTACAGTGCCGCCAGAGGGAAAGAGGAGTATTATACAGTGGTCTGATTGTGTAATGCTGACATGTCGTGTGTCCTCCAAACCAAGAAACCCTCTTTGCACCTATTCTTCACCACAGTAAATAGATGGTGCCCCTGAATAAAATACTTCTTCACTCAGAGTTCCCTAATAAGGTGTGTCATGGAGGGGTTTCCGAACTAGACAATCCCTTTAAATACTTAACTATGTTCTATTCTTCATCCAGCAGTGAGATCTACGGGGGCACAAGCATGACCCACATATGAAGCAGTACAAGGAATACATGTGCCTCTATCATTACCAATGTACCAATATGAAGAGGATTCGGGAAGTGGATATCTCAGGGGAGGTCATAAAAATGTCAAAAACATAAATATTCAGCTCATGTTTAGCTTCATTTGTTGTAACTTGTTTTACATTTGATAGAAAGAAAAACAGTGTTCCACATTTATTTATTGTGCCTGTTCTACCGGTAAGAAAGACAAGCTGGACCCAGAATAGTAAGTGGATTGTGTTTATGTGATGATGGCCTTTATTTAGTCATGTGTGATTCAAATATTTGTCCTCATACAAATAATTTAACACACAATTGTCTCCTGAGAATGGTTTTCCCAGTAACTACAGCAATGTTTGTAGCACACATGGAGCAAGATAGCTGGATGGAAGAATAATGACTGTGCAGGCTAGAGTATACACAGAATTTAGGGAACATTTATGTGAGAATAAGGTAGACAGATTAGATAGATAGATCGATAGATAGAATGTAGATTTATAGAATAGATAGATAGAATGTAGATTTATAGAATAGATAGATTGATTGATAGATTGATAGAAAGATAGACAATGTAGATTTATAGATGGAGAGATAGGTTGCTGCTGACACTGGGTGAATAAACTACACGCTTTCTGTTGAAATCCGTGGTGTGCTGCTGGCTTTTTATTCTTCTTGGAGAGATAGGTAGATAGATAAATAGATAGAACATAACTAAATAGATAGGACAGATTATAGAAAGATAGATAGATACCGTAGATAGATAGAGTAGATTTTTAGATAGAGAGATAGGTAGATAGATAAATTGATAGAACATAACTAAGTAGATAGAAGGACAGATAGATAGCTAGTAGTGTTGGGAGAGCATGCTTGGCCGAACACCATTTTGACTCGAGCATCGCGATGCTCGATTCTCCTCCCCACGTCTCGGGCAGTACTGGCATTCACTGCAATGCCATAGCCATTTTGGTTACTGGCATTACAGTGATTGGCTGGTGGGAACGTGTCATCGGGTGCTATATAGCACCCGATGACACATGGTTCAGCTCAGTCTTAGTCAGGGCGAGCTGCAGCAGAAGAGACAGATAGTGTAGTGACAGGAATATTTTTTTTTTTTTAGGCAGGGTTTTCTGTTGAAAGGTGTTAGAGACCCAAAAGTCCTTTTAAGGCTGCTGCTGACAGTTACACAACCTCTGCTACATCTGTTGTGTTACATTTGCGCATCCTAAATATCTGTGACATTCAGCGCAATTGTTTGGCCGCTGCTGACATCGACATTACCTGCGCTACATCTCCTGTATAACGTTTGCGCATTCTAAATACCTGTGACATTTATTGTAATTTTTTCTTAGCCTCTGGTGACAGCAACATTACCTGTGCTACATCTCCTGTATAACGTTTGCGCATCCTAAATATCTGTGACATTCAGAGTAATTTTTTTGCGCATACACTTACAAAACCTGCGCTACTGTACGTGTGACATACTTGAAAGCATATATATCATTTAATATGCTCAAGGCGAGCAGTAAGAGACGGGGAGGTGGCCGTGCTGCTGATGGTGCACGCAGAGGCCGTGGCCCTGGGCGCGGTAAAAGTGTGCCTGCTGCCAGAGCACAAGAAACACACTTATCCACGATACCTAGCTTCATGTCCCAGTTTGCAGGGCGGCGCAGGACACCACTCTCGAAAGTCACACCAGTGCGACCAGGTGATCGGTTAGATTGCAGAAGATAATGCTTCCAGTCGGTTAAGCACTACCCTGTCTTCCACAAAGTCCAGTCTCAGTAGCCAAGAGTCTGGTCAACAGAATCCTCACCCTGATACTCCTTCCTCCCACCATGGAGAGTCTTGGCAAACAAGTGATCCCACACTGGGATATTCTGAGGAGCTCTTTTCATCTCCATTCCTTGATTTGGGCCTCTCGCCAAGCCCGCTTAAAGAGGAACATGAGGAGATCTTGTGCCCTGATTTCCAAACTCTTGAGCATCCACATTCAGAAGAAGATGACAGTGGGGAACGGTAATTATTGTTTCACTATGTGGATGATGATGATGAGACACAGTTGCCTATAAATCAACGGCAATTAGTGTCTCAAGAGGTTGACAATGAGGATGAAACACCGTTGTCAATAAGTGAGGTTCTTGTTAGGTCAATAAGACAGGAGGATGACCAGAGTGAGGAAGTGGAAGAGGAGGTGGTGGACGATGAAATCACTGACCCAACCTGGGAAGGGGGCAAGCCAAGTGAGAATAATAGTACAGAGGGGTAGGGATCCGCAGCACCGCAACAGGCTGGAAAAGGCAGTGGGGTGGAAAAAGGGAGAAGGCAGGCCACACCAAACAGGCCCACAACTGTTCCCCGGAGCACCCCCTTGTGGCAATCTCCCTTGCCAAGGGGTAGGTGTTCTGCAGTCTGGCGCTTTTTTGAGGAAAGTGCGGACGATAAAAGAATTGTCATTTGCAACCTGTGCCGTACCAAAATGAGTAGGGGCGTGAACACTAGCAACCTCACCACCACCAGCATGATTCGTCATATGGCATCAAAGCACCCTAATAGGTGGGCCGAACGCATGGGTCCACAATCAGTGTCTTGCGGGTCACACCACTGCCTCCTCTTCCCCTGTGTTACGTGCTGGCTAATCCCCTGTCCAAGACGCAGAGCCGGATGCCTCCCGCCCTGCACCTGGATCTTCGCAAGCACCATCAGCTAGCACATCCACCTCTGTGTCCCAGCGCAGCGTACAGATGTCCATACCCCAAGCTTTTGAACGAAAGCGCAAATACCCAGCCACCCACCCACAGGCCATAGCACTAAATGCGCACCTTTCCAAATTGCTGGCCCTGGAAATTTTGCCATTTAGGCTTGAGGACACTGAGGCTTTCCGCTGCCCGATGGCGGTGGACGTCCCTAGTTACTCAGTCGCCAGCCACCACTATTTTTCCTGGTGTGCCGTCCCCGCCTTACACCAGCATGTGTCCTATAACATCACCCGTGCCCTGACCAATGCAGTTATTGGGAAAGTCCACTTAACGACTGACACATGGACAAGTGTTTTTGGCCAGGGAAGCTACATTTCTCTGACAGCACACTGGGTGAACGTTATGGAGGCCGGGAGCGAGTCGTACCCTGGGATGGCACAGGTGGTGCAGACGCCAAGGATTGTGGGCACCACTTCCATCAAGATTTCCGCCACCACCTACATTAGTGGCTGCAACCCCCCCTTCTCCTCCTCCACCTCCACCTCTTAATTATTATCTTGCAGCATCAGTCAGCCAACAGTCAGTAGCTGGAAGCAGTGTAGCACTGCAGTGGGGAAGCGGCAAAAGGCCGCGCTGAAACTAATTTGCTTAGGTGACAAACAGCACACCGCCACAGAGCTGTGGCAGGGTATAAGGGACTAGACTGAGCTGTGGCTCTCGCCACTCAACCTACAACCTGGCATGGTTGTGTCTGAAAATGGCCGTAACTTGGTGGTGGCTTTGGAGCTCGGCAAGCTCACACACATACCATGCCTAGCCCACGTGTTCAACTTAGTGGTTTAGAGGTTTCTCAAAACCTACCCCAATTTTCCTGAGCTACTGGTGAAGATGCGCCACGTGTGTGCCCATTTCCGAAAGTCATCTACAGCTGCCACCGGTCTGGCAATGCTTCAGCAGCGCTTGCAATTGCCAGCTCACCGACTGTTGTGCGACGTGAGCACACGCTGGAACTCCACGTTCCACATGTTGGCCAGGCTTTGTGAGCAACAGAGTGCAGTAGACTTCTGTGTCTACTGAAACGCTGGCTGCTCACAATGAAGGTGGACGCTTTGCATTTGGAAGAGGTGGAAATGGGGGAAGACAGTACACAGGGTGATAGCCAGACCACCCTAATTTTGTCTTCTCAGCACGAATTGGATGATGATGAGGAGGAGGAGCAGGAGACGGTTGCCTCCGCTACAGAGCGTAGTACCCATAGCAGGTTTATTCCATCTGTTCAGCGAGGATGGGCCGAAGAGGAGGAAGAGGATGAGAAGACTGAGAGTCATCCTCCTGATGAGGACAGTGAAGTCTTGTTTGTTGGGACTCTGGCACACATGGCTTACTTTATGTTATGCTGCCTTTCCCGTGACCTCGCGTTATAAGCATTTTGGCCAACACGGATTACTGGTTGTTCACCCTTCTCGACCCCCACTACAAAGATAACTTCTCATCTCTCATTCCTGTGGTGGAGAGGACTAGCAAAATGGTGCAATACCAGAAGGTCCTTGTGGAAAAATTGCTCCCAAAATTTCCAGCTGACAATGCTGGCGGCAGAGTACTTAGTTCCTTGGGCAACCAAGGAGGGAAGACGATTGGAACACACAGCAGTTTCATCAGAGGCAGGGCAACACTCTTCAAGGCCTGGGACAGTTTCATGACATCCCGCCAGCACCCTCACCCTGATATGCGGTCTAGTGTCACAAGGAGGGAAATGTTTTGGAAGATGGTAAAGGAGTACGAAGCAGACCGTGTCAGCATCCTCAGTGATCCCTCTGTGCCTTACAATTGGGTGTCCAAGCTGGACACCTGGCACGAACTGGCACTCTATGCTTTGGAGGTGCTGGCCTGCCCTGCCGTCAGCGTTTTGTCAGAGCGTGTATTTAGTGCTGCTGGGGGCATAATAACTGATAAGAGTATTCGCCTGCCAACTGAAAATTCTGACAGGTTGACTCTTATAAAAATGAATAAGGCCTGGATTGCCCCTGACTTCTCTACTCCACCAGAGGAAACCGGCTGAACATAAAGGCTCTTTAAATGTTGCTTTTATGGTGTATTGAATACACTCTATTCCCATACACACTGTCCACCACAAAAAAAGGGTATATGGTTCAATATTCCTTTTCTCATTCTCCTCCTCCTACATCATATAAACATGCTTATTAGGTTGCCCTCGCTCCTAATGTTTTAGAGGGTCAGCTCAGCAGCAGACCCTTACCCGTAATGTTTTAGATGGTCACCAGCAGGCCTTCGCCCATAATGTTTTAAATGGTCAGATCAGCAGCAGACCCTCACCCCTAATGTTTTAGATGGTCTGATCAGCAGAAGGCCCTCACACCTAATGCTTTAGAGGGTCAGCACAGAAGCAGACCCTCACCCCTAATGTTTTAGATGGTCTGATCAGCAGAAGGCCCTCACACCTAATGCTTTAGAGGGTCAGCTCAGCAGCAGACCCTCCCCCTTAATGTTTTAGAGGGTCACCAGCAGGCACTTGCTCCTAATGTTTTTAAGGGTAATTTTTGGCAGCCGTTTCACTTAGTGCATAGGCTTTATGAGTGTAGGAGTCCCACTACCTGAACAATTGTACCACAATGTGAATGAGGCCCTCCTTTATGTGATATACAGGTTGTATCGGAGTGCCTCTTACTTGTAATTTTTGGCAGCACTTGCACTTTATATACAAGTAAATATACAGGAAAGAATGTTTCCTAACAATTTTCCCTCTAAAATCGATTTTATCTTCAGTTTTGTGCGTATTATTGTCAGTCTGTAAAAGTGGCGTACTACTCGGACAACATCGTTCCCAGCAGCGACCTGGGAGTCCAAGATGTATCCAAAATCCTCCCCATGCTGTTCACGAACCATTTCTGTGGGGTTTCCATCGATTTCTGACCTTTTCCTGTAAACCAGACACCATTCCCTCTTCAAAGCAGGGGGTACCTGGTGTCACTGGCTCTACTTCCCGTCCTCTCCCTCTTGCTATTGGAGTTCTTCAGGGTTCGTCCTCCTAGGTCCTCTCCTCTTTTCTCTATACACGGCCCCTATTGGACAGATTATTAGCAGTTTCCAGTAACATCTCTATGCCAATGACACCCAACTATGTACTTCTTCCTGTAACATCACCCCGCTGTACTACAATTCACTAGTGACTGTCTGTAACATCACGTCCTCTCTCTATCTGAAACTGAATCTATCCAAAGCTGAACTTCTGGTGTTTATTCTATCTATTAACCTAGGCAGCACACCCACTGTCTTGGTGTTATGTTTGACACTGGTCTTTCTATTCGTAAAATACACATATAGATTGTAATTTAGCTAATATACTGCTATAGTAATTTTTTAATAGTGTACATATTTTACAAAACTTAAGTTCAGAAGAGGCAAAAAAAATTAGAGAAAAAAAAGGATTATATAGAACTATATTAGCTAAATTACAATCTATATGTGTATTTTACGAAATTTCGTAATATTGCTCTAACTTCGTCTTTTAGAATATTCGTAATATTCTAAAAGACGAAGTTAGAGCAATATTATGAAATTTCGTAAAATACACATATTAGCCTAGCCATAGTCAATTAGTCATAGGAACTATGAAAAGAAAAATCGTCATTGGAACTATCAAAAGAAAAATCGTAATACGCGATTAATTAAATCGCATATTATTCGCGATAATTGGAATAATTCCGAATATTCGATTTCGACGAATATAACATGAATATTCAATGGGAATACTCACGAAATATCGCGAAATCGAATATGGCACCTCCCGCTCATCACTAGTTGCTAATACAGTAAAGGATTAAATTTAAAATCCTTATTCTCACCCACAAAGCTCTCCAGAGTGCTGCACTGTTCTACATCTCTTCCCTTTTTTCTGTCTACCATCCGACCGATACCTTCGGTTCAGTCAATGTCTTATGTCTGACATCTACAATAATCTGAACATCTCACTCCTGCCTCCAAGACTTCTCCCAAGCTGCACCAATTCTGATCCATGGTCAGATATCCATCACACTCAAAAGCCCTACAGATATCGGATGTTAGTTGGGTCATGCAGCTTTAGATCTACTCCCCTATTGTGTTTTAAAATGACCAGACCATTGCACAAATCAAACACTTGTTACCTTTTGTCTCACCCCAATCTCCTCATAGATTGTAAGCTCTTGCGAGCTGGGCCCTCATTCCTCTTGTTTTAATTATTGACTTGTTTGTTGCTATGTATTTTATGACTCTGAACTTCCTGAGTATAAAGCGCTGCAGAATATGTTGATGGTGGGCTCTATATAAATAAAGATTATTATTATTTATTACCTTTAACAATTAATTCAGGTGCCCTTGCAAAAATAAAAACAGATAATGACATAGAAAACATAAAAACATGCAAAATGGTCATAAGGTTGAAGCAAATAATTTAACTCCATTTGCTCGTTAGTTGAATGTGTGCTGCTCTTTGATGTTATCAGCCATTTCGGTCTACGGAGAGGCTGATTGTATCTTCTTTAATGAGATGACTGATAATAAACATCCCTCCCCCTTTTTACTGTCAACAATAGTGAAGAAACGCTGAGTCAGTATAAAATATTTCACATGTAGATAAGAATGTCTTATAGTGCAGTGGCATAACAGTGCAACACAGGGGGTCTGCCTTGGTCATATATAAAGTTCCCCTAAATTCAGTGACTGCCACAGTGCTGCACCATCAGCAAAGGTGGGGGGTCACTAAATGCCACATATATTGCCACTGCTTGTGGCTGATTCCATGATCACTGAATAACAGAGACTGACCCCACATACAGTGTGAGGCAGAATTTTCCCTCTATACAGCATAGTGTCCCCATGCTCATTGCCTACCGAGGATTGCCATAATACTACCAGTGAGTACACAGAAGTGAGTGCTCATAGATACAGTAACTTCCATCCATATACTCATTGATTGCCCCCATAAGCAGTGCCAGGCAGCAAGTGCCCTCATGAAGGTTGCCTTAAGGCGGATTTAGACTGGCAGATAATTGGGCAGATTGTCAGGAACGAAAGATCCTGAAAACAATCGTTACCGACAATCTGCCTGTCTAAATGGGCAGTCGATCACCCAATGAACAAATAAAGTGCTTGTTGTCAAACTATCGTTAGTGTAGGCACCTAAACTATAGTTTCTGGAAATCAGATTGTGCTGTCTAAACAGTAATTACGCTGCCCAGAAACAATGTAGCTCTGTGAGGACCAGAGATCGCAATAGTGATTCCTGGTCCTTATACTGTGGAGGTGATCGCTGCATGAAAATGCATTGCTTCACCCTCACTGAAAGAGCAGGTGACTGTCAGAAAGAAATGCTTCCTTCCTTCCTTTCTGCTGCTCATCTGCTGGTCTAAATTCACCTTTAGAAACAGATCATGACATTGACCATAAGAAAAGTTTTGTGGGGCATAGGTAGAGCACCCTTATTTAGGTGACATTTAGCTGGGGAAATATAGGCACTTGTAAAAACTATGAGTAGGATCCATGTATCCTTGAGGTTGAAAATGCGTAAGTTTGTTGAGATATCTGTCACTGTGCGGTTCACTGTGACAGTTTTGGCCGTGTAGGCTGGCTGCATGCCCTCTTGCGTACTGGCTGCAGGCTGACACCTGTGTGTGCTGGTTGCTTGGGGCTGCATGCTGGCTGTGGTGTTTTGTGGAACTGCTTCCAGTGAATGTTTGCTCTCCCCATGTCTGCTTCTTTGTGCAGTTCTTATCACTGTTGCTGTGCAGGCTGGCTGCAGGCTTCCTTGCGTACTGGCTGTAAGCTGACACCTGTGCATGTTGGTTGCTTGGGACTGCATACTGGCTGCGGTGTAGTGTGTGAACTGTAACCTGTGTTTGTGTTTTCCTGTGTCTGCATCTCTGTGACTCATGTCTCTGGTGCCGTGCTAGCTACATGCGCTTTGTGTACTGGCTGTGGGTATACCCATGCATGCTGGTTCTGCGATGCGTGCTGGCTGTGGCCTTGTGTGTGAATATGGCCTTAGTATGTATGCATTTCTATTGTGTCACAGGTTGTTTGTGCTCTGGCATACTGGCTGCGGTGTACTCCATGTATTCTGGTTGCCAGGGGAAAAGTCCAGTACTGCAGCCTGTGTGTTTCACTTCTCTGTTCATGCAGGCTCCCCTCCCTGTTTGGTTTTGATGGGGTTAACTTCCCCTGATCTGTTCCTGGGTGTGGCTTATCAGATGCCCTCCTTACCCAGCTTTATCTTTCTGTGAGCTGTGGGGCTTGTGGTCAGTCTTTCCTGTGTCTTGCTAGGTGTAGCCCCTTGCCGCTGACCCAGGGAGTTTTACCATCTACCCTTTAGTGTGATGTCACCTGGTTTTGCATTGGTGTTTGATGTTATGTCCTTGTCTGATCTGTACATGTCCTGTATGATGTTTATGTTATTCTTGTCTGTTTCGCCTAGCAGTGCGCAACTGCATCTGATAGCCTGGCAGTGCTAAACTGCTTCTGATGTATTCTGTCCCATGTCCTGCCTGGCAGTGCCTACTGCTTCTGATCCTTGTCTGTTCTTGTCTGTCTGTAGTTCCTTTCTGCTTCTGTTCCTATCCCGTGTTTGTCCTGCCTTCGTGAGAGGGTCCCTGGGTTCTCTGGAGGGAGGATCTCTACAGTCTGTGTGGATCTCTAGTCTGTGTGCATCTCTGCCTGAGACCGCCATGCTTCCATTCCGCTTGGGGTCCAGGCACCTGCTTCTGTGTTGGTTCCCGTTTGTCTTATTGTCTGATTGTTTTCCTGTGTTTAGTTGGGTTCCAGTCCTGTCTTCTATTCCGCTGGTGCTTGCGTGGTTCCTTGCAGGTAGGGGCCAAGTGTACCGGGACCTTCCTGGAGGTGTGAACAGTGAGCCCTCGGCCAAATTCATCCCTACCACGAGGGGCTTTGTGAAGAACGGGGCTCATTGGCTTTCTGCCCTCTGGTTTTGCCTCTGGTATGCAGATGCACTTAGTTCTGTGGTAGTGCTACCACTACCTAACCTGTTTTACTGTCATGTGCTTTTATTACATGTGAAATAAAGTATTCTGTTGGTCCCTGGTCTGAATCTTGCTCGTGTCCTGTTTGCAAGACATCCCGGAGGTCTGCCTTGGGCCTCCGGCATGTGACAATGTCTTGATAGAACCTTAAAAATGAGTGTTAGATTTAACTTTTATTCATTGCTACAGTACCTACACTCACTAACAATGTGGGACTGGGACTCCCTTTTCCTGGTGAGTAGAGCATATATTTCTTTGGGTGAATAGGAGTAACGAGCAACCTTTTGGGCTGTCACACAGATCTCCTAGAACATGAGAAAAACAGAGAGAGAGCACCTCGTGCAGAACACCATGGGTTACAGTAAGCATCAGAATATAGGTAAGTGAAAGTCACAACAGCAATCCAAGCATGAAATGTCTGGGCCATATGATGGCTGGTGCTCCTCGCTGCTGCCCACGTCCTCTGGTCGGTCTCAATGAACAGATCATTGGAGGAATCCAGGTAAGTAGAGTAGATAAAAATGAAGACTTTAGATTTTATGGTGGTGGGGTACTGCGGTTACCGGTAGGAATATTGCAACAACACGTTTCTGAGGCAAATCACCTCATTCATTAAAGAGGACCTTTCACTTGTATAAACTATGTGAACTGAGTATGCTGCCATATAGAGTGGCGCCTGGGGAGAAAAAAACCTCCCAGGCTGTGAGCTGTGCGCTGCGATTGGCCAGCGCTGCAGCCTAGGAGAAGGAGACGCCCACAGGACAAGGGAAGACCCGCCTACTATAACTTAAGGAGCAAAAGTACCGGAGCCTATAACGGGAGAACGGAGCAGCGCCCGGGGATAATAGTAAGTGCAGTGAGATCCCCGGGCGCCGCTCTATATGGCAGCATACTCAGTTCACATAGTTTATACAAGTGAAAGGTCCTCTTTTAAATACTGACACACGTGGGGGGCACTATGGAGGAGGGGAGTACTATTGGGGCCCTATTTTATATACTGGCACACATAGGGGGCACTATGGAAGGGAACCAGCACTGTGGGGTGCCTATCTTAGTTACTGGCACACATGGGGGGCACTATGGAGGGGCAGGAGCACTATGAGGACCCTATCTTTTATATACTGGCACACATGGGGGGCACTATGGAGAAGGGGGGAGAGGAGTGTAGCTGGCCAGCTAAGACCTGTCCTAGGTTGCTAATATAGCTTATATGTTTATACAGCTAGACCTGCCATTAACCTTATTACAGTTGCTATGTTTGTGTGTTAAAGACAAGGGCAGAGTTATTTCCAGTGACTTCATGTTTTGATGTCATATAACTGTGTGGGAAATTCCCTAGCAGGTGCAGCTAGAAATTATTATTCACCAGAGCGAGAAGCTGAACAGACATTTACTCAACTAAAAGCTGTGTTTTATGGAAGCAGAGAGGCCAAAATAGTTCCACTATAATTGCAAATACCATACAATTGCAAACCATACAAATTGCAACCATACAAACTGTGAACTGCTCATACCAGATCATAAGCAATTTCATAGAGCAAATTGCAAACAAAGTTGAGTAAGTAGAACTATTGGTTAACCTCATATATACCTCTCAGAGAGATCATAAAGTGCTTAAATACCTTAAAGTGAGAGTACAGATACTGAAGAGAGAAATGTATCCACCATTATATGTTGAATGACAAGATTGAACTGTTGAACTACCATCTTATGCATACCGCCATTCTATGATACTTTACTCAACACGTGTTTTGTATATGGACTATCTGCTGCGGAGGTGGCAGTGTTATATATGAAGAAAAGTTGAAGTTAATAAAGAAGTTATTTCAAGCATTTGGTGTGCTCTTTGAACCTACTGTTTCCATAGAACGGCGCTAGAGGAATTACAGAGTAATAGACAGTCTGGTTAGACTAAAAGGTCAGAGATATCAAAATTCTTCTAATGCCACAGTGCAAAAGGCACTTCATAGTGCTGTGCCTGCCACAAGGAGCACTATGGGGGCATCTTCTGGGGCTCTATCTTATATTTTGACAGATATGGGGGGCACTATGGAGGGGGAGGAGCACTATGAGGGCCCTATCTTATATGCTAACACAAATGGGGGGGGCACTATGGAGAAGGGGGAGCACTATGGGGGCATCTACTGGTGACTCTCTCTTATATACTGGCACACA
Source organism: Bufo gargarizans (assembly GCF_014858855.1). Classification (NCBI taxonomy): domain Eukaryota; kingdom Metazoa; phylum Chordata; class Amphibia; order Anura; family Bufonidae; genus Bufo; species Bufo gargarizans. Next base: position 472,724,231 of record NC_058081.1, on the reverse strand, counting down.
TTATGGGGACATTTTATACTGGCACATTGTCAGGTACCATGGGGACAAGGGGAGGTGCACAATATAGGAGTATTTTATACTGGCGCAAATTATAGGGCACTATGAGGACCTTGGCTCAACTGGGGGCACTAAGAAGGTTTTTGGGCACACAGTAGGGGGCATTGGCACACATTATGAGGGTACTATAGGGACATTGGCTCTACAGGGGGCACTAAGAGGAGGTATTTTTTATACTGCCACACAACAGGGCAATTTTATGTACTGGCACACAATATAAGGGGTCATTATATTTTTTTTACTGTTACACATGATAAAGATAATTATTACTACCGGGGGCATTATGGTGGGCTTTATTACAGTTGAGGGACTATGAGGAACTTGAATATTAGTATGAGCACTATGGGAGCATTACTATTTCTGGGACACAGTTGGGACATTATTACTGTAGGGGCACTATTACTACTACGTGTTGTCTGGTAGATAATTATTTCAATTGGTGGGACTTTGGGGAGCACTGTTACTTTGGTGGGCATACTGGCACAGTATCAGTTTAGCACAATTATTTTTGGGGAAAATTATGTTTACACTATTAGGGACACTGTTTCCTGGACGCAGTTATTTTTTAGGACACTGTGCCAATTATTTAAGGGGAACTATCTGTGTGTAACTAGTATAGGGAGCAAAGCAGGCACAATATTAGAGGTGGCAGGATGGGGTGTTCAGAAGGTGGGAGGATTATGGAAAACTAGGAAACTAAGATGTCTGTCTGTCAAACTTTGCAGAGATGGCTGAAAGAAATCACCATGGCGGTCTGATCTGAATGAAGAAGATGAGGACAGAGAACATCTACATCAAAGGAGACATCACTGGATGTAAGAGGTATGTGGACCTATATTAGGCTACCTTCACATCTAAATTAGTGATTCTAGCAGGCTCTTCCAGCAGAAAACAGCCTGCCGGAATGCTCCAGGAAGCAGACAGAATTCCCGCCGGCCCCATTAAAGGGGTTGTCCAGGTTCAGAGCAGAACCCGGACATACCTCCATTTTCACCCAGGCAGCCCCCCTGACTTGAGCATCGGAGCAGTTCATGCTCCGATGCTCTCCTTTGCCCTGCGCTAAATTGTGCAGGGCAAAGGCATTTTTTGGAGATCCGGTGACGTACCGGGCTCACCATGGGGCTGCCAGGAAGCCTGGTGATGTCACCGGCACTGATGGGCGGGATTAAGCGCTGCCCTAGCCAGTAAAACGGCTAGGGCAGCGCTAAAGCCCACCCATCAGAGCCGGTGAAGTCACCGAACACACTGCCAGGCGAAAGCTTCTGCACTGCAGTGTGTCATGATAAGCAAAAGAGCCCGTGCCCTGCGCGATTTAGCGCAGGGCAAGGGAGCACTTTGGAGTATGAGATGCTCCGATGCTGGGTGAAAATAAGGGTATGTCTGGGTTCAGAACCCGGACAACCCTTTTAACTATAATGGGGTCTGGCAGAGATCCGGCCACAATTTGGCACAAATGCAGAGAATCAGCGGGACACAAACTGCTGCATGTCTGAGTTTGTGTCCAGCCAATTCCATGCATTCTCTGCCGGATCAGATGGCCGTAGTGCCACAGGTGTGAAAGTTGCCTTACCCTGTATGTTTTGTATTACTATAAGTAATGTTAGGACGGAATAGGTTATGTTGAGAATTTGGCTTGGGGGGAAGGGGCCAGGCAGGGGCCCTCTGCTGTCTGTGTCTGCCCCTGGGCTATAGTAAAGCTAAAAAGAAAAAAAAAACATGCAATGAATTGTTATTCTTTCCTGGAGAGACCACCTGGCAAATTGCAAAAGTGAAACTCATTTAGCAATGTTACAAATGCAACTCAATTTAATTACACTATTTGTTACAATAATTGCCCCGAATTTTTACTTTGCAGACATAACAATCGTTTGGGAAATTAAATCTCTCCAGAAGACAAACATTCCCAAATCCTTTCGTATATGATGAATTTTATTGAGTGTGTGGGCAGCAGTGAGGCTGGAGTAGTCAGGTAGAAGAACAAACAAACACACAGTCATTATTTCTGCTACTTGTCCTGATGTAAAAATGATGCATAACAGAAAATATTCACATTCTTCCGACTTCATGGTCTGCAACCTTGGAATAGAGGTCCTCTGGGAATTTTATATTAATGGCGAATCTTCAGACTAGGCAATCAATATCTGATCGGCAGGATTCCGATGACCCCCTTCACCTCCACCAACAAGCTGTTTCAATTTATCTCAGACACAGGATCAGCTCTAGAAATCCACAGCTCTGTCCAATGTGTAGTGGACAGAGCTGGTTACTGCTGTTCTCCTCCCATTCATTTTAATGGATGGAGCTGAGTACTTCCAGTGCCTATGCAGTGTCCCATTACGTGATGGTGGGCACCGCAAATGTGTTTTTATTATGTTTTAATGTCATGTAATATGCCTGCATTTTGTACTTCATCTCCTGTCATATTCTCCCATGTCACAATGTGATTCTACATGCAAGAACCTTTAAACAGGCCTAGTTAGGGTGCACTACACTAGTGTCAGTGTATATATAGCTTAGCTCAGACCTAGTTAGGCAGTTGAGTTTAGAGTTCATTCTAGAACAGACCAGTTCACTCAAGAGCTTAGTCAGAAAGCAGCAGCAATGTAGCTGTATAGCTGGACGGTGGCCTATTCACAGCCTCTCTGCTCTGTCCCTGCCGGTTCCACAATCCAGGGTTAAAGCCTGCAACTATTCTACCTAGAGGTGAGCAATCCACTCCTATAGATCGCTCCTCCGGGGTGACCAATGTCCAAGCTGCATTCAGCCGAGTATCTAAGGGATTACTAAAATGTATTCAGGACAAAGGATCAGCAAGACGGCCATTACTTGAGGGCTTACTAGGCACCTTTCTATCAGGTGTAGGAGATAGCGTAAGGCACCCTCACCACCAGTTCAAACTCTGAGGACAGTTAGGCCAAGTGTCAGAACAGCATTGGAATAGAAGTTCCAGGATTTAGAAAAGCACCTTCAACCAAGTTTAGAATAAGGCCGGAGTTTTTACCAGTGTAAGACTTCCATTTTTACAAGTCTGAAGCAGTAGCTTTCTTATTCAAAGAGCTTGTTTTTCCACTGAGGACTTGCATTTCCCTTTTCCCCCATATGCATGTGAGCTTGTGCTTAATGCCTGGCTGTACCAAGAGACTGTTTAATACTTTGGATGTACTGTTATCAGGAGTTTCAGTAAAGTTCCACCCTGGATTTCATCCTTCTTGTCTCAGTTTCAAGTTCCTCAATTAACACTACAGTAAATGGTTGTACCTCCATACAAAAGGTACTGGCATCACGACTACAAAGGACCTTGCCATAGGCACAGTAATACAGACCATCAAGGGCACCTCGAACCACCATCTGGCCTGTGACCCTTACATCAGAGTGGGCCCCAGAGAATCCTTGTGCCGTTCTCCTCTTCACTTACGGTATGCAAGCCTGCCCAGGGACAACATAACCGTGAGTAACCAGAACTGTATATACCTCGGCCCACCTATTGCTCACACCGTGGCCTCACGCATAATTCCCCTGTTAGGTCTGGCATACTGCACCTATAAATGGTGCTGAAGCTACTAGCATACATCTGATTGGTGAAGGTGAATGAGGTCAGAACCCCCCCCCCCCCAAACCCATTTAAAGACCTGGCTATTGTCTTCCTGTGCTTGATTGGCGGTACATTATTATGAGGGCAGCCATTATGGAACCAGGATAAAATACAACAAAGTCAGAAAATAACTAAATGACTTCTATGGAAGAATGTAGTGAGCATGCTCAGTGACATGTAGAGGTAATTCTGCAAGGAGAGAAGGAAAGAAAGGGAGACTAACTCATCCAGTGTTACTGGTCCGGTATGATATAGTGTTAGGAACAACTGGGTGAGCACCATGGCCAATGTGAAACTCTACTGTTGCTACCAATTTGGCACTGGCTAACCCTGGTATGAAGAACTTTTAGAATCTTCACCTTTAACCCCCCATGGAAGTACGGACATTCTCAGTAAGAGGTCAAGGTTGGAGTCCCAGATATGCATCACAGATGTATGAATGCAGGATAGCCAATTGTCAATACTATAAAGTCAAAATTACCAGAAGACGTAAAGCATAGCGAGAAGATGGAGGTCAATATCAAATAGTCCAGCAAAGAATTTGCCAGTTGGAGTGAAGCAAGAAGGCAGAAGGTAAGGACATTGTGAAACAACTGAATAGCTTTACTGCTGCTGCTGCATACAAAGTGAGACTGCAAATGGTTAGGAACACTAACCTTGGAGTAAGGCAAGATCTGGAGGCCATGAGAAAGGTGACATCATCAGACCATGCCAGTTGCCCTGATTTAATAACAGATTTAATAATAGAGATAGCTGTATAATGCCTTGGGCAAGCAATTTGAATGAGCAGTTTCAGTATTGACTGTTGTACTGCAACTGTCAAATCATATCAGTAATTCACCAGCAGCATCTCATGAATACATCATACTGCCCACAACTCAATAATTCATATCCTTTCCCACCTTTAATGTAAAACCACACATACATTACGTATAAGCCCTGTGCTGACAATTATTTACTTAACAGCTATAACCGGGAACCTGGGACTAACACTCCTAATCTGCTTATGGCATCCCATGCGTCACATTCCGTTCTACTTCATGAGCAGAGCCCTATCTACAGCAAACATAAATCACTTAAAAAAGGTGCACCACAATAATATGCGACTGACCATACTGGCTAGACCATCACGTTGATGTTAAAAGCTGAGGAATATGGATTAATATTTACTGTCAGCCATGTCACCACACAAGCCAGCAGCTAAAAAGGTAGCAAAGGTAGTGAGCTCCACAGGAGGGCCTGCTTCAAAGCCAGCAGATAGAAGAGGACCTCTAGCAGTCCACCAGTGTTTACAGCTTTTCACACTTCCATTCAGCCAGCCAGGAACCCAGCTAATGGAACCGGAAAGACCTCTCTGCAGGAGGACTAGTCCATTCCCCAGTTCAATGGAAATTATCAGACTTCCTGGAGCTGGCAGTTCATAAGGAATTATGAATCGCCCGGCCATCACAGGCACAAACAGGATACATATTTGTGTCCCTGTGACTACGATAAACAGGCCCATGGTCATAGTATGGCGGTGGGATGCCAGGAAAGGGAGATATAAATATCTTCCCACAGAAACGAAATAACGGTACCATGCTTGGACTCTACTTGTAGAAGGAACCCAGACAGATCAGTTGGTCCCCGAACCATCTACCTGTGACCTTCTGGTCTGGAGCTATGAACCCTAAAGGGTTTTGTGGGTCATTGAGCTGCCAGGATCAGCAGGGAGGGGAGGACCCTTCCCAGAGGCGGGAAGAGGAGGGGCCGGCTACAGTTTAAAAGGTTTGTGCCAGCAAGCGGGCGTGTATTTTCTCTGAAGGAGGGTCACATCGTGCCATGTGTTTAGAGGGACCTGCAACCTGCTGACATCACTGCCCTCCATGTGAATACAGCTAAGAACTCATCACAACCCAAAAGGACTCATCCATCTGGTAAACTGACTTTTGGTCTGCTTAACCCTGTTTGTACCATACCACCTGTATTTGTAACCTCAGACCATAGTATACAGGTCCTTCAAAAAAAATTAGCATATTGTGATAAAGTTAATTATTTTCTGTAATGTACTGATAAACATTAGACTTTCATATATTTTAGATTCATTACACACCAACTGAAGTAGTTTAAGCCTTTTATTGTTTTAATATTGATGATTTTGGCATACAGCTCATGAAAACCCAAATTTCCTATCTAAAAAAATTAGCATATTTCATCCGACCAATAAAAGAAAAGTGTTTTTAATACAAAAAAAGTCAACCTTCAAATAATTATGTTCAGTTATGCACTCAATACTTGGTCGGGAATCCTTTTGCAGAAATGACTGCTTCAATGCGGCGTGGCATGGAGGCCATCAGCCTGTGGCACTGCTGAGGTGTTATGGAGACCCAGGATGCTTCGATAGCGGCCTTAAGCTCATCCAGAGTGTTGGGTCTTGCGTCTCTCAACTTTCTCTTCCCAATATCCCAGAGATTCTCTATGGGGTTCAGGTCAGGAGAGTTGGCAGGCCAATTGAGCACAGTAATACCATGGTCAGTAAACCATTTACCAGTGGTTTTGGCACTGTGAGCAGGTGCCAGGTCCTGCTGAAAAATGAAATGTTCATCTCCATAAAGCTTTTCAGCAGATGGAAGCATGAAGTGCTCCAAAATCTCCTGATAGCGGCTGCATTGACTCTGCCCTTGATAAAACACAGTGGACCAACACCAGCAGCTGACATGGCACCCCAGACCATCACTGACTGTGGGTACTTGACACTGGACTTCAGGCATTTGGGCATTTCTCTCTCCCCAGTCTTCTTCCAGACTCTGGCACCTTGATTTCCGAATGACATGCAAAATTTGCTTTCATCCGAAAAAAGTACTTTGGACCACTGAGCAACAGTCCAGTGCTGCTCCTCTGTAGCACAGGTCAGGCGCTTCTGCTGCTGTTTCTGGTTCAAAAGTGGCTTGACCTGGGGAATGCGGCACCTGTAGCCCATTTCCTGCACACGCCTGTACACGGTGGCTCAGTCCACTGCTTCCGCAGGTCCCCCAAGGTCTGGAATCGGTCCTTCTCCACAATCTTCCTCAGGGTCCGGTCACCTCTTCTCGTTGTGCAGCGTTTTCTGCCACACTTTTTCCTTCCCACAGACTTCCGACTGAGGTGCCTTGATACAGCACTCTGGGAACTGCCTATTCGTTCAGAAATGTCTTTCTGTGTCTTACCCTCTTGCTTGAGGGTGTCAATGATGGCCTTCTGGACAGCAGTTAGGTCGGCAGTCTTACCCATGATTGCGGTTTTGAGTAATGAACCAGGCTGGGAGTTTTTAAAAGCCTCAGGAATCTTTTGCAGGTGTTTAGAGTTAATTAGTTGATTCAGATGATTAGGTTAATAGCTCGTTTAGAGAACCTTTTCATGATATGCTAATTTTTTGAGATTGGAATTTTGGGTTTTCATGAGCTGTATGCCAAAATCATCAATATTAAAACAATAAAAGGCTTGAACTACTTCAGTTGGTGTGTAATGAATCTAAAATATATGAAAGTCTAATGTTTATCAGTACATTACAGAAAATAATGAACTTTATCACAATATGCTAATTTTTTTAGAAGGACCTGTATATTCCTTGCGTGTATAGTGTATTGTCTAGTGAGCCCTTAAGGCAATTAAATATATAATTTAATCTTGTGCAGTCTTGTATCTCGATCATCAATCCCTACGTCCATGTTTCGGCCTAGTTATACGCTACCGCGGGTTGGTTTCTTGCCCTATATAATCCCGTTAGTGGACCGGGCTTATATCAAACAAGAAACTGGTGGCAGTCTTCCCGGGCTGAGAACGTGCTGTTTCACTGGGGCAGTGAAAAGGCTCTCAGCTTGTTGCCTCTCTGTTTCCTGTGTGGACAGGAGAACTCTGTGAAAACTGTACTAAGACTGACCTTACCCGCTCCTCCAGGTGGGCGTAACGTCATGCCTTGGTAACCAGTGACCATACCGTATCTCATGAGCTCGACGTAGTTGACGTCCGGCATCAGTCGGGGCACGAGGGGTATGGTATTCGTCACAATATTCCAGTCAGGAACATATTGGAGCCCTGCGCACCCCTGACTGGAATATATTGGCTAAAGTCTCAACTTTTAACATCAGCGTGGGGGTCTAGCCAGTATGGTCAGTCGCATATTATTGTGGTGCACTTTTTTTCAGTGATATATGTATTCTTATATTTTCATCCACACATTATTTCATCTTGTGTAGGTTGTTTTTGCGGTGCATGTGGTCCGCTGCTGGCATCCTACATTGTATGCATTTTTTCTGGGGATTGCCATTAGCAATGGATCACTTGCGGAGCAATTGCTCCCCCGATTATAAACACGTTACAGTGTTTGGGGTTGAGCATTTCCTCCTATTTAGGCCACTTTATTCAGTAATTTTTTTTACATGTATTGAATGTACTAATGCATGTCATTGGTAACATTCTGGTGCACCTGGTAGCCTGTGTCACATGGCCTGTTATAGGTGGGGCTCGCAGCCTCCTCCTCCCTCCCATTGTATTAGTGATCTTACTATGGAGGCTGTGAGTCGGTCCTTAGCACCTATCAGACTGTGTTCACACACGATAGGTAGTGTAGGTAAGACCTACATCACACCTTGTGCCGGCAGCGGACCACATGCACCACAAAAACATCCTACACAAGATGAAATAATGTGTGGATAAAAAATATAAGAATACATAAATCATCTTGTGTAGGATGTTTTTGTGATGCATGTGGTCCGCTGCCGGCATGCTCCATTGTATGTATTTTTGCTGGGGATTTCCGTTACCAATGGATAACTTGCGGAGGAATTGCTCCCCCGATTATAAACACGCTACAGTGTTTGGGGTTGAGCATTTCCTCCCATTTAGGCCACTTTGTTCAGTGATTTTTCCATCTACAGCAGACCCTGCGGTAAAACATGTCAGACGATATGTCATGAATTAGTAATTATATTACTCACTATAACTTGTACTTTAAATGATACTTTATATTTGAAATGATAAAAATGAATACTTTTAACCACATCTGTTGGATTTCTAGTAGGAAAACAGCCAGAATGGTGCCATTAACCTGACAGAGGAGAGTAAAAGTAAAGATTCAAAAAAGGGCAAGAAGTCTGGGACTCAGTGGGAAATCATAAAAACTCCAACTTTAATCCAAATATTAAAAATATTACAAGAAAAATGTTCATGTCCTACAACCTATGTAGCCAGCCTACATATGTCATTCCTTAGGGCCCGTAAGGAGATTCATTTCCTTCACATAACTTTTTTAATTATCTTGAGCTTTTTTTTTTTTTTTTTTTACAAAATCATCATACCAGTATAATTAGGGTTCGGCTGTGTAAGCGGTGTACTGGGGTGGGCTCCCCAGGATACAGTGAAGTCACGAACGAGGAAAACAACCCCAACACATCTTTTGCCAAAACTGAATTTTCCTTAAATGTGGCAATAAACACAATCACAAATGCTGAGAACATACAATCAATTTACATACACACAGCCTGTAAGCTGAGACCCTTGTGCTGCATAGCACGAAGCCATCCAATGGATGAAGGAGAAAAGTGAAGTAATTTACATGCTGGTGGGCATTACTTCAAAGTACTTACAAATACATACAAGGCCGTCCATAACCTGTTTCCTACTTACATCTATGAGCTACTTTCCCGATACACCCCCACACGCACTCTCCGATCCTCACAAGACCTCCTTCTCTCCTCTTATTGCCTCTTCCCACAATCGACTCCAGGATTTCTCCCGTGCATCCCCCATACTCTGGAACTCGCTACCCCAACATATCAGACTCACCTACAGTGGAATCCTTCAAAAGAAACCTGAAAACCCACCTCTTCAGACAAGCCTACAACCAGTGACCCTGCTGCCTCTATACCGCCATGACCAACTTAACCCGCACCTACTGTGTCCTTCTCCCATACCATGTAGATTGTAAGCCCTCACAGGCAGGGCCTTCTCTCCTTCTGTACCAGTTTGTAACTCATTTTGTTTATGATTAGTGCAATTGTCTGTATTATGTATGTGCAGCGCTATGGAATGAATGGCGCTTTAATAATAAATAATAATAATAATAATTACCCTATTTTCCTAAAAACAAGAACCACTGTAGGGTGTGTGTTATGGGCTATCCTGTGATGCAGCACAACAGCTTACAATCTTAACAAGTTCTACAGTATTCCTCCTCCCATAACTGGTCCTGTAGCATGTACCTGAGTATTCCTCCTGAGCAAGAAAACTCCAGCCTGGCTTGAGTTTGTGAGAATTTTATCAGCTCCCCAATGTGAAATGTCGCTTTAAGTTATGCAGTCCTTGAAATGAACAGGAATAACACTTGTGGCCTGACACAAATGGAAACCCTAACTAACTAACTACATGCCTGGTCTCCATCTCTAGGCCCCAACACTGTGATGAGGTGCGTACACGATCTTACCAATGATGCATCCGCTGATGAGTCTGAACAGAACAAATGTGTCTCCAACAAGCATGCGGTACCACAGTGTATGTTGCTTTGTTCCTCTGCTCTCATCAGTGTTCCAGGCTGCAATCTTCCTTCCTATGGACAGGATCAGGGTCTTGTACACGATCAGCTGCACTCAGCTGCAGCTCTGGTATCTGAGGGTTGCTCTCACACCTGGATGCCATCAGACTCTCTGTTCACACAGCTCCTTAGCTTCACCTCCCTCTAAGATGGCTGCTCTGTCTTTCTCTTCCTCTCCAGAGCTTGTGTGTAAACCCCACCTTTCTCATGAATATGGAGATATATGTGCAGTCTGTAGCTGTGTTAGGAAACAGTGGCATCTTGTGGCTAAACAGCAGAATGTCAGTCCAGAACATTTAATTTAATTACACACAGTGTTTAGACAGCTGCATTGTGATCTTGGTCACGAAACAGCGTTCACGCCCAAGAATCGCAATGGGATCGAAGTGTAGTGGTCATGGTATTCTCTCACCGTACAACAGTGTCTGTAGATGCAGAAGTAGAAGGTCACTCTATCTGGACTCTCAAGGCTTTACTTGAGAACAATTTGGAATGGCTCCTGTAACAGATCTCCTGGCACCCCAACCGGGTACCTCCGTCGATAGATGCTCCTAGTGCTTTCCGAGTACTCCAAGCACTCCACTTGAGACCGTACGAACTGCAGACCCCATGAACCGCCGCAGCCTGGTTGGGGTCTCACCGTCCTCCACCCACGCTGGACCCAAGACCGGGCTCCAGCTTCCAGTGGGTGAACCTCTCCTACATCCAGAGAGCAGTAACAGCTCTTACAAGAGCTAGTAGTTATGCCAGGGGAGTATAGCAAATCTTCAGCGTATAGCAATCCCTCAGTGTTGATCAGTTACCCAAACACCAGCCTCAACATGATAAAGGATAAAACAGGCACTCTTTATTGAGGGCTAACCGCCCGTATTTATGCAGGTCCCCATCTGGTGGACACACCCCTAGGGGACCAGATGGAAGACTGTGACACAGAACAGATATGCAGCAATTCAGGATACACAGACACAATACATCTCCACAATGCATCTTGGTTTCCTCCTCTCTGCCCTGGAGACACCCGAGGAGTAATTCAATTATCTCTCAGGACAAAGGGAAATCGCCAATACACATGTGGGGACAACAGGACAGAAATCACTATTTAAATATACAATGTCACAACCCTTACAGTAAACACAGACATTTAACATATCCAAAGATAGCTCAAGTCTGAGTGCATATTATTAGGTAAATGGCACTCAGACTACACGAATACACTAAAATTAGCTATCTGGGTACCCTCACATAACATAAAATACAATTCCAAAGACAGATTTAAGCTGTGCGGCCGGTCTGTCTTCTCCTTTAAAATTAGTAAGGGCCATAATCCTGAGGCAAGAGGCTGGTAGCCAGGCCCCTCCAAAACCCAGTGGCGAGGTTGGTTTCGCCACAGCTCCCTCTGAAGATTAGATAACAGGAACAGGAGCACTGCTGATTGCTTCCTCTCTGCTCAGTAGCTACACGGGAACTCCCCCCTCTTGGCAGGAAGCAGGACCAGCCCACTCCTACCAAGAGTGGAGCAACTGGATGTTTAACCCTGTTCCTGCCAACCTTTGCTATTTTCTTGATGGTAGTAACTGTCAGGAAGATAACAGTAAATAACATAACAATAAAAAAATATACAATTATTAGTACCCCCAGGTCTGGGACTCTACAAATGTCATGATTTATACTTTCAGGAAGGTAGTAAAGCTGAAAAAATAATCCTGAACAGTAGTGTTGAACGAAGCGAACCATCCAAAGTGGAATTCAATCTGAACTTTAGGAAAAATTCAACTCTAAACGAAATTGCATGTCCTCACACTTCGTGGTAACTAAGCATTTTTCCTAAAATGGCACCTGGAGTTGAAAGAACAGGAAAAGAAAACTCACATCAGTCGATAGATGAACAGTCTGCTGGTCTCTTGATTGAAAAAGACCTGCCAAAGGACTTGTGCTGAGTGTGATGACGATCACATGGTGATGTCTTCACTGATCATAGTGGATGAGGTGAGTATGTTTTTTTTTTAATCCTAAAGGCCATGTTGCATTAGAGCAGGCATGGCCAACCTGCGTCTCTCCAGCTGTTGTAAAACTACAACTCCCGCCATGCCCTGCTGCAGGCTGATAGCTGTAGGCAGTCTGAGCATGCTGGGAGTTGTAGTTTTGAAACAGCTGGAGTGCCTCAGGTTGGCCATCCCTGCGCTAGAGCATTACTTTTTTTAACGGCTGTTAGGCAGGTGCACTTCTGTCTATGCGGCCATTAAAAATGGTTCCATTGATTGATAGACTGAATGGGGTTTTAACACAGCGATTCGTGACAAATTAATTCGTAACAAATTGCAAACTTCGGCAAAACTGGCGTCTCAAATTTTTAAAAACTTCACTCATTTCTACTCATCAGCAAGACCATGTTTTGCCCTAAAATTTGGCATAGCAACACAGAAGCAGGTTTTCAGTTAACCCTTATGATGGTTGCCCTATTTCTTTGTTTTTTTTTAGGTTTAACCGCTTAATTGCGAAGTGTTTTCATTTGTAGCAATGGGTCTATCTAACTGCAAATATGGGTAACTAATTAATTTCTGAGCTTTCCTACATGTATTTGATATTATTTTTCATGGGACACCTTAAACCTTTTCCTTTGTGCCTTTAGATGACCGCCGGGGACGGAGCCTCAGATCAACAACAAAAAAATAAAGCATTTTAAGAAGATGAATCACGTTTATGTGTCTATGCAAGCAGTTAGATAAGGAAGTAGGTCGCTGATGACAAATTCCCTTTAAAATGTTGCTATGGGGTCCCATGATTAACAGTTGTGTCTCTGGAGCTGGCCCAATTGTCTGGCAAATTCCTCTGCCCATAGTTTCCTATATAAAAAAAAAAAAGTGAAACAGGGATGTAATAGAATAAATAAAATAGCCAGTTTTCATCTAGTAAAGCTCCAACCACTCCAGGTGGTTTTTGTATACTGGCCTTAAAGCAGAGTTGCCGACCACAATTTTTTTTTTTCTGGACAACTTATCCCAAAATCACAGACAGCCAACATTTTTTTACTGCAAATTGGAAACCCATAACAACTGATAAAGAATATAAGTAATACATGTCTATAGCTCAGTATACTGATGAGAGCTCATTATCAGCATTTACTGTGAGCGGCAAAATGATAATTACCACCAAAATAAAATAGTCAAGTACCACCAGCCTCAAAATATCACAGACGCATCTATTTTTTCATGGACACAGGAAAAAAGTCACCTATTTTTACAGACAGTGCAGACATTTCTTGACAGTTGGCAGCCCTTCCTTGTGGTGATTATATCAAATACTTCCACCAAATCACTGGCCTCATCAGTCTTGTGGCCTACATGATAGCATCACTGCTGAGGCCAGTGATTGGCTGCAGTGGTCATATGCATGTAAGGCACATCATCAACTGCAAAGCAAAGACGCTATAGCTGCAGGGACATACTTGCCAACATTGTAGCTGGTAAATTCGGGGAATGTAAGCCCCACCCTGGCAATGTCCAAGATAGTTAACGATAATCTATTTAGCAAAACTGGTAATTGTAGATCATTCCTAGAAATGACATAGCCACACCACTATCCACAAGCCCAGCATTAAATATGGTACTGTTTTTCTCATATGATATGTCTTGGGACAGCCTACGTATTTATATCATCCAGTAATAAATTAATAGTGGATTGGGCATTTTTACTGCTGAGAACTTGTTTAAGGCAGTATTAGTGCACATTATCCCACCAAAAATGGAAATATCCCACATTTACATAATTTGTCCCCACAATCATTCAGTGCCAATGCTAAAATAGATATAGGCTGAAGGCTTTATATAAGGGAGTATTCTAATCTGATACTGTTATGACATATTGACAGGATATGCTATACTGAAAGGATCACGTTTCTTTGGCTTTTCTCCTAAACACCGGCACTCAAGTGAATGGGACAGTTCTGCATTTCCCAATTGGCCTAGAGCTGTGATGGCTAACCTCTGATACTCCAACTGTGGTAAAACTCCCAAGATGCACACTTGCTTGGCTGTTCTCAGAACTCCACAGAAATGAATGGAGCATGCTGGGAATCACAGTTTGATCACAGCTGAAGTGCCAGAGGTTAGCCATCACTGGCCTAGAACATCGCTGTGCAGGGAAATACTGGTTAAGAGTAGTAGTGCTTAACTGGCACAGCTTCATTTACATTCTGAAGAATTGTGGGGGTCATAGCCTAGCCAATCTGGAAGTGATGGCATATTCTAGCAACATGCTATCACTTTCTATAGTGAACAAAAACTGATGGGCTGTCTGGGCCTGATCACAGAAGTAAGGATGGCTTCCTCTGGATACAGTAGGGTCATGTAGATGAGGTGGTAGGGGAGGTGGTGGGGCAAAAGTGGGTGGTGGGGCAAAAGTGTATTCTCAACTATTGCTAGGAGTGTCATCACTGGTCATCTGAGACAAAAAAAATAAGATTTATTTTCTTTTTTTCTGTCTCCGACTGGAGAAAAGAAAGTTCAATCTCCTGAAGTGTCAAAGCTTCTTTACTGTAAAAACTGTGAATCTGTGGAATAGACTTCCTCAGGACGTGGTCACAGCAGGAACAGTGGACAATTTTAAAAAGTGTTTAGATTAATTCTTAAAAGTTAATTAATGCTTATGAAAACTTCTGGGATTCATGTCCCTACCTATCCCTTGATTAAACTTGATGGACTTACGGTATGTCTTTTCACTACATATTACATATTAACTATGTAACTATATAACCCGTGGCGTGACACTTTATTCAGATTAGCCATTATCAAGCATGAGAAGAGCTAAAAATGTTGGATGGAAAGATTTCATCTTTAGCTTGATTGAGCAATCTGTGAAAAAAAAAACAACTTTCATTATCTGGCATGTGTTTTCGATGTCAGTACATGGAGATATGGAGAATCGAAGGGAACAGAGAATCTCATAGTCATAGTCCCTTGGGGCAGTGAGGTTAAATGAAGAACGGAAGGCAAAGTTTTGTTGCTTTCACTAAAGCTGCGGTAAATTATGCTTTTCTCCAGAGAACAGGTCTCTTAAAAATAAGCCGAACGTGCAGTCGGAAGGTTTTTGTTTGTGGACTGGGGCATGGATAATAAACATCCTCCGCTCTGCCGAGCTTACATAAAGAGAGACATG
Organism: Bufo gargarizans; assembly: GCF_014858855.1. Taxonomy (NCBI): domain Eukaryota; kingdom Metazoa; phylum Chordata; class Amphibia; order Anura; family Bufonidae; genus Bufo; species Bufo gargarizans. The sequence goes on along the minus strand of NC_058081.1, from coordinate 472,708,881 downwards.
GCTGGGCTATTGCTCATTTTATTACAAGAATGTTCACAATTAGAGGATCTTTAATGAAGCCTCAGGTTGAGCACTGGGTTCACTGAAGTGATAAACATACATCACCATTTAGAGACTAAAAAGCCCAGCGGGTGTCAATACTTTCCAAATGAGCTAATATGTGAATGGAACAGTAATTGGCACCAACTGAAGAACCAAACTATCAAAATTTCTATTGATTTCAGCTTACATATTCTCATAGACAGCAGATAAAATTGGACCCTCTTGAGGAAAAACATGTGGCCACTGTGCCCTACACCTATACCAAACTTCTCTTGATAACTTAGCCATACATTTGCCTGAATACTGTAGTGTTACCCACTTTCTTTGTCACCTCCTAAAGTGCAAAAGACAGTTTTTCCTCCACATCCAACAAGGCAACGGGGTACTAAAACTAATGACATAATTGTGGCCTACCTCACTTGCCTACAATGTCAGGCTTTTCTCATCGCTTCTATAAAAGACTAACCTGCTTTTCCTTTCTGATGTTTTTTTTTCTTCTAAAGACTAGCTACCTTGCTTTGGCCCTGTAAATGTCCTGACTTGTGGATATTTATAAATCAGTCTGTGGTCACTAAGAAAAGGCTTGACCCTCAAGTCTTGCTCAACCTGTGACCTAGCATTTGTTGCCACCACCTTCCAATTCCTCAGACAGCATTATTTCCTTAATTTATTTTTTATTTTTATTGAACAAGGTTTAGGGACTACTGTGTCCTAGAATCCTCACCTATGACCTCTGTTATGTATCATGTAGCTTCGATCCTTATGGCTGCAACAGATTTGACACTAGGGTGTGGAGTATAAAATATTCCATGGTTTTCACCCTTTAACCTCTATAGAAAGATTTAGGCTTTGCTGCAGAATTCCCAGAGCAGCCACCGCTTGGCAGCTGGACTCTGTAGTAGCGACAAGACATAAACATGAAGATAGGACTAGAATGTGACATCAGGACTGGTGCCAGGTTAGATGTAGCTAAGTGGTAGAGTCAGTAGTAAGAATAATGAGTAGAACTAGAAAGTAGAGGTGAGATGTCCATTCATTTGGCAAGGTAGGAGCATAGTCAGGAGTAGGATGAGGTTAATCCAAGAGGCAAGGCAACTGGAAAAATCTAGGAACCAAGCTAATGGCATAAAAATAAATCAGGATAGAGGTGAAGACTGAACTGACATTCAGGAACCTCATGATTGAACTGGATGGGTTATATAGCTACTATCGATGACCTAATCATAGAAGCAGCTAATGGAAGGTAATGCTACAAGAAAACAATGCACATGACATGATTTAACCAATACAAGCTGCAGTAAGTGGGCATGATCACATGCCCAAAGAGGTCTGAGAACCCCAACAATACCTTAGGGTGCCTGTGAGATAATATTTGTCTGTGACATCAGTGATGCTCAGAGAACTCCTAGCAATATGGGGAGTGAGCATGCCACTAGGCACTAGTGCTGGAGTGTAGAGTGTTGAGTGATGGCACTTTTCGCAAATAACTTTTTTGAACTACATTTGCATGGAATGTGGTTCACTAGCAGGCCCCCAAAACTTGACAGCCTCTGGATGTACTCAGACACACTTTCCCCTGAATAAATTCACAACTTGGTGTTAAAATTCCCCATGTCGATGGGGCATGTTCCCACACATCACTTCAGACTGTCTAGGTATGAGGAATGTAATGCCCAGTTGTCAATTTCATTATACATTTTCAGGAAGAATAATACAAGACAATGCAGAATTTTAAGACAATTTCTTTGTTATTTTATGGGGAATTTACTCAAGTATTTACTAAAACAGATGGGTCAGGAGAACTAACATGACCTTGATTTGAATTGATTTGTAGAGAAGTTATGGTTAAATCATCTCTATTTGCCTAGTATAGGGTGCAATTCCCATGTTGGCCAGTCTGCCACCCCGATCTACAAATTGCTTTCACAGACCACATATGCCAGTCCAATCTAAAAACTCCATCTCACAAAAATGCAATACAGCGGAATGCACTGTAGGATCTACTGAAAAGTTGTCAGATTTCTTCCCTATATCTCTATTTGGATGTGATAACTTTCCACAAAACAAAATTTCTAATTTTACTGAGGTAATTTATTTTTTATTCCCCAGATGAAAATCCAATTAAAAATGAATTTAGATCTCACAATTTTCATCAATATGTCTCATTTTCAAGTGTCGTGCCTGACTACACCTTAATTAAAACTTGTAATTATTTCCAAATGAATTGTGTTATACAATTGCTGTATTAGCTTGGTAACTGTTTAGCATAGGTTGGTTATTATGGTTGTCATTTAGAGATAATTATTGTACATCACAATAGTCTGTAGTCTATCTTTCTCCATTGTTGCTATCCAAGATGTCACATCCTGACTTAAAGGGGTATTCTGGTTATCCTCTATGCACAGAATAGGCACTAACTATAAGATCAGTGGGGGTTCTACTGCTGGGACCCCCACCAGTCACAAGAACAGCACCCCTCAGAGACCCATGAAATGAACCGAGAGACAGGTCAGGCATGCACACTGCTGCTCCATTTGTCTCTATGGGAGTTCTGGAAATAGTGGAGTGCTATCTCTGTTACTCCCATGGATGCTCAATCTGCTGCTCCATTCATTTTGGCGGGCTCCAAAGGGTATGGGGTACTAGTTCTTGTGATCATAGAGGTCTCAGCGGTAGAACCTTCTCACCAATTTAATAGTTAGCAGATCACTTTTAACAACTGGAATACCCTTTTAAAGGGGTTGACCACTATATATTAAACTTCATATCACCTTTGCACTACTATGTACTTATATGAGGAACCTTCCCCAAGTGGCTGCTAAACTGTTCTGTCATTCTTCATTTGAAAGGAGTTTTGGTCAAGTATGTCCACTGGCAGTTCATTCATCTCTTTGGGACTGCCAAGAGAAGCCAAGTACAGTGCTTTAAGGGGACATAGTGGTAAGCTTTCATTAATTCTAAGGAATGGTGGAGTTCCCGGAGAACAGCCCCATCAATCATCATAAAGGGATGGCATATCCTACTAATATGCCGTTGTTTTATAAGATGAAAAAATATACTTCATGCACAAGACCATATTTTTGGTCCATGTCTGAGCCACATTTTTGGTTTCATTTCTATGGGTCCAAGTGCTCTCTGCATCCACGTGGCTAGGCCACAAATTATAGAGCCTGCCCTATTCTTGTCCATTTCGCTGACAAGAACGGTCTTTTTTTGACAGTGTGTCCTGCGACAATTCCAAAATGCACACACACCTCATCCATATTTTGCTTATTTTCAGACCACAAAACGGGCATCTATCAGAAGATTTGTACCTCTGAACTGCTGCATGTGCACTTGGCAGCTGAAGGCATCTGTATTGGTCCCATATTAGTGATGAGCGGCAGGTGCCATATTCGATTTCGACGAAATTCACGAATATTCAATAGAATATTTGTTTTATATTCGTCGAAATCGAATATTCGTCATTATTCTTGTTATCGCGATTAATATGCGATTTAAATAATCAAATTTCGATTTTAACTTAAAGGCTACTCTCCTATTGAAATAGCAATGCGATTAATTCAAGTTATAATAATCGAATTTCGATTTTAACTTAGCACTGCTATATTCCATATTTGTTAATTCTAGCCTAATATGGAATATAGCAGTGCTAAGTTAAAATCGAAATTCGATTATTATAACTTGAATTAATCGCATTGCTATTTCAATAGGAGAGTAGCCTTTAAGTTAAAATCAAAATTCGATTATTATAACTTGAAATAATCGAATTGCGATTTCAACTTGGACCTGGTTTACTATGGTTGGCTTGGTAGAATTAGCGAATATGACGAATATATTCGTTATATTCCACAAAACGAAGATAACGAAGTATTCTGCATCTTCGTTTTAGCTACCTATTCGTCAACTTCGCTAATTCTAGCAATCATATAGGAAAGTTTACTATAGAGACAGCTAAGTTTAATTCGCTATGCGATTATATGACTGCTTTAAAAAAAAAAAAAAAATAGAATAATTATAATACCTGATAATTATTATAATTATTCTATTTATAAAAAAAAAGCAAAGTAATATAATCGCATAGCGAATTAAACTTGGCTGTCTCTATAGTAAACTTTCCTATATGATTGCTAGAATTAGCGAAGTTGATGAATAGGTAGCTAAAACGAAGATGCAGAATACTTTGTTATCTTCGTTTTGTGGAATATGACAAATACATTCGTTATATTCGTTTTGTGGAATATAACGAATATATTCGTCATATTCGCTAATTCTACCAAGCCAACCATAGTAAACCAGGTACAAGTTGAAATCGCAATTCGATTAATTCAAGTTATAATAATCGAATTTCGATTTTAACTTAGCACTGCTATATTCCATATTAGGCTAGAATTAACGAATATGGAATATAGCAGTGCTAAGTTAAAATCGAAATTCGATTATTGTAACTTGAATTAATCGCATTGCTATTTCAATAGGAGAGTAGCCTTAAAGTTAAAATTGAAATTCGATTATTATAACTTGAAAAAATCGAATTGCGATTTCAACGTAATTTTCAAATCCTACAGTACATTCTAGTATATGGAGACGTTCCCATGGTGATGGGGACGCTCCATGAGCACGGAAGTCGGCAGAAGCGGCAACAGGCACTGACTGGAGCAGCCAGGAAGCCAGGAATCCAAAGGACAGGTAAGAACAACTTTAGGGAAGTGGGAAAGAAAAAAATATAACAATTAAAAAAAACAAAAAAAAACGAATATTTGAAATATCGAATTTATATCACTATATTCGAAATATTCGCGAATTAGCGAAGTGCCGATATTCGCGAAAAAAATTTGATATTAGAATATTCACGCTCAACACTATCCCATATGTGCCTGCATTGCTGATGTTTTACTACAGGTCTTCAATATAAAAAGTCTGGACAACCCCTTTAAGGAGTCTGTGCATTACCGACCTTATCATTATTAGACTCATCACTCTCTGGATAAGAATACTACAACAACAGATTTCGATTCCACAGGAATATTCTGCTTATTGCTCACGTTCCAGATGTTATAACCGTTCAATTGGATATTTTCGCTTCTGCTAATCTAAACAGGATTTCATAGGATAGAAATCATCCTGGGAACCTTTCTAGTTATCCAGCAGATAATCTCCCTCCCTGGAATAGTGGCCCGTGAGGCGGAAGCAATAGCGGGGAAATGTCAGCTTGAGTATAGGGATTTTTTATGAAACCTCCAGAAAATACTCAGATTGAATATGCAAATTATACATCAGTGACTTCAGATGACCTTTACTTTCTGCCTCATACTACGCATTTGCTTATATTAAAGCTTAATCTTATTATGAATATATTCTAAAAAGGGCACAGGAAAATATCTCAGTAGAGGTGTAAATAAAGCAATAACACGATTGTGGTTAAAGGAAACCACAAAAAAGTTCTTGCTGATACATGGAAACCGTCAGAAAGGTATTGTTGACTGATCTCTTATAAGTTTCATATTTTTGAGTGTTCATTGGCACCCTGATGTTTATTGACTAGGAGTTTCATTGGCTTTAACTTATTGATATATTATAAAAGGAAACCAAGAAAGAACAGTTAAAGTGACATCACCTTTGATCAATAATAGCTATACAGTCTTCAATTAAAAAAATCTAGCATCGTTGTAGTACACTCTCATTATATTGCTTTATTCTGCATAGTGTTTTAAAATAAATATCTTGGTTATGCATGAAAACAGTCAACAAGTTGATGTTGATAGACCTGTTAAAGTTAGAAATTTGAGGGTACTTTCACACTAAAGTTTTTCTTTTCCAGTGTTGAGTTCCGTCACAGGAGCTCAATACCGGAAAAAACCGGATCAGTTTTATCCTAATGCATTCTGAATGGAGAGCAATCCGTTCAGGATGCATCAGTTCAGTCCCTCTTACGTATTTGGGCCGGAGAAAATACCGCAGCATGCTGCAGTTTTCTCTCCGACCAAAATTCCTGAACACTTGCCGGAATGCCAGATCCGGCATTATTTTCTATTGAAATGTATTAGTGCTGGATCTGGCATTAAGTGTTTTGGCAAAACGGATCCGGTTTTCTGGTCTGCGCATGCATAAAAAATTTTGAATGCCGGATCCATTTTTCCGGATGACAACGGAGAGACGGATCTGGTATTTCAATGCATTTGTCAGACGGATCCGCATGCCACCTGTTTGCATCAGGACTGCCGGATCAGGTGTGTCACAGTAGGTAAGATAAGGGAAGGAAACGGAACACAACAGGGCAAACAAAACAACTGACTAGCCCCCAAATGCTAGGGAACAAAGGGTAACCTCCTAGCAATCCCTAAAACACTTTCCCTAAGCTGCCCTATCTCGATGGTAGATATGCACTTGCCCACATACCTAAGACTATGACAAACTGAACCAAACCCTCAGCTGTAGATAAGAGGGAAAGAGACACCCAGCACCTTCAACAAGTGAAGGAGCTAGCGTCACCCTAGAGGCCTAGTAAAAACAGACAAAGAAGGAAAAAGGGTAAAGGACTTATCTAGAGATGTGTTGGAGAAGACGATCCACCAAACTTTCAGAGCTCACACAAGGCAGAACTATAACCCGCAAAGGCTATAAGGAGAGGGAGGAATAAATAGCCTCACCAATTACCAAAGAACAACACCTGGGAGGAGGTGGGATTCAGTTCAAACCCACAACAGAACAGACTGTTAGATCGAGTCACGTGCAGCAACTCTGACAGATCTTCTCGGAACACCCACAGGGCAGGGCGTGACAGGCAGGCACTTCCGGCAACGGAACTGCCTGCCGGAATCCTCTGCCGCAAGTGTGAAAGTACACTAAGTTTACTATTGCTGCTCCACTGTGTTTAGGGTATGGTTTGGTTGTCTCTTGCCTTAGTAACACCTTGGTTTCCATATAGTAAACTTCTTATACACTACACAGAGTACAATTTAGGTGAAAGGACTGTAGAAAGACATTTAAATATGCAAAATCAGTACATTTAAGACCTCCTCCAGGAAACCATGTCCTTTTCTGGTTCAGTTTGCAGGATTGTCCTGACAAAATCAAATGGGTCCTGCACCTGTCTCTTTAACTGTGGTCCCCATACCACTGACTCCTGAGGCCACTGTAAAGAGGTGGCAGTACAAGAGAGTCTCTTTCCATTCATTTATATGGAAGTTCTGAAAACAGCAGAGAATCTTTTCTGGAATCAAATATAACTTTAAATTTTTTTTTAACAGCACAAGCTTGGGTGATATAAATCCATCTCCACTGACTACAGTGGGATATTACTTGTAAATACCTTGAGTACTGAGCCGTGTGAACGTTGTACTGCCGACACCAAGTATTCATCATCTCTGAAAGCGAAATGAAAAACTCAGCAAAGCTCAACAACTACCTCAGGTCATTAGCCTGGACCCTGGCAGATAGAGGTGATGGACTATAGTAGGCTATCAGCACTGCGGAAATGGCTGAACAGTGGGAACGAAGCAACAGGAGGTTATTTAAATGTAAAAGTAATAAGAGAGGATTTGAGCTATAAAGGAAATGGCTGCACCAGTGGGATGTAGGAAAATATGATGCTGGGAACCAGTATACCATGCCAAATAAGAAACTTGTTTTTCAATTTTACTTGTTCGTCTTTCCTTCCTTTCCTCCCTCCCTTTTTCCTTCTCTCTCTTCCTCACTCCATCCGCCTTTACATTTATCTTCCATGTTGTTCCTTATTCCTTCCTCCATCATTGCATCCGTCACATCCTTTCTTTGCTTTATCCCTTCCTTTTCTTCATCTCTTCCTCCCTCCCTCCTTCCTTCCTAACCTCCTTCTCCTTTCGTTCTTTCTTTAAATGGGATTTAGTACCTGCAGCCTGTCCCTTGAAACAGAAGTTTTATACTTACCTGCTACATGCTGCTCCGGTCCTCAGCGCTGCCTCCACTATCTGCATCTTCCGGTCCATGCACTGTTTTCTTCCGGTGGTGCATGGGTATGGTCACATGTCAGATGCAGTGTCAGACTGCGGTGCCTCGGGCCAACGGATACAGTCAGATATCACCTGCTCACACAGCAGCAAGATGCTACCAGATGACTGAATATGGGGGTCCCTGCAGAATCTTTGAGAAGGCAGGTCCTGGGGAGAAGAGGATACTGGCTAGCTTTCCTCTATACCTATAAGTCACCTCAGCTCTGATCATGTCTATAATAATAAACTGGGGAGTTTCTTTAATAATCTATAAAGTGTTTTATATGATCATAGGCAGGTTGAGTTGCTGTACATTGAACATATGTATCTAGTGCAGTAAGTCTACTGTGTTATGTGCCACATGTGCAGGGGGGGACTAGGGGATTCACCTGTACCCCTGTGGACCAGTCCGTGATTGGTCACATGTACTGCTCCAGCCAATGACTGACTTCAGTGGTGATGTGGTCACATGCAGCACTTCACCGCTGGAGACAGTCATTGGCTGGAGCAGTACATGTGACCATGCCCATGCACCACCCAAAGAAAACAGTGAAGAGACTGGAAGATGGAGGCAGTGGAGTCAGTGCTAAGGACTGAAGTGACGTCGAACACGTAAGTAGGATTCTTGTATTTCAGGGGGATGGCTGCAGGCACTTGCTTAAAAATCTAAATTACTGGAAAAAAAACCTTTAAATAACTTTCTTTCTTTTTCTCTCTCTCTCTCTCTTTCTTTCTCTCTTTTTTTCCCTCTCTTTCTTTCTCTTTCTTTCTTTTTTATCTTTCCTTCCTCCCCTTACCTCCCTTCTTTCTTCCTTCCTATTTTCTTAGCTCACAGAAAGCTACTATTGCCAAACCAGGTTTGCGTCACCTATGAATTTGAACTATTACAGCAGAGTTGGGACGCTAAAATAAAAACAAAAAATCTTTATTGGTTATTTTGTTTTAAAAAGAAGGGGGAGAAGGAATATATTTAGCAGTTCATTCTATACAATTGGTTGGGCTGAATGCACATTGCCATGTTCCACGGCCGTGAGCGGTCCGTGGTATCCCGGCCTGGCATCCTGCTGAGAGCAGGAGCGCATGGCTTCATTGGTTGCTATGACGCTGAGTGCTTCATGCAGCTGCTGCACTACAGTAATACACTCGTATGAGCTATGCCATACATAAGGAGCCTCAATAAGACTGCTCCTTTAGTGTAAATCAACACCCCCACACCCGAGGGCTAGTATAGTCTGCACCATCCATTATCTGCCACAGCATACGATTCCTGACTGAACACAATGAATCAAGAGGATACTAAATTAACTATAGTGATGGACGAACATAGGCAGGGATGATTCACGAATGAGAGAACTCGATCAAATGTTTCCGAACCGCGCGTTCGTGGCGGGCCCCATTCACTTTAATGGCAAGCTAACCTAAAAAACTTTCAGGTCATATTTGCAGCCACCAAGTACTAGAAGTGCACAAATCGTCCCACAACATGGACAGCGACATACCAGAGTGGGATCAATGGCCAAAATTCCCTAAAAAAATATGTATTTTAATCAGGGGCCATTTTTATGTGTCTTAAAGGGAAACTCTCAAAAATATGCCTTGCTGGAGCCTAGAAATTTTTTATTTTGGGCCACACGAGTACAGGCGCCAAACATTAGGAATTCCCAGGACAGAAAACATCAAGAGATTATGTGGCTTGGAGGTATGCTAGACGGTCATTGGATATCAATTTTACTGCAGGCCAGTGGTGTACAGGCCCCAAACATTAGGCATTAACTAGACAGAAAAGAACAATTGATATGATAATGTGGCTGGCGGTACATTAGGCGGTCACCGTATAACAATTTTACTGTTGGCCAGTTACGTTACAGGCCCAAAAAATTATGCATTCAACGTACAGAAAAGAACAAGGTATTATGTGGCTGGAGGTACATTAGGCGGTCACTGTTTAACAATTTTATTGTTGACCAGTTAGATTACAGGCCCAAAAAATTATTTATTTACAGTAAAGAAAAGATCAAGTGATTATGTGGCTGGAGGTATATTAGACGGTCATTGGATATCAATTTTACTGCAGGCCAGTGGAGTACAGGCCCCAAACATTAGGCATTCACCGGACAGAAAACATCAAGTGATTATGTGGCTGGAGGTACATAAGGCGGTCACCATATAACTATTTTACTGTTGGCCAGTTACATTACAGGCCTCAAAAATTAATCATTCAATGTACAGAAAAGATCAAGTGATTATGTGGCTGAAGGTACATTAGGCCGTCACCGTATAGCAATTTTACTGTTGGCCAGTTAGATTACAGGCCCCAAAAATATGCATTCACCATACAGAAAAGATCAGGTGATTATGTGGCTAAAGGTATATTAGACGGTTATTGGATAAAAAACTACACATGTCAAATACATATGTTTAAAAGAACTAAAAATAAAAAATTGGATAAAAAATATGGCTAACGACATCCCCCCTCTTGAAAAAAAAAAAACAATGGTAATAGGTGAAATACAATTAAACGTGGTCGTGTTGAATTCCTCCGAGATCCATGCATCATTCATTTTTAGAAATGTGAGATAGTCCACACTGTTGTGACCTAGGCGAGTGTGCTTATCGGTCACGATCCCCCCTGCTGCGCTGAACGTCCTTCCGGACAGGACACTCTATGAGGGGCAGGCCAAGAGTTCCATGGCAAATTGTGCCAGCTCTGGCCACAGGTCAAGCCTGCACACCCAGTAGTCATGGGGTTCCTCGCTTCTCAGAGCATCCACATCGGCCGTTAACCCGATGTAGTTGGACACCTGTCGGTCTAGGAGTTCCCTGAGGCTGGATCTGGAGGGCGGCTGTCGATGGTTTGGCTGCATAAACAATATCATTACCGGAAGTGACCAACACATCTTCAAACCGCCCTCTTCTTGCATGCGCTTTAGGATTGGTACCCGCAACAGTTTTTCTGTGAGTGGAAATTCCTCTGCCAGCGCCCGCAACAGCAGAATGCAGTTTCTCTCGAAGCAAGGCCTGGAAATGTTGCATTCTGACAGCCCTCTGTGATGCTAGTAACATATCCGCCATTTTGTGTTTGTACCGGGGGTCTAAGTACGTTGCCACCCAGTACTGGTCCTTGCAATTTAAGCTTTTTATACAGGGTTCTATCTTCAAACACTGGAGCATGAAGGCCCCCATTTGTACTAAATTGGAAGCGGTAGAACACCCTGGCTCCTGCTCATCACCCAGGAGAATGTCGTCTTCAGTCTCCTCCCCCATCCACGGACAACACGAGGGATCCCAGAAAAGTTTAAAACCTGCTCTTCTTGCTCCTCTTCCTCCCCCCATGCACCATCCTCCTCTGACTCCTCCTGAGACTCCTGCTGACTTGTCTCAGATGGTGTAGCACCCCCCCCCCCCCCCGGGAATTCATTCAGCATTGCGACTTCCTCATCTTCCTGCTCCTCAATGGCTTGATCAATGACACAACGCAATGCACGCTCCAGAAAGAAGGCATAAGGTATGATGTCACTGATGACGTCCTGGCTGCGACTTACAAGTTGGTCATCTCATCAAATGTCCGCAGAAGTCTGCATGTGTCGTGCATGAGCAGCCACTGGTGTGGTAAAAAAAAAACAAGCTCCCAGAACCTCTCCTGCTGCAGAGTTCGTACAGGTAGTCGTTAACTGCACATTTCTGCTGGCGCAGCCTATCAAGCATATACAAGGTAGTTCCAGAACGTCGGGCAGTCACAAATCAGACGTCTCACTGGCAGGTGGTGTCGCCGCTAAACGTCAGCAAGCCATGGCCGTGTAAGATCTTCTAAAATGGGCAGAGATTTTCCTGGCCCTGCCGCAAGACGTCCTGGACCCCGGGGTATTTGGCAACGTATCGCTGCACGACTAAGTTCAGGACGTGTGCCATGCACGGCACATGTGTCATTTTGCCCTGTTTCAGAGTGCTCAGCAGATTGGCATCGTTGTCACACACCACTTTTCCAACTGTCAATATAAGCGGGGTTGAATAGTTTCTGTGGAGCTGGGGGGTTGCAGCGGAAGAGGCGGTAGCAGTGGAAAAGGAGGAGTCAGCCAAGGAGGAGATGGAGGATGGAGTGGGAGGAGGAGTAGAAGAGGCAGGCCTGCATGCAATCCGTGGTGGTAACACCAAATCCACACGGGTGCCACGGGTTGCATGTTTGACAGCCGTCAGAAGGTTCACCCAGTGGGCAATAAAAGTTACGTACCTTCCCTGCCCGTGTTTGCTAGACCATGTGTGTGTGCTCAGATGTATCCTGGCACTGACACTGTGTGCCAGAGATACATTTACTTGCCGCTGAATATGGCCATATAGCTCTGGGATGTCCTTCTGGGAGAAATATTTCCTTCCGGGGACCTTCCATTGTGGGAGCTTCCTGGGAGCGCCACATGTGATCGTGCATGGCTCGCTCCAGATTTGCAGTCTGCTTTTTGCCTCCTGTGCACTGCGAGTTCTGCCTGCCTTTCCTCCTTCTCCTCCCTATCTGCTCCGTCTCTCCCTCTGAACTTCCCTCCTCTTCCTCTCTTGTGGGCACCCACGTGACGTCCATCGACGTGTCATCATAGTCATCTTCACCACCACTTGCATTAGAGATCTCGGAGTAGGTAGCAACCCTCTTGGGCTGATCTGGTTACTGTCGTCAGACAGCTGGGTGGCGGCTGTTGCTACCTCCTCTTCCTGACCCGATGCCAAGAATGGCTGCGAATCGGTAAGTTATGGGAATGGATGGGAAAATAATTCCTCTGACTCGAATGGAGGAGCTATAGTGGTGGTGGTGCTGGTGGTGGTGTCTTTGGGGGTGCACACAGCACAGAGTGAGGAGAGTGCTGACACAGAGGATGAGGATGGTGCAGAAGTGGAAGGAGCCACTCAACCAACTCTGGTGCATCCTTTGACGTAATCGCACGCACCTTCTCCAACTTCTCACTTAGGCTCCAGCCTGGTGCACCTTCCGACCTCTACCACCCCTGCGGAATGGCCTGCCTCTTCTTCTGCCTGTCATTTTCAAAATTAACCTTTGACAAAGTCTCTATAGAAGAGCAGTATTTGTGGAAGCAGGTATATAGAACCCCTTAATGATTATTTGCTGGAAGCAGGCATATCAAACCCCTTAATCAGTTTATAAGTTAATCAGTATATCACACCAGTTGCAATTAGTTGGTCCAATAGCGTTTGTCCCTCTGTATAGCTGCGGTATTCCTGCAGAACCATACACAACCGATTACATTTTTTTTTGCACATATAGAGTTAAGTATGTGGTGGTGGCTGCAGTTGATTTCTTTTTAATTGCCTCCAGCCCATGTAGACCTCCTCCTGTTTTTTGGTTGGGGGGACATTGCTTTATATGGACTGGCATTCCAGAGTATAGTAGTCATGAGTAAGGACCATTAAGTTTTATAAAATCCCTGACTGATCACAAAAGGGCAGGTTCCAGTGTTGAGGCGGACTCCAGCTGCATGAACTAGCAGCGATAGTGGTAGTGGAAAGCCACAGAAGTTATACACTGTGTAGCTAATTTAGTATCCTCTTGATATATTGTGTTCAGTCAGGGTTTTCTTTCTTTTTTTGATTTGTCCACAGAATTCAACTTTGATTCCCAAATATACTAAGTGCATTCTGTGGCAGATAATGGATGGTGCAGACTATACTAGCTCTCTGGTGTCGGGGTGTTGATTTATAGTAATGGACGAACATCGGCCGGGACGATTCGTGAACACGCATTTGCAATCAAATGTTTGTGAACTGCGTGTTCGCGGCGGGCCCCATTCACTTTAATGGCAGGGGAACCTGAAAAACCTTTAGGTCATATTTGCAGCCAGCAAACTTACTAGAAGTACACAAATAGTCCCACAACACGGACAGTGATATACCAGAGAGGCATCATTGGCAACAATTCCTACAAAAAATATATATTTTAATCAGGGGCCATTTTTATGCGTCTTAAAGGGAAACTCTCAAAAATGTGCCCTGCTGGAGCCTAGAAAATTTTTATTTCCTATCGGTTTGATGTATACAAATGTGCAGCACTCCATGTTTTTGTATCCTGCAGAGATCATTAAAAAAATGCATACTTTAACGTGAATTTTTTTTCTACAATGGAACTGTATGCTGAATGGACACCACTGTACGGCATCAGTCTGATGCATCTGTTAACGCATACATTTTTGGTATGCATTAAATGGATAACAAAAATAGGATGTGAACCCAGCCCTAGTGTCAGAATAAGCACCAGTACATAGCGGAGCAGCGTGGTGGAGAGGGGAGGCCGCCATGTACTGACAGAGCGCTACCTGGTCCTGGTTGTCAGGGATGAGGACTGTTTACCAAGGATTATTTTCCTTATTGGGAAATACAGGGCACAGCATAATACACTAGAATCTATATAATATAAAGATATTAGCCCTATTCCCAAATAATGTTAGGAGTATTTCTGACACAGATTGTGGGGCAAAGGTCCTTAGCACTGCAATCTGCATATTTTTCCTGCTCATGCCAGGTCTAAAAAAGGATGGCATGGGCAGGGAAATGGATACAGTTATGGCCATCCAGTTATTGGATACCGGAGCCATACATTGACTGGATAACACCTCTGTACAGTGACCGGATAACACCGCCATACCGTGACCGGATAAAAGGGTATAAGAGGGCACAGTACAGGAAATGACTAGGGGCACTGCACAGGGTGTGGTAAGAGGGCACAATGCAGGGTATAAGGGGGCACAGTGACTTGATCCTGTGACGTTAGAAGGTCCTTACGGTGAATGCGGTTCATACGCCACTATTTTGAGAGGCAGAGGAGTGAGACAGGGGTGTGATTATGTGGCTAGAGATTTAAAAAAAATTACTGTTGGCCAGTACACAAATTAGGCAATAGGCATTCACCTGACAGCTAAGAACTTTGGATTCTGTGGCTGGAGGTACATTAGACGGTCACAGAATAAAAATTTAACTGTCGGCCAGTACAGGCCCCAAAAATTCGGCAATAGGCATTCACCTGACAGCAAAGAACTTTGGATTCTGTGGCTGGAGGTGCATTAGGCGGTCACAGGATAAATATGTAACTGTTGGCCAGTACAGGCCCCAAAAAATAGGTATTCATCTGACTTAAAAGGCCTTTCATGCCGCTTTACATACATAAGGCAAGGACCATTCTTTGTTCTGGGTGGTGGCAGATATGTGTGGGAAATTCAATTACACGTTGTCATCACAGGTGTTGAATTCCTCTGAGATCCATGCCTCATTCATTTTTAAAAATGTGAGGCAGTCCACACTGTCATGAGCTAGGCAATCCCCACTGCTGCTCTGAACGTCCATTCGGACAGGACACTCGACGAGGGGCAAGTCAAGAGTTCCATGGCAAATTATGCTAGCTCTGGCCACAGGTCAAGCCTGCACACCCAGTAGTCAAGGGGTTCCTTGCTTCTTAGAGTGTCCACATCGGCCGTTAACCCGATGTAGTCGGACACCTGTCGGTCTAGGCGTTCCCTGAGGCTGGATCCGGAGGGTGACTGTCGATGGGTTGGCTGCAAGAATGATATAATATGCGAAGTGACCAACACATCTTCTAACCGTACTCTTCTTGCAGGCGCAGTAGGATTGGTACCAGCACCTGTTTCACTGTGAGTGGAAATTCTTCTGCCAGTACCCGCAACAGCAGAATCAAGCATCTCTCGCAGCAAGGCCTGAAAATGCTGCATTCTGACAGCCCTCTGTGATGCTGGTAACATGTCTGCCATTTTGTGTTTGTACCGGGGGTCTAAGTATGTTGCCACCCAGTACACATCCTTGACCTTTATGCTTTTTATACAGGGGTCCCTCTTCAAACACCGGAGCATGAAGGCCCCCATTTGCACTAAATTGGAAGCGGTGGAGTGCCCTGGCTCCTGCTCATCGCCCAGGAGAATGTCATCCTCAGTCTCCTCTCCCCAGCCACGGACAACACCAGGGATCCCCGAAAAATGTAAAGCCTGCTCTTCTTGCTCCTCCTACTCCTCCCCCCAGCCAACATCCTCCTCTGACTCCAATTCAGACTCCTGCTGACTTGTCTCAGATGGAAAAACACCAAAAGAGAGAAAATAGGGCTCGCACTCAATAATATTATGAATATATAAATTTTATTAGTGTCTCCATACGAGACAAATCACAATTAAAACACATAGAAAACAATGGATGATGGAAAATGAGCACACAGAATGACATGGAGCACGACCAAATATCTAAGATGGCAAATAAATACAACCAATGAGTGTATAAATATAGCACTCAGTGTACATGTAAACCAAATAGAATATCAGTAATACATGTAATCAGGCAGAGCTATACAGGCTAGGTAAAGATATCATATATAGTATAACAAAAGTCTACATATAAAGTGACAAGTGCAGATATGTCAGAATAGATATATAACCAAAGCTGAGTAATTCATTATAACGCCATAGACCAACTACCTGTATAGTGCTCCAGCAACCCCGACGCACGTTTCACGCAAGGCTTCTTCAGACCTCCCCCTGAAGAAGCCTTGCGTGAAACGTGCGTCGGGGTTGCTGGAGCACTATACAGGTAGTTGCTATATTTATACACTCATTGTTTGTATTTATTTGCAATCTTAGATATTTGGTCGTGCTTAGGGATGAGCGAACTCGAACTGTATAGTTCGGGTTCGTACCGAATTTTGGGGTGTCCGTGACACGGACCCGAACCCGGACATTTTCGTAAAAGTCCGGGTTCGGGTTCGGTGTTCGTCGCTTTCTTCGCGCTTTTGTGACGCTTTCTTGGCGCTTTTTGAAAGGCTGCAAAGCAGCCAATCAACAAGCGTCATACTACTTGCCCCAAGAGGCCATCACAGCCATGCCTACTATTGGCATGGCTGTGATTGGCCAGAGCACCATGTGACCCAGCCTCTATTTAAGCTGGAGTCACATAGCGCCGCCCGTCACTCTGCTCTGATTAGCGTAGGGAGAGGTTGCGGCTGCGACAGTAGGGCGAGATTAGGCAGATTAACTCCTCCAAAGGACTTGATTAACTGATCGATCTGCAGCTGTGGATCATTGAGCTGCTGATCCTCAATTGCTCACTGTTTTTAGGCTGCACAGACCGTTTGTCAGTCACATTTTTCTGGGGTGATCGGCGGCCATTTTGTGTCTTGTGGTGCGCCAGCACAAGCTGCGACCAAGTGCATTTAACCCTCAATGGTGTGGTTGTTTTTTGGCTAAAGCCTACATCAGGGTGAAGCTGTCACACCAAGTGCATTTAACCAGCAATAGTCTGTTCATTTTTTGGCCATATACAAAATCAGGGGCAAGCTGCGCCTGTCACCAAGTGCATTTAACCCTCAATGGTGTGGTTGTTTTTTGGCTAAAGCCTACATCAGGGTGAAGCTGTCACACCAAGTGCATTTAACCAGCAATAGTCTGTTCATTTTTTGGCCATATACTAAATCAGGGGCAAGCTGCGCCTGTCACCAAGTGCATTTAACCCTCAATGGTGTGGTTGTTTTTTGGCTAAAGCCTACATCAGGGTGAAGCTGTCACACCAAGTGCATTTAACCAGCAATAGTCTGTTTATTTTTTGGCCATATCCCAGTCTAATTCTGTCACTAAATCCATACCGGTCACCCAGCGCCTAAATACTAGGCCTCAAATTTATATCCAGCTAAATCTGTCCCTAGTGCTGTAGCTGGGCGAGTTATTTAGTGTCCGTTCAAGCACATTTCTTGTTCTGGGTTGAAATACAATTCCCAATTTAGCAATTTCATAATTTAGTGGTTTCTGCTATATCAGAGCTATTTGAAATCTATCCCTAAAAGGGTATATAATATTCAAGGTGCACATTGGGTCATTCAGAATAACTTCACACACACCCGCTACTGTGTATTTCCAAGTCTAATTCTGTCACTAAACCCATACCTGTCACGCAGCGCCTAAATACTAGGCCTCAAATTTATATCCAGCTAAATCTGTCCCTAGTGCTGTAGCTGGGCGAGTTATTTAGTGTCCGTTCAAGCACATTTCTTGTTCTGGGTTGAAATACAATTCCCAATTTAGCAATTTCATAATTTAGTGGTTTCTGCTATATCAGAGCTATTTGAAATCTATCCCTAAAAGGGTATATAATATTCAAGGTGCACATTGGGTCATTCAGAATAACTTCACACACACCCGCTACTGTGTATTTCCAAGTCTAATTCTGGCACTAAACCCATACCTGTCACCCAGCGCCTAAATACTAGGCCTCAAATTTATATCCCGCTAAATCTGTCCTTAGTGCTGTAGCTGGGCGAGTTATTTAGTGTCCGTTCAAGCACATTTCTTGTTCTGGGTTGAAATACAATTCCCAATTTAGCAATTTCATAATTTAGTGGTTTCTGCTATATCAGAGCTATTTGAAATCTATCCCTAAAAGGGTATATAATATTCAAGGTGCACATTGGGTCATTCAGAATAACTTCACACACACCCGCTACTGTGTATTTCCAAGTCTAATTCTGGCACTAAACCCATACCTGTCACCCAGCGCCTAAATACTAGGCCTCAAATTTATATCCCGCTAAATCTGTCCTTAGTGCTGTAGCTGGGCGAGTTATTTAGTGTCCGTTCAAGCACATTTCTTGTTCTGGGTTGAAATACAATTCCCAATTTAGCAATTTCATAATTTAGTGGTTTCTGCTATATCAGAGCTATTTGAAATCTATCCCTAAAAGGGTATATAATATTCAAGGTGCACATTGGGTCATTCAGAATAACTTCACACACACCCGCTACTGTGTATTTCCAAGTCTAATTCTGGCACTAAACCCATACCTGTCACCCAGCGCCTAAATACTAGGCCTCAAATTTATATCCCGCTAAATCTGTCCTTAGTGCTGTAGCTGGGCGAGTTATTTAGTGTCCGTTCAAGCACATTTCTTGTTCTGGGTTGAAATACAATTCCCAATTTAGCAATTTCATAATTTAGTGGTTTCTGCTATATCAGAGCTATTTGAAATCTATCCCTAAAAGGGTATATAATATTCAAGGTGCACATTGGGTCATTCAGAATAACTTCACACACACCCGCTACTGTGTATTTCCAAGTCTAATTCTGGCACTAAACCCATACCTGTCACCCAGCGCCTAAATACTAGGCCTCAAATTTATATCCCGCTAAATCTGTCCTTAGTGCTGTAGCTGGGCGAGTTATTTAGTGTCCGTTCAAGCACATTTCTTGTTCTGGGTTGAAATACAATTCCCAATTTAGCAATTTCATAATTTAGTGGTTTCTGCTATATCAGAGCTATTTGAAATCTATCCCTAAAAGGGTATATAATATTCAAGGTGCACATTGGGTCATTCAGAATAACTTCACACACACCCGCTACTGTGTATTTCCAAGTCTAATTCTGGCACTAAACCCATACCTGTCACCCAGCGCCTAAATACTAGGCCTCAAATTTATATCCCGCTAAATCTGTCCTTAGTGCTGTAGCTGGGCGAGTTATTTAGTGTCCGTTCAAGCACATTTCTTGTTCTGGGTTGAAATACAATTCCCAATTTAGCAATTTCATAATTTAGTGGTTTCTGCTATATCAGAGCTATTTGAAATCTATCCCTAAAAGGGTATATAATATTCAAGGTGCACATTGGGTCATTCAGAATAACTTCACACACACCCGCTACTGTGTATTTCCAAGTCTAATTCTGGCACTAAACCCATACCTGTCACCCAGCGCCTAAATACTAGGTCTCAAATTTATATCCCGCTAAATCTGTCCTTAGTGCTGTAGCTGGGCGAGTTATTTAGTGTCCGTTCAAGCACATTTCTTGTTCTGGGTTGAAATACAATTCCCAATTTAGCAATTTCATAATTTAGTGGTTTCTGCTATATCAGAGCTATTTGAAATCTATCCCTAAAAGGGTATATAATATTCAAGGTGCACATTGGGTCATTCAGAATAACTTCACACACACCCGCTACTGTGTATTTCCAAGTCTAATTCTGGCACTAAACCCATACCTGTCACCCAGCGCCTAAATACTAGGCCTCAAATTTATATCCCGCTAAATCTGTCCTTAGTGCTGTAGCTGGGCGAGTTATTTAGTGTCCGTTCAAGCACATTTCTTGTTCTGGGTTGAAATACAATTCCCAATTTAGCAATTTCATAATTTAGTGGTTTCTGCTATATCAGAGCTATTTGAAATCTATCCCTAAAAGGGTATATAATATTCAAGGTGCACATTGGGTCATTCAGAATAACTTCACACACACCCGCTACTGTGTATTTCCAAGTCTAATTCTGGCACTAAACCCATACCTGTCACCCAGCGCCTAAATACTAGGCCTCAAATTTATATCCCGCTAAATCTGTCCCTAGTGCTGTAGCTGGGCGAGTTATTTAGTGTCCGTTCAAGCACATTTCTTGTTCTGGGTTGAAATACAATTCCCAATTTAGCAATTTCATAATTTAGTGGTTTCTGCTATATCAGAGCTATTTGAAATCTATCCCTAAAAGGGTATATAATATTCAAGGTGCACATTGGGTCATTCAGAATAACTTCACACACACCCGCTACTGTGTATTTCCAAGTCTAATTCTGGCACTAAACCCATACCTGTCACCCAGCGCCTAAATACTAGGCCTCAAATTTATATCCCGCTAAATCTGTCCTTAGTGCTGTAGCTGGGCGAGTTATTTAGTGTCCGTTCAAGCACATTTCTTGTTCTGGGTTGAAATACAATTCCCAATTTAGCAATTTCATAATTTAGTGGTTTCTGCTATATCAGAGCTATTTGAAATCTATCCCTAAAAGGGTATATAATATTCAAGGTGCACATTGGGTCATTCAGAATAACTTCACACACACCCGCTACTGTGTATTTCCAAGTCTAATTCTGGCACTAAACCCATACCTGTCACCCAGCGCCTAAATACTAGGCCTCAAATTTATATCCCGCTAAATCTGTCCCTAGTGCTGTAGCTGGGCGAGTTATTTAGTGTCCGTTCAAGCACATTTCTTGTTCTGGGTTGAAATACAATTCCCAATTTAGCAATTTCATAATTTAGTGGTTTCTGCTATATCAGAGCTATTTGAAATCTATCCCTAAAAGGGTATATAATATTCAAGGTGCACATAGGGTCATTCAGAATAACTTCACACACCCGCTACTGTGCATTTCCAAATCTAATTCTGTCACTAAACCCATACCTGTCACCCAGCGCCTAAATACTAGGCCTCAAATTTATATCCCGCTAAATCTCTCGTTACCGCTGTCCTGTTGTGGCTGGGAAAGTTATTTAGTGTCCGTCAAAGCACATTTTTTGTTCTGGGTTGAAATACAATTCCCAATTTAGCAATTTCATAATTTAGTCGTTTCTGCTATATCAGAGCTATTTGAAATCTATCCCTAAAAGGGTAGATCATATTGAAGGTGCACATAGGGTCATTCAGAATAACTTCACACACACGCTTCTGTGCATTTCCAAGTCTAATTCTGTCACTAAATCCATACCGGTCACCCAGCGCCTAAATACTAGGCCTCAAATTTATATCCCGCTGAATTTGAATACAATACATTGGGCCAAATAATATATTTGTTGTTGTGGTGAACCATAACAATGAGAAAAACATCTAGTAAGGGACGCGGACGTGGACATGGTCGTGGTGGTGTTAGTGGACCCTCTGGTGCTGGGAGAGGACGTGGCCGTTCTGCCACATCCACACGTCCTAGTGTACCAACTACCTCAGGTCCCAGTAGCCGCCAGAATTTACAGCGATATATGGTGGGGCCCAATGCCGTTCTAAGGATGGTAAGGCCTGAGCAGGTACAGGCATTAGTCAATTGGGTGGCCGACAGTGGATCCAGCACGTTCACATTATCTCCCACCCAGTCTTCTGCAGAAAGCGCACAGATGGCGCCTGAAAACCAACCCCATCAGTCTGTCACATCACCCCCATGCATACCAGGGAAACTGTCTCAGCCTCAAGTTATGCAGCAGTCTCTTATGCTGTTTGAAGACTCCGCTGGCAGGGTTTCCCAAGGGCATCCACCTAGCCCTTCCCCAGCGGTGAAAGACATAGAATGCACTGACGCACAACCACTTATGTTTCCTGATGATGAGGACATGGGAATACCACCTCAGCATGTCTCTGATGATGACGAAACACAGGTGCCAACTGCTGCGTCTTTCTGCAGTGTGCAGACTGAACAGGAGGTCAGGGATCAAGACTGGGTGGAAGACGATGCAGGGGACGATGAGGTCCTAGACCCCACATGGAATGAAGGTCGTGCCACTGACTTTCACAGTTCGGAGGAAGAGGCAGTGGTGAGACCGAGCCAACAGCGTAGCAAAAGAGGGAGCAGTGGGCAAAAGCAGAACACCCGCCGCCAAGAGACTCCGCCTGCTACTGACCGCCGCCATCTGGGACCGAGCACCCCAAAGGCAGCTTCAAGGAGTTCCCTGGCATGGCACTTCTTCAAACAATGTGCTGACGACAAGACCCGAGTGGTTTGCACGCTGTGCCATCAGAGCCTGAAGCGAGGCATTAACGTTCTGAACCTGAGCACAACCTGTATGACCAGGCACCTGCATGCAAAGCATGAACTGCAGTGGAGTAAACACCTTAAAACCAAGGAAGTCACTCAGGCTCCCCCTGCTACCTCTTCTGCTGCTGCCGCCTCGGCCTATTCTGCTGCTGCCGCCTCGGCCTCTTCCTCCGCCTCTGGAGGAACGTTGGCACCTGCCGCCCAGCAAACAGGGGATGTACCACCAACACCACCACCACCACCTCCGTCACCAAGCGTCTCAACCATGTCACACGCCAGCGTTCAGCTCTCCATCTCACAAACATTTGATAGAAAGCGTAAATTCCCACCTAGCCACCCTCGATCCCTGGCCCTGAATGCCAGCATTTCTAAACTACTGGCCTATGAAATGCTGTCATTTAGGCTGGTGGACACAGACAGCTTCAAACAGCTCATGTCGCTTGCTGTCCCACAGTATGTTGTTCCCAGCCGGCACTACTTCTCCAAGAGAGCCGTGCCTTCCCTGCACAACCAAGTATCCGATAAAATCAAGTGTGCACTGCGCAACGCCATCTGTGGCAAGGTCCACCTAACCACAGATACGTGGACCAGTAAGCACGGCCAGGGACGCTATATCTCCCTAACTGCACACTGGGTAAATGTAGTGGCAGCTGGGCCCCAGGCGGAGAGCTGTTTGGCGCACGTCCTTCCGCCGCCAAGGATCGCAGGGCAACATTCTTTGCCTCCTGTTGCCACCTCCTCCTTCTCGGCTTCCTCCTCCTCTTCTTCCACCTGCTCATCCAGTCAGCCACACACCTTCACCACCAACTTCAGCACAGCCCGGGGTAAACGTCAGCAGGCCATTCTGAAACTCATATGTTTGGGGGACAGGCCCCACACCGCACAGGAGTTGTGGCGGGGTATAGAACAACAGACCGACGAGTGGTTGCTGCCGGTGAGCCTCAAGCCCGGCCTGGTGGTGTGTGATAATGGGCGAAATCTCGTTGCAGCTCTGGGACTAGCCAATTTGACGCACATCCCTTGCTTGGCGCATGTGCTGAATTTGGTGGTGCAGAAGTTCATTCACAACTACCCCGACATGTCAGAGCTGCTGCATAAAGTGCGGGCCGTCTGTTCGCGCTTCCGGCGTTCACATCCTGCTGCTGCTCGCCTGTCTGCGCTACAGCGTAACTTCGGCCTTCCCGCTCACCGCCTCATATGCGACGTGCCCACCAGGTGGAACTCCACCTTGCACATGCTGGACAGACTGTGCGAGCAGCAGCAGGCCATAGTGGAGTTTCAGCTGCAGCACGCACGGGTCAGTCGCACTACAGAACAGCACCACTTCACCACCAATGACTGGGCCTCCATGCGAGACCTGTGTGCCCTGTTGCGCTGTTTCGAGTACTCCACCAACATGGCCAGTGGCGATGACACCGTTATCAGCGTTACAATACCACTTCTATGTCTCCTTGAGAAAACACTTAGGGCGATGATGGAAGAGGAGGTGGCCCAGGAGGAGGAGGAGGAGGAGGAGGAAGAGGGGTCATTTTTAGCACTTTCAGGCCAGTCTCTTCGAAGTGACTCAGAGGGAGGTTTTTGGCAACAGCAGAGGCCAGGTACAAATGTGGCCAGCCAGGGCCCACTACTGGAGGACGAGGAGGACGAGGATGAGGAGGAGGTGGAGGAGGATGAGGATGAAGCATGGTCACAGCGGGGTGGCACCCAACGCAGCTCGGGTCCATCACTGGTGCGTGGCTGGGGGGAAAGGCAGGACGATGACGATACGCCTCCCACAGAGGACAGCTTGTCCTTATCCCTGGGCAGCCTGGCACACATGAGCGACTACATGCTGCAGTGCCTGCGCAACGACAGCAGAGTTGCCCACATTTTAACCTGTGCGGACTACTGGGTTGCCACCCTGCTGGATCCACGCTACAAAGACAATGTGCCCACCTTACTTCCTGCACTGGAGCGTGATAGGAAGATGCGCGAGTACAAGCGCACGTTGGTAGACGCGCTACTGAGAGCATTCCCAAATGTCACAGGGGAACAAGTGGAAGCCCAAGGCCAAGGCAGAGGAGGAGCAAGAGGTCGCCAAGGCAGCTGTGTCACGGCCAGCTCCTCTGAGGGCAGGGTTAGCATGGCAGAGATGTGGAAAACTTTTGTCAACACGCCACAGCTAACTGCACCACCACCTGATACGCAACGTGTTAGCAGGAGGCAACATTTCACTAACATGGTGGAACAGTACGTGTGCACACCCCTCCACGTACTGACTGATGGTTCGGCCCCATTCAACTTCTGGGTCTCTAAATTGTCCACGTGGCCAGAGCTAGCCTTTTATGCCTTGGAGGTGCTGGCCTGCCCGGCAGCCAGCGTTTTGTCTGAACGTGTATTCAGCACGGCAGGGGGCGTCATTACAGACAAACGCAGCCGCCTGTCTACAGCCAATGTGGACAAGCTGACGTTCATAAAAATGAACCAGGCATGGATCCCACAGGACCTGTCCGTCCCTTGTCCAGATTAGACATTAACTACCTCCCCATAACCATATATTATTGGACTCCAGGGCACTTCCTCATTCAATCCTATTTTTATTTTCATTTTACCATTATATTGCGATGCTACCCAAAGTTGAATAAACCTCTCCTCTGCCTGTGTGCTAGGCCTAAATATATGCCAATGGACTGTTGCAGTGGTGGCTGACATGAAGCCTGATTCTCTGCTATGACATGCAGACTAATTCTCTGCTGACATGAAGCCAGATTGTCTGTTACGGGACCTCTCTCCTCTGCCTGGGTGCTGGGCCTAAATTTATGACAATGGACTGTTGCAGTGGTGGCTGACGTGAAGCCTGATTCTCTGCTATGACATGCAGACTGATTCTCTGCTGACATGAAGCCAGATCCTCTGTTACGGGACCTCTCTCCTCTGCCTGTGTGTGTGCTGGGCCTAAATATATGCCAATGGACTTTTGCAGTGGTGGCTGACGTGAAGCCTCATTCTCTGCTATGACATGCAGACTGATTCTCTGCTGACATGAAGCCAGATTCTCTGTTACGGGACCTCTCTCCTCTGCCTGTGTGTGTGCTGGGCCTAAATATATGCCAATGGACTGTTGCAGTGGTGGCTGACGTGAAGCCTCATTCTCTGCTATGACATGCAGACTAATTCTCTGCTGACATGAAGACAGATTCTCTGTTACGGGACCTCCCTCCTCTGCCTGGGTGCTGGGCCTAAATATATGCCAATGGACTGTTGCAGTGGTGGCTGACGTGAAGCCTCATTCTCTGCTATGACATGCAGACTAATTCTCTGCTGACATGAAGACAGATTCTCTGTTACGGGACCTCTCTCCTCTGCCTGGGTGCCGGGGCCTAAATATCTGAGAATGGACTGTTCCAGTGGTGGGTGACGGGAAGCCAGATTCTCTGCTATGGAACCTCTCTCCAATTGATTTTGGTTAATTTTTATTTATTTAATTTTTATTTTAATTCATTTCCCTATCCACATTTGTTTGCAGGGGATTTACCTACATGTTGCTGCCTTTTGCAGCCCTCTAGCTCTTTCCTGGGCTGTTTTACAGCCTTTTTAGTGCCGAAAAGTTCGGGTCCCCATTGACTTCAATGGGGTTCGGGTTCGGGACGAAGTTCGGATCGGGTTCGGATCCCGAACCCGAACATTTCCGGGATGTTCGGCCGAACTTCTCGAACCCGAACATCCAGGTGTTCGCTCAACTCTAGTCGTGCTCCATGTCATTCTGTGTGCTCATTTTCCATCATCCATTGTTTTCTATGTGTTTTAATTGTGATTTGTCTCGTATGGAGACACTAATAAAATTTATATATTCATAATATTATTGAGTGCGAGCCCTATTTTCTCTCTTTTGGTGTTTTACCATACGTGCTGGCTCTGCACGGGTACTCACTTCTGTGAGTCATTTTGGTGCTTATTTGTCTCAGATGGAGTAGCCCCCCTGGAATTCATTCAGCATTGCGACTTCCTCATCTTCCTGCTCCTGCTCCTTGATGGATTGATTAATGACACAACGCAATGCACGCTCCAGAAAGAAGGCATAAGGTACGATGTCACTGATGGCACCCTGGCTGTGACTGACCAGTTTGGTGAGCTCATGAAATGGCCGCAGAAGTCTGGAGCAGACTATCAAGCATATACAAGGTGGCGTTCCACCGTGTCGGCAGTCACAAATTAGAAGTCTGACAAGTGGTGTTGACGCTGAACATCAGCAAGGCGAGCATGGCCGTATAAGATCTTCTAAAATGGCCACGTGACGTCCATCGACAAGTCATCATCGTCACCTTCACCACTACTGACATTAGAGATCTCGGAGTAGGCAGCAACAGCGGGGATCACCCGCCTTGGGCTGATCTGGGTACTGTCGTCAGACTGCTGGGTGGCTTGCTACCTCCTCTTCCTCATCCGATGCCAAGAATGGCTGCGCATAGGTAAGGTCTGGGAATGACTCGAGAGGAGGGACTATGGTGGTGGTGGTGGTGTCTTTGGGGTGTGGGGTTTTGCTATAGTAGACAGGCTAGCGGACGCAGTATAGAGGCAATCACAAAATCTTTAATCTAAACAGTTCGGTGTTTATTCACACATAAGGAAAAACAAAAATGACTGGCAATGTCCATAGAACAAAATCTTCACCTGGTTAGCAGTTTTCCACCTGCAGTCCGCAGCAGGCTTTAGGGGCCTGTTTCCCAGCATGCGACTCTCAGCCCTTTAGCACGGCACAACTTCACAGGTCCCAAAACACAGAGACTCCCCAGCTTCCCTGTCAGATGGAGGATAAACCACACACAGCTGAGATTGCTGGCTGGGCTTTTTACATAGACCCAGGGCCGGCGCTACTATAAGGCAGACCAAGCGGCTGCCTTAGGGCGCGCCTGCGTAGGGTGGAAATATGAATGTCTTATTTTTTTTATTTTTTTTTTATCACTTACCGTATTTTTCGCCGTATAAGACGCACTTTTTTCCCCCCAAAAGTGGGGGGAAAATAGCAGTGCGTCTTATACGGCGAATGTAGCTTATTTTGCCCAGTTTTCAATGATACACCCGCCGCGATGCCGTGCGGCGGGTGTATCAGCTGTGAGGGAGGAGGGGCTGGGGGCAGCATCTGCATTAATAATGACAGCGGGGCCCGTGCAGTGACTATTCTACTACACGGGCCCCGCTCACTGTATAATCATATCTCTCTAATAGTTAATTGTTCTATGCATGTAATCGCATAATGAGCGCTAATGAGCGCTGTGTATTACCGTACTTAAAACTAGCAGCGCTCGCCGTTCGGAGCAGAGAGGAGGCAAGAGGCAGGCCGGGAGGATGGGCACTTGCAGCGTGAGTCATACGTCACGCGCCTGCACCGCCCACTTATGAATGAAGCAGGCGGCGCAGGCGCGTGACGTATGACTCACGTTGCAAGCGCCCGTCCTCCCGGCCTGCCTCCTCTCTGCTCCGAACGGCGAGCGCTGCTAGTTTTAAGTACGGTAATACACAGCGCTCATTAGCGCTCATTATGCGATTACATGCATAGAACAATTAACTATTAGAGAGATATGATTATACAGTAAGCGGGGCCCGTGTAGTAGAATAGTCACTGCACGGGCCCCACTGTCATTAAAGCAGATGCGACCCCCACCCCCTGTATTGAGGGTCATTCACTACAGGGACACTTATGGAGGGGATCTGTGGATGACAGCATAAGATGCTATATATGTGTCATCCACAGATCCCCCCCATAACTGTCATTCACAGATCCTCATCCTCATAACAGTGCCATCCAGAGAGGATCCCCCATAAGTGTCACCCACAGATCCCCCATAAGTGTCACCCACAGATCCCCCATAAGTGTCACCCACAGATCCCCCATAAGTGTCACCCACAGATCCCCCATAAGTGTCACCCACAGATCCCCCATAAGTGTCACCCACAGATCCCCCATAACAGTGCCACCCACAGATCCCCCATAACAGTGCGTCACCCACAGACCACAATTAGTTCAAAACCCACCAAAAGTGCACCTTTTTGGTTCAAAATATTTTTTTTCTTATTTTCCTCCTCAAAAACCTAGGTGCGTCTTATAGGCCGGTGCGTCTTATACGGCGAAAAATACGGTACTTGAATTTGTGCCGCAGCGCAGCCGTCCGTCCACCTGCCCGCCCCCAGCCTGCGTGTGCCGGCCACTCGTACTAGGCAAGGCTCGAGCTGACTGATTGTGTCTGACTCACACAGACACAGGCAGCCGTCAGCAAGATTAGACCAGACGCACTCGCACTGGCAGCCAGCAGCAGCAGGAGTCAGGACAGGTCAGGACTTGTTAGGGTAGGTCACTTGAACGGTTCCGAATTGAATTTTGAATGGTGTATAATAATTAATATGATCATTTCAAATTATTTCAAAATATGAGATAAGCGCAAAGCGCTAGGCTAGTGCACACTGACTAGCACCAGAGCAGAGGCGCTCAGGCTTAGCACAGCATTCAATGATGTGTTTAAAAAAAGTAAATACAAAACAACAATCATTAATATGGGGGAGGGGGGGTTTCACACCCTGCCCCCCCCCCCCCCCCCAATATTAATGATTGTTGTTTTGTTATTACTTTCATCATTGAATGTCGTGTTAAGCCTGAGCGCCTCTGCTCTGGCGCTAGTTTGTGTGACCGTGACATAATGGATGGAGGGAGGGGGGACAAGGTAAGAGTCTGTACAGTTGTATAGTACTTTGAGTATGTGACATGGGAATGGGGCCAGGCCGCCAGGAAGGGTCGACCGGGGGGATGATGTGCCATGGAGGGGGGGGGTAAAATGTGACACAATAGGGAGTAATGATGTAATCATAGATGGGGCCAGTGCTGTCCGGGCGGAGCAGGGGCACCAAAATGTAGCTTTGCTTGTGTTGGCAAAAATCCTTGCACCTGCCCTGCATAGACCAAAAAGACCCGGCCTGGACCGTGGGGAGAGCCACCCACCCAGCACTTTGCCTACTCAGTATTTGGCGGAAACAGGTATATAGCACCCCTCAATCAGTGTTTGCGGAAACAGGTTCATAACACCCCTCAATCAGTATTTTTTGGAAGAAGGTATATAGCATTAGCACCCCTTTAATCAGTATTTGACAGAAACAGGTATATGGCACCCCTCAATCAGTATTTTGTGGAAGCAGTTGTATCGCAGCCCTCAATCAGTATTTAGTGGAAGAAGCTTTATGGCACCCCTCAATCAGTGTTTGACAGAAATAGGTATATAGCACCCCTCAATCAGTATTTGGCGGAAACCGTTATATGGCACCCCTCAATCAGTATTTTGTGGAAGCAGGTGTATCGCAGCCCGATATTTGATGGCAGAAGATATATAGCAATAGCACCCCTCAATAAGTATTTTGTGGAAGAAGGTACAGTACAGACCAAAAGTTTGGACACACCTTCTCATTCAAAGAGTTTTCTTTATTTTCATGACTATGAAAATTGTAGATTCACACTGAAGGCATCAAAACTATGAATTAACACATGTGGAATTATATACATAACAAAAAAGTGTGAAACAACTGAAAGTATGTCATATTCTAGGTTCTTCAAAGTAGCCACCTTGTGCTTTGATTACTGCTTTGCACACTCTTGGCATTCTCTTGATGAGCTTCAAGAGGTAGTCACCTAAAATGGTCTTCCAACAGTTTTGAAGGAGTTCCCAGAGATCCTTAGCACTTGTTGGCCCTTTTGCCTTCACTCTGCGGTCCAGCTCACCCCAAACCATGGGTTCAAGTCCGGTGACTGTGGAGGCCAGGTCATCTGGCGCAGCACCCCATCACTCTCCTTCATGATCAAATAGCCCTTACACAGCCTGGAGGTGTGTTTGGGGTCATTGTCCTGTTGAAAAATAAATGATGGTCCAACTAAACGCAAAGCGGATGGAATAGCATGCCGCTGCAAGATGTTGTGGTAGCAATACTGGTTCAGTATGCCTTCAATTTTGAATAAATCTTCAACAGTGTCACCAGCAAAGCACCCCCACAACATCACACCTCCTCCTCCATGCTTCACGGTGGGAACCAGGCATGTAGAGTCCACATGTGAGCCAGTTTCTTTGTAGCGCTTGATGTTTTTTGTGACTGCACTTGGGGACGCTTTCAAAGTTTTCCCAATTTTTCGGACTGACTGACCTTCATTTCTTAAAGTAATGATGGCCACTAGTTTTTCTTTACTTAGCTGCTTTTTCTTGCCATAATACAAATTCTAACAGTCTATTCAGTAGGACTATCAGCTGTGTATCCACCTGACTTCTCCACAACGCAACTGATGGTCCCAACCCCATTTATAAGGCTAGAAATCCCACTTATTAAACCTGACAGGGCACACCTGTGAAGTGAAAACCCTTTCAGGTGACTACCTCTTGAAGCTCATCAAGAGAATGCCAAGAGTGTGCAAAGCAGTAATCAAAGCAAAAGGTGGCTACTTTGAAGAACCTAGAATATGACATATTTTCAGTTGTTTCACACTTTTTTGTTATGTATATAATTCCACATGTGTTAATTCATAGTTTTGATGCCTTCAGTGTGAATCTACAGTTTTCATAGTCATGAAAATAAAGAAAACTCTTTGAATGAGAAGGTGTGTCCAAACTTTTGGTCTGTACTGTATATGACACCCCTCAATCAGAATTTGGCGGAAATAGGTATATAGCACCCCTCAATCAGTATTTGGCGGAAACAAGTATATGGCACCCCTCAAACAGTGTTTTGTGGAAGCAAGTGTATAGCAGCCCTCAATCAGTATTTGGTAGAAGGTATATAGCAATAGCACCGCTCGATTAGTATTTTGTGGAAGAAGGAATATGGCACCCCTCAATCAGTATTTTGTGGAAGCTGGTGTATCGCAGGTCTCAATCAGTATTTGGTGGAAGAAGGTAGATAGCAATAGCACCCCTCAATCAGTATTTTGTGGAAGAAGGTATATGGCACCCCCAATCGGTATTTGGCGGAAACAGGTATATGGCACCCCTCAGTTAGTAGTTTGTGGAAGCAGGTGTATTGCAACCCTTAATCAGTATTTGGTGGAAGAAGGTATATAGCAATAGCACCCCTCAATCAGTATTTTGTGGAAGAAAGTATATGGCACCCCTTAATCAGTATTTGGCGGAATCAGGTATATAGCATCCCTCAATCAGTATTTGATGGAAACTGATATATAGCTCCCCTCAATCAGTATTTGACAGAAACAGGTATATAGCACCCCTCAATTAGGATTTTGTGGAAGAAGGTATATTGCAGTACTCAAGCAGTTTTTTAGGGGGCAACAGGTATATCACACCCATTGCAATTAGTTATTCCAATAGCGTTTGTCACTCTATCTAGCTGAGGTATCGCAGCAGAACCGCACACAACTGCTGCACAATACAAATACACTATAATATAATTTCTATGTTAGAAAGTATATTATAAGTATATTACACCCCTCTATATTACACCTATCGATAGCACACCTATACCAGTTCTCAAAAAGACTTTTGGGCCCTATTAGCTAGCATTTGGTGTCCCTAACTGTCCCATCTCCAAAATGCAACCTCTCCCAACACATAATGTAAAATGGCTGCCAGATCGGGTTCTTTAATAGGGTTAGGGGTGTGTATGTGCTGAAACGTCTCAATTGGCTGTCTTGTCCCACCTGATGGATGTGTCAAGGGTCAAAGTTCGGCGCTATGCAAAAAAATATGGCGCATGCGAATATCGCCATATGTTCGCATGTTCGGCAAATCGCAAACGAGCAAAGTTTGCAGCAAATCGACCGCCGGGCGAACTGCAAGGCAATCTCTATTGATTTGCACTAAAGGAGCAGTCTGATTGAGGCTCCATATGTATTTTTTAATCAGGCACTAACCAATAGTATGTTGAATATATTCCCTCTTCCCCTTCTTTTTAAAACAATATAACCAATAAAGATTTTTAGTTTTTATTTTAGCGTCCCAACTCTGCTGTAATACTTCCTATTTTATTATTTTGTCTTTTCCTTCCTACTGATATAATTTGTTATTCCTGATGCAGGGCCTGAGGGGTGAAGCAATACATAGGCATGGTCTCGTTGGCGTTCTTTCCACCTCTTGCACCTCCTTCTCATGCCTTCAGCAAGTGATTTGAGGTCATTGCTTCTGTATTTCAAAAGAACACAAGAATCATCTTGGTATTTACTTCTATAAACCAATGTCACTTGAACATGCTCTGATATAGTCACGGTGCCTCCTATAAACACTTTACGCATAAATCTTCTGCTATGATGTGTTTATCTGACTGGCAGCTCCAAGTATTCATTTCCCTAAGATAAAAGCTTTATTGCTTCTTAGTAGATTATTGTCAATGACTACAACATCTGCTGGGATTACATGTAAGGACTCATTGTACTATGTGTTGAGAAAAGGGGCACATGCTCAAATTAAGGTAAGACTCTCACTGGGCCCTTCAGTGATAGAGTCACAATTGGCCCCTGTATACCCTACCATTGGCTTTAAGATCCTGTTTATGAAAAACACCACTGGGCCCCCAAGACCAGTGGGCCCTGTCATGTGCCTAAAAATACTCCAAAAACAATACTGATTTAATTGGCTTCTTTTGAGGCTAGCCCTAGAGTGCACACTATGTTTTTTTTGGCGACAAAGATCGATGTGAGTATTGATAATCGTGATACAGATTTCTGACAACTAAACAAAAACACATACGGTACATACATGTAAAAACTAAAAATGTGTGGATGCTATGTGTGACTTGCATAGTGAGTGTTTTATTATTCCATCTGCTGGTTTCTGCAGATGTACATTTGCAGCCAGCCCTGGAAGAGCCGGTACAGAGGATTGGAGTGGTAGTGGCCCTGATGAAGGTTTGTCACTGTGTACTACCTCAGGTCGTTGCTCCCTGGGGATCAGTGCAGTGGAAATGTAGTACTGAACAATGAATTAAATGTAACAAAGTATTTTTACTAAATGCAACTTACATTTATGAGCAACTGATTTTAAGTGCATTCTTCTGGCACCTGTAATGATTGTGGAGGCTCATTGGATTGCTGCAATTTAGCACTCAGGTCGTACTGGCTTAGCAATGTTCTGAGTGATGGGTGTCTTAGCCGCAGTCCCTCACCTCACAGCAGTCTTCTTGAAAAATCCTCTTTAGGAGCAGGAGCCCAGATGTGTTCTCCCTTCCTTCTCTATAGCTCAACAGGAAGTCCACCTCCTGGCAGGAAGTAGGACAAGCCCACTCCTACCAGGAGGGGAAGAACCAGGTGACTAGCCCTGTTCCTAGTTAACCCATGCCATCCGTAACCTTACTGCTACAAATGTCAATAACATACAAAATACATTAATATAAAGCATTGGGGGACATTTGTTTTACTGAAATACTGCTAAATTAGATGTATTTCAGATGCAGATGGAGGCGCAGCAGTGAGTTGCTTCGCTATCTGTGACTTCGCGCTACTCACGGCAGGTCCGACTCATTTACCATTTTCTACACCTATTTTAGATGTAGAAAGAGATCTCTAAATGTAAGCTCAGAAGCTGTCTTACATTTAGAACTGGCACTGGATATGACGAGGTTGTGGAGAGGCCGGCGCCTCTTCATAACTTCGGCAGATCGTCCGCCAGCTACGAGCTTTTATTAAGACTGGCGTCTAAAATGCTGGTCTTAAAAAATATGCCTCTTTAACTATATACAAAATTGTAGTACTTCCCCCCCCCAAGTCTGAGGTACTACACATTTTCTAATTATGCTTTGCTGTGTGGGTGGGATCATCTTGCTGTGACACTACAACTGTGATGACCTCTGTCTGCAGATTTGTGAAACTGGCTGACCTGTTACATGTGCGCTTGGCAGCTGAAGGTGTCTGTGTTGCTCCCATGTTCATATGTGCCCACATAGCTGAGAAAAATGATGGTTTAATATATGCAAATAAGCCTCTAGGAGCAATGGGGGCGTTGTCATTACACCTAGAGGCAGAGCTCTCTCTGCAACTGCCGCACACTTTGCACTTTGATTGACAGGGCCAGGCAGTGAAAAGGTCATCACATCTGGCGCTATTAATCAAAGTATAGAGATAGTAGAGCCTCTAGGTGTAATAGCAATGCCCCCGTTGCCCCCATTAATTTGCATATATTAAAACATAATTTTTCTCAGCAATGCGGGCACATATGAACATGGGACCAACACAGATGCCTTTAGTTGCCAAGTGCATATGCAAAAGATCAGCCAGAGTCATAGGTACAAATCTGCTGACAGATACTCCTTAAGGAGATATACTGAAGCTGCACCTTCCCTTCACTCCCAGTTTTCAATTTCGAGTTTTACATTTGATGATTACAGAACATTTACAGAGAACCTTTAGGCAGGAAAATGAGAACCACAGAGTGCTAATACTTTAAGGTTTTCCAGATACTACTTCGTTATGACATGCTGATACCTATCAGCTTTGATTGACCATGAGAAGGACCACATAGGTCCCTCTACGTATTTCCAGTACTGAAGACTCATCACATTCAAACATTTATAATCCAAGTGTTGGAAAATTCCTGTCCTGCATTAATCCTCTCTTTATACGTTTCCATCACAGATGGCTATGTCAATGAGTCTATTGACATTAACAATACAACATGCCTACAATTTTTCCAGTGCTTGGTATGTTAAATAATTGATGAATACGAGCCAACTTGTCAATGTCTCCTATATTAATATATCAACACAAGACTATGACCGAATATAGCTGACTAACAATGTGACTGCAATGTACAGTGTCAACTGTGTGTATCAAATAGAAGCATCAATTAACTTGGGGAGGAGGGAAGCATGAACTCTGAATATGAAGGACTCATTCAAACATACAAAAGTCTATGCCAAAATTAATAAGGTCTCTCAGTTACTCCATGCATGGTGTTGTCAAAATCAGCAGTTGTATATAACAATATATCTCTTTCTACACATCAATTCATTATATGTAGGAGGAAAAAAGCTGAAAAGTAAAAGTCACTCTTTTTCAGTGAAATTACAACTAAACAATGGGACAATAACATTTGCGATAAACACATTTTGATAATACACTTATAAACATCACAATACAGTAAATAAACGTTTTCGGTATCCCCATAACATCCCACATTTGGAGAATAATGGCATAAAGAAAATTAGAGCAATTTTTGCAATAAAATAAATACAATAAAATCTAATATCAATTAAACGCTTACTTATGTGTATGACAAAATACTGCCTAAAAAGAATACAGCTCCTTTTGCAGACAACAAGACCCCCTAACATCTAGGTTGATATAGAAATAAAGTGATGATCACTATGGCTATAGATGTAGAAAAACAAAAAAATAATTCTCTGACCATCTGAACAAGTAAATTGATTTACACTGCTGGACTGAGACAAAATTTCATGGAATTTGAAATTGTAACCAAAACCTACGCGGTCAGATGTGTGAATAGCACGTCACTGCTAGTGACATCTAATTCCCGCAGATGTAACCACAAAGTCCAGTGACTGGCAGTCATGACACCAAGCCACATCTTCTCCTGCAGGGATGAAAGCAGCAGGGAATGGGGCAGCAGCGTGGGCATGGCAAGACCAATGACAGGTGAATGTTTTTTATTTTAACGGAGTACAGATTAGAGGCACTGGGTTCTTGGTTCCTAGACCAGACAACACATTTAGGAAAGACAACTAATTGTGGTTGGTTTTGGACACAGAACCCTTAAAGGCTGTGTTCACCTTCAGGGTCATTTTTTTATGATTGTATTTTACTCATTTTGGGCTAAAACCATTTTTTTATTGGTCTTTATTAAAAATATTGAGTCTGTCACAAAGGGTTAACAGTTTTTTTTAGCTTTCACCTTCACTTTTTGACGGTCATCTATTAACCCTTATCTCTAAATCACTAAGAAGTTATAAACACTTACTTAAGCCACATTCTTATCAGTAAGATAAGGATTGAACTTTATTGAGTGTTTATAAGGTCGGAGAGCAGAGTTAAGGAGCCCGTCAGCTAGCTGTCTGACGAAGCAGAGAGAAAACTCAGATCCTGCTAGTAGAACGTCTCAGCTCTGTAAAGACAAAAGGACTCTATATTTTTAATAAAGACCAAATGAAAAATTATTTTTAGTTCATAATGAATACAATTCAATAATAATAATAATAAAAGACTGCCTCCAAAGATGTACGTAGCCTTTAATAATCAGCTAATCACCAACATGGTTTTAATTCACACAGACCAAATACATTCTGTGCATGTAAGTATCTTATACAATGCTGATGCTCTGTGCAGTGACATGCCATCAAGGAACCAGGAGACTTATGAAATAAAACAATACAAACAAAGCAAGTCTACCCTCTTTGGACCTACCATTCAGAGATATACAGTGCAATCAGTTTTCTAGGCTGCATACATACAAGCAGATGTTCTCAAAAACCACTGATGGTTAGATGTCTTTGGGCAGTCACATTTCTAATTATTTTACGCATTTATATAGCGCTGACATATTCCACAGCGCTTTACAGGCATTCGCATCATGCTGTCCCCAGTGGGGCTCACATCTAGGTTTTCTATCAGTATGTCTTTGGCGTGTGGGAGGAAACCCACGCGAACATGGTGAGAAGATACAAACTCCATGCAGATGTTGTCCTTGGTCAGATTCAAACCTATGACTTCAATGCTGCCGATCGTGAGATTGACTGGTTTAATGGGCCCTCTTATACCCATGTTGACAGAGTAGAGCAAAGCCTCAGACTGGCCCACCAAAGTACTACAAAACCCTAAGTGGCACAAGGTTTAGAAATAATAATAGGTTCAGCAGAAGAACCCCATTTGAGATGTTTTGGAGCCTATTACTAAGCTAAGGATAACAATTTGAGGCTGGTTTAAAATTTCTAAAATGCTACCATCTTAGAAATGATTTGTTTGGGGACAGAGAGAGTTCTGTTTCAAGAGGCTTCTGAATGAAATGTGATTTAATAATCTCATGTTGGTAAATTCTCTAACCATATTGAGTAACGCATCAGTGAAAACCATTGAGTTGTAGAAAATTGTTATTGAGAAAAATATATGGCTGCACACCTCAAAGAACTCACTGATGAATATTGATAGGCTAAAAATGCTATATTACTATTACCAGGTTATTCTGATAAACATAAGAAGAAATGGTAGATGGAGAATCTATGAGTTGCATGCTATTCTAGCATTGAAGGCTCCATCAGGCTTTGTCAGTTTAGAACCTGAGCTGTAAATAGCATAGGTCCTCCTGAGAGACTTACACAGATATCGCAGGGCCAATTAGAAAAATTAAGAATGAGTACCAGCCCCAAAGGGGTAAAGGGTAAGTGTTTGTGCAGTGAACCCAGAAGGGGAGAGGGAAAGGACAGGAGTGATGATGGTGGGGAAGATAGGATTGTTAGTCACGATGGCTGTCTCACTCTGATGCTTCCTTGGCCGTGCTGAAAAAGGTGCAACCTTTCTTCCCCTATGAGCATACCCTGGTTTGGGGTCTCCTGCCTGGTATCGGCTGGGGTGCCTTTGATGTCAGTAGGTTTTAAGGTGCAAGGCAGGTACTTTGAGGTACTGGAAAGGAGCAATTATGTGGCAGTGCAGGTTGGCAATGCAAGGTAATGATGAGAGCAGTTTTGTGGTAACATGTCAACTGTACTTTACTGAAGCAATTTTGGTAGATAGCACAGAAAGGCACTTGCAAAAGTAGGCTTAGTTTTTACAGGTTGCATACACAGGTTTCCCAAGGCTGTATATGGGGAGGAATAGGCAGTATAACGTGCCCTCTCTCTCTCTCTCTCTCTCTCTGAGTGTCTTCACAGTTAATCTGAACAATATCCCCAATTCGGCCAAGGGGTACAAATTCTCTTTCACAATAAATTCTCACTCTCAATATAGCACTACAATTCCCAACAGTGGGGTGTAGTCTTTTAACAGATCGTGTGTCCCTCCTTAGTATGGCAGGATACTTGAAGCTTATCAACCCAACTAAGTTCACAGCCAACAGACTTACATTAACTGTTTGTTGCAATGGCCCTCAACTTTCTGTAAAGTTCAATGCTTCTTTCCCCCAGAACGTCCAAACTATATATTAGGAGAGTGCAGGTGCATTCTACTATGGCTGCAATGCAAATGCAAAAACAAACAAGGACTACAAGTTGCAGCACACTACTTTATGCACAAAGACACATGCAAACATTGAAAACAAAAGTAAATGTAAACTGCAATATTGTTATACTTAATATATGAAAATCAGAAGCTCTTTGCGCATATTTTTGATCAAGAATATGTCGTGCCCATCAACCAGCAACAAGGTGTCATCTATCAGATAGGAGTTACATTAACAGTCTTGCCTCCCCTGGGCTTTTGGCCTACAATTCACAATGTAGAATTCAGCTACTTGTAGTCCTTGTCCCTATGCATTTGCATATATACGAGTGTGATAAATAATCTGTCCAGAACTTTACATATGGGTCCCAGATTATTGAAATTTTACTCTAAAACATTACAGCGAGGTCATGGCTGAGATTGGAATAACCCTCGTAAGTAGTAGCCAGGTGTTAGCACAGCTATGGAAGCAGCCAAGCGGAATGTGGTTCTATGTTTCCAAAAGTTTGATAACAGTGAATGGGAGGTATGCTGCTTATGAAGCTTCCATTCACTGCCATGGAAAATTACAAAAACAACGTAGCACAGCCCACTCAGCCCAGTTATTCCAATCCCATCCATGAAAGCATTAGATGAAAATAACCCTTTAAAAGAAATGTCACTATAAATTTAATCTACCAGTTTAAACCAGCTAGCAACACCTCTCCATATTTTCTAATCTGTTTTTAATTTCTGATTACAGATATTTTTTAATATTTTCTGAACATGATTATGGGGGCTGCCATTTTGCCGGAGCTGTTCTTAAGAGCCTTTATAAAGCCTTAAGAAAATTGTTTATGGCAGCCCAATGGGCCATATACACAATGGTCTGGAGGGGACGTCATTGACTTCTTTTGGAGAGTTTTCTAGGCATGCGGTCATTGTACAAGGAAAGAATAGATACGATTTTAAATGAACCTATTGTGAATGGTGGATCCTGTCTTATCTGTCATTCTAAAGGATGTATTAGACTGTCAGATTTCCTGGCAGATGATCGATCGCTACCAAGCGTTCCTATGAATGCTTGTTAGCTATCATCTGGCAGTCTAATACTGCCTTCAAATGCCCAATGATCGAGCAAACATTGAGCTCGTTCATTGAGCAATTGTGATTTTTAATCATGTGTAATAGCGATCTGCCAACGGCACACCATTGCCCTGCATTGGGACGAGCTATGGCATAGTGATTGCTCCTCCCTATTCCACGGAAGACATTGTTTCATGTAACAGAAGCAGTGTCCTCCGCTAGCTATATGACGATTGCCGGGAGAGAACACATGATGAAAAATGTTCACCAGAGTTTTTGCTGAATCCGGCATGTTTCAGAAAAAAACGCTTCCATTACTGATAATACAACCATCTGCATCCATTATGTATCGATCTGGTTGTATTATCTTTAACATACCCAAGACAGATCTATCATAAACTCCATTGAAAGTCAATGGGGGACGGATCCGTTTTCTATTGTGTCAGAGAAAAAAAATCCATACCCATTGACTATCATTGTGGGTCATGACGGATCCGTCTTGCTCCGCATCCCAGGATGGAAAGCAAACTGCAGCATGCTGCGGTTTGCTCTCCAGTATGAGAATGTAACGGAATGCATTTTGGAGCATTCTGTTCTGTTCAGTTACATTTTGTCCCTATTGACAATGAATGGGGACAAAATGGAAGTGTTTTTTTCCCTATGACGGATCTCAATACCGAAAAATATTAACGCTAGTGTAAAAGCAGCCTAATACACTGATTTGGAGTAAACCAGGAGGTATTTTAATTATAGAGTGCACCATAGATAAGCTTACTTGCACATGTTGACAAGGTGATTTGTAGGAGAAGGAAAGTGTGGCGCGCAAAGCATGCCATATAATTTTTCTTCAGGTTTGACCATGCCCCTTTTCCTGAGACCCCACTACTTTCCATGTATGTCCCTACCTCCTTCATGATGTATCTTCCATGCCTTGTGTAGGGGATTTATCGACCTCTCTGGGAGTTCAAATCGTCCCCTTTTTTTTGGAAGCCTCCCAGATGTTCCAGGAGAGCTGGCAAGTTTGTACTATAGATATAATCACTTCTATATACATACCTACTCGTAAAACGCTCCCTACATATTTAACTTAATTATTGGCCTATATGAGCATCATATACGTAGACGGTCGCTATGCACTGACAAAAGGGTTGAGATGTACAGAGTACACAGCACTCTTCTTACACCCCCTACATACAGGTTTCACTCTTAAGCCTGTATTAGACTGGTCAATACTTGGTCAGATCATCGCTAACGTTATCGATAATCTGGCAGTTTAATACTGCCGCCAATTACCCAATGAAGTAAAGTTAAAAAAATAAATACAATTTCCCAAAATCAAACACATAAAATTGTAGTTGTCAATGTCTGTTTTTACTGTTTGTGGGGTGTCCACGTTGATTGATAGATAACCTGTTCTGTTAGCTACTGATTCTACTATAGTGGAAAAGGGCTGCTTCATTTTCCAACATCTGCTGTTTTCACATAGATTGATAGATAACCTATTTTGTTAGCCACTAATTCAAGCAGTGGCCCCATGACAGAGTGGGGAGGATGTCAGCAGTAAGTTTGTATTGACATCACTGATCCGTCAGAAGAACAACCCAGAAAAAGAAAAACAAATCCTGTCTTTTTGGTCAGTATTTGTTCAGTAATTGGTCAGTATTTGTATTTTTCGGTATTTATATTCTATTTTTATGTTCTTCTAACAGATCAGAAGAAAGGTAAAATAAACTGTGATGTCAATAAGGCCAATCAGGGACACTAGTGGCCCCAGAATAGAGTGGTGTGGGTGTAAACAGCATGAT
Organism: Bufo gargarizans; assembly: GCF_014858855.1. Taxonomy (NCBI): domain Eukaryota; kingdom Metazoa; phylum Chordata; class Amphibia; order Anura; family Bufonidae; genus Bufo; species Bufo gargarizans. The sequence continues at coordinate 472,667,344 of NC_058081.1, read as the reverse complement.
TGCCCAGTCACAAAGTGGTGAGGGTGGCAACAGGAGGGAAAAGGGGATACCAGAATAAGGCCTGGAAACTAGGGAAAGAAAATGGACATCTCCTAGAGAAAACCCTAACTCCAGTCCTGACAGACTACTAGTATGAACAGGCCCCAAAGGTAGGCAAGTTCATGCACCGGATAGCTAGAATCCTATCTCGCGCTATAGGACCCTGGAACTAATGTCAGGACTGAATCTACCTGTTTCTCCAAAGGGAAGGACGAACAGGAGTTTCCCTCAAGCCTTATGACAAACAACAGAGAAAGGCAACACTCACACATATATATAAACAAAATACATAAGGGAAAGGAAACACTTATCTTCAATGAAGCTTTCGTAGCACCAGGAATTCAGCCGAGAACCAAACACAAGCTAACCACAAGTCCAACAGAAGCTATAAACCGCATAGCATAGTGGGAGAAACAATAAATTGAAAAGGTAAAATGACCACACTAGCCACATCTGTGGAAATAAGGTGTGGCAAGCACCAGAAACAACACAGATGTAATTTGATCCAAAAGGAAAACATGTCAGATCAAACTACGTGTTGCCAGTCTCACAGATCTCCTGCCACCTGTTGCGGGAATGTCAGTATGTCTCAGTACGTCCGTAACAGGAGTCAACATAGTGGCCCAGTTGCAGAGTGGTGAGGGTGGCAACAGCATGAGGAGTCAACATAGTGGCCCATTCACAGAATGGGGAGGGCAGTGGCAGTAACATTACAAGATGTTGGCAGTAGTAGAAGATGGCAGCAGAGGCAGCAGGTGTGTAGCATCAGCCGGGGGCAGCATCATAATAGTGGCTGAAGCACCTGTCCAGAAGTAATGGGACATATTTCACAATGCTCTGCTGTGGCAGCACACTGCAGTCAGAACATTACCTCCAGAATGATCTAGTCTGATGCATCAGGAACCATTGTTTGGAAATCCTGGCTGATCCACACCCGGTTCATCTTTATAAAGGTTAAAGAGGACCTTTCACCTGAAAATAATAGTTAAACTAAAGATATAGCCTTACTTACATGCCCCCCGGTATTGATTATTCAGTCATTCATTTTTCAATCAGTGCCCCCGTTTGTCCGCGCTGCCCCCCGGAATATTTGCCACCTTGTATGCTGATGAGCCATTCGGCTCAACTGGGCGGGCCTTCAAAAGTTCTCCCAGGCGTGTCATTCTTCTTCCTGGCACGGAGCGCATGCAATCAGCGTGCTCCAATCAGCGTGCTCCGCTCTTAGCCAGGGAGAAGACACTCCAGTTCTCGCGAGATGGCGCCAGCTCAGGATGGATGAAATTGCTCCAGTTCTCGCAAATCTCGCGATAACTGGAGCGTCTTCTCCCTGGCTAAGAGCGGAGCACGCTGATTGGATGCGCTCCGTGCCAGGGAGAAGAATGACACGCCCGGGAGAACTTTTGAAGGCCCGCCCAGTTGAGCCGAATGGCTCATTAGCATACCAGGTGGCAAATATTCCGGGGGCAGCGCGGACAAACGGGGGCACTGATTGAAAAATGAATGACTGAATAAGCAATACCGGGGGCATGTAAGTAAGGCTATATCTTTAGTTTAACTTTCATTTTCAGGTGAAAGGTCCTCTTTAATATCTAATTTTGTGTTGAAAGGAAAGTTCTCTTTCAGGTAACTATGCCCCCTGCTGCACTAAACAACTGCTCTGATGCCACGCTACTGGCCGGGCAGGAAAAATTGCCCAGGGCAAACTCAGCCAGATGCGACCACAATTCTAGTTTGGATGCCCAGTGGTCCAAGTGATCTTGGATCTGGGGTGACAGGGTGCAGTCCAAGTATGCCACCACCTGCTGGTTCATATTCTGCTCCATGTCCTGCTGCTGGCTGGTTTCTTCAGTTGGCAGGTGAAGAAATGTGCTCATCAGAGACTCGAGACTCAAGTTACTGCTGATAGAGCTACTGCTACTTATGCAGCCCACCCCTACCCCCTCCTCCAGCAGTAATGGCAGTGAAGGGTGAGCACAGAGGGTCCTCCTGGCCATACCTCTGTGAGGATGGGCAATAGCACATGCAGGCAGCAACCGACTGACTATATAGTCTCAATAGTAGTTGAGTTTATTCCTCCCTCTTAAGAAGTGTAAAAAAGGCCCCCATTTTGGCCTGGTAGCGAGGGACTAACATCTCGGAGAGCCAGTAGTAATCCCTCTGCCAAATCGTGATAATGTGACTGTCAATACGCAAGCAACTAAACATGCATCTTGCTATTTGCGCAAGGGAATCGGAGGGACACCCTGTCTCCACCTCCACTGCACACTGCCACAGTCTGTTGGAGTCATCTGCCTGGTCTTCCTCATGCCCTTTCAGCTCCTCCTCAGCTTCTTCCAGATCATCCTGTTCTTCTCCTGTCAATTGGACACATAAACCACCTATTTCTGTATACACTTCCTGGGCATTAATGTCCTCCTCCCCATCCTCGTCCTTATCTTCGGTCAGTTCAGCCCCCACAGGATGGGGGCGTGATGTAGATGCCACGTCTCCTGTTCCATGGCCGATCAGATTTATCTGCATCTGCTCAGGATGTGAAGGAGTGGAATGACATCATTCATCCCGTAGTCCTGGTGACTGACAAATAAAGTGGCTTCCTCAAAGGGCCTGAGCAAATGGTAGGTGTTACGCATGAGTTGCCACTGGCTAACATCAAAGTTACATCGGGAAGTACTCCTGTCCGCCTGCATCGCTCATCCCTAGTGCATATGTGTGACCATCAATTCATTCACACTAGGGATTGGTGACATCCCAGCAGTCAGACCCCAAAAAACGATTATAGAGTTTTCAAAGTGGTACAGCTACAATTTTTTTAGACCATTGTGACTGCAAAATGTATAAAGCATCACAATTTTATTAAGATTCATGAGACACAGCACCATTCTCAGAGTTTTAAATGGAAGGGGGCTGACCTAAGAGCTGGGTGCAAGAAGGGGCACCATCAAGGCTCTGCCTTGGCCAGGGTATTTAGATATAGCTAAGAAAGCAAACAGAATCATTATGCTAGGTAAATAAAAAATGCTAGCTACAGTTTGTGGTTATGCTGGGAATTGTAGCTCCACCACAGCTTGAAAACCACAAGTTGCAGACTACTCTCCTATCCTATACCGCTATGTTTTATTTCAGACATTAATGCATGATTTGCTGATTTCTTCTGTAAATAATTCTGGTAAGAATATGAGAAGTTTCTATGAGCTGTCACTGGGTGGTATATAAACATCTCATTGTTTTATTTTGACACTAATTAGACGCATGGAAAGCTCCAAGCAACACACTTTCCTTGCTCGGGTATCTGGGCTGAGTCATTTATTAATAATTTCGCAATTGAATTATAAATACTAATTATGAATTTAAATGGGCTGTTTCCAGAGCGAGCCACGGACGTTGTTCCATTGATTGTTTAACACACACAGCTTCTACTATGTAAAAACATTAATCACCTAGCTGTTCTATCAAAGCTTTCAATTGTTCATAGTTGCCAAATCTTCCTGATCCCATGCAGGTGCCTAAATACTTGTGGCCTATGCATAGATCCCACTTGCACCTCAGGGAGAAGAATCGACTTTTGAATTTCCACAAGTGTGACTATCATAGCAAAGTCTGACCTGCTCACAATTTTTCAAACTGTTCAAAATTTTTTGTGATGGTTGTAATTTCGCCCATGCAATAAACAAAATGAATAGAACACCCAATTAAAATGTAGCAAATCTAATGTAGCAGTTATTACATGCCTACTAACTGGTTAACCCATTAGGGACCCTTGACGTACCGATACAGAATGGTTCCCGAGTCCTTAAGGACCCATGACGTACCGCTACGTCATGTATAGTTCCGATCACTGCCACCCGTTGAGCAGGCGCCCTGGCTAAATGCGCGGGGGGGTCCAGTGCCCCCCCGTGTCGGCGATCGCTGCAAACCGCAGGTCAATTCAGACCTGCGGTTTGCGGCTTTTACCTGGTGCGGCGGCGGTGGTGCCATCAGGTCCCCATGGGGCTGTAGGGGGGACCCGATGGCATGGAATGCAGCGTGATTCTGGATCCACAGCTTTCTCACCTGGCTAACTCAGAACCAGATTCCTCGGCAGAGGGTCTTCTTTTCGGAGACACCCTCATTAAAGAAATTGGAAAATTTGTCGGAGTATTTACCTCTGTCGACAAAGCAAAAACATCCCTTAGAAAAGTAGGGCAACCAAATTTTTTGGGCAGGGCTGGGAAAGGCAGGGGTCGCTTTCCCAGCCGAACCTCATACTTCAGACAGTCTAAACAGGCCCCCTACCACACAGAAAACAGACCTACCACCTCCACATCTTCTGCCATACCTACACCATTCTTCCCTACCAGACGACGCCCATGGAGAGCCCGAGGCCATCGAGGCTTCCCTAGATCAATACCATCATCAGGTAAGCTTTTCTACCCTAAACTATTCCCACATACCCTTAGGGGGAAGACTGAAACATTTTTTCCAGACTTGGGTTTCGCTAACCTCAGACTCATGGATCCTGAATACTATCTCAGGTTATCAAATAGATTTCCTATCTCCTCCATCACAAAATACAAAGGAGCCATCATCCAAGTTCCCCTCCTATCACCAGGTTTCATCAGCAACATCTTTCTAGTAAAAAAGAAAGATGGGGGGTCACAGACCGGTCATAAATTTAAGAGCCCTCAACGACTTTGTAACTTACCATCATTTCAAGATGGAGGGAATCCATCTTCTCAGGGACTTGTTACTCCCTCAGGATTGGCTCATAAAGATAGACCTAAAATATGCCTATCTTACTGTTCCTATACACCCTCACCATCAATCTTACCTACAATTCTTTTGGAATGACCAAAAATGGCAATTTACTTGCCTCCCATTCGGCCTATCATCGGCCCCTTAGTGCTTCACCAAGCTAATGAAACCAGTGATCTCATCATTAAGATCCCGGGGTGTACGTCTAATCATCTATTTGGACGACATCCTAATTATGGCACAGTCCCTTCCTCTAATTCGACTTCATGCACAGTGGACATTATCCCTTCTCACCAATCTGGGGTTCCTAATCAATTCCAAGAAATCCATTCTTTCCCCATCCAAGGAAATAGAATTTCTAGGTTTCAATATAAATACTGTTTCCGCTCTCCTGAGTCTCCCTACCAGGAAACTCTCCCTGATTCGAAGGAAATCCGATCAGTATTAAACAAACATTTGGTATCCCTACGCACTATTGCACGGATAGTAGGGCTGTTATCAGCCTCCATACAAGCCATCTTTCCCGCCCCCTTACACTACAGGGCCCTTCAATGACTCAAGGCACAACATCTATGGGAAGGCCTACAATATTCCAACAAAACTCCCCTATCTCCAGAAGCCAAAGAAGAACTTCTATGGTGGCTCCAACACATCCATATCTGGAATGGGAAAATGATATTCAATTCCTTACCAGATCTGGTCCTAGAATCAGTTGCCAGTCAATCAGGCTGGGGAGCTCATTGAGGCCCTTATTCCAGAGGAGGGAAATGGTCAGAAACAGAATCTCTCCTACACATCAACTGTTTGGAGCTCCTGGCAGCTTCTTTCGCTCTGAAGAGCTTTGCAAAAGACAAGTCACACTGCTGCATCCTACTGCGTATGGACAATATTGGCGCAGTACAGTACATCAATCATTTAGGGGGCACCACTTCCAAAATGTTGAGTGACATTGCCAAGGATGTTTGGCATTTCTGCTTGGACAAGGACATTACCCTGAAAGCAGAATACATTCCGGGTTTGATCAATTCGGTTGCTGATTGGAACTCCCGATACCTATCGGATTTCAGCGACTGGCAACTGAATCCTCTCCTTTTCCAACAAATCAACAACTTATGGGGTCCCCTCCACATGTATCTATTTGCGTCACGACTAAACACCCAACTACCCATCTTTTTCAGCTGGTGCCCAGATCCGGATGCTCTGGCCATGGATGCCCTTTGCCAAATCTGGCCACAGAGACGCCTTTACTCTTTTCCCCTCTTTGCTTTAATCCCCAGAGTTCTGCTTCAGACGATATCCCAGAGATCCACATTAGTGATCATCACTCCTTGGTGGCCGTCTCAAACATGGTTCCCCACTCTACTCAGCCTGGCCATAGATATTCCAAGAATTCTCCCACTTTCCCAGGATCTCCTCCTAGATCCTTCAGGACATCCTCATCCTCTGATCTTGTCGGGACACCTATCATTTGTAGCCTGGTTGATCTCGGGCAATCAGGATTCGATCACGGACTTTCACAATCTACTCTCGACATCCTCTCTGACGCATGGGCACCAGGTACCAGAAGGGCTTAAAGATCAGCCTTGAAAATTTGGCTTCATTGGTGCTCTCAACGGAACTTGGATCCCGTTCATGCATCTATTACCCACATCTTAAATTTTTTATCCGCATCTTTTGAATCAGGAAAAGCCTATAGAACCATAAACCTTTACCGATCTGCCATATCATCGGAAAATACCCTCGTTAACTCCATCCCTGTTGGTAAACAACTGATGGTCTGCAGACTTATGAAGGGCATACGTTTTAGGAATCCCCCTGAGCCTAGATATCATTCTACTTGGGATGTTACTCTCCTCCTAAACCTCTTCTCATCTTGGGAAGATAATGAACACCCATCCCTAAAACTACTTTCCTTTAAACTCACGGTTCTCTTATGTCTCATCTCTATTAAGAGAGTCTCTGACGTCAGAGCGTTGGACATCTCTAACAGATCTTTTACCCCTAACGGAGTAACCTTCCGTATTGTTAGACAAACCAAAACCAATCAACACACGGTCTTCTATCCAGCTTTCCCCTCCCATAAAAAATTATGTGTTGTCCGTTGTCTAAAGACATATGAACTTATGACCCAAACTCTACGCACCCCTCAAGCGTCCCAACTTCTTATCTCTTTTCGTAAACCACATCTTCCGGTATCCTCTCCTACGCTATCCAGATGGGTTAAGCTCACCATGCAGATGGCTGGGATTAACACATCAATATTTGGTGCCCATTCAGTTCGAGGCGCAGTATCCACTAAAGTATTCCAAAAAGGAGGCTCCCTTTCTGATATTCTGAAGGCCGCAGACTGGTCTTCAGAATCCACTTTTAAAATGTTTTATTTGAAACCTGACTCATGTCTCTATGTCTATGTTATGAATCTTTATTACTTAGCTTTAAACTTGCACAATGAGAGCCTCCTGTTGCAATAAAATTGAAGATTTTCCTAGCTATTGTAACAGAAAATATAGATTTTATTGAAGACAGGAGGCGAACATTGTCCCTTCCTATTAACCCAACCCTAACTGTATATACTTTATCTCCGTAGCATACTAGAACATCCTGGATAATTCACCATTTCATACATCCTCAAAAGTTCCTGATACTCCAGTTTCCTATCATCTAAACCTACGACTATTCCATGATTGCATTATTCGGATTACTTCAAACCGGATCCACTCCTTCTCTGGTCGTCATCAAGAAAGAGGAGGGGTCTATGCTCTCTTCACCTTATATAAACTGGGATGCTTATTTATTCGCTACCTGTCATTCCTCATTTACATACTGATAACCTGTTTTGAAAACACTTTTCATTCACCTGTTGTAATAGTTCTTGCTGCTATGGGAGTAGTAAAGAAAGTTAAGCACAATGAGAGCCTCCTGTCGTCAATAAAATCAATATTTTACATTTCAATAGCTAGGAAAATCTTCAATTAAAATGGAAAATTTTCCAAAAAATTGAAATTGTGAAATTTCATCTACATTTGCCAATAACTCTTGTGGAACACCCAAAGGGTTAACAACGTTTGTAAAATCTGTTTTGAATACCTTGAGGGGTGTAGTTTCTTAGATAGAGTTACTTTTATGGAGTTTCTACTCTAGGGGTGCATCAGGGGGGGCTTCAAATGGGACACTGTGTAAAAAAAAAACAGTCCAGCAAAATCTGCCTTCCAAAAACCGTATGGCATTCCTTTCCTTCTGCGCCCTGCTGTGTGCCCGTACAGTAGTTTACAACCACATATGGTGTGTTTCTGTAAACGACAGAATCAGGGCCATAAATATTGAGTTTGGTTTGGCTCTTAATCCTTGCTTTGTAACTGGAAAAAAATTATTAAAATGGAAAATCTGCCAAAAAAGTGAAATTTTGAAATTGTATATCTATTTTCCATTAATTCTTGTGAAACACCTAAAGGGTTAACAAAGTTTGTAAAATCAGTTTTGAATACCTTGAGCAGTGTTTTCAAGATTTGCTTCTAAACTTCTAAGCCTTGTAACATCCCCAAAAAATTTAATCATTCCCAAAATGATCCAAACATGAAGTAGACATATGGGGAATGTAAAGTAATAACAATTTTTGGAGATATTACTATGTATTTTAGAAGTAGAGAAATTGAAACTTGGAAATTTGCTATTTTAAAAATATTTTTGGTAAATTTGGTATTTTTTTATAAATAAAAATGATTTTTTTTTTACTTCATGAAGTACAATATGTGACGAAAAAACAATCTCAGAATGGCCTGGGAAAGTCAAAGCGTTTTAAAGTTATCAGCACTTAAAGTGACACTGGTCAGATTTGCAAAAAATGGCCAAGTCCGTAAGCTGAAATTGGGCCAAATCCTTAAAGGGTTAAGTCACCTTAAGACATCACCCAGGTGCACAGTGATATGCATTGACATGCAGATGTATCACAAATGACTGCTGCAGCTAATCACTGTCCTAAGTGGTCTACCAGTGAGCATATTTATAGGCTGCAGGGGTCAAGTGCTGTATACTTATACGTCGCTATGCCCGGCACTGTGACGTGCACAGTGATGTGCAGATGTATGGCACGTGACCGCAGCAGCCAATCACTGTCCTCAGCATTAGATTGTACACTAAATACAAGCGGCAAAAGAACCAAGCTTGAGAAAAAGCTATAACGTTGTTTTTTTAAATTATTTTAAACAATTCAGGGGACAATCCAAGATTTTTACTTTTGACAATTCCGGTAATGAATTGATGAACCCTTTGAAAAATGTAACCTCGTTTCTGACCCGTACCCATCACTTGCCCATCACTTCTGACCCAGTGGTTATATTTCTACCCTGAGAACATTGGAACATTTATCAATATTGTTGGGTTTATAAAACATTTTGGAAATTGTATTTATAAGCACTATAGATATATAAATATGTAAGTTGATTTATTCATTGTAGAGGAAACAAGATGCATACAGTGGGGTGGACATTCAATAAAATCATAACTATTAGTGTTGATCGAGCATGCTCGGCCAAACACCATTTCGCCATGCTCGAGTCTTCTCCCCGCACATTTGTTGGCTGTTACGCAGCCCATAAACAAGCAGGTAACAACTGCCACTCACTGTAATGAGGTAGCCATCTTGGTTACCGGCATTACAGTGACTGGCTAGCACCGGGATTTGGGGTATACAGCTGAGGACATGGGTTGCTAGATCGCCGCTAGCACATCCGGAATATCCAGTCCCATAGCTCTGTGTGCTTTCATTGTGTAAAAAAAAACAATTTGATACATATGCAAATTAACATAAAAGAGTCATATCTTACTTGTGTGACCAGAGAAGAGTCATATTTTCAAGCTCTGACTCATCTCAGGTTAATTTGCATATGTATCAAATCGGTTTTTATTCACAATAAAAGCACACAGAGCTATGGGGACTGGGTATTGCGGATGTGCTAGTGGCCATCTAGCAACCCATGTCCTCAGCTCTATACCCAAAATCCCGATGACAGGTTCCCTTTAAGGACTATTGCTGTATCTGGCAGCAATATATATTTTTAGCACAACCTGCCCTAAATTGCGTGCAATTGTAGAGACCCAAAAGTCCTTTTAAGGACTATTGTATCTGGCAGCAATATATATTTTTAGTGCAATCTTCAATTATCTGCACCACATCTCCAATATAAAGTGTGCGCATTCAAAAAAGTTCTGTGACATCCAGTGTACTTTTTCCGTAGATGGTGTTCGCTGCAGACAGTTACATTACCTGCGCTACATCTCCTGTATAACGTTAGCGCATCCTAAAAATATCTGTGAAATCCAGTGTACTTTTTCCATAGACGCTGCGGACTGTGATATTACCTGCGCTACATCTCTTGTATAATGTTTCCGCATTCCAAATATCTGTGACATTGTCTGTAATTTTTTCTTAGCCACTGGTGCCTGGTGGCATTACATGCGCTACATCTTCTGTATAGTAAGTAAGCAGTAAGGGACGGGGAAGTGGCCATGTTGCTGATGGTGCACGCAGAGACCGTGGACCTGGGCGCGGTGAAACTGTGCCTGCTGCCAGAACACAAGAAACACACTCATCCATTATACCTAGCTTGATGTCCCAGTTTGCAGGGCAGCACAGGACTCCACTCTCAAAGTCAGACCAGTGCAACCAGGTGGTCGGTTAGATTGCAGCAGATAATGCTTCCAGTCGGTTAAGCACCACCCTGTCTTCTACAAAGTCCAGTCTCCGTAGCCAAGAGTCTGGTCAACAGAATCCACACCCTGATCCTCCTTTCTCCCACCATGGAGAGTCTTGCCAAACAAGTGAGATATTGGGATATTCCAAGGAGCTCTTTTCGTCGCCATTCCTTGATGTGGGCCTCTTGCAAAGCTCACTTGAAGAGGGACATGAGGAGATCATGTGCACTGATGCACAAACTCTGGAGCATCCACAGTTACAAGAAGATGACGGTGGGGAGCGGCAATTAGTGTTTCACGAGCTGGATGATTATGAGACACAGTTGCCAATAAATCAATGCCAATTAGTTTCTCAAGAGGTTGATGATGAGGATGAGACACAGTTGTCAATAAGTGAGCTTGTTGTTAGGTCAACAAGTCAGGAGGATGATCAGAGTGAGGAAGTGGAAGAGGAGGTGGTGGACTATGAAATCACTGACCCAACATGGGAAGGTGGCAAGCCGAGCAATGACAGAATACAGAGGGGGAGGGATCCGCAGCACCGCAACAGGCTGGAAGAGGCAGTGGGGTGGCAAAAGGGAGAAGGCGAGCCACACAAAACAGGCCCTCAACTGTTTACCGAAGCACCCCCTTGCAGCAATCTCCCTTGCCAAGGGGTAGGTGTTCCACAGTCTGGCGCTTTTTTGAGGAAAGTGCAGACAATAAAAGAATTGTCATTTGCAACTTGTGCAGTACCAAAATGAGCGGATCCGCAAAAACACGGATGGCATCCGTGCGCGTTCCGCAATTTGAGGAACGGCACGGACAGCCTTTAAAGGGCTTCTGTCACCCCCAAAACCCTTTTTTTTTTGGGGGGGGGCTTGTTAAAATTGTTATTTAACGACTATTTCCTATATAGGGATCTTACCTTCGTCTGTGGCTTCTTTTCATAAAAATACGATATTTTAAAATATGCTAATGACTTCACTACCAGCAAGTAGGGCGTCTACTTGCTGGTAGCCGCCGTATAAAACTGCCCCCTCCTCTTGTTGATTGCCGGGGCCAGCAGTGCTCTCCTCCTCCGGCTGGCCCTGTCAGCATTTCAAAAATCCTGTGCCTGTGTTAATTCGGCGCAGGCGCTCTGAGATAAGGAGGCTCGCCTCCTCAGCACTCCCTCAGTGCGCCTGCGCCAATGACGTCACCGAAAGAGAAGACGTCATCGGCGCAGGCGCACTGAGGGAGTGCTGAGGAGGCAAGCCTCCTTATCTCAGAGCGCCTGCGCCGAAAGAACACAGGCGCGGGATTTTTGAAATGCTGACTGGGCCAGCCGGAGGAGAAGAGCGCTGCTGGCCCTGTCAATCAACAAGAGGAGGGGGCATTTTTTTTGCGGCGGCTACCAGCAAGTAGACGCCCTACTTGCTGGTAGTGAAGTCTTTAGCATATTTTAATAGATCGTTTTTTAATGAAAAGAAGCCACAGACGAAGGTAAGATCCCTATATAGGGAATAGTCGTTAAATAACGATTTTAACAAGACCCCCCCCCCAAAAAAAAAAGGGTTTTGGGGGTGACAGAAGCCCTTTAATATAAATGCCTATTATTGTCCGCAAAGGGCGGACAAGAATAGGACATGTTATATTTTTTTTGCGAGGCTACGGAATGGAGCAACGGATGCGGACAGCACACAGAGTGCTGTCCGCATCTTTTGCGGCCCCATTGAAGTGAATTGATCCGCATCCGAGCCGCCAAAACGGCGGCTCGGATGCGGACCAAAACAATGGCCGTGTGCATGAGGCCAAATACACACTTTATTACAAACCACGTTCAGTAGCCTAAATGAACAATACTTTGATGTGCATTCTGCAATGTAAATGGATATGATGTTTTATCTATTTGTGCTTTCTTCTTTAATACAATTGATTGAACAACAAATACAAACTTTAAATACTGCAGTTATATTCTGGGTTTAAACAAACATACATTTTTTGATAGACCCTACATCTGGGGCCTTTGCTGCATTTGTCACAGTCAATTTACTGCAGTTATATTCTGGGTTTAAAAAAAAAACACAAATTTTTTGCAAGATAATACATTTTGGTGTTCTTTGCTACATTTCTGACAGTACAATACAAGGGTTAGATACTGCTGTTATATTTAAAAAAAAACATGCATTTTGTGGCAAGATAATACATTTGCGGCCTTTGCTGCATTTCTGACCATCCAATACAAGCGTTAAATACTGTTGTAATATTCTGGTATAAAAAAAACACCCATTTTAGGCAAGAAAATACATTTGCGGCCTTTGGTGCATTTGTGACAGTCAAATACAAACTTTAAATACTGCAGTTATATTCTGGGTTTAAAAAAACACCCATATTTTGCAAGACCCTACATCTGGGGCCTTTGCTGCATTTGTCACAGTCCAATACAAGCGTTACAAACTGTTGTTATATTCTGGTACAAAAAAAAAAACACACCCATTTTGGGCAGGATAATACATTCGCGGCCTTTATTGCATTTGTGACAGTCAAATACAAACTTTAAATACTGCAGTTATATTCTGGTTTTAAACAAACACCCATTTTTTGCAAGACCCTACTTCTGGGTCCTTTGCTGCATTTGTCACAGTCCAATAAAAGCGTTACTGATATTAAAAAAACACCCATTTTGGGCAGAATAATACATTTGCGGCCTTTGTTGTATTTGTGACAGTCAAATACAAACTTTAAATACTGCAGTTACTGCATATTCTGGGTTTAAAAAAACACCCATTTTTTGCAAGATAATACATTTGCGGCCTTTGTTGCATTTGTTTACAGTCAAATATAAACTTTAAATACTGCAGTTATATTCTGGGTTTAAAAAAACACCAATTTTTTTTAAAGATAATACATTTGCGGCCTTTGTTCTATTTGTGACAGTCAAATACAAACTTTAAATACTGCAGTTATACTCTAGGTAAAAAAAAGGTAAAAAAAAAACAATTTTTTGCAAGATAATACATTTTGGGTCCTTTGCTGCATTTGTCACAGTCAAATACAAGCATTAGATGCTGCTGTTATATTCTGGC